>NC_000073.6:67977319-68577319 GCF_000001635.26 Mus musculus
CGAAGCTAGCACAGCCTCTTCACTCTTAATTCAGGACATGTTTAATGCTTGGTCCTTTTGTGTAAAAGTTCACATTCATGTCAGAGTCAATTCAATTTAATCAAGTGTAGGACTTCTCATTTGTCGAATTTCTCCTTTCAGTCTTTAATACCTGTAAAATTCATTGGGCATTTTGGTGACGTGGGACATGGGCTCCTGACAGTTCGATCCTCTCTCGAGCTATCTGCCATGCTACATGGGCAGGTTTTCACCACTGACCTGCTGCTCTCAGAGACACAGCCCTATAGTCTCAGAGTGCATATTACAGCCTGCGGAGCATCATTCCTGCTAACTTAGAGCATGAGTGTACACATGTGTTTATTTTTGTTTTTACAAGTCTTTTCTCACAGTGCCCCAAGAAATGGGAAAACCGAACAAACAAAACCCCTCTTCCCAAACGAAGAAGCACTGGATTTTGATTGTGATGGTCAGATTGATGTAAGTCAGGTTTTGGAAAAATAAGGTTCCCCAATGCTTGAGCTACTTATTTAAGGCATGTTATTGCTTTCCAGTCAGCTTTTATTTATCAAGTCATGGATGATTGTCCTTTTCACTTCTGATTATTTCTGGACGTTTTAGCACCTTACTGCTCATGTAGAAGGATTTTCTGGATTCCTCCTTGTTCATGTAGAAGGATTTTCTGGATTCCTCCTTGTTTCATTTCTCTGATGACTCCTGTGTATTGGCTGAGAAGGTTACGGTATTTTGTTGATTTATTTTGCAGCTACCTAATCCATTGATTGTTCCCGTAGTGGTGCTTTCCCACCCGAGTTCCCCGATTTCTCCTGTGCACAGAATCATTGATGATCAACAAAAATGCTTGCCTTCGTTTTCCTAGTATCCAATACCCCCTTGTCTGTTTAAGGTGTCATGACATTTAGGAAATGTTTTAGTTACTTGTTCTGTTGACGTTATGAGACCATGACCAAGGTAACTTAGAAAGAAATGACTCAGTGGGGACTTACGTTTCAGAGGTTAAGTCCATGGTCTCCTGCTGGGAGCATGGGAGCAGGCAGGCTAGCATGGTGCTGGAGAACTTAAATCTTTTCCACAAATGGGGGAGGGAGGGAGGGAAGGAGGGAAGGAGGGAAGGAAGTAAGGAGAGAGGAGGGACACACAAGCATGAGTGGTGGAAATGCATGGGCTTTTGAAACCTCAGAGCTCACCCCCAGTGACATACTTCCATCAACAAGACCACACCTCCCAATCCTTCCCCAAACAGCTCTACCCACTGGGATCAAGCATTCAAATACAAGAGCCTATGGAGGCCACCACAGGGATAGATAAGCTAAACACCTGCCTAATAAAGTCTTAATTCGGCGAGGTAAAGGAAGTCTGAAGGGAAGCAGTGTGTGGCCTTGGCAGCATGGTTTTCTAAGAGGACATGAAGGACCAGACCCCTGGCTTCTGTATCTTTATCATTAGCATCCGTCTTTCACCCTCACGGTCACAAGATGGCCCCCATATCTCCAGGTACCACCACTGTATTTCAGGCAGGAAGAATAGAGGGGAGTTAAAAATGAAGGAGAAAAAGGCAGGGTCAGTTGTCAGCGGCAGCATCTGGTCCACGAGCTGGTCCTCTCGCTTGTTAGTGAGTCCTAACTCACCTGGCTACCACAAGTGAGTGTGGCTTTCAAGCCTGCTGTGGAGGTGGAGGTGGGGGTGGGGGTGGGGGTGGGGGTGGGGGTGGGGGTGGTGGTGGGGATGGGGATGGGGGTGGAGGTGGAGGTGGTGGTGGGGATGGGGGTGGGGGTGGAGGTGGTGGTGGGGATGGAGGTGGGGGTGGGGGTGGAGGTGGGTGGGCCCTGCAAGGGCTTTTCACTTTGTCTTCTCCACCCTAAAGGGTGCTAAATGCTGATCATGCTATATTTGTCTGCCTCTTTCTTATATTGATGGCCATGCCTGTCGTAGTTCTCCTTACGTGTGATATCCTTTGGTTTGGGAAGGTTTCCATCATGTTGAGGAATTATTTGTCTAGTTTTTGTGGGTGATTGATTAGGGATGGCTGTGAATGTCCTCCCGTGTCATTTGGGCATCCCTTCGGATTCAGATGTTGTTACAGTGTGGGCGCGATACAGGAATAGATCACCTAGCGGTAATCCCGTTTCAGATTTCTTTGAGAAATGACTTGGGCTGGTAGTGGGGTGACTGTTTAAAAAAAATTCTAATTAAATTTAGTCAGTCTGTTAAATGACAGAATTCAGTTTTTCCTTTTTATCTACAGTTTGAAGAAGGATGTAGCTTTATGTTTCTCTTTGTGTGCGTTCTTTTCCAGATTTTGCTGTCTGGTTTAGGCCAGCTTTGTAAGATGAATTAGTGGCTTTCCTTTTTAGCTTCTTTGTCATGGCTTGTATAGTGTGGCAATAAGCTGCCCTTTGTTAAAAGCTTAGAAGCTAATGCTCTAAAAACTGCCCAGTTTTGTCAGTTTCTTAAAATTTGTCTCTGGGTATTGGTGTGCAGTTGGCTTCTGATTTACTTTCTGATTAGTTTTTGGAATTGAAAATAAATGTCAACAGATAATTAAAAACACTCGGTTGTATGAGGGTCTCCTCCCCACCCTTGAGGTGGAGGTGAGGGCTGAACCCAGCTTACCACTGAGCTAAATCCCCAAGCCCCCATGTAGCATTTTCTTCATGATTTTCTCTTTCATTCCTGGTCAGACCTGCCAGAGTGCTCCTTGTTCGGTGCTCCTGTCCAAACAGTTGGTTCTGTCTTATTAAAGCAATTATGCCACGGCATTTTGCTGGCGATGGGTAACCTCTATCTTTTCCTGGCCTTGCTGGGTTCATATATTATCAGTGACTTGATGGTAGAGGCTGTAGATAACACCTTTTGGATGCACACCTGGCTTGTTTCAGGTAACCCTGAGGATAGTCCTGTGGCTGTGCCTGCTGGACGTTTTCATTGGCTCTCTGTAATGTCCCGTGATGGGTGCCGAGAGTAGATGCCACCTTAGGACCTCTATGGAGAGGGAAACATTTGCATACCTGGGTTCATCCCAAGGAATGCATTAAAGACATGTGTGACTCTACACATGGCTCTATATGTGGGTCCTGGGGATTTGAACTCAGGTCCCCATGCTTGCACTGTTAAGTACTTCGCTTGCTGAGTCATCTTCCCAGCCCAGATTATGTTTTGATGGAAAAGGGTATCAATTGTAATTAGAAGGTGGTTCCCCCCCCCCCCGCCCCTTTTTAAAAAGGCTCCCTTCAAAATTGTTGCTGGTTTAATTAAAGAGTTTGGCTTTGTTGTTACCTTTTTCCCTTAGTGACCCAGAAACCAGTATCCTTCTCTGGGTTGCTTTTAAATTTTTGCCTGATCTCTTATGTAGGGCTCACATGGTATACGCAGTTAAACTTGACTTTTCTTGTTACACATTTTGTTCTGAAGAGGCATGGAGGCAGCATTCGTTCTTCCAGACTTGACTAATCCATTTGTGCTGGTTGGTTTTTGTCACCTTGACCCAAGCTAGACTTACCTGGGAGGAGGATCCTCGTTTGGGAATTGCCTACCTCCACTAGACTGTGTGGGACATGCCTGGGAGGTCTTTTCTTGATTGCTGATTGATGTAGGAGGACTCAGCCCATCGTGGGCAGTGTCATCCCTAGGCAGGTAGGCCTGGACTGAGCAAGCCAGGGTAGCCAGCCAGAGGTCAGTATGTAATGATCTGCCATAGTTTCTTCAATAACCGGCTTTGACTTCCCTCAGTGATGGACTGGTAGCTGGGCATGTAAGATGAAATAAGACCTTTCCTGCCCAGGTTGCTTTTGGTCATGGTATTTATCACAGACATAGAAAACAAACTAGGCTACCAGCCCACAGGTGGTCTACCTGCCCACTAGAATGTGTAGTATAAAAGGCTGGGTATACTGACCGACCGTGGGGTGCTGGGATAGTAGGCCATGTCTTCTGCTTTCTTTAAAAGCATGGAAGATGTTCATTATTTATTATATTGATATTATTATTAATTATATATTAAGCAGCCAACAAAGTACCTGCCACATAGCAGGTATTCATTAAAACAGCTGGACTGCAGATTGAGACACATGGCTTTAAAAAGAGATCTAATTTGAGTATGGCACTTGGAATGGAGCTACAGTTTGTTTTATGAAAACATGTTTGTAATTGCTCAGATGGTCTATATGTTTACTTAGGATTCAAGTACTGTGTAGCACGCTGAGTGTTTCACTGGTCTCCAGTTGTGCTCTGTCCCCTGGGGGTGGGGGGTGGGGGTGTTCTTGTGTGAAGACGAGAAGGCTCTGGAGAATCCCTTGGGCTTTGCAGAGAGGTTCTTAAGGATTGGGGTCATCTTAGCTCTGCTTAGTGTAATACACAAGAGTTTAGTTTGTTAGGAAAATTTTTGTTGGTGGAACTTTCTAAAAAAGATGTTAGCCCAGTGGTGGTGGTGCAACAGGACTTTAACCCCAGCACTGGGGAGGGAGGCAGAGGCAGGTGGATCTTTGAGTTGAAGGACAGCCAGGGCTACGCAGAGGGCGTCCATTTTGGGTGGAGGGGAGATGTTAGGGACATTGTGGAGTGCAGGCAAGTGAATGCCCTTTTGGGCTAGCTCATCTCACGGGCTAGTTGTACAGTCTCCTCTCTCACAGCCAGATGGTAAGGTTTATTGTTGAAAGTTTCTGGGTTTTTTTTTCTTTTTTTTCTTTTTTCTTTTTTAAGCTGGGGAAGGAAGAGTCTGCATAGAACTGGAGAGTTCCAGAGGCCAAGTCAGGGCACGAAGGCCATGGGTATTTGGAAATCTGGGTGTAGTTCACCCTTGTTTTTAATTTATTGGGAGTCTCTGACAGCTGATAATTGAACCACATGTGTGCAGTGTTTGAGAGGTCTGTGTTCTGACCCTGTCCGTGGGTGCATTCTTTGGGATCCTCCTCAGGCTGACAGGGTTGCCCTGTGCACGGGCATCTTGGCCAGCTGGCCCTCAGAGTAGATTGGGTAGGTCAGTGTTTGTCCTCAGGCTAGGTTGAGCCAGTTATCAAATCACTTGGGGGTGTTTTGACAGGCTCAGAAAGTCTCAAAAAAAAAAAAAAGTTCTGACTTTAAAAAGGTAAGGAAATGGTCTCCCAGTGAGACGACTTCTGTCTAAGAAAAAAAAAGCTTCTAAGACATAAATACTGTATTATAAACAACTTGTAATTTTCATAGTTTTCAGTGTTAGTACTAGCAGCTTCTATGATAGATCTTAAATATGTTTATCACAGCTGGAAAAATGTTGTATTGTCATCCTTGTTTATCATAATATGCCACCTACTCTGGTTGTGCCTTACAGTGTAGCCCTGCTTGCTTTATGCTTTATGGTGGGGAGCTGGGGTGGGGGGGCCTGATGAATACAAATGAAACCTAGAAATCGAAATGGAGAAGAAGAAACCTATTCAGCCAGGACGCTGCCTTTACAGTGAGAGATTAAGACTGGCAGTGTCCTACACTGTGGTTTATTGAATAATAATGCCTAACACAGCCTGAGCAGAGACCCTTCGGTGGCTGTCTTCTGAACGTTTTGCAGACATAGCAAGAATGTATCAGATGACCACGGGACCTTTGTTTCTCTCTTTGTTAAAGCTAGGTGAATTTGGTTGTTGGGATGTTGCAGTGTTGCAGTTTGGAGATACTGGAGGAGCGGAAACCTTCCCTCTGTGCGCCAGGAGAGTTTGTGGTTGTTGGCAGTCTGGCTTCTCAATCTGTCCAATGCTCGTCCTTGGTGGCTATGATTTGAGCAAATAACATTAGGTATTTGCTATCCTTTATGAGAAGTTTGACCTCGTTTTATTAGAACCATATACAGTCAGCCCTCTGCACCCACTGCTTCTACAATGGCACATTCTACTAACGTCAGACTGAGATAATTCTTTTTAAAAAGTACATCTTTATGAACAGCACAGACATTCTCTGTGTCAGTTCCTGAACTGTATAGAGTAAGGACTATTTACGTAGCATTACATTGTGTTAGGTATTAAACACGAGCTAAGCAACCTAAAGATGTTTAAAGTTAGATAACGATACATCACTCTTGATTAAGGAATTTAAGTGTGAATTTTGTTAACCAAAGAGAAGTGGTGTTTCCATGAATTGTTTCTTCGAATATGAGATCGACCCTATACTGACTTTTTTCGTAGTTTTGATTTTTGTCCTGCCTCTCTGCTTGTGATTGCATGCCATTTGTTAACATAATTTGAGAATTGCAAATTCATCTTAATAATTTCCAAGACCACATGTCATGAGGAATCAAATTACAAAGCTAAATGTAAACCAGAGTGAGCGTAGTTAACATTTCTCTCCCGTTCCATACTCTTGCCTAGAGCATTGGATTTCTCAATATTGGTTCCTAGCGTTTCAAAATTGTATTTAATTTTCAATTTGAACTATTGACTTTTAAGAACAGTGATCACATGATTTCTGAGAAATCTGTAGAAATGTTGGCTGGTAGACGAGGCCCAGCAATGTTGAGTTCTGTCGCTCCTGGAATTGGCCCCTCTGTGTCCCCTATGAGGTGTAACTAGCCAAAGGATGGCCTCTAGATATGGTACAGCGGTTTCCGTGGAGTTGACATCTGCCTACAGGTTCCTTCATACCCAGTTGGATACTTCTTTCTCAGGAGCTCAGCTACAAGCCCCTGCCCCACAGTGGCTTATCTAGAGTCTGTATCTGCGGATTGTTGTCCATTGTCTCGCTAAAGATGCTTCCCCAACTCACTTCACCAAAGTGACTGGAAGACAGTATGTGTGAGGTGTATGTATGAGGTGTTCGCGGTGGTTATATTGGTGGGGCTCCCCTCCTCAGGCTGATCCAAGTCTTGGAGCTATGGCTTCCTTAGATGATAGGGCAACTCCTAGAGTCTAAAACTGCCTACAGCCTTACTTTAGAGTAACAGGGGAAGGTACTATTCAGGTGTGAGTTTATTTTGATGTTTCATTAACATTTGAGTTTTCTTTGGAGTTTTTGGAGACCTTCACTGGAAAGCCTCAAACTTTTTTTTTTTTTAATGGTTTTAGAGCTTTATTGTAGAAAGGCAGAGAGAAAAAGAGAAGGTAGAAAGAGAGAGGGCGGCCATGGCCAAGTGGAGAGAGGGGGGAAGGGAAAGAGAGGAGGAGAGCTAGAGAATAAGAAAGGTGAGAGCTTGAGTGAGCCTCAAACTTCTAATCCTCCTCCTTCTGCGGTGGACCAGGATGCCTGGCTTAAAACTTAATTTGGTTTTTAAATGGTAACAATTTATCATTATCTTTCACTTCCCTTTAAGATTGTAGGTGAGTGATACTTTGTTTAAATGGCGCTGGGAACTGAACCCAGGGCTTTGTGTGTGCTAAGCAATATGCAGGCTGCCAACGTCGCATCTATGTTGCGTCGTTTTGAAGTGCAAAGTCCAGTAGCTTAGAGTACATTGCATATACCCCCACCCATCTCCAGGGCTTTTATCAGTTTCTCAGACAGAACCTCCAGTAACACCAGTTCCTCCTTCCTTCTGTCCGTCTGTCTGTCCATCATTTGTCCTGGCAGCCACCATTCTTTGTGTCTCTAAGACTGCACTTAGTCACCTCAGAGAAGTGGAGTCATAGTCTTTGCCTTTTGTGTCTGTCTTACTTTTCTCTGTGTACTGTTCTCAGGGCCCACCCTTTGTGTGAGAGCTTTGTTGTGAGTTGGAGTGATACTCCAGTAAACAGTGGGCCTGTGCCACATTCCTACACATGGCAGTTAATGCTTACCCACTTATCTTTGGGGTGCTTGGGTGGCTCCCCAGATTGGTGCTTATCAGTAATGTTCCTATAAGCATGACATAACAATAGCTTTTCAAGTTTCTGCTTTGAGGCTTTGGGGGGCGGGGTGTATCTCCAGATGTGGTGGGGTCATATGGTAGCTCTACTTGTAGATTTTTGAGGAACTGCCATGTTACTTATTTTGTAATCTCCCCTTTCTCTACCCTCCCCCTTTCTGTGGTGTTGGGAATTGAGCAAAACATCCACACATGCTTGTGAGTGAGCCCAACCGTGAGTCCAGTATTTCAAATTTTTGTCGGTGTAAACGGGCGGAAACCTGAGGGTTTGGGAAGGAGGAGTTGAGAGGAGAATGCTCCTCTGTGTGGACAGCAGTTAGCCCCGCTGGCCAGTATTCACTCAGCACCCAGCATTCTCAGGCCCTTGGGGCAGAGAATAACAAGTGTGTAGTCCTAGCTTACCTGGTCGACCCCATTCCAGTAGTCATCACCGCTCACATTCAGGAGAGAGAGGCTGGGGCCCCATGGCCCTGAGGTGAGGCTCGAAGGCTGGCATCCCCGAAGATAGGTGTCAGGATAAAGGACTTCTGGGGAGCATGTGGATGTGAAGCCTCAGGTGGCTTCACAGCCTTTTCAGTGGGTCACTGATAACCTGTGTCCCTCTGTCTGTTGTCGGGAGATCAGGGTTGTTTTGTTTTGCCACTCCCCTGCTGGTTAGTGGGAGAACTTAGATACTCTCACTCCTGGTGTCAGTTTACTCATATGGAAAATGGCATCACAGATGCTTACAGCCTGAAGGTCACACAGACCTTTCCAGTGTGATATTAATGCCTTGTACATGTTAGGAGAAAGGGTGAAGCTTTTATGAGATGTCCCAGGGGATCCAGGACCTTAGAAAGAACTGTAGATCAACTCTGGGGGTTCCCCTTTCGCCAACTGTGCTTGGTTCTCCCGTCCGTGCCGACCGGACAGCCTCACAGGCCAGCTCCTCCTCTGCAGGGTGGGTGAGAGTGTTCGCTGCCCAGATGTTCGCATCAAGTAAACAGAAGCTCAGTCAGTGTTAGGGAAATTAAATCACCCAGCAGAAATCAATGTTAGTGAAATGAAATCACTTGATCTTAAAAGCAACAATGGAAGAGCCATTCTTCATCTTCATTGTGCTGTTGCGCTCTCTGCATGGCTTACAGTGCGTATCCTTTCTTGTATCCCTGTCAAGGAGAGCAGCTTTGGTTGGTTGTATTAGATTTTTACACGCTGTGGTTGAGGCTCCGGGGATTTGTAATCAGCTGATTGATTAATCAGGAAATGTTAAAGGATTAGACCGTATCCAGAAGGGCTGCCTCCTTTGACGACTCAGAAGGCAGGCTTGTTCCCTAGTGCTCTCTGCCACTGCGGATGGGGGCTGTTGAGCACATGACACATCACATGGGCCTTTCTGGATGCTTCGACAGGTGGTAGTGCAGGTACTGAGAGCGGACCATGTTTCGTAGATGCTGCTACCAGCCAGCAGTGTGAGCGAAGGACAGGCCACCCTGGAGGGCAGTTATATCCCTTGTGCTCATCCTCATGACCAGGAAACTAGGGCAGAAGGAACATCGCATATCCTGGCTTTAGAAGCAGAGTTCCAAAATTCCTGTTGGCTCCATTGGGTGAGGTTTGGGGGTTAAGGAGGTGGAAGAGGCAAGTAATAAATTATAAAGATTCGTGATCGTTTTGATGATGACGGTTATTGAAAAAATACGGTGGTAAAGTACTTAAACAGAAGGTAGTAAGAACACCAAGCCCCCTGCTGCTCCTCCTCTTCCTCCAACTCTTCCTCCATCTCTGCTGCTCCCAGAAGGCAGGCTTTACAATACGTCTTTATGCAGAGCAAGCATGCTGTGTCCTGCTCTATTTAAGAACAAATTTATGTTTTGTAATTTTTCAAATTAATGTGTCTTGGCTCTCTTCCTCCAGTAGGATGATCTTTGTTCTTGAATTGGCTTTGAGTGTTACGAGGAATACAGCCGCGTGCTCCTGAGTTAAAGCGAGCAGTACGGAATCACAGAGTTGAGAGTGGTGGCCTGCCCTCTCCTCTCCCTGCCGCTCTGCGGAGGGAGCTGCCAGTTGGTCAGTGTCCACGCAGGGGGTGTCGAGAAGGAAACTGCAGAGAGAGAATAATGATATTTCTTTTTAAAAAAAAAGGACATCATCATTGCTGTCCTTGAGGCCTGCTCTCCTGTGCACACAAGCCTCCTTGCTCTGCCTTCTTAAGTAGACTTTCTTTTAGAACAGAGTGGGGCTTACAGAAAGAGTGTTTTGGTAGCACAGCGTTCTCCTGTACACTGTAACTGCCTTCTCTGCCAGCACCCTATGTCACCACAGCCTGTGAGTGAGCTGAACTCGGCGTCTTCCTTTGAGCTCTCTCCAGGGCATTGCTACTTTGCTGGCAGAGGTCTCCTGCAGGACACCTCTCCATGTTACCTTTAGCTGTTACGTCCTCTCGGCCATCTCTGAGCCTGTGACAGTGTTTTAGCTCTCTGTCCTCCTTGGCCATGGTGATAGTTTTAAGGAGCACTGGCCAGGTTTTATGTCCCTTAGTTTGAATTTGTCTAATGGCGTTCATAGGATTAAGGGGAAATATGAGGCTTAAGGAGCAGAGCCGACATGTTTCTCGTCCCACTGTGTTGTGGGAACGGCCCTGCCAAAGTACCTCCCTTCAGGTGTGTTGACATTGATCCCAGGATGAAGCTCACAGAAGCCAGCTGCACAGTCCCCATTCTTTGTAACTGCCGTGTTCCCTTGCAATGTCTTTAAAAAGGATTTGGGTTTTTATAAGTCAGATCCTTTGGGATACTGTCAAGTGTGCCTTCCTTTTCATCCAACCTGTGCGAGAATGGCATCCGTGGAAGAGAAGCTAAAATGAATCAGGAGAGTGGGCGTGGGGAATGACCGATGGATGTGTCCTCCCAAATGGCTGTGTGCACCCACCGGAAGAGAACTGCTGCGGCCCCGACACCATGCCCAAGAATGGTACTGTTAGATCTGTAATTTCTTCCTGTAAGTTCAGTAAGTGAAAAACATCTTATTTTACATTCTTCTCATTGCGAGAGGCGTACCCCATACCCCGGAAACCTTAACGTGAGATGAAGGCGAGAACAGGAGCCTCCAGTGACATTTGGGAAACACCTGTTTAGTACGAAGCTCTGGTAAAAATACGCTCCAAACGAGGATCTACTCAAGGAACCAAGCCTTTATCTCAGAGTTCTTTCCCACAGCACATACCTGCTGTGTTACCTTTGGTCATTGGCCCTACCGTTTAACTGTAGTGTTAGTGTGAACCTGTTTTCTCTCTTTCTCTGTGTGTTATGAATACATGTGTGTTCATGCGTGGTTTTGTGCACACGTGTTAGCATGTGGATGGGGGCCAGAGGTTGAGTCTTCCTCAACCTCTGCTTTACCATAACTTAAGAGACGGGGTTTCTTAGGGCACCCGGAGCTCATCAGTTCAGATTCGCTCTCTGGCTAGCAAGCCTTGGGTCCCCAGCACTGGGGCTATAATTGCGTGTCACTCCTGCCTGGCTTTATTCCATGGGTGCTGTGGATCAGACCGAAGCACTCAGGTTTTGCAGCAAGCGCTTTACTCACTGAGCCATCTTCTGAGCCTCAAGCCTGTTATTTTCTGTTCAATGCTTCATAGAGGAGCATATCATTGATGGTGAGGACACTGGGGACGGAACAAACTCGTTATCCAGCATCAAGAGAGATTCAGGGTGAGGGGAGGCTGGGTAGACATACGCTAGGAGACCCTACTCTTTAGTTTCCAGGGTCAGATATCCCTTTGCCCTGTGTGCTGTTTGCCCCCAGCTTTGATGGAAGAACTTGAGGCTCACATGGAGCTTGGCTTTGGTGTTTCCTTACTGGGGCTGGGTGGTCCTCACAGCTTCCTATGCTCACCTCCAGCCCTCCTGGCTGATCCCGTGCCAGCATCCTTGAGGTCTGTGTGAGCTGCGGCTGGCTCAGGGGCCCATCACTATTGGTCCTGTCTGAGACTGAGCAGAGAACAGCAGGCATAGAGGTGGTGTTGACGATGGGCAGTGAGTGTTGACCTTGATGTGCTTGTGGTACCAAGTGCATGCGGCAGGACAAGACTTAGTACCTCTTGTACGGAGGAGCGACTGTTGTTTGAGACTTCTCCATTGCTGAGAGATCTCCTGGTCCTGCACCTAGAGTTTTGTTCCAGGCAAGTTCCTTGTAGAGGCTGATACACATAGCTCCTAAGCAGGGATGCTGCTGTCTTCTGCAAGAGCCATACATGCAAGAGTTGTACACACAGGCTTAGTGGTCTCCAAAGCCCTCTGCTTCCTGAGCACAGCTGTCCTTCTGGGCTTTCTCTGCCTAGCAGGGATTCGTTTGTTCCTCTGTAGAATGATGTGCAATTTTCTGAGCTCCTCAGCCGGGGTGGAGTTCTTCCAGGCTGTCCCTTTATTATCCAAAAGAGGAGGAAGTGGGAGAGTTTCTCTCTTGAGAGAGCTGAGCTTAGATCTGCTCAGCTGAGCTCATCTTAAGTCACAGTCCCTGCTATCTGCTACCAAGAAGCACCCTTTGTTTAGCACTTAAGCTAGATACTTTTGCATTCCCAGCATTTGGTTTGGTTTTGCATAACTGTTTATTGACAATATGGTGTACTCACCTTTAACTTTTAAGCAAATTAACACCGTGGCCCTGCTAAGGTAAGAGAGGGAAACAAAGTTGGGTGGTTGCTAGATGCCTGAGTTGGGTCCTCGCAGACATACCGGCACCAAGTATTCATGTGCACCTGCTCTGCGCTGGACTCTGGTCTCACTCAGGAACCTACCAAGTTGAGATGCCGGCCCCCTCTTCCATCCGAGCAAGCCTATAGGAGACTTTTAGGTCCCCATTTGTTGTGTGTTGTGGCTTTGGGGACTTTGGCTGCCTCTCTGAATTAGCAACTGTGTGTGGCCAGGCTAGTTTTCTTGTCTAAGGACCCCAGTCTGTGATCAGGGTCTCCTGCCTGCTTAGTTGAAGGAGTTGGTACTAGCCTGGCATCTCACTGAGGCAGGGTAGCTTTGAAGGGAAAGCTTGCTTGAGATCATCAGAGCACTCCATGTACTTGAGAATTATATTATTCTCAGTCAGAACCTGTAAAGACAACAAATAGAACAATACCACCCAGGGGCCAAAGAGATGGCCATGTTAGGGGCATTCGCTGCTCTTGCAGAGGACCAGGGATTGGTTCCCAGAACCACACCGGGTAGTTCACAAGTACCTCTAACTCTAGTTTCAGGAGATCTGGTACCCTCTTCTGGATGCTACAGGAAGCAGGCACATCCATATCCACAACACCTATAAGAAAACAACAACAACAACAACCAAAAACAAAACAAAAACCAACAATAACAAAACAACCCTAAAAAAATGTTAAACTGTACTTGTTGATTTCCAAAAAAAAAAACATGTGGCCTTTGGGGTGGCTTTTTTTTTTTTTTTTTTGCACATGTATATATGCATGGAGAGGGGGTGTGTCTGTCTGTATGCATGTGTGTTCACATGCCTGTGGGTACACTGCTATATACAAATATGTGGGTATGGAGTCCCAAAGTTTGTATCACATGCCTTCCATGATCATTCTGCACTTTATTTACTGCAGCCCCCGTCTCGTGGAGGCAGGGCTCATCAGCGGCAGTCAGTCTACTTAGCTACCCTGCTCTGTCTGCTTGCCTGGTGTTGGAGTAACAGGCAGCTCCCATGTCTGCCCCCCTCCCTTTCTTAACTCAGTGCTTGCAATCTGCACTCTAGGCCTCTCAATTGAATGGCAAGTGTGTTACCTACTAAACCATTAAATCTCTACTGGTAACTTAAAAACCAAAAACTCTTCAGGTTCCCTCTCCCTTCCCCTCCCCCTCTCCTCTCCTCCCCTCCCCTCCCCCCTCCTTCTCCCCCTCTCCCCCTCTCTCCCTCTCTCCCTCTCTCCTCCTCTCTCTTTATTTTTTGTTTTGTTTTTGTTTTTTCGAGACAGGGTTTCTCTGTATAGTCCTGGCTGTCCTGGAACTCACTTTGTAGACCAGGCTGGCTTTGAACCCAGAAATCCTCCTGCCTCTGCCTCCCAAGTGCTGGGATTAAAGGTGTGCGCCACCACACCCAGCCCTCTCTCTTTTTAAAAACCAAAAACTCTTCAGGTTCTCTCTCTCTCTCTGTCTCTGTCTCTCCCCCCACCCCCGTCTCTGTCTCTCTGTCGTGTGTTATATGTGATGTATGTTTTGTCTGTATGTATGTGTGGAGGCTGTGTGTGTGTACATGTGGAGGGGAGGTCACAGGATGACTTTGGACAGTTACGTCTCTCCTTCCATCTTTACAAGGGTTCCAGTGATTGAAATCAGGTCACCAGGCTTGTACGGCAAGCACCTTTCCTCACTGATCCGTTTTGCTGGCCCCACTGGTGGGTGGTAGGTCTTACTGTCAGGGGCTCTTCATATAATCTGAATGCCAGCATCAAAGGAAGAACGTGCAGTGAAATCAGGGAGGCCAGCTTCTCCAGGCCTTGCAGAGGGAAATTTGAATGGTATCATCTAAGTGCTGTGTGGAAGCAGCTGTCTGCTTGGGGGTTGAGATTGAGAAGGGGATGTGATTTGATAGAGCTGGGGAGTGAATGGCAGATGCCTGCGGATGCTGGAGTCATGGGCTTGAAGTTCCTGAGAGATGCTCTGCCCTCGAAGGATGCCTGCAGAGTTCTTGTGGTTAGGTTGTGTTGTCGTGTGCTTTCTGTCTTCATGTCTTCCTATGGGCTATGGTTTCTGCTGTTGCACATTTTTATTGGTGGAAACACATGCTTTTAAGGGGCAGCCTTTCACATACGGGCTGACAAGGAGGAGATGGAACCTTGCTTTTCATAGTATCTTTCTTTGAGGGATCATGAGGGACTTGACAGAGGTCTACCAGGCACCATATGAAAGTGCCTACACTGATCAGATGGCTCTTGGTACACGGTATGACAGTCCCTCCTCAGCCCTCTGTACCTGGAAGTAACATCCTTTTCAACCGCGAGACATCTCTTTAAACAAGAATACTGTAAAACTGCACGCAGTAATTTAGATTTAAGTCCTTGTCCTTTCCCCTCCCCCATACCAGTGTGATCCCTGACAGGCCACATGGTCCTAATTTACGTTCTGTTTTCTTTGATATAAAACAAGGCAGATAAAGGGCTGAAGATGGCACATCGGTTAAGAGCCCTTACTGTTTTTGCAGAGGACCCAGGTTTGGTCCCCAGACAGCTCACAAACCATGTGTAACTCCAGTTCCAGGGGGATATGACTCCGTCTTCTGACCTCTTTGGGTACCAGACATATATGTGGTACATATAAATACACAGGCTCTCATATATACATACATGTAAAGTAAAAATAAGTCTTAAAACCAAGGCAAATAAGAGCCCAAGAGTCTCAGTGTCAATGCAGTCAGGCTTATGAAGTTTCAGAACTGGGCTACATCGTAGAAACGCTCATCACCTTTAAGGGAGTGTAGTATGCTTTACAATGAGTCTGTCCGTGTGTGTTGGCTAAAACCCTTGGTCTGCTCTTCCCAGCAGGCCACATGAGACCCAACCAGCCCTCCCTAGGGTCCTGACATGCTTAGTATCTGTAGCTGTGCCTTGTGACAGGCTTTCTGGTTTCCACCCCTTCTTGCCTGTCAAAAGTATTGAGGCAGGAACAAACCCAGAACTTGGGGGTCTCTTCTGCCATCTCTTATTCTACTAAGGACCACTTAGGTATCACCTAAGATTGTCTTGACTTTTTGGGGGTGCAGGCACAACACCCCATCATCACATACAGAAATTATATCTAATTAAGTTGCCTAAGTCTTTTTCACACCTCCTACATTTGCACATTTCTTTTTTGCACCCATGTCCAAATAATATTATTTCCTCTCTGTTGCAGTTCCAATCTGTTGATCTTTTTTAGTTCTTGACTCTGTCATCCGGTGCAGTTGCTATCTCCCCTGGAAACTTGTCCCTGATTAGAGGGACATTTTATTAGCATTATTGGTGATGTTACTGATAGTAATGCTGAAGTAGATATGACTCAGAAGGAGCATCATGGCCCTTCTTCTACTGTCCCTTAGTCAATCAGCACTTCGGACTGTTACTGAGCCATTGGAATGCAGTTCTCCTTGCCTCATTCTGTCAGCAGGGATGTGATGAGATTGTTTTACGTAGCTCTGTAGACAAAGCATGTGATCTTGGAAACAGCCACTTTGTCAGGGAAGGGAAAGATACAAGACAGAGTCCTTACCTGCTGTGGTGTCTATGCTAGCTTGTGGACCATGGCCCATGACTTGATTCTCCATCAGTATGCTTCTTCCAGTTCAGCCTTTGGTTGATGATGGTTCAAGGATGCACGTAAGGAGATATTACTCTCATGTTTGGGCTCATGTACAAGGTGTTGAGATGATCTGAGAACCTAGGTGGGCATTGGTTTCAGATATCTTCTCCTGGAGGATGCTGGGAGCAGAGCTTGTGGGTTGTTTGGCCTGGTGAATGGAGCCTTCTCCATTTCGTGGAGAAATCCTAAATTCTGAGAATGTTTGGTCTTAGTGAGTACAGCTTGCCTCTGAAGAAATTAGGGGTTCACACCATCCTCTAGATAATTGGAGAATGCAAAACAGTACCACTCAAAAGTGGGTTGTCCGGAGGTGACAGAGCAAAGCAGTCAATGCAGAAGTTGCAGGAGATAACAAAGGCCATCACGTGACTAGGTGAGGTGAGGATGATGGAGACCAGGGAAGGAAGGAGTAGTAGGAGTGGGCAGGTTGGAGCTATAGGATCCCCCTTTCCATGATACTTTACAAGGCAAGAGCAGTGTTGACATTCAGATAGACCCGTGTTTAGGAAAACAACCCACAAATGCATAAAGTCAACAGGTAGGGGTCAGTGGTAGGGGGTGTCATTCTGTCCTTCAGTCATACCAGATAGTGACACGTTACAGTTTAGTTTGCAAAGATGGTGAGTTCCATGTGGTGTTGTGGCTTCTGCCTGATCCAGAGAGATGGGTGCAGACGCCTAGGTACTTCAGTATGTTTGCCAGTTTGCCAGCCGCGTGTTTAGAACTTATCTCCTTGGTGAGTCAGTGCAGGACTCTTGTGGGGTCTCTGCCTGGGGTCTCTGCACCTGTGTGTTTGCACTGTGGTAAGGCTGTGGCCAAACCTGCCTCCCACCCCACTGGACTCTCCTAGACCTATGGATGTGTGGTCCATGTACTTTGGGTTGGTTACTGCTGTTTCACACTTCATATTTATCTAGGGTTTGTGCCTCAGCACCTACAGTGGGTTCCTTGCCATTGCCTTGTAGAGGTTGAGGCTCTTGCCATGCAAGTTTCCCCCTTAAACTTGAGTGTCTTCTGGGTGCTCTTGTTGCTGGTCTGGCCTGCCTCTCCCTGTGTTCTCATTCTCTTTTCCTCTTCTCTGTTTCTGTCTCTGTGTCTTTCTGGCAAACTCCCGCGCACACACGCACACACACACACACACACACACACACACACACACATCCTGCTTTTGACTTGCTTCTGTTGTCTGTCTCTGTCCCCCACAGTCTTGACATCAGCTGCCTAATTGCAGGGACTTATCTTCCTGAGGTTTGGTTAGGTTAAGATTTCAGTACCTGCTTAATGATTTTATCTCTGTTATCTCAGACTTGTATTCTATCGTATCTCGCAGTTTATTTGTCTACATAGAGGGCCCTTAGCCCGGTGTGAGTGTGCAGCAAGCCCGTGGCAGTGCCTCTGTGTCGTTACTGCAGAAAGCACAGAAAACCTTGTCACGGGTGGGTGGGCTTTCATTTCTGCCAGGATGGCCACTTCACGAAGTCTAAAGTTGTCACTGCTGAGTTCCCAGCATATGGGTAGCACTTAGCTTGTAATAAGCATTGCTTACATTTGTATTGGAAGAATTAATAAATTTAGTCCCAAACCTGCATCTAAGCCATGAGAAAAACTTGAGGCCTTGAGTGAGAGTGGCTGGTTTCAGTCCATCTGTATGGCTGTGGGGGACTCAGGATCACTCTAACAGTCACCAAGTCAGAAGCTCTATGCTTCAGGAGGTTCAGACAGGCTTGTATATGACCGTGCACACACACACACACACACACACACACACACACACACACACACACTTTATATGTATATTTAGACATGTTTTTTTATTATTATTATTAGCCACACATGGGGATGGAGCCCAGGGTCCTGTGCATGCCAGGCAAGGGCTGTTCCACTGAATTAGGTCCCCTAGCCCAAGGCTTATAACTTGACACACCATGGAGAACCACTTCCTAGGGTAGGAGGAACATGTGAGTGAATGTGGTTTCCACCCTGACTATCAGCTAGATATCGGTAACTGGTTCATCAACACAAGCTCAGGTCACTTAAGGATACTGGAACTTTGTAGGGCGAAGTAAGACACTGAAGGAGTGAGCATGAGCACGTGGCCTGTAAGCAGAAAGATGTAACCGGTCTGACAGCCAAAGCCAGCGTGCGTGGGTATGGGAGGACAGAGGGACAACCTTCACGGAGAATGCTTGCCTGCCTGCTTCTGAGCAGAAAATCGCAAGTCAGAGAAAGAAAAGGAAAGGAGGGGTGTATCTCTGCAGGGTTTCTCTGCAGGCCCATACTCAGTGGGGGCTTGTTCTGGCTTGGCTGCTCCTCAAAGACACCCCGACACCCCCCCCCCCCAGTCCCAACACCAGCTTCTGGCAGTATAGTTCACTGTTCGTAGTACAAGGTGAACATGAAGACATATGCCCTGCTGAGGCTCAGTCCTGGGGAATGCCTCATAGGGAGGCAGAACACTGCTTCTCTGGGCCCCCCCACCAGGTGTGGCATGGCAGGGACTGGGCCCTGTATGCTGTTTTTTTTATGAAATGCCAATCATAGGGAGTGGAGATAATAAGAAAGGTTTCGAACCATTTCCAAGGGTGTTATTTTAAAGAACAAGCACCTTGAGTCCTGGACTTTCTGGGTATGTTAAGACGAGAATGGCATGTCAAATCTCTGAGCAGGCCAGGTTGTTTTTATGACGATCTGTAAAAACAGCTGCCCTTGTGCAGAAGTGAGCCCCACTTCGTTCTGCACAGATCTGTTTGTCTCCAGATGCCTTACGTGGAGGGGACACGCGTGCGTGTTCTTTTGCCTTGGAACTAATTCCCTGTAAATTTCCCACTTCTTAATTGGCAGGATAGGATAAAAAACGTCACATCAGTCTCTGTAAATTCCTTGCCTTGGTTTCAGTGTCCCCAGGGTTCAGGGCTGCAATTTTTTTTTTTTTTTTTTTTTTGTGGGCATAGATTTTTAGATTGTTTCTATGGTGAGACAGCTCTTCTGTCGGGCAGCAAAGAACAATTTGCACATTCAGATTACACTGTTTTATTTTAATTTCTGTTCTCAAAGTCACCCATGTCATGGAAATCCCTTACATTCCTGCCGTTGCCCTCACTTATTGACTATGTCAGGTGGCCGGGCTGTCTTGTCTGTGTGAAAGAGAAATGTACATATACAGTGTAAACATGTCTGCGTTGACACATGAAGATAAAAGGCTTAACATGAATTGTGTCTGTTTACACTCGACACAGAAATTCTCCTCTGACAAACTGGAGTATCACTCGTGCTTGTTACCATAACACTCTCCCCCCTCCTGTCTGGTTTCCTGGCTAGTTACAGTTTACAGCAGGGAGAGGTCCTCTTCTCAGAGCTCTGGGATGGTGCTCTCAGGCTAATCAGCTGCTGTGGGAGGACTGTGGATTCGCCCCCCTTGGTCTTTGTGTGTTTTCTGCATTGTCTATATGATATGGGTTATTTTTCTCAGCTCCTGACTCAGTGGGTAAAAAACACTTGCCATACAATTATGGAGACCTGCCTGTGTTAGAGTCCCAAGCAGTAGGGTCAAAGCAAAACATAAGAACAACAAAAACAGGTATGGCTGCATGTACCTGGAACCTCACATTGGAGAATGGGGAGGTTGTGGAGTCCAGGAGTTCCATGGCCAGCTAACTTGGCCCAAATGGCAAGTTTGGGGCTCACTGAGAACCTCTCTGAAGGCAATAAGGTGGGAAACAGTAGAAGACAATCCTCTGCTTCCTCTATGTGCAGGCACAGGTATGTGTACCTGCATAATCAAGTGCATGGGACACACATGGAGGGGGGAGGGAAAGGAGGGAGGGAGGGAGGGAGGGAGGGAGGGAGGGAAAGGAGGGAGGGAGGGAAGGAGAGAGGGAAGGAGGGAATATATACATGCACATAGGTTTTTCCATGGGTCACACTGCAGATCTTGGTGGGTGCAGAGAGAGGAGGGGAGGGCAGGGAAGGGGAGGGGAGGGGAGGGGAGGGGGGGTGGGGTGGGGTGGGGTAGTAACAAGGTGGGATCACGTCTTTCCTGGGTCTCCTTGTGTCTCAGAGAATGGTAGCTGAAACATCAAAATCAGCATGTGGAATTTCTCAGATGCAGATTTTAGGACCACTTTGTGATTTAGCAAGCCTCCTTGCTAGGTGTAACTGAGCTCTACTGAGCGCTGTTCTACTGAGCTCTACTGAGTGCTGGGGCCTTTGAATGCCTGTCTCCCATGCAGAACAAAGCGGGGGGGCCCTTTGAGTGCCATGTCTCTGTCTGTTTTCTAGCCTCTGTTCTGCCTAAATCCTTACTTTTCCTCTACTCCAGCTACTGCACCCCTGCCTGGGGTTGGTTCCCTCAAGCTGCCACCACGACCCACTCAGCTTCACACTGGCTCCAGGACTGCCCGGGAAGCCTTCCCCTTACACTCTGTTAGACCTCATTTGGGGTCCTAGAAACAGAAAGTATGGCAGGACCATCTTCAGGGATCCCCTCCTGAGCCATCTTCCAGGCCCCTTTAGCGTGAGAGAGCTGTGAGCCTCTTTCTCTATGGTCCCAGAGTCCTGCCCATTGCACGGCAGGATATTTTCCCCATCAGCTCAGCAGTTACTGGAGAAAGGGTTGTTTGTTTACTCTCCTGTGCAAAGTTCATTGACAGTGATCCCCTGCCATTTTGACTAACAAAATGATGGCATCTAGAAGTGGTTTTTGTTCACTTAGTTACTGGTACCAGTGGATTCTTTTTTTTTTTTTTTTTTTTTTTTTTTTTTGAGATGTGACTATTGTGGGCGAGCCACTGGCTAAGCCACACTGGGCTTCTTTCACAAGGCAAAAGCTTTGTTGTGTTGGGTCTCACTCTCAGAACTGGAGTTAGTTCCCCAATGTGTCTTTAGTCCATTGACCCATAGTCAACACAAGATTCTGATTCTGCTCTGTATCTGTTGTTTCCGACCATAAACCAAGACTGTCTGAAGGAAAGTTGATCGAAATTGAAAACATTTTTGTTAAATGGATAACATGATATTCTTTGTGTGTGTGTTGTTGTTGTTGTTGTTGATAGATTAGCCTGCTGTTTTGCCAGCTTCCTTTCTCTTCATCAGATTAGCAATATTTAGATTGGGGTAAGAGAATGGAGGGGTCACTAATGCTTTCTCAGTGATGTAGCCTTCAGCATACATACCCCTGAGGACAGTGACCCAGAACTTGCCTGACGTCACTGTGGTAGCAGTAGCCTGTTTTACAGGTTTTACAGTTGAGGCTTAGAGGTGGTGTTTGTCCTTTTGAGGGCACGAGCCAACAGAAGACATTCCAAAGGGTTTTCTAGGATTCAAACCCCAGTTAAGCGCTTTGTCACTTTCCAGGACCCCATGGTGCCTTGCGCAGGGCAGATGCTGAACATGGAAAGCTCACGCAGACGTTCAGATATCCAGCTTTGGAAGGTTTTCTCAGTCAGATATTTCCCATCAGCCTTGCTCCTAATAGAAGCTCTTAGGGATTGGTGTTCCAAGTCCGTAGAGTTGAGTTTGGCAGAACAAAAGTTCTGCCAGTTAACTTTTAGGACATACCTAGGAATTTTTGGAAAGACTTGACTCTTGCACCTGAAAAGCTTTATTTAAGATGTCATCTTGGCAGAAATGAATTTTTAGCCTGGGTGGCATGCTCCTGCCTGGTGGCCTCCCATCGTTTTTGCTTCTGCTGTCCTCATTCCTAGGTTGGACCCTGCAGCAGGGGTCCTCCTTCAGCTCCTCCTAACACTGCCCTTTCTCCCTGTTCCAGGGGATCTTCATTTCCATGTGTTTTTACTATTCTTTGCAGGCCACCTGGGATCTTACATGTTTACATCTATCTTATATCCTGAAAGCAAGTGTTGGGGTCTCTTTGGGGTGTGCCA
Organism: Mus musculus; assembly: GCF_000001635.26. Taxonomy (NCBI): domain Eukaryota; kingdom Metazoa; phylum Chordata; class Mammalia; order Rodentia; family Muridae; genus Mus; species Mus musculus. Next base: position 67,999,339 of record NC_000073.6, read on the forward strand.
AGTATCTGTTGGCTTTGAAAGGGAGAGAGTGTTTCAGGCCTGACTCTGCCAGCTGTGAGCAGAGGGCGTGTCAGCTTCACGTGCCTTCCAGTGCTTTCTCCAGTGCGTGGATTCTTTGACAGGCAGGCGTGGGACATTTGCTTTCCTGTTTGCGGCTTGTGCCTTTGAACACCGTACTATCATTCACAGTCCAGCTTGATTGCTCTCTTTTTCTGTCACAAAACACCCAAAGACCAGCAGTGTCGGTCAGAATTCAAAGCAGCTGGCTGCTGGGCCCTGCCTTGTATTTTGTGGCTTGGGCTCGTCTTCTCTTCCGGAACAAGGGGGTAGTTTCTCCCTATTTTTTTCCTTTGTTCTATAAATGGGAATGAGGGGTGTAAATAAGGAAATGGCTCTTTCATTCTAAGACGCTTCCAGTCCCAGCTCTGTGTGACATGAGGCCAGCTGGCAGAGGGTAACAGGCCCTTCGTACTGTCTTTGTACTGACTGCATGTGAAAGACACTATATTATGTCTCTTTCTCTCTGTTTCTTCACTTGGTCCTGAACTTTTATGATTTGTTGGGTAAAATACCAAATTACTTGACACATAATACTTTTATGATATGGTCAAACACATGTTGAATACAGTGATGTAGTTCAATACTCCTGTAAAGTCTAAGAGCAAATTAATACACTTAATTTACAGTGGTATAGGAGGAGTAAGATATTTTAGACTGGGCACTCGATTTCTGACGAGTGATTTGGTGCCATTATTCTCGTGGGCTTTGAGTCATTGAGCAGAGGCTGGGTAAACATGAAGTGGAGAGATGAGGCTTGGGGGAGAAGAGGGGAGCTGAAGAAGAGTTGGGGAACTGTTGAAGCTCAGGCATTAGCACAGAGCAAGCACCTCTCTGGGCCCAAAGAGAGAATGGGGTAGTGTGAAGGGGAGTCCTATCAAGGTAGTGTGAAGGGGAGCACTATAAAGGCAGCAGGCCATGAAAGGGAGGAGCTGAGCCTGTTGGAGGTAGTGAACAAGTGTGCTAAGCAAAGATGTGCTAAGATGAGACAGAAGGAGATGGGCCTGAACTCTTACAGAATCCTGTTGACTTGGTATTTGGTCAGGGTTGGACTGGACAGAGGGGTGTGTTGGAGGAAGATGTTGCTGTCACTCAGGCCAAAGATGACAGTGGTTGGATCAGAGTTGCAGAGATGAAATCAGGTGTCTTAGTTCCAGTTTTCATTGCTGTGAAGAGGTACCATGACCAAGGCAACTCTTAAAGAGGACAACATTTAATTGGGGCTGCCTGACAGATTCACAGGTTCAGTCCTTCATCATCAAGGCCGGAGCATTGTAGCATCCAGGCAGGCATGGCGCTAGAGGAGCTGAGCTTTTGATATCTTGATCTGAAGGCTGCTAGGAGAAGACTTGACTCTCCTAGGCAGCTAGAATGAGGGTCTCAAAGCCCGTGCCTTCATTGTCGTACTTCCTCCAATGAGGCCACACCTACTCCAACAAAGCCACACCTACCACAACAAGGCCACACCTACTCCAACAAGGCCACACCTACCCCAACAAGGTCACACCTACTAATAGTGCCACTTTCTGGGCCAAGGATACTCAAGCTCCACCACAGGGTACAATTCATTGTGCTCCATGTGTGTGTCTTCTGGTGTCTGCCATGTATCAAGTGGTGTGTTAGCCTCTGGAGACAAAACTTGAGAACTAAATAGAGGATGATTTTCCATCCTCTGGAACTGCCACCATGATGGCAGTGAGCAGAATGGAGAGAAGATGAGAAGAAAGGCCTAGAGCTAGGCTCCCAAGAAGGTGGGCGTACCCCGAGTGGGAAACAATTGGGCTTGGAGGTGAGCAGTGAGCATCCCAAAGAGGAAAAGGGGGTTCACCATGAGAAAAGCCCCTAAGAACCCACTAGGTTTGGAAGGGAATTCCAGAGGCGGGTGTTACTAGGTGGCGTGTGTGCAGGTGAGAGGCAGGCTGAATTGGGAAGCCTTACTCTCAGCACCAGCAAGTTACATGGCAGCATCCCTGATCAAGATGTGGGAGCTGGGGAGTAGGTCAGTGCCAAGGAAGTGGCGCCATTTCTTCTGTCTTAGGGGCCCTGTTTCCTCTTCAGAAAAATGAGGAAATTAGACCAAAGGGATTCTCAAGTTCTGTCCGCTCTTCTGCTTTCTACCTCACCCTCTGATATTGCCCAGTTCCTTCCTTCAGTGGCTGTCATGTCTAGGGAATGTCTGCTTCCTTTCCTCCACTCCACTGTTCTGGATTCCCCCCCCACACACACACACACACATACAAGGCCTCCCTTGGGCTTCTCTCCCCTCTCGGATCCTTGAGAGGGGCTCCATCCTGTGAGGTAGCGTTCATCCCCTCCTGAGATCCTTCTCACCAGGCTTCTACCAGCCTCCTTTCCTTTGATCCCTCTTTGTATCCGTGACCTCCTGTCACCCTGCCTGTCTCTGGCTTCCATAATATCACAGGCTGCTTAAAACCCCATCTTTGATGCTACCTCTACTTTGTCCTGTTGGAAATGGTGGTAGGCTTTCCCTGTGTGTTCCTTTCATCTTACCCTGTCTATATTGACAGTTGCTTGCCATGGCTCTTAGTGCCTGGTCTTTTGCTATGAGCCCATGGAATCAAACTAATTAATTACATGGGTCAGAAAACTTTATGGCTCCTGAACAGCTTTAATAATGGTTGGGATTATTAGATGCTAAGAAAGCATAGTGACCAAGGCTGTCTTTCCATATACATTTCAGACTTTTTAAAACAAAAGATTTAGAGTCTAGAAGATGGTCCAGTGATTAAAAACAGCCTCCAAATTTATGTGATTCTCAACTTCTGTAACTCTAGCTTCAAAGACTCTGACACCCCCTCTGGCCTCCGTGGGCACTGCACTCATGTGCATAGATGTACACACAGATAGCAGAGTCAAAAATAAAGAAAAAAAATGAAACAAAAAGTTCTAGTATTAAGACCACTTTACCAAAAAGACACACACACACACACACACACACACACACACACACAAAGAAACAAAATTAATACATAAGTAAAAAGTTGTAATCTGCAAATGCCTTGGGCTAGTTCCTCTACTTCCAGGATCTGTTCTAAGAAAGTGCTCTTGGATATCTGGAATATTGTTTATAATGTGAAAAATTAGAGATGACTAATTAACAGTAGAGAATCAGAACAAGGGACTAGTACGTATTAATAATTTAAAACAAGTTTCTCTGGGCTAGAGAGGTGGCTTAGCGGTTAAGAGCACTGACTGTTCTTCCAGAGGTCCTGAGTTCAGTTCCTAGCAACCACATGGTGCCTCACGACCATCTGTAATGGAATCCGATGCCTTCTTCTGGTGTGTCTGAAGACAGTGACAGTGTACTCACATATATGAATTAAATAAATCTTAAGACAGCCAAAATCAAAACACTCTAATAAAACAAGTTTCCCCTTTTAAATTAAAAAGAGAGAGAGGAAAATAAGTGCGCCTGTGTGTGTGCGTGCGCTTGTGTGTACGTGTCTGTGTGCGTGTATGAGTGAGCGAGCACGGGCGCGCGCACATGCATGTGGGGAGGATCGTGCTGGGGTTGTCTCACTCACAGTGGGTTCCAGGGATCTGATGGAAGTGAGGACTGCTAATCAGCTTCCTTTTCCTGCTGAGCCACCCCACAGGCACCTGGCTTTTCTTTTTTAAAAATCCTTTGGAAAAACATTAGATTGGTTAAATGTTTGTATTAGTTAAGTGAAACAAGTCTTTGCATGGGTATGCTCGTGCCTGATTTTATTATTTGCAGAGAAAGGACAGTTGGCGCAGGTAGATGAAGGCTGTTTATCTGTGACTGTTGCGATCGCTGTTGATTTTTACTGCTGCTGCTGTTACCTCACTTGTATAGGAAACGTCTTACTCTGTTAAGAACGTGGCACATTATGTTACTTTTGCGAACCCGCGCCCCTTTCAGTTTTCTTCAGCTATTTCTTTTATTTGCGTTTTTCGAGCCTCCCGGTTACAGGTCCAATTGGTCTATATTAAATGGTGTCTGCTCCCTGGGTCGCAGTGATTCTTCTTGAGTAGACTTCGTTGCTTGATGTCCTTTTTGCCAGACACAGAAACTGTAGGACCTGGGCTGCGGATTTTTTTGTGTAGTGTTGTGACTGAGGACCTTGGCGACACTGGGCTCGTTCGGGTTGTAGCATGAACTCTGCACACAACCCTTTGTGACCTCGGACTGAAACCTTCAGTTTGGATGGTTCATGTAGCAGTTTCTCCCACAGGTCAGTGAGTATGTCGTACGGCATCTGGGCCAGCGTAGGCAGCTGAGTGACAGTAACCAGGTAGCTGTGCGGGTGTGCACTCTGCCCTGAAAAACAGTCATCATCTTTTATAATGATACAGGTTCTATCAGAAAGTCATCTTAAGAATGATCTCTGTTTAACCATATGCCCCGCTTTGCCCTCTTGTCTCCCTTCAGTCTGTGGGCCCGGCATTGACATCCGCAACGACTATCAGCAGCTGAAGCGCCTGGAAAACTGCACGGTGATCGAGGGCTTCCTCCACATCCTGCTCATCTCCAAGGCCGAGGACTACCGAAGCTACCGCTTCCCCAAGCTCACCGTCATCACTGAGTACTTGCTGCTCTTCCGAGTCGCTGGCCTCGAGAGCCTGGGAGACCTCTTCCCCAACCTCACAGTCATCCGTGGCTGGAAACTCTTCTACAACTACGCACTGGTCATCTTCGAGATGACCAATCTCAAGGATATTGGGCTTTATAATCTGAGGAACATTACTCGGGGGGCCATCAGGATTGAGAAGAACGCCGACCTCTGTTACCTCTCCACCATAGACTGGTCTCTCATCTTGGATGCGGTGTCCAATAACTACATTGTGGGGAACAAGCCCCCGAAGGAATGTGGGGACCTGTGTCCAGGGACATTGGAGGAGAAGCCCATGTGTGAGAAGACCACCATCAACAATGAGTACAACTACCGCTGCTGGACCACAAATCGCTGCCAGAAAAGTAAGAGTGGGCAGCCGGGGGACTTCCACTTTCTGCTCCGTGCTTTCTTCCTCTTCCTCTCCCTCCTCCTCTCCTTTGTCTTTGGTGGGGCAGGACGAAGTTCTCTCACATCTCCACACTGCCTAGTGGAAGTGTTTCCTGGGGATGGGGAGGGATGGGTCTTATCTAGCTTTTCTGTGAATCGGGATCTCTCAGAGTACAGGACCGGAGCCTGGATGGAGGCTGCTGTGGCTGCTGTCAAGTCTGGTTAGAAATAATTTGCTGCATCTGGAGGCTACAAGTTTACTAACCGTCAACTGCTCTGATGAGATAGGGGACTTGGTGTGCTTTGTAAGTCTCTGATTCTCGACAAACAGGCACTTCTTACAGCTCAGTGCCTGTGTCCTTTGTGTAAAGGGATTTATAGTATCACCACCCACCACCACCACCACCACCACCACCACCACCACCATCATTTTGTAGAGCAAGATTCCTTCTCACAAATAAAGGAAACGTGTTAACACCCGTGTCCTGAGAAGGTGATCCTTGGCTCTCAGGACCCTGATGCTGCAGGAAATCGGGTTTAATATGAAACACGTGATAGATCAGATGCCTGCTTGCCAGCTTCCACGAGTCCTAGGTCCATTCTCTACTTAAGGCAGCTCTATAGGAGGGAATGTTTCTGAGCCCTTGGGTTTTCATTCCTTTCTCGTACACCTGTTGTGGCAGTCTTGTGCAGACACTTAGTGAAGAGAACTTGGAAAGCATGCAGTGACCCCAGGGTCTCATAGTGGTGTTTAAAGCTTGTTTGTTTACCTGTAATATGCATATGTTCTTTGTAGAATGCCTAAACTCATACCTGATGTGACATAGGACATGAAAATCAACTTTTGGCTAAAATGTAGCTATGGCTCAGGGCATTGGCTGTATTGAATTCAGTAATTGAGCAATATTTAGACGTAGTTGCCAGCAAGGTTCCCCTCACTGGTTTCCCTCAGCACGTTAGCTGTTATTTTATGGCTAGACCAGTTAAAGACTCAATGAGTCCATATACCTGACTAGTTATGAAGATTGCCCCATAAATCCCGCACAGAACCCCCAGATGGATAAATTTGTCTAAATTCTGAAGTGTGTATAATCAACAAATGGAAGACCAGCCCTCATGGGTAGCTATTATTTCATCATGCCTGGAGTTGGGGCCAGAGTAGGTCACACACCTTGATGTTTTCTGTCATTTGATTTGTGTCTGTCTGTGGAATGTGTAGGGGTAAGGTGTATGCATTTGTATGTGTGGGTGTGTATAAGAGATATTAGTAGGGCCAGTATTCTAATGGCTAGTACTTTGAATAGCTGAGTGAAATATACTTTTCTGATTGATTAAAAAACAATTCCCTATGCTTGGCTTAATTAATGGTTTGAAAAAAAAAAACCCTGTAATTCTTTTTGTTGGTTTTGAGCTAGGGTCTCAGTCTGTAGTTGGGGCTAGCCTGGACATGTAGCTCAGGCTACCCTTGAGTTCATGGCACATCTCCTGCCTTAGCTTCCCAAGTCCTGGGATTATAGGAATGAGTTCTTGTCCATTGTCATAAAATTTTGTTTTTATTTATTTTTAAATTATTTATTTATCTAATATGTTTGAGTACTTTGTCTGCATGTATGACTGCTCACCACGTATGAGTGTAGTGTCCCTGGAAAGACCAGAGTTACAGTCAATTTGTGAGCCCTGAAGATGCTGGAAATCAAATCTGGGTCCTCTGGGAGAGCAGCCAGTACTCTTAAGGACTGAGCTACTTCTCCAGTCCCCAACATTTTGTTTTTAAAGTAGCCTTGGCATTTGAAAAAAAATTATCTTAAAAAGCATCATCAGATTTGGATACAGAAACAAGAGTGTGTGACGACTGGACTGGCCAGCTTGCCTGAGCTGTGGTCGAGCTGGTACTACGGCAGCCACACCACTCTGTCATGGTGGCCAAACTAAGTATGGACAGGAAAGTGTTTCGGAAGCGTAGAAGCTCTGCATGAAAGGGATGTGCGGTTTGCAGCATCATTAGCTAACACCTGTCAGCGACCCCACAGATGCTCTGCTCTCACTGTGGCTTTTCAGCAGCTTCTGAAGAAGTCAGGGGCAGAGATAAGGCCTGTATTCTGGGTCAGAGTCAAGGGCCAGTAGCCAGGAACTACCAAGCAATTTAAATGTGTAGGGTTTAGTTTGTTCATCTTCATAATGGCATGGATCCTGTCTTCCTCATAGAGTCCATGGAAGGTTAAATTAGAACAAAGAAAACAGCCGGCCTGAGGCCAGAGTGCCTGTTGGCTAGAACTGGTCTTCCCAAGGCCGTGTTCTGCAGCCTTTTCCTTGGCCGCTGTACCAGTCCTGATGACGTGTTCTGTGGTTTCACAATGGAGTGCTTAAAATCGCTGACTCCATTCAAGAATACTGTCTTCTTACCTTGTCCTGAAAACTTAGTCATGGTCACAGCTTCCTGTAGCCTTTCTAATTCAGCTAGAATGCTTTCCCTCTTCGTAGACTCCTATTCTAGTCTATGCTGTCATGTGTGTAGTGGCACCAGTCACACGTGCCTGAGTGGAGCACTTGACCCTTGTGGCCTGCCCCAAGAAAGCCCTGCTTTGAGCGAAGGGTTTCCAGGATGTAGTCTGGGAAGAATCTTTGAAATATTGCCTACATGATTAAAAAAAAAATGGATTCCATGCTCTGATGAATATACTCGAAAAGGTAAAACGTGCTATTTATTAAAATCAGTTCATTTGCTTCTCTTTACTCGGGATGAGGCCACTAGAATGTTTACAACACAGATGGCTGGCATTCTCTTTCCTTTGGAGAGCGGGGCCTTAGTGGCTCTCCCTAGACAACTGGCTTCTGTCGTGCTGTGTTCAGCCAGAGCCCTCCGTCATCCTTCAAGGATCCAGGGCAAGGGCATCGAGCCCTCACAGAATGCCCACTTCAGAGTTCACATACGCCATTCAAAATGAATATTTGAGGAATCCCAGTAAACTATTTACTGCTGGCTGGTGGCAGAGGATTGGGAATATCAGCATCTGGAGAGAAATCCCAGTGAAGAATACGAGTGAAGTCAATGCTGTAAAGGAGACCACTTGATCAGTTTACCCCATAATGTATCTTCATTCTTCCCGGGTCGTATCTACTGGCAGTGTGGAGGCAGCCCACTAACGAGGGGCCACTCTACCTGTTACAACCTCTGTATTTCTTTGTTTTTGTGATTTTTATGCAGGCCTGAGTTGTTCCGAAAGAGTGAGGGCCCCCCCCCCCCGAAAGGAATTGTGTTGGGGAATTAATACGGGAATAACTGTCAGTGCCCTCATGTTTGATGGTCGGTCCTTGCCTCCTGTCTTGTTTGAAATGGCTTCTGTGTCTCCTCCTTCGCCTGTAGTGGCTGCTCTGTTGGCCTTTTCTCCATCTAGGCTTTCATTGTCTCTGGCCTTAATCCATCTGGGCTGCTACAGCAGAATGTCACAAGCTGGATGGCTTATGAACAATGGATTCACTTCTCTTAGTTCTGGAGACCAGAGACCCAAGGAAAGGGGCTGACAGGTTCTCTGTCTGATGAGGACCTGCTTTCTGGGTTCAGAGCCCTCCACCACCATCTTTCATGTGGAAAGGGGTAAGGCATTTTCTGGTGTCTCTTTCACAAGGGCACTATTCCACTTGTGAGGGCTCCAGCCTCCTGAGGTAAGGACAAAGCCTCACCTTTTAGCACCATGTGCTCAGGGACTAGATCTCGGGATAGGAGTTCTGGAAGACATAATCATTCAGACCAAGACATGGCCACAGACAGGCTCTCCCCCTTCTTCCTACTTCATTATATTTACTGGTTCCTTAGCATCCTCTTGTCTTTATCTGACTTTCAAATACCATCTCAAGTCCAGGCCTCTTGCTGAGCCTTTTTTTTCCCCCTTTGTGTGGCTCTGGCTGTCTCATAACTGGACTTGTAGACCAGTCTGGCCTCAAACTCAGAGATTCTTCTGCCTCTGCCTCCCTAGTGCTGGGGATCAAGGGTGTGTACCACCACTCCCTGACTTCTATTTGAGCTTTCAACTACAGGTGAAGACCACCCCCATGGAATGTCTCCTTGCTTCTATGGTTTCTCTACATAACTCTCCTCCCCGTGGCGGGGGTTGGGGGGGAGGGGGTCAATGCTCTTGTTCTCCTAGCTAACGATCATCTCAGAAGCACCACCACTCGAGCCTGCTTCCTTTCTAATAGGCCATCCAAGCCCTTACCATCTCAAGATCTGCTTCACTCTGCCGTTCTCTACCCTACCCGTTGTGAACACAGTGATACTGCGCTTCTCCAGCCTCCTGCTCTGTGTCCTCCCACTTCACTTGTCACCCATGAATGTCCCATGCCTTGAGTGGCTCTGTTGTTCACCTGCCCTTCTGGAGTAGATCCTTAACCAAGGAGTAGGCTCCTTGGTGCCGCCCCCTGCCCCCATTTTACTGCCCCTCACACTCCTGCAGGCAGCATCCTTGACCCCCCTTTCCCAGTCATCTTTGTATTAACCAGTCTGCCTCCTCCATCTCAGATCTGAGACTGAGGTGAGCTCCAGCCTTGCCTTTCACGAGACTCCAGGGCTTTGGAGCCTCCACTAGTCCTACCTAGCACCTGGAAAGGTAGGTTTTCTTTTTTTCTTTTTTCTTTTCCTTTTAAACAGTGTTCTGTGACTTCTAGCTGTATCTATCTATGCACTCCAGGGGTGAGCATGGCACCTACTTTGTGAAGATCCACTTTCCCCCAAGCAAAGAACAGTATGCAGTGATAGTCCCCAGCAGGCTTAAAGATGGTAAGATCGTAAAATGTGGTTCTGACCCTGTCACCGTCACTGCTACTGAGGAGCGTGTCCTTCCAAACCATCTCTAGTTCCAAAATGGCGGGAAGAGCACCAGAACTCCCCTTCTCAGGACCAAGATGCAGAAGTCTAAAAAGGCTGGGCTTCTGGCCCCAGAAGCTGTTCCCTAGGATGTACACAGCTGGCCTTGTATTGGAAGGGGCAGCGGTGACACCTCCTGAGTACCTGTGGTTTTCTGGCTTCTCGGTGAATTTACGGAAAGTGCTGCTTTGACACAGAGGCTTTTCTGGTATTTGATTTCATGCGAGGACACCTCCTCCAAAAAAACAAAACGACATCAAATAAAAGGTAACAAAAGTAAAGCCTGAGACCTCACTGCTAAACTTGGCCTCTGAGTGCCTCTTGGCTCGCCAGAATCAACAGCTTGTGACTGGCTCACAGCACCCCATCTAGCCTTTGCCAGAAAATCCACAGAGCCGTGAGCCTGGCTACACTGGAAGCCAGCTTAGCTGCCGGGCCAGCCTTACTCCAGATAGAAAGACCACTGGCTGAGGTAGTGGTCATGCAAGGTATTGCATTTCCCTCTACCCTAAAAAAAACCGAGGAACCATGGTCATTGCTGATTGGAGCTTCAGGATGGTCCTCTGCTCCCTTTATCAACGGGAAAACGTTACCATCTCTGGATGGGTCCAGGGACTCAAAATGAGGGCAGGTGGTGTACACCAGATAATTCTGGGTTTTGTTCTTCCCCATGCCGTTCTTAAGTCTTGTTTATCAAACACTGGTCGTCAGGGCAGCACAGGCGGAGAGAGAATTGCTTCCCTGTCCCTGTCCCTTTGTATTTCTTTGCAGGCTGGTAGAACATGTCCCCTGGGGAGAAAGTGGAAGGGTTTGTTGAAGCAGTTGTAAATCCCCTGGAGTTTTTGCCCTGTGAGAGTCCAGCCATGTGTTTGGCAGGATTTTACTTTAACTTTTAATCTTCAGCTACCTGGGAAGACCCAGAGTATGTCTAGAAATGCTGTGGAGTCTTCCACCAAGCTGCTGTAGACTGCTAAAAGAGATCATGATGTAGACCATGAGACAGGCCCATGGCCCATGGTGGGTAGGCAGACCCAGAGCTGAACAAGAGGCCTCTGGCTTTCGCATTGTGTTAAGAGCTTGTCTCCATTCCCCGGGAACGCCTCTGTTCTGGTCAGCTGCTCCCACTGTGGGGGTGATCTTTATTTAGAAGGGGTCACATGCCCTGGGCCTCGGTGCTATATGCCTTTTATAGCCTGGTGTGGAGATTGCATTCTATCCTGATTGCGAACCCCTGGTCCTGAGGTGCTAAAGCAGTTGTTTGTGTTCACGTGTTTGTGCCACCGCCTAGTGATCTGTAGTTCTTAGAGCAATGTATTTAGTTCCAGAGGGGCTTTGCTTTGGGCTGGGTGGCCTTTGCTGGGCTGTCATTCTTCTGGATCCACTTTAGAAGTTAGCTTTTTTCTCTCTTTCTCTCTCTCTCTTTTAAAGTATAGAGTAGAGTTTATTCAGGGCATGGGGGAGGGGAGTTGAGAGGGTAGTAGAGACTGAAAGGCAGGGATGGACAGAGGAAGGGAGGGGGAGGGGCCAGCCATGAGCACGTGGAGAGAGGCGGGAGAAGGGGCAACAAGGGGACATCTTCATAGTGGTTTTGTTTTGAACTTGAGGTTTCTGAAGAATACTATATATCCCCTTCTATCTCTTGGCTACTTGTAGATTGGTTCTGAGGAATACTATATATCCCCTTCTATCTCTTGGCTACTTGTAGATTGGTTCTGGTTTCTTCCTGTTTCCTGATAACCCCCTTCTTTGTTTGCATTTCTGTTCTTATCTTGCTCTTCTCATGCCAGTGTAGCATCCTCAACTAGAGTAAGGCTAACATAGAGCACATGGGACTGTGGCTAATCTCATTCTGGACTGCACTGCTCGACTCTGGTGTATCGTGGTTCAAAGGTCAAGTTCGGCCAGTGGTGGGGTCTCTTTCCAGCACATGGTGTGAATCAGGGATTCAGGTTTAATAAGGGGGGTCTCTTCTGAGCTCGGCCCTATGGTAGAATGTTCCCCTTTGACAAGGAGCAGCAAGGCAAGGCTTGTCTGCCATCCACAAAACAGGGATGTTCAGGTGGTACCCGGAAAGCCCCCAGCACACTGACCAGCATTGGGTGAATTCTTGGTCAACAGCAGAAGCTGCTGCTGTTTTAAAAATAGCTGCATTTGGAGACCCTCTAAAATTTTGAGCATTAAGCTGAACTAACTGTATATGTACTGCTGTCCCTTAAGTGGTCTTTCTCTGTTGCCTTTCCTAAATTGCAAACATTGAGTTATCATAAATAGCAGGGCATAGTGTACGAGTGGTTCTTGCTAATTTAATCGGAATTGTTCAAATTTTCATGTCTGCCCAGATAAGCCATATCTTTAAAGAACACTCAGTGACGTACATACGTCTATCCAGATGCCACTAGAGAGAAACCTTATAGGTGTCTGTAGACTCCATTTGTTATCAGACTCTGAATTTATTCTGCTTGCAAGCTTGGTATTTGGGAGAATTTAAGAAATACCAACAGATTTTTGTTTGACATTGACATTAAACACTATCTTTTGACTCCCCCACCCCCACCCCTTCTGAGAGCATTAAAGTGGTTAGAGAGTGAGTGGGTATAGGTTTTTAGTAAAGAAAACAAGGAGGCACGTTTTTATTGGTGACAACTGCAGATCTCACATACTGAAGGTAGCAGCCATCTGCTCCAGGCTGGAGCCTCTGCCTATTTATGCTCCTCTTTGGGTAATAATAGCTGTGTGTATACACGTCTGTGTGCGCACATGCGTTTGCATTTGCACGTTTGTGTGTGAGTGTTCCTTCGGGCATGTGTGTTTATGCGTGTGTGCATATGCAGTCAGACCACCACCGTCTTGGCTTTTTCACCCGGCCTCCTCTCCTGCTTTGTTATGTTTGGTTGTTTTGTTTTGTTTTGTTTTGTTTTGTTTTGTTTTTTTCTTCTCCTCTCGCTCATTGCAGGAAACAAACACTGGCTCTCTGTGTCCTCTCTCAGCTCTTCCTTCCGTTCCAGGGGATCAGGTGGGCGGGAGAATGCTGTGCAGGAATGCCAGGCCCTCTTCCGGAAGCAGGGCTTCTGGTTCTTCTCATTCTTGAACAGAAGTTGCTTGTTGTCCCTCTGCCTTGGTCACAAACAAGCACTCGGTCCTCTCTTCTTCCTGTCATTTGTTTTTTCCCCCATGGGGCCACGTGGGATGGCAGCAGAGACAGTCAGTGTTTAGTGACTTGGTTGCTTGATACTCAGCCTTGGTTAGAGACGCTGTCAGACTGACCCTGTATGTAGCTGCCTCAAGTTTATCTTTGCAAATCCTGCTGAATGGAGTAGCTAGGGTTGCACAGTAGTTTCCCCTACACATTCCATGACCTCCAGCAGATGACTAAAGCCATGTGTGTATTCACCCTTCCTTAGGCTATGAAGCTTAAAAGTTGGGCAGGAGTAGAGATTAGCTACAATGACAGTGTGCTATAGTTTATAGCAGTGTAATGCAATGCAATTGCCAACACCACTACTCCTGCACTTAGAAGCCGTTGTTAAATAAGACAATGTTTACTTGAGCATGAGGCTATCAGGAAGGAGGCCCCTATCCCAAGTTGATGCATCTCCTGTTGGCAGCAGGTCTGTGGAGTCAGGTTGCCCAAATTGGGGTTCCTCATAGTGCATAGTTTTCTTTCAGCAGCTGCGGCTGCAGGGTTGCACTTGGTAGTAAAAGGGCAAAAGATCAGCATACAAAGAGCATAGCGCCCCCCCCCAAAGAGAAGACTAGAAAAGGGAAGATGATTGGTCCCCCCACAAACACTTCTGGGCAGTTCTAGCATTTGAATTAGGTCTCCTGGTGCCCCTACTCTCTGGAAGGATTGTGATAAGGAGACAGGTTGGTGACCAGTCAGGTCCCCGTGACAAGGAAAACCTAGCTCTGCTCCTGGGGCGGTGACTCCATAGGATGTTTTCTCGGATTTCTTTTTGACCCCCGAATGGCCTCCTTATACTTTGCTGAGTAAATGTTATCAGATAGGATGTAGAGAAATCTTTTTTGTTCCATCTCTCGGTGGGTTTGAGATAATTGGGTTATTCTGTGATGTGTCTCTGTTCCCTTCAGAAGCCTCTGAATAACGAATCGGGGAAGCTTCAGAGCAGAAGCAGCCAGAAAGTATCCAGTGTTGCTTCCCTCACAGACCCGGGAAGGGAAGCGCAGAGCAGAAACGCCCAGCGGTAGACCTCCTTGGTAGACCTCCTCACAGTTGCACAGCCTGTCCAGGGGGCCTGAGGGGCCTCCTCCTCACATCAGTGCGGATGGATCTTGCCCTCTTCCCCCAGCTGATACCTCTTCCTAGCTGTCCACTTTATGAACACAGCAGGGCTCTGGCCTCGATGGCCATACGGGTTTATGAATGGAATTCTGGGAATGTATACTTTTCTCTGAAGAATGTTTCTGTAGCGCAACAAACACTTCTTGTTTGCTGAGGGGTGGGGGGGGGGGGAGAAATCTTTCCAAAGAGTCACTGGATGCCAGAGATGGCGACTAGGGGTGGGCTGGAGCTCGGGGTGAAGCTGTTCACACTGACAATGGACAAAAAGTCAGAGCCCCTAACCTTGCCGAAGAAGTCTGTCTTGCAGGATTAATTTCACTGTAGGTTTGTTGCTAGCTATATAGTGACTATGGCATTTGGTGCCCATGCCCTTAATAATACAGGGCTTATGGGTATTCAGTTCTTAGCCTGCGGGTCTCTGAGCCTCACCTGATTGCCTGGCATGAGTAGGTTTCAGACCTTGGAGGTGGCCCAATCTCACTGGGAGGCTTCTGAACTTCTTTGGATAAACCATGACTTGATCTTGCTGGGCGCTGTTACCCTAAGTCTTGGAAGGCCTCAGAGTATAGCAGGGTTCTTAGCCTGAGGGTTGAGAACCCCTTAGGGGGTGAGGAGTTGAATGGCCTTTTCACAGGGGTCACCTCGGCCCATCGGAAAATACATCTACTTACTATTCAGAACAGTAAAGTAATTCCAGTTATGAAGTAGCATCAAAACTAATTTTATGGTTGGGGAGTCACCGCAGCATGAGGAACTGTATTAAAGGGTCCCAGCGTTAGGAAGATTGAGAACCACTAGATTATAGGGAAAGGGCTGCAGAAGACGAGTTCCGTCAGTTATAAAGAAATGGTAGTCAGGGTTGTACTCAGACCCCACTTCAGCTCACAAGTTAAAGGTGAGTGGCTCGTGAGTGGCTTCTTAAGGGCTGCTCGGATTCTGTTAGCAAGCTTGGGGTATAGACAGTTTTAAAAGTAGTGCTCTGTTTGCGAGCTCTTCAACTCCTGTTATTACAGTTTTGTTTGGGATAATATATTCAAATGAATACAAACCTGACCTTCCTCTGTGCCTTCCCATTTAAGCCAGATGAGATGCTGAGATGCTGGGATGATCAGGTAAAAAGAGGAAGGCACAAGGCAGCCTCAGGATCCGGGAGTTTTGCATGACAATAGAATGTGCAGAGTCAGGTCGCATCTTCCCAACTTTTGACTTACAAAGGCTGTCACTTTCCCTCCCCCCTCTTTTCTTAACCTTTGACACAGTGAGTCCTGCATTTTCTTCCAACCTTGAGATTTAATGTCAGGGAGGGTGGTAGGGGTCTAGGGTGGATGTGCTAGCTCTGGGGGTTTGACAAATGCCGCTAAGATTGATGATAGATATTCTACCCAGCCTCTTTGGATTATACCCTCTTGTAAAGAGTTGGCTCTAGATTGGCTTTAGAAGTAGGCTGTGAACTCCCATAGGTGGCTGAAGCTCCCAAGTTCTCAAGAGTATTTTTGGAGCTAGAAGCAGGCTTGAAGGCTAGCAAAATACCTCCATAATGGGGCAGAAATAAGGAGAGATGGTCAGAGAAGTTGAGAGCAGGAAATTCAGGTAGGATTTACATTTAAGTCTTGCATTTTTGAAGTGACATTTTCTTGGTCTGGCTTTCGCTGTTATGAAAGTGAATTATTTATGAGCACCGAGGAGCACCAATGAAACTTGATTATGTGGAATGAATTTAAAGTCAGTGAAGTCTTTCTTTTAGACCAGTGTCAGCTGTCCCTCATCTAGCAGCTTGATAACCTGGGAAGAGTCCACCGGTGATTATTGCTGTTTTCCAGAGGGCTGCTTTTGAGAGCCATCAGAGTTGGCAGTGCTGTTGAAATGGTATAGCACAGGAAAGTCTTCCTTGTTGGTTTGTGAGTTGAGTGTATTTTGTTATGTGTTTTTCTCATAGGCATCTGGGTTTGCCATGCAGGTCTGAGCCAGAGCAAACATTGACTGCTGAGGTAGTTTACGAGATCGCCCCTTATCTGTTGTCCAGTCCTTGAGTGCTTACGTCCACAGTGTTCCCCAGATCTCCCTTGCCAAGGGCTCTTGGAGGTTGTGCTGGGATAGATCTGGTGAGGATGTGGTTTCTGAAGGTCATTTCTATCCTTTGTCAGTAGGTTAAAAAGACCTTGTCCAGTCATCCCTTACCTCACTCTACAAAGAGTTAATAAACAGCTTATAACATATTTTTGTTCCTCCTGCCTCACAGCCAATGGCTGGCCTGTGGAGGAGGTATTATGTGGCCCTGACCATGTGTCCCTTACCATATATAGTGTTTTAGCAGTTTGTTATTAATGAAGACAGGAGGCTCAGCAGGAGATGGTGGAGGCTGAGGAGAGAAAAGAGGTAAGACCAGGATGAGGCACATAGAACTTCCTCCTGGCAGTATGAGAGTGAGAACTTGGGTAACCCAGTGTTTTAGTTACTTTTCTATTACCGTGAAGAGGCACCAAGACTAAGGCAACTTACAAACAAAAGAGTTTATTGGCATGTATGCTCTCAGAGGGTGAATTCATGACCATCATGGAAGGGAACTTGGCTTGGTAGCAGGCAGGTAGGCATGGCACTGGAGCATGAGAGCTTATATCTGTTCTACAAGCAAAAGGCAGAGAGAAAGAGAGCTATTCCTAAAAAGGCTCCTCCCACCACACCCAGCAACATACTTCCTTCAACAAGGCCACGCCTCCTAATCCTTCCCAAACAGTTCCATCAACTGGGGACTGGCCATTCAAAATAGGGGCCTGTGGGGCCATTCTCATTCAAACCATTACAACTAGACAGTAATCTTGTCTTACTTGCCTGCTGGTTCTGGTAGATAGAGAAACTTTAAGGAGGGATTTATAAAGTGTTTTCAGATGGCTAAAATTGTCCATGGTTAGCTGGGATAAATAGGCCAACTAAATGGTAGAGTTTATGAGTGAATGTGTGTCTTGGGTCCTTGGAGGTTCGTGCTCCTTGCTACCCTTGCAGCTCAGTGTCATTGATGAAGCAGAGAAGAGGTTGATACTCCTGTGGATGAGGAGAAAGATGAAGAGGCTTGAATCATGAGGAATATCTAAGCAGGATCTTCACTTTTTTTTCCCTTAGTTGGCTGAAGTTTCCATTCTTCCCCCTGTAGCTAACTAATTGAGGTAGCCTTGCTTAGTGTGAGTTCCATGGCAAGCAGGATGAGAGGACACAAGCTTACAATTTTGTTGGGTGATAAAGATAAAAATGCATGATGCTGGGATGGGTGGCAGCTTACTAGTCAAAATGTTCGCTTTGTAAGTATTAGGACCCCAGTTTGACCCCCATTAAAAAAGCGAGTATGGAGTCCCCTGCTTAGAGCCACAGTTCTGAGGGGCAGAGAGGGGGTGTTTGGGGTTTTTCTGACTTGCCAGACAGCCTAGCCTATGTGGTGAATCACAGGCCAATAAGATACCTTTTCTCGGAAAACATGGTGGAGGCACCCGAAGAACAACATCTGGAGTTGTCCTCTGGCTTCTACAGAGTTCCCTCCTTTCCTTCCTCCCTCCCTCCCTCCCTCCGCCTTCAAAGTATAAAAGGATGACAACTTACATTGTGTGGCAAGGTAATCCCAGCTTTGGCTGAGAGGGAACTAGAGATACTAAGTGCTAAGAACTCAGAGGAGGGCAAGTTTGGTCGGTATTTGGAGTTTTGTTTGGACCAGATATTTGCCTCCGGTAAAGCTGAGGTCTTCCCTTAAGAATGCTTGCACCGGCTCACTCCTGTTTACACGGCTGTATACACGGCTCTCAATTCATGAGTAGGTTGCACTTCAGATTTTAAGATGTTTGGAATGTGAAGTATCTGACATAAAAGCAGAGGTTTAGTTGGTGATTTGGATCCCAGGATCCCTCCATCTGCTTGGGCCCCCCGAGCCTGTTTGGCTCGTTTGTATCTGACTAGTGTCCATAGCTTTACTTCTGTGAGGATAAGGCAAAGCTTTCTATGCCCTATTTCTGTTGGGTGAGGCAGGAGCGGTAGGAAACTGGTTGTTTCATGTTTATACCCCTTACAATAGCCCCTTCTGAGAGCTTGACTTTTTCCCAGATGTTGAGGATTGTAGGAGTGGGGCAGCAGGAATGCAGGGGTTATGGAAGCTGGAAACCAGTACTCCAGGCTCTCTGCTCATTCAGTGGGGAGAATTCTGAACAGAATCAGGGATATCTCCACCAACACTTAAGTTCGTGAAGGTTATGCTGGAAGAAGTGTGGACTTTCAGTCTACAGATGGGTTCGTTTCTGCTCTACATGAAAGGCTGCTGAGAAAGTTGAATGATAGTTGAAAGTTAGTATAGTGTTCAGCAGCATTTGAGTCTGAAACCACAGGGTCTGGATTACAAATGTTGCACAACTTTTCTTCTGCAGGCTTGCTTTATGGAGTTGTCTGTAAACACTATTCCAGACCACCCCACCCCCTGCATTTGTCTCCTCTGCTCTCAAATCAAAGAGAAACTCTTAGTTGTGATCATTGGCCTGGAGAAATATTAAATCTATGTTAAGTATGCAGGCATGAATGGGCAAAGGAGGGATTTGTGGATGAGAATCTGCTGAAACTAACAAGTCATACATACAGATGGGCAGAGAGAGATTAAATTGGTTGATCTTTCGGCTCCTGGTACTTAAGGCAGAGATAAAGTAGTGAGAAAGGTCGTTGTTTGAGCGAGGAAAAAATGGAGGAGTTTGAAGCGCTGGGCTTTTCCTGCCTGTTGATAGAGATAGTAGACAGATGAAAGACTGGGACAGCCCCATTTAGAATAGAGTATGATCCAGGCTGCTCTGAGCTAATGGAGGAAGCTGGCATCCTCAGGCTGGAGTTTATTGGATAATAGCTCAGTAAACTCCAGTCAGAAGCCTTCTTTAACGTTGTGGGGAGACTTGCAGTATCTACATTACGAACCTGTTCAGATTTGTTTTTTAAGCATGCACACAAACTATTTGCTTATTAAGTGGGGCAGTAGATGAGAACTCAGTGCAGTTCTTCTGGCTCGTGGTATGCCCTGAAGACCAAGATCTCTTGGGATTTCTATTATGATAGTAGTGAGAAAAAAAATTAATTAGCAAGTTGAAAAACACCCGAGAAGAGTTTAGGCCAGCGCACAGTTAACTACTGTACTGTTGATACTATTTTGAGAGAATAGAGAGAATGAAGCAGATTTACC
Source organism: Mus musculus (assembly GCF_000001635.26). Taxonomy (NCBI): domain Eukaryota; kingdom Metazoa; phylum Chordata; class Mammalia; order Rodentia; family Muridae; genus Mus; species Mus musculus. Next base: position 68,018,736 of record NC_000073.6, read on the forward strand.
CTTTTTGGGGGTATAGGAGAGTTATCCTTCAAGATGATAAGAAATGTGAATAAATATTTAAATTCCCAGACAGGAACAAACTACAACAGGTAACTTGTGACATTTATCTGTGCAGATTATCCCATAGTGTTGCCTATAAATCCCAAATCTGTAAATTTACAAGGGCTATTGACTGTGTGCGTGCGTGCGTGCGTGCATGCGTGCTTGGCAGAGGTGCGAGGCCAGCCACCTAACACTTGCCTACACAACTTTTCCTCATTTATGTGTAGGAAATCTTTTTTTGTAGACCACAGAGTGGATTTACAGAGGGGAGAATGACCACAGAGTTGAGGGGCCGTTTCCGACGTAGGGTGGACTGACGCAGGAGAGTACAGTTGATGTGGATGATGCCAGGATGGCATCGGTTTTGGTGAGTGAGAAGCAGCCTCTGATTGCTTGCCTGGTACTTCTTTAGTTCAGGAATCCTTTCTCCACTGGCCTTAGCAAGTGCCCTCTTGTTCGTGCTTATGTGGCCTAAGGTAAGCGCCGTGACCTTTTCTTACCTAGAACTTTATTTCCTGATGAGTGGAGGCCCCAGTCTCTCTCTTCCTTAGGCCTACAGGTATGCGCAGGTGAGTTGGGTCTGCTAGCTCCCGCTTTGGTAAATAGGAGATGATGCTTCCTCCTGTGGGGTCCATGGCCTGGGGTAAAGTGAAGACATTTTGTGGGCAGAGAGAAGACAAGAGGAGGTGCACACTGTGCCTTCCTCCTACCATTCACAGCAGGGTCCTTCAAACCTCTTCCGTATCTGCAGATTTGGTAATTCAAGGACGTGTTGCCATTGGCACAGTGGAAAAGGCAGCCCCTGGAGTTGAGTTCAGTGATAGAGTCTGTGTTCCACAGCACTTTCTGGGAAATAGCTTCATGTGTCCCCTTCATCCCCAGAAGAGTCATAGGAAGCCAGAAAGGACGCTGGCTCGGATAGAGCCACCTCCCGTGTACCAGAGAACCTGAACACTCGCGGCTGCTGCCTTCAGTTCACCTGCCTCAGCTGTCCTTAACCCTGTCAAGCGCTCTGCTCTGAAGCGGAGATGGAGCAGCCGAGTAAGCCTTACTGACACACTGACCCGACGGTCCAGACAATACACAGGGTCTCCTCAGATCAGGATCTTTGTCCCCTTTTTCAAGATCTTTGCATACTCCACTGCTTTTTGAAAAGAAGAGGTGAGATTCACTTCTAAATCTGGGGGCTAATTTGAGGGCTACTATTTGTGAAGAAAGATGTTCAGAACCTTTGCAGAGATTCCTCCTGCCTTTGGAGGTTTCCCAAGTTAGTCTCCCAGATTTCTGCAACCTGAGCAATGAACTGCATATCCAAAAACTTCCTGGGTCTTGTCCCTGTTGACCTAACCCCCCACACATGTGGACAGCAGGGTGTGGGTCCCAGAATGTGGAAACGGTTGCATGAGTCTGCACAGCTGGATGGCTCCAGTTCTGCCTTTGAACACCTGTGTTAACTCTCTAGGAAAGGACTGTGTCTAATGACTGGAGTGGCATCTTTTGAGCAATGGCCAGGTTCTACACAGCTCAAGAGTTTTTTTTTCCTCTGATCTCTATACTGCCTGCCATAGTTTGCTTTCTATTTTTGTACCCAAGCAATAGCGACATCACAAGGAAAGCATTTATTTTGGTGATATGTCCCAAACGCAGCACTTCATGAAGGGAAGCCGAGGCAGGAACTCAATCCTGAGGGTGGGAACTGAAGCTGAAGCTGTAGAGGGATGCTGCTTGCTGGCTTATTCAACCTGCTTTCTTATATCACCCAGGACCGCCTTGCTCAGGGGCGGACCCCACCCCAGCAATCTGGGTCTCTCTGTATTAATCATTAATCAAGAAAATGCTCCACAAGCCAATCTGATGGCAGCAGTTCTTCCACAGAGATTTCCCCTTTCTCAGTTACGTCTGGGTTTATGTCCAGTTGACAGAAAACCAACCAGCACACTGCCAATTCCCTCCATGGCCAGGAAACTGAAGCACAGAGTCCTGGCATAAGTTATGCAAGGTACCTTGCAGCTAGCTAAGTCTCTAGCCCTGCCCTCTTGTGGGAATGACTTTAATGGCCTCTCTTGCTTGGCAGAAGGCTGAGGCCCTGCTGGGTGAATTCTTAAGGATGATTAGGCTTGTATATTTGTATATCTTATGTGGCAGGGAATCTCCATAGTGATTAATAAATACAGTCAGAGTTCTGTTGGCAGGTGTCCTCCTGCTTGCCCCTCCTCCTTTACCTGTAGGTCCACCTTCTCTTCCTTCTCTCCATCTCTCTACCCTTCCTCATCTAATGTCCCTCCATGCCTTCCTTCCTTGCCACTGGTCACCTGTCTCTCCTTGTCCCCCTTCCTCACGAATGACCTGAGCATCGTTAGTTATGGCTGCTTAGTCGCACGGCAGCGTGGCTCTGAGTTGTAAGACCTTGCTTGCCTTTGTCTGACTCCTCTTCCCCAAGCACTATTGATTTTTGTTTTTAAACATAGATTCATTATTTTTATTTGGGAGGCAAAACTTTGATGTTGATCATTGATCAAGCACCTTTGTTTGGCTGATTATTTTAACTGGGGAGACTTTATTTTCAAACTATTCTTTAATTGTAAGGAAATGGATGTTCCGGCTCTGATGAATGGCAGGTTGTGGTAGAGGAAGAAAGGGATGTGGTTTACAGTAAACTTTCTATCTTTTTATCTATCACTCATCACAGATAGTAAAATATATAAAGCCTCAGGATGTAATTTATCAAAGCAGACCCTGGACTGCAGGTTTCCACCCTGAATTGGGCTCCGGAACAGTGACTGAGGTCGGTGGTATGAGCTGGCGTTTACTTTCTTGCCTTTTACTTGTGAAAGCTGACCTCCAGGTTGCCGACTCAGACCCACCAACATTTACTGGGTGTCTTTTCAAGAGTTACAGAGGTATATGTATAACTTGGCTTTCTGACCTGTTGTGAAATAAGGCCCAAGTATGGACCCAGATGCTATTGCAGAGCCTTGTACTCCTGGGTGTCACCTGAGCACAGATGGGCTCTTCTCCTAACCACCATGTCCCTGATTCCCACATACAAGGACTGAAGAGTGTAGGTTTCTTCATGACTAGGGCCTGGGCAGTGAGGGCCCTCCCTGCCTGTCCTGTGTCTGCCTGTCCTCCGGGTGGGTCTAGCACTGACTGGAATTCCTGTGGACTTAGTCACCAAGCTGCAGTGGTTGGAGGACAGGGAAACCGCTGGGTGCTCTGTCACCCCAAAAGAATGCAGGCTGGGCCAGGGCTGCCTGGCCCAGAAAGTTCTCTAGGCCCTGTGGCAGATCCATCATAGCTGACTCAAAACTACCTCTCTTTTTGTCTTTTTCCTATCAAAGGAGGGTGGGGGAGGCAGGAGATAGGAGCAGAGGTGGCCTCTTTATTCACTGGGGAGGACTTTAAAAACTCACTTTAAACTGTATTTCTGTTCTTCACCTTTCCAGACCTGTAAACACACAGTTACTCCAGGTAGGTATTTTACCAAGAGCTTATGTTTGAGGAGAAATCCTGCCGGTGTGGCTGTCTTCACTGGATGCTTTTGTTTGTCTGTAGGAGGCTGGCTGGCAGGGTGAGGTGGGAGTGTCAGGTCACCTTAAGTTCTTCTTGTACTGTAGACCCACATGTAGCGACCTTAAAACGGGGCTGGGGTTGGCCGCCTTCCTGCTGCTTCTAGTGAGCGGGTCTGGCTTGGTGCTGGGTTGGTCTCAGTTGCCTCTCATGGTGCCTGCTGATAGATCAGTGATCAACGGTAGACTTCCAGGGACAGAGCCCAGGCAGGAGTTAGTGATGGGGGATGCTCTGCCACAGCTCTTTAAATCTGACCCAGAGCAGACATCTGTGCTGCTGCTCCTCGGAGCCATCGGCAGAGTCAGCCCTGGGCTCTGCCAGCTCCTAAGCATTGGCCAGCACGGTTTTAATCTACAGTTTTTAGATGACATCTTTTTCTCCGGTGGGTCTGTCAGGCGGCAGCAAAATTCTCATGGTAGGAATCAGATCTAACTTAACATTTTGAGCAACAGAACTGACCTGTGGAAGATTCACTAGGTGTCTAACTCTAGATACCCTCTCCCTTCCCTTTGAAAAGAACTGTGAGTAGGCAAGACTGGCCTGAGAACGTTGCTGAAATGGGGGCAGTTCTTCAGCGAATAGCTGTGACACTATTATACATTAAAGAATAAAATCCCCACATTTTATTCTATTCTTTAAAAAGGAATACACTAGATTGGCAGTTCACATGGTGACCTCTTCAAGGGTCAAATGGGTCTTTCACAGGGGTCACCCAAGACCATTGGGAAGCACAGATATTTACATTACAGTTCCTAACAGTAGCAAAAGTACAGTTGTGGAGTAGCAAGAAAAATAATTCTATGGTTGGGGGCTACCACAACATAAGGAACTGTATTAAAGGGTCACAGCATTAGGAAGGTTGAGAACTGTCGAGAACCACTGCACCAGATAGAGAAAAGTAGGGCAGTTTGGGTTTCTTTCAGGTGTGTATGGTTCCAAAGAACAAGTTTCTTAACTATACAACTCTTCTTGCTTTCCAAGTTAAATCTGATGAGGGGCTGATGAGATGAGGTCTGAAGAGATGACTCAGTGGTTAAGAGAAGCTACTGATCTTGTGGAGGCCCCACAGTCTATCCCCAGACCTCTTGAGGCAGCTCACGACTGCTGTAACTCCAGCTCTAGGGGACCTAAGCTATCAGAGGGCAGCAGCACTCAGGTGCACATGCCTACACATAGACACATAAAATAAATGTAAAAACGAGATCTCTGTATACTTCTGTAAATTAAGTGAAAAAGATCCCAAACGGCACAGTCTCTGAATTATCAGGTGTCAGCTGGCGTACTCATTAGAAGCTTGCCAGAAGAGATCCTAAAACATAGTCTCTACCTTCTGTAGCAAGGAGCTGCAATCACAGGGTGGTGACCTTCCCCGTCCATCTCGTATTTTCTTGGCAGAGTTTATGTTTTTAACCCGTGTGCTTTTAACTTTTTTTTGTAGGTCCAGAGGTGTTATCTGGAAAAGTGGGCTTCTGGCCCTGTTTGTGTTCATCCTGTTTCTTTGCACCGAGAGAAGCCCAAACACATACACAAAGCTGAACTCAAACCTTCCTATTGTTTTTCCCTAGAGGACATCCCCACTTTCAGCTTCACTTCAGGGAGCACAGACTGTGTGTGGTCTTAGTGACCTCTCAGCTCCCTGGAGACAGTAGCTAGGGTCTCCTTGACTTAGCTGGGCTTTCTCAGGCATTCACGCCTGGGTGGGAGTCACTTTCTTCTAGAGGAACCCAAACAGTAGGCCTTGGCAGAGTGTCCTTGAGACAGTATGTGTGAGCCTGTGTGTCTTCCCTTAGAAGTATGTGTGACTGGCCTTGAAAATGCTGTGGGCTTTGAATGAGGTTTCCCTGGGAAGACATGGCTCTCGGTTGTAACACCGTGTCTGCAGGTCCGTGATCCTGCAATTAAGGGACACCATGGCTTCATTTTCAGGGCATCTGGTTTAAAGGCACAGTTAAAAGAATTTGTGTTGGTGGTTCCCTTAATTTCTAAAATACGGCTGTCTGTGGCTTCATCCATCTGGATACTTGTATTGAGTATTTTATTGCCACATAGAAAGAAGGTTTAAACACGAGGAGGACTCACTCACTTCTCCTGTCTGAACAGATCGTTGATACCATGTAGCTTCACCACACTAGTTCATCTCTCTTGAAAACAAGACATCATAGTTTATTGGTATTATTTTTTTTTTTACCAGCCCCAAAGTAAGACCAAGATTTACATCAGAGACAAATAACTGTATAATAGTTATAATAACAAATAACTGTAAAGCGGGAACGGGTGTTTCCAGAACACTTGGTACTTGGCGCAGCACTTACCTGTAGTTCCCAGGTTGTGCCCCAGTGTTTTCTTCCTCTGCTTTAATGATCATAGGAGCTGCTTTGGTGATCTTCGAGACGTGCCAGTGGAACTGTTTAGGAAGCACTTTGCCAAGGCCCTTCCCAGCTCTGATGCAGTCTCTTGGCTGAGGACCAGGTTCTCATACCCAGGGCGGTGACCTTCCAGGTCACCCTCTTGTTTGCTTATGAAAATGAGGCTCCCAGGGAATTAATTGTTTCTTCCTGGCTACCTCCAGAGGACTGGGAGGAATGTTAGAATTCTAGTATAGATTCCCAGTGGGACTTTATAGTTTATTGTTTGCTCACCTTAAAAAAAAAAAAAAAAGAGATCTACTGGGTTTTGGATAATTTATATAAATGGCTTGTAAAATGATTAAAAGTCAGCAATTGAAGAAACAAAAAACAATGGCTAATTTTTAAATCTTTTTTTATGCTTTCAATACATTTTGAGATGACATTGCAGTGACATTACTGATAAATTATTTGTGTATGGTAGCATGATATTTGCACGCTCATTGTGTACCGTGGCTTCTGTTCATTCACGCTTGTAGGTAGCTGTGCTAAGAGCTAGCAGAGCTTTGGTAGGAATCATTAGATGTATTTTGAAACTAACTCGCTCTGTTACCAGATTCAAACTGTTGTGGACGGGTGCTTGGTAACTCTGATGGCCATTTTGAAGTGTTACCATAGTGATAATTCTTCTGGAATCTCCAGTCATTAAAAGTGATATGGGTAGCTCTTGGCTCTGTGTTGTAAAAATAGATGGCATGGGTTATGTGTATCTTTGTTTTTTTCCAATGCTATAGCTCATAATAACTGAAGGGACATTTAGTTGCGTTGTGCATACTTATTAGGGGCTAGTTGTCTGGCCATATAAATCATCTGTCCGTGTAATAATTAACCTCTAAGAATGAATGGCATTTAAAGCACGATTCAATTTTCCCCTCATTTGACTTTGGTTATTCTGTTCTGTGTTCTTTTCCCAGGACATTTTTCAAAGGTTGGGATTGACAGATTAATCATCATTGATATTGCTCCCATGGGTTTACTGAGAGAGTGTCTAGAGCTCCTCCACTCTGTGGCCAGATGTGGAGTTTCTTATGCACATGGGAAGTGCCTTCTGGGGAGCACTGGTTGTTGGCTCAGTCTGTGTCCCCCTTCCCTGAAGGTAACTGTGGATATGTTAGAGGACAGTGCCTCCTTTCAGCCCAGGACTGCTTCTCTTACTTCTGAAGCCCAGGGTAGTAATTAAAGGTATCTGTGTTCTCTCCCTGGTTAGAGGCATCTAAGTTGCAGACTGGTAAATAGGGGTGGCCCAGTTGGTCCAGGGTTTGAATGAAAACGTTGGGAAGTATGGTTGGATGGTTGGCAGTGACACTGAGCAGTGTGTTTGCCGACGGCAGGGATTTTGGTTCTACTTGTTGACTAGAATCACATGCCTGGGGGAAGCCCAGCTTTACTTAGCGAAGGGATTGCGTGTGAGCAGTCATGTTCCTCCCAGTCTCCCCACCTCCTTCACTGGGTCCTCTGCGTGCTGCATCTGTTTCTCACAAACGTTTGCTGGTTGGCAGGCGTGGATGAAAGCACAGCCCTTACTTGTGACAAACACCCTTGTCTCAAGGTCCGTGGTACTGTAATTAGAAATTCATGTGCTCACAGGGGCCGAGCACTATACTTGGCTCTGTGAGCCTGAATAAGAGTAGAGAGTTCTGCTGGGGATTCCTGGCCTGGTGGGGAGGCTGAGAGGTGAACAAATGGTACTGCCCTGTGCTCCTTTTAATGCAAGAACAGCCGGCCCAGAAAGGCCTGGAGAAGGGACAGGTTGGTGTGGAGAGGGCACACTCAGGAGCAGGATCTCAAAGTCTGCAGAGTTTTCGGGGGATCGAGGGATGGGAAGTGATGGAGATGAGTGGACAAAGAGAGAATGTAAGGTCAGGCATTGTGGACAGATACTGGTGAGGGTGAGTGTGGGATTGCTGGTGGAAACTGCCTATGTGCCTGCCTGCACTCGGAAGCCGGGCCTTACTTTCCAGACAGGGACTGAGAAGCAGGGGAGCGCCTGCCGCAGCATATCTGTGTTCTACAACCATTCTGGGATAGTCACCCAAGGAAGGACAGGAAGCAGCACTTCCAGTATGTAAGTGAGCTGGGATAAGTATAGAAAAAGATAGATGGGAGATGGTGGTGAATGAAAGGATGGGAGGGAAGAAAATCAAGGAGCCAGTGGATGGATGACTAAGCACCAACAGGAAGAAATGGGCTGACCATCGGTGTGGTGCTGTTAACTGGGATTGCAAAAAGGCAGAGATAGAACGGAGCAGGAGACAAAAAGAGCAACTGATGGTGCGTTGTTTGGGGATCTTCTGTGTGTGCAGGCTGAGCTGGTGTGGAAACACAGACCTGGGAGAGGAGGGAAGGACACTTTAGACACTCGACTTGGAGCCCACCTCAGTGACATCTCCAGGGGATATTAGCTTTCTGCTCCTGTCTTAGTCCCTCTTCTGTTGCTGTGAAGAGATGCCATGACCAAGGCAGCTTATAATAGAAAGCATTTAATTGAATGCTTGCTTACAGTTTCCAGAAAGTTAGTCCATGATCATCCTGGTGAGAATAGCACAGGCACAACACTGGAGATGGAGCAGAGAGCTCACATTCTTATTCAAAGGCAGGCGGCAGAGAGAGGCTGAGACCAGGCCTGGCATGGGCTTTTGAAACTTCAGATACTACCTCCTCCAATAATACCACACCTCCTAAGCCTTCCCAGATAGTTCCACCAACTAGGGACCAAACGTTCAGCTAACAACCTATGGGGCCCATTCTCATTCAAGCCAAAATGGTTCCCGTAACAAATACTTGAGGAAAAATCAACTTGTAAATAGAAGGCCTTTGCTTTGGCTCACAATTGTGGGCGTTTGGGTTAGTGGCTAGGGAACACAAGTGTTTTGGACCCATGGAAGGGAAGCACAACACCGTGGAGTGCCCGGGGAGGCAGTGCTCATGACTTTATGGCCAAAGAGCGTGATTCTGCCATCCCTTCACAGGTACATCTCAGTGACCTGAAGACCTCATACTAGATAGATCATACGTTTCAAAATTTCCAATCTCCATGGCCAGAATCCATTGTGCTTCATCCAAAGGCAGAAAAGGGGGGTGTTGTTAGGCTTGGGGAAGAGGGAACACGGGAGGGGAAGGGGGAGGGGAAGGGGGAGGAGGAGGGGAGGAGGAGGGGGAGGAGGAGGAGGAGGCGAACGATGACGACCACCACCACTACCACCACCACCACCACCACCACACTCAGGCAGAGAAATCTTTCTTTGGGAGCCTGTAATGCCCTTGCCCATCCTTCTGGAGTGTCTTTTGAGGGCTAGATCCTCCCCAAACCCTTAGGATTTCTCTGGTAAACGCAATCTGAACATTGGGAATTCAAGCATACCACCCCCGACTCCCCACCCTGTAAGGCAGGATGTGAGGAACTCATGCTTCCCGAAATCACTGTGATGGGGACCTCAAACAATCTACCCAAAGTTGCCGTTGAGAGGCACAGTCTAGGGGTTGGTCCTATTTATACTCTGTCTTCTCTTCCCTTTACTTATTGTCAAGTCCTGGGTCCAGATAATGTTAATTTGATCTGCTAACAAGCAGGGTCAGAACTGGGGTTGATACTGCACTCAGGGGAAGTCCTCACAAACACACCGCAGCGGCAACAGAAGTGTGCATATCAGCAGTTAACATGAGCCCACCCCATGGGGCCCTCAGACATCGGCTGTCAGTAGGTTTCAGTGTTTAGATTCAGGAAGCAGTGCATCAAATTCACACTAACTATGCTACTGCTTCTGTCATGAGCATTAGTCCTGATGGGATTTTTTTTTTCTCTGTAAAGGTTTCCTGCAATGGGAAGAACACTTGGGTTTTGTGACTGAGCGCGATGGTATCAGGCGTTCCCCATTTGGTCATTTTGCTCAGATATGTTAGCCTAAAGTTGGAGGGTTTGCCACATTTTTATTCTGCCTTTAACTTTTTTTTTTCCCGAGTCTCAGGCATAAGCAAGGCATCTTTTTAAACATCAAAGCAGCTCAGCATTGAGTCTCGTTATTTTCCTTTGTGCTTTTTCCCCTCTCCTTCATATGGAAGAAGCACAATGAGAAAATGTAGTATGTCCAATAGGGCATGTGAACTTACATCTCTAAAGATACATAAAGTGACATTAATTTAACAGTAAAGTCACCAACCCCAAACCTATGTCACTTCAGGCTTAGTCAGATGCTAACAGTGATTTAAAACGAAGAGGGGACTTGGTAGATACACGCCTCTTGTGGATTAACCGGGGACTCTTACTCTGAACCTTAACTGCCCTTTGTATCTATCCAAGGGTCCAGAAGGTCCCTTGAGGACCTAGAAGGGCCTTGATTGGTGGGAAGTAAAGCGTGTATTGGCTCCTTCTGGGTCATGACAACTTTAGGGAGCCAGAACATTGTTTTCTTAGTGCAGTTTTGCCTTTTTAAAAGTCGTTTTTAATTCTGTATTTCCCTTTAAGGCAGAAACAAGTGTATAGGGTGAAAATTTTCTACAACCTGTCTGTAAACCTGAGTTTGCTGCTGCCCTTCACCGCTGCCCCTGAAAGTAGGTTCTGAGGACTTCGAATGGCAGGTTTGATTGGTTGTAGCAGGTGTTCACCTTGGGTTTCAGAGACTAGGGAGCTGTTCACTGAAATGTCCCCATGCATACGCACCCTCCTGCACCATGAGAAGTAGCTGCCCCAAGTCTCATCTACTCCTGCAAGTCCAAGTAGGGTTTTGCAGGCCCGTTGGACGTGTGTTGCATGAAGAAAACTCATTGGTTTATGTGACAATAACATTGGGTCTCGTAACGGCAGAGTCTCAGGACAGTCCTCAGGTGAGTCAGGGGTTCTCCATGGTCCTGCCTGCCTGTCTGTGTGTTGGCTTCATTTCTAGGGTCCATGTGGGAGCAAAAGGTTCACTGGCTCTGTCTTGTGCCTCCTTTAACATAGGATGCAGTACCAAAAAGCAAGGGCTCTGTTCTGATGGCAGAAGCAATTTTCTAGGTCTTGCTCTGTGGCCATTCTTTCCACCCATGTGTTCTAGAGATGGGCTGGCGCAGGCCATGGGGTCCCGGGACTCAGAGAGGGGAAAAGGACAAAATGGTTCTCTTGAGGAAACCTGGGGTTCTGAACAAGGTGAAGAGGATTGCCAGGTTTAAAAACAAAAACCAACAAAACCCACCCATCTTACATAGCTGGGCCACTCAGGGTGTGAGAATTCCACTTTGGATATAAAGACGCACGTTGAGAGTTTGATTTCTCTTAGTGACGCTGTGTTAGAGAATGAGAGACTTACACGTGTACCTGGAAATAGGCGCTCCCAGGACCCGTGTGCAGCTTGTAGCTTCCCTCTCTCTCTACTCTGCAGTGCCCTCTGCCCTGGAAGCAGGTCTGTATTGTCACAGTGGTATTGAGCAGGCATATCAAATTAAAAACTTTTGGGATCACTCACCAAAACAGTTTCCTGTACAGCACTCCCCCGAGGGGGCATGGCAGTAGTTAGACATCCATTTCATTGATCTATTGTTTTTATTAAAAGAAGAAGAAGAAGAAGGAGGAAAAAAAAAACCCCTTCAACCAAGGGAGGAAGTACAGCCAGCTGCCTGAGGAACAGACAAGATCGGAGATGATGTTTTGATTACATTAATCCGTATCCTGTTCATTCACTTTGCTTCTGTCGCCGCTGCTGGTGAAGTTACTAATGTGAACTAATTACATTTGCTCTGAAAAGCCAGAGTTTTTAATGCATCTCAGCAAGAAAGGTTAATATTATCAATTTAACAGCATGAATGAAGCATTGTGTGTGTTGAACTTGAACTGTCCTAAAAGCTTGCAGAATAAAAAACAAGTCTCTCTGATAACTCACTGGATAAACAGCTGTGGCTGAGATCTGGGCAGTGCGTTCGTCTCATCTTTAAGGTGTATGGAGATGGTAACTGGTTAATATTGGGTGCAAGAGAACTTCGAGGGTTTTCCCGATTGATGGAGGCATTTTAAAGAGAGTGGCCCACCGCACCCCACCCTTTGATGCTAACAGGCGTCCGGTTTTCCAAAGAATATGCAGTTTACAGCAGAGATGCTTTAAAAGTCAGTCATTTCTCTGGCACAAACCCAGTGCCTGAAGAAGGTGTTTTGAAAAGCAAAGTGTGCCGGGAGAGCCGCCTTGTCTACAGGGACTGAAATCGCCCTGTTCCCTTGCCCTTGCACATGGTACCTCAACGATCCCTGACGTTTAATTATTTCCTGCTTTTGTGTGACTCACTCGGCAGCACACAATGAGGACAGAACAGCCTGCCATCCGCCCTGCCATCCCTGTCTTGGGAACCACAGTGCTGGCTCTGTCTGGTCTGTACCCAGCAGGGTGCTGAAGTGTTTGACCAGTGACATTTCAGTGGCCAGTTGGTTCCTCGGTGTCTTTCACTGTAGGGATTAGGGACTGACAGGGGACTTGGAACTTTGCATGCATTCTGCCTGGGACAGCGTGTCTCTTGCCTTGAGAGTAGAGGAGTAAGTTGATAGGAGATTCCTGGGTGGGATCTATCCAAGAGGGTGGGCTGAGTCCCAGCACTCTGCTTGGAATCTGATGATGAATCACGTGGGGTCCTATGCCTGAAAAAGTCTCGTGCCACGGCTGCTCTTAAAGGGTATTGAGAGGGAACGTCAAATTGACAACTCAAGTTTATTCAAGATTGGGAGTGTTCAATTTTAAAAAGTTACCTCGTTCCTCCCTTTTAACTCCTCACTCCGCTTTAGAATGAAGAAAAGTAGCTTTTAGAATGACACCGCCGGCCCCAATAGCCCAGCCTCTGGAGATCTAAGGGGCTGAAGTGGGCAGAAAGAAGGCAGGAGCAGACTTGCAGGAGGTATGGGTAGAAGGGGTCAGGAAGTTCTGTGGCTTATTCAGTGTTCCATGTCAACCCTTCAGGCTTGTGCCACCGACCTGTGTTGACAGGGAAGGATCAGTGTGTGCCTTTGACGTCTGTCATAAAAGGAACAGTTCCTGTCCTCTCTGGAGTTTCTGCTCCTTTGTTTATGAAGACCTGTCACTCCTATTTGGATGATGATCTACGCAGTTGTCACAGTGCTGGGTCATGCTCTCGTGTATGGAACAAAGTCCCATGACAGTTGGTCAGTTCCCATCTAAATATGTCAGGGAACCCTATGATAGAAGTTGTGGAGGCAGTACAGCTGTTCCTTTACCTAGGTAACACAGTTTGTCCCAAAGTTTGATCCCTTTGTGTACTAGTAAGGGTTTTCTGTTGTCATAGAACTTACGGAATGTCTATCTATATATTAAGGGAATTTATTGTAATGATTTATGGTCTGTAGTCCAACTACCCCAACAATGGGCAGCTGTGAATGGGAAGACTATGAATCTAGTAGTTGCTCAGTTCCACGAGGCTAGTTGTTTTAAGAACTTCTGTAGAAGTAGGTTCCAACAGATGTGCTGGCAGTTAAGTTTAAGCAGTCAAAGAAGAGTGAATCTTCCTTCTTCCAATGTCCTTACATAAGCCTCCAGCAGAAGGTGTGGCCCAGATTAAAGGTGTGTACCATGTACCATCATGCCTGGATCTAGGACTTGCTCTGTCTCAGGCTGACCTTGTTCTCAGAGATCTCCTTACCTCAGTCTCCTGAGATTACAAGTGTATACTCCTGTGCCCGGGCCTGAGCTTTTCATGGCCACTATGCCTCAAGATCTCCATGTCAAGATCTGGGTCAGAAGCCTGTGTCTTCCATCTTTAAGATCTGGATCACAGATGCCCCCCTCTATTTCTGGATTTGTAGTTCCTTCCAGATGTAGTCAAATTGACAACTAGGAATAGCCATCACAACTTTGTAAAGTCAGCTGATGGTCTCCTGACTGAGTAGGGGACAGAGTGACCAGTGAGTCTGGTACTCTGTTCAGATGTATGCTGTTCCATTGCAAATCGAGCTTGCTGGATGGTGGGGAGATACCATACTGACAGACATCATGAGGGTGAGAACTACTGGTCTACAGGTCTCTTCAGGAATGAGTGAGTTGGCAGATTCCCCCAAAGAATATTCGTCCTGAGATGCATACTGTTAGGTATGTCTATCTCTACTTTATAGACATTGTTGTCCCCTGCCTCTTCCAGAATTTTTGTGAATAAACCCAACATTCATAATCGGATGGATTTACCCATTAAAGTTATAAAAGACCAGATTAACTGGAAATTCAACATTGTCCACCGTACCTAACCTTGAGCGTCTTCTTGAAGCTCATCCCACAGTGTACAGTGATTTCCCCAGACTCCTTGCCTGGTCTTTTCCACAGCCTGTCTGGTATGTGTGATGAACCCCAGTGCCTGGTGAAGACCATGCCTCAGAGCCCTCAGTGAAGCTTTCTCAGCCTCTAAAATGGCCATGCTCGAGTCCCCATGCCTTCCCAACGTGTTACATACGGAGACGCAAAGATGTGAAGGGAAATGAGGACCGAACCCAGAGTCTAAGGTATAAAGTACATTTCCCCACAAATTGTCGTTTATGTTATTTGTAAAAACAAACAAACAAAAAACAGTTGTAACATTCTTCATGGATCTCAAAAGTTAACTTCAGTTAATGCTTTATTCACAACTGTGCCACACATCCAAGAAAATGGTGGCAGCCCATGACCCACAGGTCTTCCCTGGTCTCCAGTGAGGGTCTGATCTGAGGGACTTCGTTGCTTGCTTCTGTAGTGCAGCCTTCGTAGGCATGAGGCATAGATCAATTTTTTTTTAATTTCCTTCAAAGTGACACTTTTGCAATTTTTCATAGCTGAAGCTTAACTGGGTATTTATTCTAAACAGAATGGCAAATGATTAGACATTATGTTTTCTGGTACCAAATAGAAGATCCTTGGTGGCTAATTTGTCTTTTAAATCTGTATCATACATATGATGTGTGTATGAAATAGAAGATGGTCTGTGGAAAATGATACTTTAGCTAAAAGAAAATATTAACCTTAGAACAAGAAATCTAATCTGCTCACTCACAGGAGTGCCGTGCCTGTGCCTGGATTCTGCTTAGCGCCTCTGCTTTGATGAAGGACAAGGCCTCACAGTACTGTGAAGAATCCTGGCTGTGGAAGACAGCCCAAGCCTGGGCATTATTTTTTACTGAAAACAATTTTGACTCATATTATTTACTTTAGAGACTAAAAGAAGTATGGCCAAAGCTTTGGGTTAATAATCCTGATGATGTAAAATACCTTAGCATTCCTGTCTCGCTTTTGCTTGGCATGTGGTTTTGCCCCAGTTTTACACACCCGTGTGTGCACACGTCAATTCACCCCTACACTCAAGGGCTTATTAATGCCTTTTTTGCACTCTTTCTTTTGGAGAATGTCATGGCCATGGTTAATAAGATGACGAATGGGACCAAGAAGAAAAGCAAGCTAGAGAAGCATTTAACAAACAGGTTAAGGGTCTGAGTCGTTTGAGAAGACGGAAACAAAACAAAACAAAACACCAATAAACAGGAAGCCAAAACAAAGGTAAAAAGAGCTCGCCTGCTGAAAGCTGAGTTAGGCATTTGCAGTCACCATGCTGACGAGCTATGGTGGAGGCTGAGAGGGTTTTGTGGTTAGTTGTGTGTGACACAGAAATCGATGTGCCTGAGAGCCTTGGGATTTCAACTCTGGAGGATAAAAGTTCAACAGAGGGAAGTGTGCTGTATACAATTAAGATGTGGCATGCTGTGTCTGCTGGGTAAAGATGGGATTAGCTGTGTTCTGAAGGCAGGAGAAAGGTGGCTAGTAAAATGGCTGCCCTGGAGGCTAGTGTGCCAGCTGCTTCTGCAAAGGCATGTGGAGCAGACTAGAAAACCAGAGCACTCTGTCCAGGAAGCACTTTTCCCCACTCCCCGCCATTCTCTGCAGTCTCCTCCCCTACTGTCTGTTAGGGTTCAGCTCTCAAAGGAGATTGAGTGAAACTTAATTATGTTGGAGAACCCAGTTTGCTTGAAGTATTGTATTCCAGGAGAGGGTCCTATTGGCTGGCAAATCTTACTTGAATATATTTGTGGTCCTTAAAAAACAATCATGGGGGCTGGAGAGATGGCTCGGCAATTAAGAGCACTGACTGCTCTTCCGAAAGTCCTGAGTTCAAATCCCAGCAACCACATAGTGGCTCACAGCCATCTGTAATGAAATCGGATGCCCTCTTCTGGTGTGTCAGAAGACAGCTACAGTGTACTTACATAATAAATAAATAAATCTTAAAAAAAAAAAAACCAGTCACGGATAGAAATAACAAAGAATGGTACTTAATAATATTTTATGTTATAAAAACATTTTACACTTTGATAACTTAGTTCTAACCTGTAGGTAAGAGGTAAGGTCTTGCTGTTGCCCTGCATGGTAAGGTTGTTGCTCGTGATAACTCGTCATCTGCCATTCTAATGCTCCATAACAAAGGGAGGATTGTAGGAATCCTTTACCATGACAACATGATCTACTCTTGAGATAAACAAGCTTTCCATAGGTTGAGCATGGCACAGTATAGCTACATATTAAAATCCCACACAAGGCTGGGTATGGCAGCACATGCCTCTAGTCCCAGCACCCTGCTTGTGGAAATAGAAGCCCACACCATTAAGGCCAGCCTGGGCTACAGAAAACAAGAGTAAAATAGATACAAAAATAGTATTCACATGATACTTCATAAACCTTGAGTTCCATTTTTCAAAAGTATACTTCGTAGATTTCAGTGGAATTTGACATTCCTAAACTCTGTAGATTATCTCTTTTAGGTGAGTTATTACCAAAAACTCCTGTGGTCATGCTGATTTTCCTTGCCATTAAGCTGTCACCATTGTAAATCTTGGGATGTAGCTTCACTGTCCTTTCCCTGGGCATTTTTGATGGCTATTTCTGGTTGTCAACTTGACTACATTTGGAATGGACTGGAGAAAACCCAAACCAACCCTCCACCCTGAAAGAAAGAAAAAAAGAAAAAAAGAAAGGAAGGAAGGAATGGAATAAAGAAAGAAGAAAGAAAACCACCAATAACACCCCCTCGTCTCTCAGTTTTTAACATTTCCTGAAACTGCCAGGACACTGTATGTGGAAGTGACTTTCTTCCAGGGTAGAGTAAGTTGCTTCTCACATGAACACTGTGCCATTCAGTCATGCACACTGCCATTCAGTTGGCACCTGTTTTTGCTGCTTGCTTAAGAAAGAAAGGAAGAAAGGAAGGAAGGAAGGAAGGAAGGAAGGAAGGAAGAAAGAAAGAAAGAAAGAAAGAAAGAAAGAAAGAAAGAAAGAAAGAAAGAAAGAAAGAAAGAAAGAAAGCGCGCTCTGTATGTCCTCCCCCCCCCCCCCGCAGGTATCCAGAGGGCCATGTTGAAAAACTGCCCCTCCCCCAGCATTAGTGGCAGAGACTTTGGGAGAGCAAAGGGTCACAGGTGTGCCTGGCCTTCTGGTCCTTTGTATCTCCAGATATAAAGATGGCTGAAGGTTGTAGATTTTTCTCAGGACAGATGTGAAGATTGATCCAGAAAAAAAAGCAAGAGACAGGAAGGACGGCTCAGAGGGTAAAGGCGGTTGCCACCAAGCACCCAAGGAAACACATTATGTCAATCATGATTCCATAATTAATGGGTTATTTTTAGTTTTTTAAAAAACTCCTGTTCTTCCAATGACCACATCCTGACTTTTGAAAACAGAACAAATTAGATGGATTTAAGAGAGAGAGAGAGAGAGAGAGAGAGAGAGAGAGAGAGAGGGAGGGAGGGAGAGAGAACTCAAAAAAAAAAAACCATTTGTTTTTGATGTGATTTAGAAACGTAAACACAAGAAGGCACGTTTCCATGACACTGATACATCATCAGGTTATTACAGTGTGCTTTTGAGGTCACTGGAATTATCTTGTCCTTTAGAGTAGTGCTGGCTTGGTGATTCATTCATGTCCTCTTATTGGCCTGTTCATCCTGGCAGTCCGATAAAAGCCAGCCTTCCTCAAGGACTTGCAAGAAATGGGTCTTGTGTCCACAAAAGGAGTCTCTTACTTGCTTCCAGCAGAAGGGACACAACTCCAAGTGTTCAGGGGGCTCTGTGGAGTCCTCATGAGCGTGCAGGGGGCATGGCAAAGAGACTGCACACACATGACTGCTCCGTTTTTAGGGTAAAATTGTTTTTTATTTTGGTTTTTGTGGATAAGAGAGATACTATCTAGAGTCATCTTGAAGAGTCATCTTGGGGGAGAGAGAGAGGTAGAGACAGAGACAGACAAGACATGGCCAGGGCTATCTACTAGAGAGACATGACAGCAAGACACAACAGTGGTCACAGTGAGATAGTAAGAGAGAGTTGGGGCAGGAACAAAACTCGGCCTTGCTCTTGCATAGAGAACAAAGTGGTATCTGGAAGGAGGGAAGGCTGGGGAGGTAAAAAGGGCCAGCATGTTAGTGTGGTGACTTTGAGATAAACAACAAATGCTTGCAGGTAGGAACCAAGGGAGCCTGGAGGCCAGCGTAGGCTTTATTCTGCAACCACAGGTATATGTCATCGGAGAGCCGTTCCCTTCTGCTGTACGCAAGTACGTGACTCTGTTGGGGTCAGAAACCCCATTTGTTACAAGTTCTTGAGGTAGGCTGGCTTTTATCTGTCTGCCAGAAATCCTTCTATAGTCCAGCTTGGGCTCATTTCTAGGAATATGGGCTGCCTGCAACCTAACATTGAGTGGAACTTAATTATGTTGGAGAATCCAGTTTGCTGGAGGTATTGTATTCCAGGAAAGACAAGTGTTATTAAGACATCTTTTATCAAACCAGCCACACATTAACAGGACATTGCTGGAGGTAGTGTAAGATCCAGCAGAAAAGGAAATGTCTGTAGAGGACCTGTAATGGGAGAGAACAATTGGGGCCACATAGGATCCCGGAAACCACGATGAGGGTTTTGTGTTAACAGTAGGAACAACTAGAAATTGGGAGACTGATGTAGAATAGTAAGGTGATGTGGTACATGGGGTGAGTATGGGGGTGGGGGAGCATGGTATTTGCATAAAACAATCACTCTGGCCATCACATGAACAATTGTGGGGTGGCCACTATTAGAACTTCCTCGGAGTAGACAAGGTAGAGGGTGATGTTACCATGGATACATGGTGGAGAGTCAGATGACTAACTGTAGGGAGGTCAAGTTAAACAGGCCTCTCAGAGGTGATGGGGTGTCATGGGTAATGTCCAGGTCCAAGCACGTGTGAAGCCTCTGTCACTGCCCACCCCTAAGAATGAGTGAGGAGAGTCAGCATGGAGTCAAGAAAACATCAGTGCTCAGAGGGCAGTGGTCCACGTGGTGGTGTGTGAAAGCAGAAACACAGGTGAAAAGATGAAGGAGCCTTGGAGCGGAAGGAGTGGCGTCTTTTAATGGCTGGGGAGAGGAAAATGAGTTGTAAAGGAGCCACAAGTGAAGGCCATAAAGTGTTGAGTCAAGAGTAGAGAGGAGGCAGTCCGTGCCCACAACCAAATGGAAAGAGAAATGGGGATCTCTGCAGGATGCCTTGGAGGGCCAGACCTGAGATCCAGTGGGTATAGTGATGGGGACAGATGTGGCCCTGGAATGGAAGAGGATGGGGGCTGAGGAGCTGTAGGCAGGAAGCAAAACACAGCTGGGCCTGGGCTGTGCAGAAGCCCAGAATGGAGCATGGCAAGACATGCAGGGAGGATTCGAACCCCAGGGTGGACCAAAGCACAGAGACAACCATTAGCTTTCAGTAAGAGAAGGGACAGATAGTCCTTTAAAGGCCATAGCAATGAAACTAAGCTGCTTTTTAAAAAAAATTAGAGATGGGACATTTCCTATGAATGACCTGTATATTTTTCTCATTTCTATGAGTAAAAGCCACCGATCTCTTGGTTTTGTACAGTGGGACATAGAACCTTAGAGAAGCTAGGAAATCTGCCGGGGCCTGCATCAGGGCTTGAGACGTGGATGTTTTCTGCACGCACCGTCTCTGCTCACTGCTGGCATTGCAGCATTGGCCTGTACTGTGACCAGGAGGGCCGAGAGTAACAGTCTGACGGTTTTAGCACAATCATATCTTAACACAAACTTAATGCTCTTTACGTTTTATGTTAATACCCTTTTTCCTAGTGATATTAGCTAGATAGGAGGATGAGGTGAAGTGTTCCTCAGGTAAAGCAAGAAAATCTGTACTGATTTGCTTGGCTAAGCCCTCCACGTGAATTTCTACAGAAATCACGTGAGTTAATTTTTGTGTGACCACACTGCGTCACTAGGTACTCTTAACTGGAGCTGAGGACTTGTCAGCATGACCCCATGTGATCCGATCCCTCTAATGACCCCAGTCGGTCGGTTGGTTCGTGATTAGTGAGTGTTAGATGAAGGGCAGTGCTGAGTCAGGGCTCCCACACTTCTGAGCCATTTTCCCTTGGATTCCCTCTGCCAGCTTGCTTTTCTTCTCACTTCACATGAGAAAGGGCGATGGGACTGGCTAAGGCCAGGTCCTGAAAGTAGGGAGCAGCTATTATGGTGTCCTGAGAATTAAGGACCTGCCCACCCCTCTTGGAAGAACTGCAGGTGCTGCGTAAAGATGGTAGACTGAAACTACTGGCAGTGTTAACTCATCTGCGAGAAACGTTTTCATGTTTTGATTCTGACTCATGGCTCCAGCTGCATATGTAGCAGAGGATGGCCTAGTTGCTTATCAATGGGAAGAGAGGCCCTTGGTCCTGTGAGGGCTCTATGTCCCAATGTAGCGGAATGCCAGGGCCAGGAAGTGGGAGTGGGTGGGTTGGGGAGCGGGGTGGGGGGGGGAGGATAAAAATTAATGAAAAGATTAAAAAAAAAAAAAAAGAACAGGCTGTGTTCTCAGGATTTTGAGGAAGCAAGAACTCCAGTGCATTGCTGTGAACGGTATAAAATGGTTCAGCCCTCACAGAGGGCAAATTGGACCAATCATGGCCATTTATAATTGTATATGACCTTCCACACGGAGGTGGCACTTGGGGAGATTTATCTTAGGGACACACCTGCTTGGGTATGGACTGCAGTATTGTCTGTGGTGGTAACCCTTTAGAAGCAGCCCACTTGTCCTCCAGCAGCAGCAGCAGCAGCAGCAGCAGGAGGGTGCTGGTTAATGCAAGAAGATAAGTACATGGAGTGAAATGTCTACTGCACCTCAAAAAAGCCTAAGGACACCCTGCTCCTGGTCTGAATAGATCCCCAGGATACTAAGCAGAAAAGCCGAGGTGTGCTTTGTAAATTTGAAGAAGAGACAAGGCTGCTTACATTTTGGTTGTATTTGTGTAGACGCCAAGAAAATGATATACACCGTGTAGCACACAGGGTAGGTGGGGAGCAAATTTAGATGAGAGCCAGGATGAGGCTTTATGTTCATCTTTGTATTGTTTTTAAGACCTCCATGTAGTAAACGTAGCTGCTAGGCTATGTCCTGGTTAGGTACGGGGGCTTTGGAATGTGCCATAGGTTGGTACGAGACGGTTTCCTAGCAGGCTGGGTGCAGTGAGAACAAACAGCTCTTGAGTAGATTTCTTTTTTTACGGAGGGTGTTTTTTCTCTCATCCACATACGAGCCAGGCCTGGTGCTGCTTAGCTCCCTAGGTGAGACGAGACCTGGCACGTTTACGGTGGTATGGCTGGAGTAGACTGCAGGGTGTTTCCCCCAAAAAGCACCTGTCAGCCCTGACTCTACCTCATGCTCTACAGTCGTGCGTGCGTCCGTGTAGAGGGCAGGGAGCATTTCCAGACAGGGTGCCTTTCCCATTTCCTTGTCAGTCATAGGCTTAAGAATTAAACATGCCCTTAGGAGTTTATAAGAACTTGCATTTTTGTTGTTGGAGAACAGAGGCCCCTGGGTGAGGAATTCAAGGGCCTCAGTATGGGTGTGACTTGCTAGTTATTTCTTTGAACCTGTTTTGGCACTTAGATGTTGTCAGGGTTGGTTGTTTTGGTTTGGTTTGGTTTTTGGTTTCTCACTAATTAGGATTTGGTGAAGGAACTTTGAATGTGGACTTGGAGCTGGGTTCGTCTTTAGTCCTGAACAACAAACTTGCAATTCACTAGGTATATGTGGATCATTATCATTAATTCAAGAGATCATCCATTAAACCCTTTAATGCCAGATGTTCAGAAGATGGTATGGGTTTAGTGTAATAGAAATTGAAGGTGATGGCTTCAGCAGTTTCCTCCTCACAGTGTACACCTATCAGTTTCTGTTTATTTACATCTTGTCAGTAGTTTAGACATGGAATGTCCCATAGAGGTCTGAGCAAGAAAGTCTGGGTCCCTTTTGATGCTTTTGAGAGTTGATGGATCCTTTAGGGGGTGTGGTCTAAGGGTAGGTATTGAGGTCATTGGTGCTGTGCCTTCCAATGGGATTATGGGACCCTAGCCTCTTCCCCTTTTGGAGTGAGTAGTTTTACCTCTATCCTTGAATTTACTGCAATCCTCTTGCCTCAGCCTCCTAAGGGCTGAGATCACAGGTGTGTGATCTCCTGGTTGAAGCTACCGCGCCTGGCCTTAATCTCTCAGTTTTTGTGTTTTGCTATTAGGGAGTGATCACTCTCTAACAAAACTCCTTCTGGATTATGCTTCCACATGTACCGCTTTCAGTATCTTCAGCTTCTAGGAGTGATGATCAGCAAGAACATGTCTGATGAGAACATAGAAGCCAGTTAGCCTTTCACTTACTGTTAAATGTGAGAATTACATTATCTGTAACAAATTCTATTCATAACTCTCAATAATGTGTATACTTAACCATTCTTATCATTTGTCCAGCCTGAAGTTCCTGATCGTCCTGCCTCCACCTCCCAGTGTACCACATGCCCAGTTTAGAGTTGTATCTTAAACATTTGTCTTACTGTTGGTTCTTGGTGACACAGACTGCTTTGGGTCACTCTGACATTTAATCAAATTGAACAGCTGGCTGGTGGAGAATGCTTAGCAGGTATTCCTAGTCACCCAAGCAAGGGATTTCAGCAGAATTCATTGATTCATTTCTTAAGACTTCTTCTCTATTTTACTTTGCCTTTAATTTTTTTTTTATTTTTCTAAGAGTTTATCTAGCCAGTGTGACCTTGCTCATTATTTACTAATGAACAGTTACAAATTGTTTGTATGTTTTGGTAATTAGAATGTGATCTCAATCGCCTACCAGATGAACTGACACTGTAATGACACGAAGTCAGCAACAATTATGCCTAACAGGAAAATTAATTATGTAATCCTCTCATCCCATATTTTGTCTAAGAGATTAGATTTGGCTGCGAGCAGACTGCCTGGGTGGGCAAAGCATGGCGTAACACCTCTTGCTTGTGGCTGGAGCAGCTAACAAGAGTGCTCACTGTGTCATCTGGGGACATCTTTGATCACTTTGTATGTGGTTTGTGTGTTTGTGTGTGTGTGTGTGTGTGTGTGTGTGTGTGTGGCTTTTGATTCTAAATGGCTATTTTATATCCTAACTTCTTAGTGAGTAAAAGTGCCTCTTCACTCTCAGTCTCAAAGGAGCCATCTTTTGCCCTCTCCCTTCCTTCCTCATAAGGGACACGGAGCTCAGAATGGATTGCTGATACACAGCAATACCCCTTTGACACAGGTATGTGCATTCTTACATCCTGGATCCATGGAACTCATCCGTTCCTCTCCAGGACACAACAGTTAACAGTAGCAACAAAGTCCAGGGTCCAGGCCAGGACTGCAGGAGCTGAGGACCACCTGGCAAGCAGCAGAGACAAGCACCTGGCTGTGTGTCTTAGAGTCTCTTGGTCTGAGCAGGCTGTTCTGCTGCCCTGCTTGCCTCCTGGTACCTAAGGTATTGTGAGGCACAGACAAGGTAGTTGGCCTCCTTATACAGGTACAGCAGGCCTAAGAGGCACCCTGGGACGATCTTGCCAACTTCTCATACCCTGGGTACAAAGCTGATCTCTGAGACGGTTTTGAGATTGGACCAAGGGCAGAGCTGGGGCCACAGAACCCAGGTGCTCTGGTCCTGTGTGGTATTCTGCCTGTTGGCCTTTGGTTTTATTTTGTTCTGTTTAAGACGTAAAACTGGATAAGCATAAAGGGACAGTGCAGTATCGCTCTGACTGACAAGTCGAAGGGAAGAAGCCACAGCCAAGTCTTACAATTCCGTCTCCAAGAGCACACTGGGGGACATACTACCATAGATTTTAAAAGCACATTAAAATGTATTTTTCAAAAGCATATAGTTGAGCCTCTGATAGTTTGACATTTATTTCCTGGCATCTCAAAGCCTTTCTGTGCTGTGCATTCCATACTAACTTTGTTTTTAATTATTTGTCAAGTTATGTGGGATGAAGACTTCATAATCTACTCCCTGTATGTACTTGGGCATTGACGTCATTCATTGTTAGTTGGTGGCAACATTGTTGTACCTTAATCTTTATTTTAAATTATTTCCATGGAATTTTATTTGTTTCCATTTTAATTCTTGTTTTTGTCTTTTGAGATCAGGTTTGTGAGGTGGTGGGTTTTTTTTGTTTGTTTGTTTTGTTTTTTTAAAGAAAGAAAGAAATTTAGGTTCTTTCCCTGTATGCCCAGGGTCGCACTTTATTCTCTGACTGCTGCTTCTGACCTACATGAGAGGTGTCATGCCGGCCCTGTGAGAAATGCCCCATGCATAAGATGAAGTAAGGAGATCCTTCAGTCTCTGCCCTCCCTCCAAGCCCATGTTCTGCATAAAATCCATATGCATTCTTGACTGTCTACATTTATAGCGCCTGTCAGTTGGTGTGCTCTTAGCTTTCTTCCCTGGAGAATTGTGTATACTGTTGGTTCTTTGGGTACTGAGCTGAGGAGCCCCAAACCCATTCAGATGACTGCTCAGACAGGTCTCAGTGGTGGCTCTCTCAGACATCCCCTCCCCATGTCAGTCCGTGATTTCATCCATCTGTAGACTGTTGGCATTTATGGCTATTGCCTGAACCCAAACCATGTTAGTTTTATATAAAAAACAGGACACAAAACTAGGAAGACTCGGGGCATGGGGCTGTTGTAGTGAGCGAGGGCGGCTGTCTTTGCAATTGTTTCCATTGAGATGTTTGTCGTAGTATTAGTTAGTGAGGGGAACTTAACTGTTATCCTCTAAACGTGTCTCAGGTGAGTTGTGTTGCACAGGTGATAGTGATAAATATAAAACGGATTGTTTTTAATTATTAGAAGTGATCCATTATTCAACAACAGTAGCTAATATTTCAGAAGAAAAAACTAATGAAGTAGAAATTCAGGTGAGATCAGGAATGTGTCTAGGTTAGAGAACCAGGGAAATTTTGATATATCCCCCTTATAGAAAATGTGGCTTCACTCTCAAAAGTGCAGTTATAAAGTTAATTGAATTTCTCACACACACACACACACACACACACACACACACACACACACACACCCCAGCTACTTTTGGCTTAGTTCATTTAGTTTTAAAGTTATCTGCGGAGAGATTGAGAAGAATTCCGTGGTAGCCAAGCCATGGTGAATTAATGTTCCTCACAGATGGTTTTATTTCCTTGTATAATATTATTTGGATCACAAAGCACATAGCTTGGAAAACGTGAGCAGGAGGCCTTTCTGCTGTAGAGAAGTGATAACGTCAGGATCGCCGGATGTTTTGTTTCTTCTTGTTCTCCAGTTTGTCTTTCTTAAAAGGATGTAGTTGCTGGGCACTGCTTGGCCCCTTTCACTTTTGGAACAATCTCTGTTTGATACTGCAATGTTTCTGTCATTTTTAAGAACCTTTCATTTCTTACGAAAGCCTTGACTTTCCTTTGATAGGAATTCAAAGCCATTTACAGTGTATAACTTAACTCCTTTACCTATCTCTGTTGATGGTTTTCTACTTCATATTTCGTTCTTAATTAATAATGTTATCAGCACATTACATTGGATGAGTATCAGGACGTGGAGGTGGACATGGAGGTGACTGTGTGTGGACATTTTTTTTCTTTCCCTTAAAGAAAAAAAGACGTAGCATGAGCTCCCTTGTGGTTTCTGTTCCACTCTATTCCTGTCCCGGGGGCTTTGGACATAGAGGCCTCCTTTAGTGCCTCCTGTGCCCTTTCTCATTCTTCAAGTCTTGAGTCATCTCCAGGATGTCCCTGCCAGCAGTCTGCCTGTAAGTATTGAGAGAAGTTGCAGTTTCTAAAGTGCCAATTAGAAGCCGAGGGTTGGTGGGATAGTGGTGATAAGCTTTGGGGAGACCCTCAGCTCACCTACCAGCTGCCTCAGTCTGGGAGCTGGAAGCAACCACCCAAACACCCACCCAACTATATTGGGAAGTAGCACATGCTGTGGATGTAGCTGCTGACAGGCAGGGCCTTGGAAACCCACAGTGGGGTAGTTGAAAATCCTTCTTTCTGCCATTATTTTTTTTTTTAGAAGAATGAGCTAATAATAAAATATACCAGTAATGACTGGGTTTAACACTAGGTGTAAACGTTTCATCCTTACTCAACAGGCCAGTAAGGACTGGCCATCATCATCCCCTTCCCATAGGCTAAGTGTAGTCAGGATCGAAATCCAAGCTGACCTGAAGCAGCCATCGCAGGGTGTTTCCTGCCTCCCCTTCTGATAAATTATCCACGGGGCGATTGTTTTCAAAGTTTTGTATGCCTCCGAGGTACTCTGTATATATTCACCAATATGTCGACCAGTCGGTCATTAGCTGTTTGTGCAAATGCAGGTGTATCTGGTCTCTGCTTACAAGAGCCTGTAATCCCAGCATGTGGGGAACTTGAACAAGGATGGAATCCTGGAGCCCATCCAGGGATGCTTGACAAGACCTAGCTCAGAAAAACAGAGCAAAGTAAATAAAAACTTACACATACATGCATGCACGCACGCACACACACACACACACACACACACACGCAGGCACGCACACACAAACAGTTTAGTACTTCAGGTGATCTAGGTGTGTGACTCACTGGTAGATGTCTTGATTATCATACATAGAGCTCAGATCATAGATTAAGTGATCCAAACATTGTGTGCTGGGGAGTGGGTAATATACAGGTGGAAAACATACTGTCCTTGGTCTTTGTTTTTCCTCTCAGCATGTAAAAATAAATACATGCATCCAATATATTGGGCCTAGGTTTTTTAAAAGGGAGCTCATGATATTATATAAAGGATAGTTCTTAACAGTGTTTTGTATAGTTTTAATTAATTTTTCTTGATGTATAGATCACTTGTCCATTGCAAATATTTAAATA
The DNA here is from genome assembly GCF_000001635.26 of Mus musculus. Lineage (NCBI taxonomy): Eukaryota > Metazoa > Chordata > Mammalia > Rodentia > Muridae > Mus > Mus musculus. Next base: position 68,045,955 of record NC_000073.6, read on the forward strand.
AGATTCTAAATTATAGAAGTTCATGATTTTCATGAATGATTCTTAATTAGCTATCTTATATCGATGGGCAAATATCATTAATCTGTTTCCCTTTGCTCCTAAACAAGATGATATTAAATTCTCTTGTTAATGACTACATATTCAACCTTGTCTGTTTACTGTTGCTTTTGTGTTTGTAGATAAGGGTACTCACTGTACTGGTTCAAATAAGAACCTTCTGTGCTTAAGCAATGGACACTCTGAGTTTTAGTCAGTAACAGTGTATTCCATCTAAGGCTGTTGTGTCCATTCCTGTTCTAATTTTAATTGAGAGAAGCTGATGCATTTCATTAAATGCCTTTTGACACAATGTAATTGTGAGCTCTTGCTTTTATTTTGTGGCATAATTTATATTGATTAGATTTTGAAATACTGAGTCATCTTTGCGTTCCTGAATAAACCATAATTGTTGCTAATATTTAATGTTTTATAATAGCAGTTTTGAGATGGGTCTGTAATTCTTACTATTTTGCTGTTAGGGTTATATTTTTTTTCATATGATTTAAGAAGAATTTTTTTCCTAGAATCTATAATTATTTCTAGAATGTAGAAAATATCTGATTTTTAAATATTAACTGTAGCAAACTGCAAGATTCTGGAAGAATAAAATCTATTTTTTACCAATGAGCCCTCCTTCAGCCCTCTTAAACCTTTTCAGGGTTTCTCTGTGTAGCCCTGGCTGTCTTGGAACTTGCCCTGTAGACTAAGCTGGTCTCAAACTCAAAGGTCCACCTACCACTGTCTCCTGAGTGCTGAGACTAAAAGCCCTTGCTGCCAGACCCCCCTAAACTTTTAAAGAAAGGTTGTGTGGGGCACAGGCTAGGAAGTAGGCTACAGGCTGCGACTTGAAGATAGTGAATTAGAGATGAGTCTGGCTATAGTGTGAGATGCTGTTTCAGAAATCCGAAAGGGCAAGGAAAAGTGCTTCTGGGTGTATCGGGGTTCTTAGCTGGCCCCCCTTTTTTTATTTTTTACTTTTTCCTGCTTCCTGGGTAATCAGTGTATCTCAAGTTTAAGTTCATTGTCCAGAGGGAGTGCACTTGCACTGTTGTTATTAATACCTGTGCTATACATGATACTATCCCGTTCCTCATGAACACTTGGGCTCTTGTTCTTTCCTGATCAAGCTTTATAGAGGCCCGTGTGACTTGCTATCGTTAAAGGACTCGTTACACTAACCTTTTAGTTACCTTGTGTTTTGATTGTGGTGGGTATATATATTACTTTTGACCAGGGCTTATTAAATTGACCATCCATCTTGTTTCCCCAAACAGTGGCATCCAGTCGGAAAGTTTGTTGGAGGACAGCTGTACTCTGCACCTTTGTTTGTTTCAGTTGCCTGCTTGGCCTTTGATTCTGAGGTTGTTTAGACGTTTGTGGCCAAGTTTCTCTTTAATTTACCTTTGGATATTCTGTTATGATCGCTGCATGTACCTCTGAAACCTCTCTGAGGGAACTTACTGAGGCTGACTTGAGTCCAAGAACATAGTTAATTTTTAAATCAAGTCAGATTTTTTGTTTGTTTTGTTTTTTTGTTTTTGTTTTAAATAGAGGTTTCGTTTTCCAATTTAGTAAATCAGACTTAACTGGTTGCATTATTTTCAAGTCCTTGTTTGTTGTTAACTGTCAACTGGAGAAAAATGTTCAAGTATCTCTGTAATTGTGTGATTTTTTTTTTCACTTTAAGAATGCTTTAAAAAACAATCTACATTTACTTATTTTTGTGTATGTGTTTTGCCTGTATGTATGTATGTATGTGTATATATGTATGTATGATATGTATATGTACTGTATGCATGTCTGGCACCCATGGAAGTATGGAAGTCAAAAGAAGATAGGGAGCCCCCTGGAACTGTAGCCAAGTGGTAAGCCAGCATGTGGGTGTTGGGAACTAAACCCTGGTCCTCTACAGAGCCACTAGTGCTCTGAACTGCAGAGCCAACTCTCCAGCTCCTCCTGAGAACCTCTGCCCACTCAGACTCACCTGCTCACAGTGCCCCACGTCTGTGTTGTGTACACCATCCCTCTTTGTTGGGTTTGACCCATCAGTTGCCACACTTGTCTGCTTTCCTCTGTAACTTCAGCTCTCTATTTGGCACCTTTCTTGTTCGTCTGTTTTGTCTGAGTCTCAGGTTTGTTTTAAGGAGAGCTAGGTCATCTCCTCCCCCCTCCCCCACCCCCCCGATTGACAGTTTTATCTTTCAACAGAAGATTCTGACTTTCTTTGCTGACTGTGACAATGAATATATTTTTGCATGCCTGCTTTCTAGCGTGTCATATATTTCACACTTTCTTCTTCGTTCCCATGTTGACCTCACAGTTTGGAAAGGTGTGTTGTTCCCATCCTGTTAGTGTGTTGCCATTAAAGGTTTCATCTCCCCCACCCCTAGAAACAGATGCCAGTATCAGATCACTGACTCTCCCTCCGTGATGAGCCTTCATCTGCCCGTCTCTGTATAGTTCCCACCACGTGTACCCCAGGGTTCTGTTTCCAGAGTGATCTTTTTTACTCCTAAATTCATGCTCTGTGCCTCCCATTGTTTTTCCCTAATCCTCTGGAATATAAATTTAGTGCTCAAGAACAGTGGATTTTTTTTTCCCTGTTCTATTTAAAAGATTAAACTGAAATTCAAGACAGTATGTATGTGTGTTCTCACTGCTTTTCTATTTAGGTTCCCCTGTGCAGTCGATTCTTCTTCGATGAGTACCACCCACTGCAGTCCAGCTTGGTCGCTCTGCCCCAGGCCCATGTGCTGTCTTCAGTGAGTCATGGTTTTTGTTGGCTTGCTGATGGCTCTTCTCAGAAGTCACTCCCATCTCAAGAAGGGACTGCTAGGTATCAGATGCCCACTCAGGAAGCAGATATGCTGCAGCAGAGATGCTCTGTGGCCCTAGGATGGGGGTTCAGTCTTACCATCCACAGAGCTCCTCCTCGAGTTGCTGGGTCAGAAGAAAGACCAGGGTCTGAAATTGGTGTTCCTTGAGATAGGCTTTCATGTCTGTAAATCACAGAGATGTTGAAGCCTGCCAGAGGCTCAAGAAGCCCTAACCCAGTATACTACAGGGAAGTTCTTTAGACCACTTTTCTTGTTGCTCCTCCAGAAGCAGGGTCAAGTATAATTCTCTAAGCCATTGTCTTCCACATACGATTATATGAGAGTAAATTTCGTTTACTGTATTGTGGGATGGGAGGCAGAAAAATGTACAGATGGCTACTTGCCATTGGATGCTGCATTTGGAGTAATGGCACGCTGATGGAGCACAGTTGCTTTCAATTAAGCTGTAGGGAATTGAGTGCTTATATAAAGGGAGCATGACAGCGCACGGTTCTCCTTCAGAAAAGGCTATTTCTTACCAACCGGCACTTTCGTCCTTGTTCCAACATCACTCCATATATACTAATATGTTCTCTCAATGGAATAATCTTTGTTAACAGCATCCATTATGTGTGTGTAGGTGTGTGCACACACACAGGGAGAGGTGGCATTTCCTCCTTTCACAGCTGGAAAACATGATGCAAAGTGCCTAACCAGCTTGGCCCGAATTGGAGCATTGTCATTGGCATCTTGATGCAGGTGTTTGTGACTTAGAGTCATGCTCTATTTATACAGAGTGGCACTCGGGCACCCTAGAAAGGACTGGAGTACTAGCCTAACTCCCTGGATGTTCACTGTCATTTTAACGACAGTCTTATTTCTGTGTATTATTTGAATTGTTTTGTATATTTTCCAATTTCTTGGTAGCTGTGGGTGCGCATGCAAAAGCACCCCTGTGATTTAGTTTGATGTGGCAAAATACCGGACCCCTGTGCCACCGTAGAAGCCTCCCTTCTTTGTCTGACGCACACGTCTTCTATTGCAGTGGGATACTATAGAAATAGCTCGTGTCCTTGCGAAATTGCCAGCACAAATAAGGACCTGGAAATTGTTGCTAGGCATGTATGTCACCAGATTCATTAACCACTTCCATGACAACTACAATATTTAAATTTATTCGACTGACTTAGTGTGCATGTGTTATGTGTATATGTGTGGGCACACATGTCAGGGCACACATGTGGAGAATAGAGGACGGTCTGTTCACTCCTTCCACAATGTGAAGCTGAAGAATTGAATTTAGGTTATCAGGCTTGGTGGCACTATCCCATCAGCCCAAGGCTTTAACTTTCATTTCTCTTTCTTTCTTCCTTTCTTCCTTTCTTCCTTTCTTTCTTCCTTTCTTCCTTCCTTCCTTTCTCTCTCTCTCTCTCTCTCTCTCTCTCTCTCTCTCTCTCTCTCTCCCTCTCTCTCCCTCCCTCCCTCCCTCCCTCCCTCCCTCCCTTCCTTTCTTTCTGTAAAACTTTTTTGAGTGTCTGAAACAATGTGTTGGGTCTAAATGAATATTTTCAAGCTACTTCTAATTTCTTGTTACATTCTTTGTTTGTAATATTGTGTCAAATCTAAAATGTATAAGTGCCTACAAATGAAAGAACGATCTGCTCTGGCTACCTGAGGTTCAGCCACAGTTGGTCTGACAGATTATTCTAACCTTGCTAGCTTCTCATTTTTCCAGCAGCCTAACTGCCTGCCCCACAGTGTGTGAAGTCTTACTTGGCGTCCAGGATGACCAGTGTCTGCAGGCAGGACCACTGCCTTCGCTGCCATGCTTTGCTCGGCTATTGCATGGGAGCACTATTGGTTTTTCTCTTTAAATGAAGCATTAAGGTCCGTTTACACAGCGATAAATAAAGTAATTACTGTAGCTGTGGCATTCTGCCTAAGTCATCTTGAAAACTGAATGCAAAAATCTTTTTAATAGCTCCATAATGGTCTCTTGAAGTGTTACAGATTTTTATAACGATAGCTGTAATATAAGTGCCATTATTTACTGCGAGACTTGAACATTTTGACCATTTACATGGTACTTGTCTGTCTCCGGCTGAGCTGAGTGTGTGACGCTGTGGCACTGCAGACATGTGGTGCCTGCCAAGGGCAGTCTTGACCAGGTGTGGAAGGCCACATAGCATCACTGTGACACCAGAGTATGTCAGGTCCTGCTCCCTGGTTCCTTGGAGAAGGGTTTTTGTTTGTTTTTGTTTTTGTTTTTGTTTTTTTTTTTTTTTGCTTTTGTTTTTTTAATTTTTTTTAAGTCTTTTTTGCAAAATGTAGATTCTGTTTTGGGAATGCTGAGTCCCTGCCCAGTTTGATAGTGTTATGTAAGAAGGCACATTTCTTGTGTTTTCTGATTACCATTCTTTGAAACAGTCCAAACAAAGAATACTACAGTAAGAAAAGGGGAAAGGAAGCTGTCACTCAGCCTTTCTTGAGAGGTGTCCTTTGCTTTTTTGATGAAACTCATGAAAGCCTCTGACAGTAGTATCCGTTCTCAATGGTCTCCTCTCCTCGGGTGTTAGGTAATGGAGAGAGATGAGCGTAGAAGAACATCACTGGGCAGATTCTTTCTTGGTACCCACTCAGACTAGAGAGCCTGGCTTCCATGCTAATGGAAGGGGAACAGACCTTCTTACTCATTCTGCAGAGCGGTGTCTCAGGTGAGCCTGGCTCTGGCTTTCTATGACTGTGTGTGTTTCTAGAGCACACATGTTTCCTGGTTATGTGTGCATGGTCAAGCTTGTTGACTCTTCTGGAGAAGGCAAATGTTGGTGAGAACGCTTGGTGCATTGCATGGGATTTGTTCTCCTTGTGTCTGCATTAGCAATAAATAGACACTCCATTTGCATATTTAACACCCGTCTTCCTTCAGCCTACACCTCTTCACTCTGGGATTAGCTGTTCACTACTTGAAGCTTTTGTGTCTATGCTGGGATATAACTTTCCTCCTTATTAATCAGCAAAAGTCATTTAAAATGGTGTCATTTAAAATGAAATAGAGAAATATTCATAGTTGAGCTTTGGTGGGTATTGCCATAGTTGTTATTCTCTTTTTTTCCTGTTACATCACCTTTATTCTTGTGTGTGTGTATATACATACATATGTATAGGCATATATATGTGTGTGCATATATATATTTATATACACACTTTTATATATATACACACACACATATATATGCTCCTATAATTTTTGAAAGTAAAAATAAATTATTCATGTGCTAAAACTTTATTTCTTCACATACATGGAATGTTAGTGTATATATACATGGGAGTGCTGGGGGCTTCTACTGAACAAGGGTCATCTGGACCTCATTACAAGTAGAGTTGTTCAACACAAGACGTGGTGTGAATGTTGCAAAGTGTTTTTAGAGATAACAGATAAATGTGATCATAAGCAGTGTGACCCATCACCTACTGTTTTTTGCCTTACCCACACTATAGCAGGACTTAATTGCTTTTCATGACTGAATAGTATTCCATTGTGTGAACATAATGAATTTTTGTTGTTGTTGTTTATCCAGAACATCTGCTTTTATTGCATAAATCCAGGACCTTGGACATCTCCATCATTGTTCTAGGATGGCTATGAATGTTGTTGCTGTGTGATGAGCTCTTCTCTGTCCCTACCTCCCTCTGAAACCCACAAATCTTGCCAAGACAGAGAAGTGGGAAGGAGGCACTTGGGGATTGAGGTGAAAGTACTTGAGAGAAACATCTAGTGTTAGCGTGTGATCATCCCTGTGGTCTGGACTGGTCTTACATTCAGCCAGAGTCTTTGCAACATCCCAGCCTTAGAGCAGTTCCTCCCCATATGGAGACATCTCACTCTTTCTGCCTGCACACACTGGAACTTAGTTGTGGACCCAGGATCACTCTCAGTGACCACCCTCGAGACCTTGGTGATCCAGTTAGGGGCCGTCTAACAAGTGGATATTGCTGTGCTACAGAGTGTGTGATGGACAGGCATGTGGTACACCTGGGAGAGAGGGTCTTCGGGTTCAGTTCAATGGCTGGGGCGGGGAGGAAGGCAGTTTGTGGTGGTTCGGATCTGGAGCAGCATGTTAGGGGAAAAGAGAGGCTGGACTAAGGGCATCTTTAGTCTTAAAGACAAACCTGAAGAGCTTTCCCTTTAAACCAGAAGTCCCCTAATCCGCTATTTCTTAGGCTTAAATTCAACAGTAATGAACTGTCCCATCACCCAAGTGATGAATTTAGTCCCATCGGGCTTTCCAAATCCCTAGAAATCCCTTTCCTAGCCCACGAGCTTCACTGAGCACAGGGCTCCACTTCCAGTTATCTTTGTTCTAATTCCTACCTCTCAGCTCCCCTCAATTTTCTGCTTACTGGGTTTATGCTTTAACCAAATGAGGGCGAGGTACGCGTATTTTGAAAATTCCAATTTTATGAATGATTTAGCGAGAACTTAGACTCATTGAAAGAAGAGCATCATTTCATCCTTTTTTATCTTTTCTGCAGTAAAATCACACGCTTACATATTGTCAGTTCATATGTGCACAAGTCATCATGTGACTGAAACACTATGCCTTTCAGCTGTTCCAACAGCCTAGAAAAACTGGCTTCTCACGGGGGCGTGAACAGGTGACTCCTGCAGCCCCAGGAACCTCTAAAGACAAACTTTTTCTTGGAGGAAAGGGGGAATTTATTGTCCATTAGCACATCAAGAGCTGCATTTAGGGGACCATTAGTGCTTTTAGCTCCAAATGAAATTGCCCTCTCCTTCTCTCTTCCTTGAAACAGATGGAAGGAGCTCTGACTTCCTGGCAGAAAGCCTCTGCGATACCTTGTGCAAACTGCTTAATTAACATCTCTGAGCTTTGGTCACTACCAGAACAGGGGAGCCAGCACCAGTGTGTCACCGGAGGATCATACTGAACATTGTAGTGACTCTGAACTGGCAGACCCAGAAGCAGGCCTGCCCTTGTTGATGTGTGTATGATTTGAGTAGACTGGGGGACCGAATAATATATCGCTTGACTAGTCATGTCTTTGGGTCGCAAGGATCCAACCGGACATCCCTGTGGCACCTTCGTCGTTCTCTTTAAGATCTTCACAGCGTTCACTTGTACCTGCTGTGGTGGGAAGTGAGCATTTTGATTATTCTTGAAGGCATTAAAGCATGACCATCTTGAAGTGCCGTGATCATCCTCTACCTATAATTCATCGTCGCCTCAGTTAACTCTGTTAATTCACCTTACTCTGAAAAAAGAATCTCAACAGGAAGTTATTTACCCAAGTCACAAATTCATAATCCTATTTCTAGAAAGATTCTAACAGATCTAGCCAGCCACATTATCCCAGGGCCACCTGGTGTGAGAGTAGAACCGCTTGGACACGCCCTCCACGCCTCCTGCCTAGTAAGCTGTCCACCCTCCTAGTGACACCTGGCCAGCAATTAGAAAACCAGATAGGAGTTTCTCATGGTTCACTGGGATTCATTTATTTTCTCATCCATATTTGTTTTCTTTGCATTCTCTGGATCATTAGCTATAAATAGCTACGTTTTACATGCATTCTTAATGTAATCGCTTAATAGCTGCTCTCTGGGAGGAATGGCTCTGGCATGATTGTTTTTCTTGGGTTAGATGAGATACCAGTGGGTTTGGGGCATAGATTTTTTTTTTTTCCTTCTTGTGTGCACTCTCCTGCCCCCACTCTGTCCCCCTCTCCCTTTCTTTCCCTCTCCCACTCCTGTTCTTGACCATGCTAGCTCTGATTCCATGCTTTCTCTCCCCCTCCCCCTCCCCCTCCCGTTCCTGACCAGGCTCCTCTGATTCCATGCCATGACTCTGTTTGGGGTTACACCCTGGAGATGAAGCACGCCTCAGTTCAGGAGGTATTTAGCTGGTTGGGCTTTGTTTGAATTGTTATTCACATCTTCCTCAGATTTTTGAGAAACTGAAACCAAAAAGTTTATTTTCCTTCCTCAAAAGGCTCTTAAAAGGAAAAATATGATGAGTTTTAACAGTTGTGAATAACTCAGAAAATACTTTTATTGTTGACAGTCAACTGCTACCAGCAGAGCGGCCCGCTTGCATCCTCTTCTTGTCTCGGTAAAACAAATCAATAGGATTTAGTGTATTAATACCTTTGATTCTTACTTAAAATAGGTGGCTGCCGAGGTAGAGACAGTGAGCACTTTTCCTTTGAGTCTGTTGGGTTTGCTGTGGTGGTGGGCGTGGCGTCCCTGAAGGTTAGGGTGCCCCCTGTTGGTGCCATTGGGCTAGGGAAGAGGTGGGGAATGCTGGGTCTCACCTCCGAAGTCAGAACCCTCAGCATCGCTTGTGTGGGGTGACGTGTTCTGGAGAGTGCTGCCAAGGAATAGAAATTCCCAGAGTGCTTCAGTCTGTGGACAGCAGCTCACACAGCTAGATGGGTGCCTTGTGCCTTCTGGCAATGAGGTAAGCTTTGAGTTGATAAGAAGACAGACCAGCCAGCTTTTCAAACATCTGCTAGAGGACACTGGGCTTTGGGGGCCAGTTGAGGCATAAAAGCTCCTGTCTGTGCCGTCTCTCTCCTGCTCATCCTTTAGTCCGTTAACCGAGCTTGTGTGTCCAGGAATTTCTGTTGTTTTTGCTGCACCATCTTGTTTCCTTTTGTTGGCATGAGGTAGATGCCCTCTATGGGTTCAAACTCCTGGGCTCCAGAGACCTGCCTCATCCTCTTCAATAGCTGGGACTAGAAACATTAGCCATCATGCCCCTCTTTGAGATCTTTAATAATTTTGATTTCTATTGATTCCAAATCCCTTTTCTGAGGTAAACAGTTTGCTGCCCTTTCTACACTGTGGCATTATGCAAGAGGAATCGGATTTTAAAGCAAAAGCCCACAGCCCAACCTCTCACAGCTCTCAGCATCAAGACATCTAGACAAGGTGAAGTGGCAGTGTTTGTTACAAAATAAAACTATGTTTACTCGATCTCCTGTTATTTTAACTCTTTTTAAAAAATGTCTTATTATTTGAGATTATAATTAATTCCACATTTCCCCTTACGCCTTTTCTCCAAACCCTCCCATCTCTCTTCATTGTCTTTAAAATTTGTGGGTTTTCCAGGTGGTGCTGGTACACACCTTTGATCCCAGCACTTGAGAGGCAGAGGCAGGTGGAGCTCCAGGTTCAAGGCCAGCCTGGTCTACTCAGTGAGTTCCAGGATAGCCAGGACTACACAGAAAAACCCTATCTTGGGTGGCAGGACAGCAACAAAATATTTATGGTTTTTTTTTCATTAGTTTTTTATATGTGCATGAAAGCATTTGCATGAGTGTACGCATGTGTGTGTGTTCCTAAATACATATTCATAGTATTCATAAATACAATCTGCTCAGCCTATATGATGTTAGCAGTGTGTGTATGTTGTTAGGGCTGACCATCTAGGCTTAGTCTCTTTGCTACAGAAGTCTTTAGATTATTTTTTTTTTAAAAAAAGGCAAATTTAAATATGTAAATCCTTCAGTTTAGTGGAGATTATTAACATTTCGTTTGTAAGCAAACAGCTATCTGTCCTGTGCATCTTGTAGCTGATACATCCATGAAGGGACACACTGGATATTACTAAAATTGCTTAGTCCCTCCACACATTACCACACCCACCCGTTTTGCTCTCATGAGTGTAAGATCTTTAAGAGGAAGAATGAATGAATGAATGAATGAATGAATGAATGAATGAATGTTACTTTGTATCCTCACCCTGTGCACTGGCTTCCTTTGATGCTTTTTCTGGGCAGGCTCGGGTTGTCTGCCCTCACCTGCACTGAGGGGCCCTTTAAGTCCCCTGTCTGGCCACAGTGGCACAGGGGACAGGAGAGGAAGCACATGCCATCCTCATTTCTCTGTTTTAGGCTTAGAAAGAAATATGTCCAACAGATCAGATCCTCTCAGAGTCACAGCATGTCGCACTTCTAGTAATTAAAACTGAAGCCCAAATTGGATAAGAAATAATTTTTTTATTGATGGCTGGCATTTGTGAAAAAGGTTTAATTAGACCAAGATACAGCAGGAACTTATTGGCTATTTCATTTAAGAGACACTGTTGACTTGGTTGTTTTCTGTGTCTCGTTTTGCCTGAGAATCTGACTCTTTTTCACCTTTTTCCAGATATGCTAGTAGCAAGTCTACATCCATTAGCCATAGTGGTTATGTGTTTTGTTTTTTAATGGTACATGGCACATGGTCAAGGGTATTTTCTCACACGGTTTCTTCACAGTGGTATTTGAGGAGTTTCATCCCCTTCTGCTTGGTTCATTCTTCTGTGTTCCCTTCTGGTGTCTGTGGTCTTGGGGTGGCCTCAGGTTCTCATGGGCTCTCAGGATAACTCAGCAACTGCTGTCAGTGTGAGCTGTTTTGCAACTCACATCCCGTCCCTACCAGCTCCGCCCAGATCTGTATGCTGGTAGAGGTCTACCTGAGAGTGCCTTCCTCATGTGAAAAAATCCTGGCCCAAATCCATGTCCTCTTTAGAATTAATGGTGGGCCAGATTGAGGCCTCACTGAATGTCTCTGTAGGGATAGAAAGTCAGAGGAAGAGATAGGTTGGGTATTGATTTTGTTTGTTTTTTGCTTTTGATGCTTTTTTGCTTTTTTACCTTTGATGATGGTAGTCCAGAGGCAATTTCAAGTACCAAATTATGTACTACATGCATTAGGGTAGAGCAAGAGGGCGATCAATTGTCACATGAGAAGTCCTAGTTGTGTCATCCCAGCCTCCCCCCCCCCCCGCCAGTCTATTTGAGTGATAAAAATTTGAGCCTGGCTACCAGTCACTTTATTTAGAGGTTGACACTGAGGTGGCATTGCTGGTAAGCACTAGATTATCATTGTGTGCAGAGGTACCCATGGCACTGTGGTGGGTCTTTGCTCCATCTGTCTGTTTGTTTTCTGTCCACATGCTGAGTGGGGACATCAGAAAGATGACTGACACATACTGCAGCAGCCTCTGTCCTGTCTCCAGTGGGCTGCAGGTGACAGCTTCTGTGAGCATCTGTGGAATTCTTTTCTGAAGGCCCCCAGTCCCCTCTCTCCCTGTGTGTTCTGTCCCCAGACACGCTATTTCAATTCAATTCTGAGGTTCCTCTGACTAGAGAAGACTCCATGTAGATGTGATGTTGATGAATACATGCCATGTTTACTCAGTATGAGGAAAGAACCAAGAATAGAGTTTGTAGGAGTGAGTCAAAGAAGGATGTATATTGATGTTCAAAAACTAATGTTACACATAGATGCAGGCCCAGAGGGATCACCTGTGGGGGCCCTGTGTTTCTGGGAAGGTGTGAATCCCAGGCTTGCTTGGCAGTTCATTTATGAACAGGCAACAATTTATGTAAGAAATTTGAGCATTTTCAGTAATAAAAGAGTAGAAAACCTTCAGGTCAAGGCCGAGCTTGGGTTTCTGGCTTCTTTGTTTTTATTACTGGCGGTTGTTAAAGAGTGCAAGGTGTTCTTTGTTTACCAGCCACAGGCTAATCAAGTTGCTGATGTCCAGGCCGTCCCACGGACTCCCTCCTTCCTTCTCCTGAGATACTGGCATTTAAAAACAGAAAGGCAGGGAAGCATTTAATGTTTTCCAACAGTAAGAGAGTAGCTCAAGTGTTCCCCGTCCAGTGGTACCTTTGCAGCAGTTAGGGTGAGGGAGAGATGGGCTTACACGGCTGAGCTCAGAGAGAATAAATGTACCCCTTCTGTGCTCATACACACAGCCCCAGTTCCTCTCCAGAGAAACCTCCAGACTGTGAACAAACAGAATTTTTCTTGCACTAAGTGCATGGATTTTTGTAAGAGCTGGCTGCACGGCAGCTATATAATAATCGAAAGCTTTTGAAATGCAAAGGCTTGCGGGTGTTCATCTATAAGGAATCTTTTGACTTAACAAATTTGCAAAATAAGTCTAATGCAAACTTAAGAAATGCTAAATCAGATTTGTAATTTTCTTTTTACCGTTGTTAATTAATTTCTAGAGTCTTCCTGAAAAAGAAAAACTCTCTAGTTTTCAAAAAAACATATTATGGATATTTTATTTTGCCTGTATGTCTGTCTGGTGCCAGGAAGTCTAATAGAAGGTGTCAGATTCCCTGGGACTGTTAAAGGCAGTGAGCTGCCTTGTGGGTGCTGTGGACCAAACCTGGGTCCTCTGCTCTTGATCAGTGAGCCATCTCTCTGGCAATACCCCCTGCACCCTTCCCCCAATCCCCACCCCACCCCCCTTTTTTTTTTTTTTTTTTTTTTTGAGAAAGAGTCTCACCATGTAATTTCTGTCTGTTGTGTATCTGGCTTTATAGACCAGGCTGGCCTCAAACTCAGAGTTCCTCCTGCCTCTACCTCCCAGGTTCCTAAACCCTGGGTTTAAAGGTGTAAATCACCATGCCCAGCTATCATTTTTGGTGTGGATTAATATTGAAACCAATAAGGGTTTATGGAGAATCAGAGTGAAGGGAGACTGTTCAAAAAGGTTACTTGGTGTGGTTTAGACGGGCAGGGATCCAGGACTGACAGTGAGCTCTCGTAAGTCCTGACAAAAGTCAAACACATGATGATGACAGGTGCTCACACATCCTGTGCTTTCCACGAGGAAGATGTTGAAGGCTGAGTGCCTAGAGTCACTCTCTCTCCCTGGCTGGATAGCACCATCACGAATTGTGACATAGCTCGCTCCTGTTTAACTTGCACATATGTAGACTCATACAGGAACATCAGAATTACAGAAGCCTGTCTCACACTTATGGGCTCATCTATTGGAAGGAATACTGAGTTGGATTTTTAAATTATTTCTGGTCATCTGAGTAGCTGCGAGAAATTGGAAATTGTTTGCAGCATTGGAACTTTAATGATTTTCCCCCACCCCCCACCCCCCACCCCCCACGTCCCCCTGGCTTCTGTACCCCATGCATTTTATTGTTGTCCTTGATTTTGCTCAGGTTTCAGGTGTATTTCAATGGTTCATGTCTATGTTCCCATCTAGACAACGCTGGGGGCTGGGCAAACATCTACCCTACCAAAAGAGGAACAAGGGCTGCTGTTTTCTGGGAAGCTCAACTTGGTGACCGTCTGCCTAGGTAAAGAAGAACGATCGTGTGAGACAAGTCAGTTTCCCAAGTAAAAGGGAAATCTGATGACATATACATTGCCCATTTCTCTAATTAAAATGACAGCCCAAGCAAGCAGCATGTGGGAACTTGACACTCAGATCAACTTGCAGTATCCCCTAAGCCGTGAGATCCTAGAAGGGCATAGATCGACATTTTCTTTTGCACGTAGTACCTAGCCTTTTTGTTTGAGGGCTCCTGTACCTGTGTGGTACAGCAGGCACACCCTGAAGTTGAGGTTAAGGTGGCATAGGCTCACCATCAGTGCTTCCTTCTGGCTGAAGTCCACAGCCCAGCCAGGCTGATCTGTCAGAACGCTGGTGGCTCTAAGAAGCAGCATACTCCTCGCATATGGATAGAGCAGAGGCATAGGGCTCAAATGGGTATCTGAAGCCACCTTGAGATCAGGAGGGAAGCCAGCCCTGTGGCTGTTACAGTGGGGAATGGGGCAGACTGGAGTCACTGGCCGCCAGAGTAGAAGCCCAGAAACCAGTTTTGGGTTGTGTTTTGTTTTCCTCCGTTTCAGTCAATAAATCCCTCACTCTTATCGTCTGGCTTGACTCAGTCAGGCTGACTTTTGACCAGTCTCAGGAGGACTGAAGAATTTGGCTGTGGGTTGGATGGACATCATGCTCACACACTCCAGCGGAGAGAAGAGGGTCTCAGGTGGGGAGCAGTATCTGCTGAAGCTCTCAGGGTGCTTCTTCAGTCTCTTCAGGTCAGCCGTGTGCCTTCTCTTTACAGCTTTGAAGTGCCTGTTTAGTCTGTCTGGCACCTGCACCTGGGATTCAGGTTATACACTCGGGTTCCACTGGCCTAAATTTGGGGCCAGAACAAAAGACAGAGATTGAAAATCAGGACTACCTTCGACGATGCCGTCATCCTTCACAGAAGAAGCATAACATCTCTGTTTGCAGTTGTAAAAATGGCAAAGACTCGACTAGTGGGTTGGGATTTTATACTTGAGAATAGTTCCGTTTAAAATCCAGAATATCGTTCAGCTGTAAGAATGGGGGTGGGGATACTATGTGGATGGACCTTCTGGTCATTATGCTAATAAAATAGCCAGTCACCCAAAGACACAGTCAGTGGTTTTACTAGGACAGAGCCAGCAGCTGCAGAATAGTGACTGCTGGAGTTTGGCAAAGACAGACAGTGTAGTGTTGAGTTTCTGCAAGTTTTACAGGAAGATGGTAGTGATACCCACACACAGTGTGAACCTATTTAATATCATTTAAACATATTTAATAGCATTTCGTATCTAAATGTATCAAAATGATTGACCTCATTATGCTGCAATTCAAATGGGTACATGTAAAAAGGAGAGAACATGGGAGCTCCAGCTGGCTGTTGGCTATTGGACCAGGGAAGCTGGGTCGGGGTCTCCCTGGCCCACTTCATACATACTACCTCAACAATCTGGGCTAAATCCCGTCTCCATCTGGGGCATGTGTAAGGGAGAGTACCACCTGCCTCCGTCCCAACCTGCGCCCTCTAAAAGGAACCTCTCTAATGACTTATGCCAGGCCTTCCCTGGTGCCCACCCTAGCTGGGTGATTCCCACATACACACCTGACTTAGGCCAGGTTTTCGCAGGAGGCCTCCCTCTCCTCGTTCCCCTCTGTGCCCTCGAGCCCTGCCTGATCTGTTTGCACAGTGCTATAGTGACAGAATGTAACAGATCTAAACTTGTTTTCACGTTATAATCACTCCAGGGGTGTTTCCAGTGCCAAGATTGGGCTGCCTCCCTCCCTTCCTCTCAGACGGACTGAATCACTCTTTCTGGGGGGTGGGACGCGGCATGAGTCCTTGGAAAGCCAGTAAGGACCTTCTGCAAGCAGGTGTGGGGTCAGGGCATCATGTTCTCCTGTTCTTCTTCCGTCTTGGCCTGGGCTACCTACCACTGCTACTACCACAATTATGTCTCCTTCAGGGTGCTCAAGAGCCGTACATGTGGTAGAAACTCTTAGGGGAGGCCTGCTTAGTTGGTCTAATATAGGAAAGCCTCAGGCAGCACTGGCTTGGTGATCAAGGGAAGCTTTCGGGATGCTGGCATGGAGCTGATGCTGTGGGCTTCCACTGAGAGTCCCTTGAGACTTAGGGTCACCAGATTAGATTCCAGCCCTGAGCTTTGGGTGAATCCGCAGGTTCCGGGCTGCAGGCCTGAGAAGCTCCCTAGCACCCCTGCAGCTCTGCAAATAACACCTGGAGAGCTGCTGTCCTGCTGAACCACCTAGTGCCCATCAGGGAGCTGCGTGCCAGGAGGAAGAGGACGGAGAGTTGAAAGAGTGCTTGCTTAAGCACAGTTTCAAGCCGGTGCCAAGTACTCAGCCGTCTTTCTGCCTTTAATCATGCAGAGACTTTCTAAATCACATGTAATTGCACACCCCTTTGGGCAGCTCTTGACTGGCTCTGGCTTTCGCTTTAGGTGATTTTCCCCTTAAACTCCTAGAAGGATAGGGCTAGTGGGCAAGAGAGAGGTTTCTTTCAAAAGGAGAGACTGCAGTTTGTAGTGGAGTTGTGTTTGCGTAATATCCCACATTCCATAGAGCTTTTAAGAGCTGCTTACCCCGCCCATTCCTGAGCCTGTAGCTGTCGAAGAGCACATGTATGTGTGTGAATGTCCACCCTCACTTTAACCATTGGCATTATCTCCCTCACCTGCACTTGCCTAATGCCACATGTATAATGTGTGCCCATGTGTAATGACATGGTCTGCCTCAGTAATGATTTGAAAGCAGTTGTCGTCTTGTCATGTTAGTCTGCCGATGAACCCAGTAGGCTAACATCTTAAACCATCACGCCTTAGACTGGTCTTCCTGGAGGAGAGCCTGGTTGGTACTCTTGTCGTTTCTGGTACGTGCCAAGCTGCCCATTTCAGAGCTGGACACAGGTGCTTAGAGGAACTTCTCACCAAAGGGCTTCTGGGATTTCTAAGTTCTTGCTGTTTTTGTGACCTCCTGTGGTTTCTGGTTTCACAGAAGGCTTTGTTTCTCGGTTTTGTTGCTGCTTTCAGCCTTGCCCTATAATCACTGGGCGCCAGGGAGGGCTGCGGTCTCTTTCCCAGGGTGCTGTGCCAGCCCACGTGTGCCACCGCAGCAGCAGGAGGGTGGGAGGGGGCCAGGAGGGGCCAGTGTTCCAAAACACACCAAAGTGCCTATCAGGCCTTTGTTTGGGTTCTGAGCTTGCCCCCAGAAGGGAGGCAGGCACTCCTTGGAGCTGCTCCCTCTGGTTTGTTTTAAGTGGACCATTCCTTCCTTCATGTGACTCAAGCTTAAAGAGACTAGGTAAATGTGCCTTACAAGGTTAAAAGTGGGGAACAGTAAGGAGCCTTTCTCGATGTTTAGGGGCAAGGGGTAGGTTGTGGGTGGACACGGTCTTTAGTCTTCATGACTTCCTGTGCAGCCTGAGGATGACCGGAACTTCTGATCCTTCGCTTTCCCCCTCCTGAGTGCTGAGATCACAGGCAGGTGCCACTCGGCCCAGTTTATGTGTCCTAAATCCAGGTCTTCAGGCAAGCATTCTACCATCAGAGCTTATCGATAGCCCTATTGCAAACCCCAGGGAGAAAAGATTCTTACTTTGAACTTAGTTTTCATCGGTTGGAGGACAGGAGGCTTTGAGCTTCTAGAGGCCTCAAGAAAGAACGTGATGCTTTAGGATACAGCCTTCTGTGTGACCCATACCAGAATACCTCAGCATCCCCCTGCAGCGAGGAGAGGTGGCAGCAAAGGTCTAGGGTGCAGGTGGCTTTGGAATCTTGCGCTGAACATCCCAGGGATGGGACAGGCAGTTTCTCCAGGCCATTGTAGCAGTCTGGATGAAGTCGTGCAGGGCAGGGGTGTAGCTACCCAGGCCTGGGGCATTAGCCGTAAAGCACAGGCTGGAGGCACAATGCACGGGAAGATGGGCCCTGTGCACCGTGACAGCTGATGGAGAGAACAGTATGTTAGTGGAAGGAAGAGAGCTTAGGGGTGCACCAGGACTGCAGATGTCTGCTCTGGCCACAGAGAAAAGCGGCTTGGGAGCACCATGTATGTGTTCTGAGAGACAGCCGACAGCGTTCTCTGGAGGCTCTCGTGTGGCCACATGTGAAGAGACTGGTAGCCAGAAAATGGGAGACAGGAAGTAGACTTTCCAATATGAACATGAATGAAGCCGGATGCTACTGCGTTGTGTGTGCAGGCATGGATTGAGCACCTGATTCATGACAGCTAGGTATGCTACAGGAAGAGCACAGAACGAGGTGAGAGCTGGTTCCGGGCTCATCTGGTACAGAGAACCAGGAGCAGAAAAACGGGTCCTGAGATCACTGCATGAGTGGACCGCATGGCCAGTTTCACGCAAGAGTGACTGAAAGAGACGGAGAGCTACAGGCCTTGCCCATCTGCCTGTGTTGACTGCTGCTTTTCCACAATCCTTCTCCAAGCTGTGGACTTTGTTCATAGTCACTCACTTGTCCTTGTCCAGAAGTTGCCTGACTACAGATCCATTTTATGGATGAGAAAACTGAGACTTAGAGAGGGGCTGGTGTTTACTCAGTGTTCATGTTGGCTGTATGGTACAGAAACCCAGCTTGGCTAGTGGCTCATAGACTATAACGTGTGGGTTCCTTGATGAGGAGCAGGAAGATGGGCCTTCTGGGGGGGGGGGGAGGAGAAGGACTGACATGGTCCTGCTTTCTGTCTGCATGCTGTCTTTGCCTGGCTTTCTGTCTGTAAGCAGTGTCCTCCTTTAGCCCCGTGTGTGTCCTATGGCATGAGGAAGTTAGCTTGCCCTGTTGTAGCTCACCTCTCCACTCCCACAGCACCAGGCCTCCTTCCCAGGGGCCTCAATAGTGGCCTTCAAGTGTGAGCGGGTGCGTCACATGCAGCAGGTCTCTGGTAGTGACCCCTTTTCATATGACTGGTCTCCGTAGCCACTGTGGAAGTTAGCGTATCCGTAGCTCCCTGTCTTTCACAAACAATGGAAAAACCCATTACCAGCCCCCAAACCAGCTGTCTGTCTTCTGATGAATAGACAGCCAACCCCGAAGAGCAGAAGAATAGTTTCTCTTAAGTACTCTGGGAGTGCATAATATACTTTAAATGAGATTAAAAATCATGCGTTCTTCTTCCTAGCATCTCCGTCAGGCCATTGAGTATGAGAGCATTCAGTGCTGTGTGCTCAGTACGAGGTAGTAACATCTATTCAGCGTTCAGTACATCCACTCTGTTCAAGAACAATGTATTCAAGGTCAGTGTGTTTTGGCTCTGTGACAGACTTCTGGAAATTCCCAAGAGAATGAGTTTTTCCCCCCCACTGGTTATATAATCTAGCACAAGTGACTGTGTGGCAGCAACATCATGTAAGTGACTTGTAAAATGCAGTTGATTCTAAAATGTTGCTTTGAAAAGAGTGGCTTGAAGGATTTTTGTGTTTGTTTTGTTTGTGTCCCACCCCCCCCAAGTTCTTTCCAGAGTTTAAGGCACCACTTCTTCTTCTTCTTCTTCTTCTTCTTCTTCTTCTTCTTCTTCTTCTTCTTCTTCTTCTTCTTCTCCTTCTCCTTCTCCTTCTCCTTCTCCTTCTCCTTCTCCTTCTCCTTCTCCTTCTCCTTCTCCTTCTCCTTCTCCTTCTCCTTCTCCTTCTCCTTCTCCTTCTCCTTCTCCTTCTCCTTCTCCTTCTCCTTCTCCTTCTCCGTCTCCTCCTCCTCCTCCTCCTCCTCCTCCTCCTCCTCCTCCTCCTCCTCTTCCTCCTTCTTCCTCCTCCTCTTCCCTCCTTCTTCCTCCTTCTTCTTCTTCCTCCTCCTCCTCCTCCCTCCTTCTTCCTCCCCCTCCTCCTTCTTCTTCCTCCTCCTCCTCTTCCTCCTCCAAATTTGTTCTGGAATTATCTGTAAGCACCGCTTTGTAGTAAGTACCCTTCACTACCCCTCTTCTTTCGTGGTTAAATATTGCTTCTCCCTCTGCACAGAGGCTGAGCCTGGAGAAGTTTCAGGTATAGTCCAGGTTGCCCTCCTTGTAGATAGCAGCTTTGGGAGTTCAAGATCTGACCTACGGCAAACTTTATTGACTTGGAGATGCACATTTCAAAATCTTTGCTGGTGCTGTTCCAGCACTTGGTCAACACTGTCCTCCAGGCTCTCTCTAGGCGGTAGTGACACGTGATCATTGGAGGAGAGCCAGTCTGTGGAAGAGGACATCTCTTCCATAGGAGCCAGAGCATAAAACCGTGTCTGGGAGCAGGAATAGGCCGAACAGGCCTGAGCGAGCAAGGGATATGGATCCAAGCAACTGGAGATGAGCTAGTGAGCAGTGGGTTTTCTTACCAGGCTCCACAGGCAGGGACATCATGGGGATCTGAACTTAATTTTCAGTGTGGTTATTGGAGAGTCCTACATGGGAAGTTCAGGCTCTGTTGTAGCCTTTTAACTTGACTTGTCCAGGTAGCCAGGGATGAAGTCAGATGGAGTTTTGGTTTTGTTTTGTTGGGTTTTTTTTGTTTTGTTGTTTATTTGTTTTTTTTTTTTCAGTCTGTGGTAACAAGCATTCATGTGCATTGAATGTTCACATGCCAGACACTTCTCCAAGCGTGTTCTAATGTAGTATCTCATTTAACATTGCTCTGTGGTCAGAATCGGTGGTCAATGAGATGACAAAGGTGCTGGTGTAAACCTCCACGTTAGTACCCTCTTCAGCACCCTGAGTTTCATAATTTCCTATTTACGGACGAAATTAACATGCTAATTACAAATCATTCCCTACTACTCACTCAGGCACGCTAGCTCCGTAAGGATCTCCTTAAGGTTTAGATGGATAACTTAATTGAATTGCTTAATGTATTTAGAAGTGATAAAAAGTGCATTTCTTTTTAATTATAGAACCCAGATAACAAGGAGTAAGTCTAACAGGAAAGGTCCAGGGCGTCTTCACAGGAAATCTGCAGTCTTACTGAACAATATAGAAAGGCCTGAAGACACCCTTCTCCCCTAGCATAAGAAGCTGAAAGAGTGCCCTGTACACAGCGATGTACAGTTTCAAAACAGTGTTAGCATTTGATTAAGTAACTGTAAGGTTTTTTCGTGAGGCTATAATGGCGAGAAAGGTTTAAAAGTTTACTAGTGGTGTTTTGCTTTTGCTTTTTGCTTTTTTGTTTTGTTTAAGACAGTCTTATATTGTCACCCTGGCTACTAGGGCTCCCTGGGTTGACAAGGTTATCCTGGAACAATCAAGAGATTTGCCCATCTGTGCCTCTTAAATGCTGGGGTAAAAGCTTGCACCACCGGCCCCAAAACTTTATAGTTTATTTTAAAGAAAAAGTAATGAGTGGCCAGGGAGTGGGTGGACTTGCCTGATCACCTTTGCTAGCAGTCAATGCCCACACAAGCCTGTTACAAATACCATACAACAGATCATTTTCAACTCCACCGGAGGATTTATGTTTTGTGGAGAGTTCCTGAGTAGAAAAGTCTGCTTATAATGCTTGAAACCCAGGTTTTCAGTTTAGATTTTGTTGTTGTTTATCAAATGCTTTTGCACAGAAGCAATGAGTTAATCCCAGTTAATGTTTGTTGGTAAGTTAAGAGAGAATCAGCAGATTGTAGGGCAAGTTTGTAAATCTGCCCCACCTTACAGGTTTCCTCACCAGAAGCATGTATATGTCACAAGCTCAGGGGTAGAGGAGAGCCCTGCATCCTCACTGCACTGCATGTCTCAGGGCATGTGATGGAGACTGTGGACCACACTGGCTGTTCCCGTGACGCAGGTGTCAGACGCTGACATCCACTTGAGCATCTTCCTGTGCACTGGCCTACACAGTTCACAGTTAGGTGAAAGGCCAGTCAACCAAGGGAAAAGCTGATGGATCACCTTGTGTATGTGTGTGTGGAGGGGTGGAAGACTCACACTCACACACATTAACACACACACACACATATATATATTTTTAATGTGGTTCGTAGGCTAGCTGTTCACTGTCTCAAAGCTCTTAGTAGAGAAGGCTCACCGTCCAACCCTCCAGAAGGAAGTTCATACCACTTTTCTGTCATACTCTTTCTCCTAATGCATAGTGGAAATTTGGAGACTTTTAATTCTTCAAGAGTCTAAGCTGGGGCATTACTGCTATAAATGGGGTCTACCTAACCCCCCTAATTCTGAGTTTGACATCGGCCGGCAAACTGCCTTGTGCACTTAAAGTCACAAGCATAACTTTTCCAGAATTGTAGACCCCTGTTCCCTAAATACCACCAAAGTCCTAGATGTAGCTAGGAGTACCCACGTGTTGCAGGGATCCTGAGATAGTTGGTAAGCCCCCAAGCATGCCAAGCACCTCCAGAAAAGAGCCAAGCCAAAATAAAGAAAACGCATTAGTGGAGTGTCCTTCTGTCTTCTTCTCCATCCAAACTGGTATAGGAGACCACACCAGGCCCATACCACATGCCGTAAAGCAATCTCCTGCACTGGGGGATTTGAGGGGGGGAGGGGGAGGGGAAGAGATTGAGATTAAGATTGTAACCTTCCAGAGCCTCACTTCAGGAGTGGACAGAGGAGTCCATGCTGCAGTGGTTCATACTGGTTTGAGCAAATAACCTTCCTTTTACTCCAAAGAGGTCTTGGACAGATTTCAGTTTGTGAGTTGCTGATTCAGCCACTTTTTAAGAAGGGACAAAACTTGGTACTAGATTTAGTTAAACTGAATCATGCATTTGGGATGAAAGGGAATAATCTTTTTTTTTTCTTTTAACAATTTAATTACATGAAAAAAAAATCTTCCTTAACTACAACTGATAGAAATCTAAATTTGTGTCGAGCAGTGGTGGCACATACTTTTAATCCCAGCACTTAAGAGGCAGAGGCAGGAGGATCTCTGTGAGTTTGAGGCCAGCCTGGTCTGCAGAGGGAGTTCTAGGACAGCCAGGGCTACACAGAGAAATCCTGTCTGAAAATAAACAAAAAGTGGTCTACATGTATATGTTATGGTTGTATTTTAAAGTAATGAACTGCATATACATTCTCCGCCTCCTTGAGTCTTTATTGCAGGTGATTTGGACAGCACTGTTTACATTAGACACGCACAGAGCATATGTGCAGCTCCAGAGAGTCCCAGGGTCCTTCTCCGCCTCCTTCTTTACCTTTTCCAGCTTCATACTTTTCCTTGTCATTCACAGCCAGACCACTCTGATTGGCCTGGCTATTTTTAATTGTTGCCTGATGTTAGGAGGACAAGGCAACTGTTGCAAGCACCAGATTAAGTGTTTATGTTACATTACAAACAAGCCTTCAGTAGGGATGTCTTGGGTGGGCTTGCTTTGACTTGCAAATAGTCCTGTCAGAACTTAGCTCCCTAATCGGCTTAGAAATGTGTTTGTGCCAGTAACTTTGATGAGATATTATGATTTTTTTTTTTTTTAGTTTATTGTCTTGTTTTCACCGTATGTGTTCCTAAGCTACTATGATTAAAATAGCAACTTGTGCTAAGAATGCAGTCTAACTTAGAGATGGCGTTTCTACATGCACACTTGAGCTAAGTCCCCTTTTGGAGCTGTGACTTCCGATGAAGTGGTAGTGCACGGGCAGTAGATGTCCTGAGTCTGGATGATGTCCTGTAACCAAGGCAGTGTGGTTTGCAAGAAGCCATCTGCTTAGCCTGCTTGAAGGCATGAAATTAATTTACTTGTTGGAATATTTTTATGTCCATTAAAAAGAAAACCCCCTTCATTCCCGAGAGACTGTAGAGTCACAGACTCGAGCAGTTACAAGAAATTACACTATCCCATGCTATGTCTGCGCCCCCCCCCCCCACACTTTGTAAAACTGTAATACAGTTTGGCAAACAGCAAATTGCTGTTGCTGCATCAGGAAGCATCCGGCCAGTGCGTGGGTCCATATCTCTTTACCTATTACCCTCCTTACTGTAAACCTCCTTTCCCAAGGTCACAAAGAATCTGTACTCCCTCTCAAAGGCTTATCACTTTAGGGTCATTTTATAATATTTGTTCCTTTTTAAACATCCCATAGTTTACCTATCCACCCCTCTCTGTTCAGGTCTTGGCAAATGTAAGCTTTCTTTTCTTTGGGAGAAGTGTCACAAGTTTAATTTCTATTTTATAGAATAATAGCTGCATGTTTGTTTGTAAAGACACCCAAACAGTCCAGAGTAGCTGTGCCATTTTTTAATCTATTCTCCTCAACGAAGTCTGAGTGACCAGGGGTCCCCTAACTTCCTTGTGTGTGTGTGTGTGTGTGTGTGTGTGTGTGTGTGTGTGTGTGTGTGTGTGTTGATATGAAGTGCTATCTCATTTGTGGTTTTAATTTGCATTTCCCTGGTGGCTAATGATGTCACACACCTTCTCCCGTGTTTGTTTACTATTTATATGCCCTCCTCTTTGGTGAAGCATCTGTTCATCTTTTGCTCTAATTAGATTGTTTATTTTGTAATGTTGAGTTTTCAGAGTTCTTTATAGATCCCAGACTCCAGCTCTTTGTCAGGCCCGTGGTTTGTAAATATTTTCTCCCAGTCTGTGCTTTATCTTTTTATCTCCTTAACAGTCTTTCACCGAGCAAAATTTTTTAATTTTGTGAAAGCCTGGTGTCCTGGTTTTTCTTTTTATGATTTTTTTTTTCTCTTGTAACCTAAACCAGGAACTCTGTGTCTAGTGATAGATTCCAGGGATCCCCTGCCCCCCAGTCCCTGCCAACTTTACTGTTTGATGACTTAAGTTGAATTTGAATGGCGTGAGCTGTTTGGGTTGTTTTGTTTTAAGTAAAGTATAAGAATGAGGTTGGGGTGAATTTTCTCCCCGCTCCCGGGAGCGCCATCTGTAGACTAGACTGCTCTTTCCCCATTGGACTGAGTTTGAGCCTTGTCAGCTCTGTCATGTGCTGCACTGGCTGTGCGCCAGACTCTCTGTGCTGCTGCGTTGGAGTGTGGCTTGTTTCTTTGCCAGTGTCAGGAAGTTTTGAATGGTCTCACCGCATCCTAGATTTTAAAATCAGATAACCTGACCCCAGTTCTTCCTGTTGCTAACTTAGTTACCATCACCTTGTCTATACTGGAAACAATGTTGCTGGGATTTTACTAGGAAATGCATTATACCTTTATACAGGTTTAAGGAGAAAGGACTGTGTGTGTGTGTATGTGTATGTGTGTGTGTGTGTGTGAGAGAGAGAGAGAGAGAGAGAGAGAGAGAGAGAGAGAGATATCAACATTAGAAGTCACACTTAGCTTCTCTTCACCTTGTGTGATTTTTGATCTAGGGTTTCACACTGAACCTACTGGTGACTGAACCAGCTAGAATGGCTGACCACCTGTCACTGTCCGCCTTCTTCTGACTTTTCAGTGGGTTCTGGGGATCTGAATTCAGGTCCTCTTGCTTTTGTGACCTTACCGGTGAGCCGCCTCCCCTGCCTCACATGTCTAAGGTCTTTTGTTTTGATACTTTGTAGTAAAGGAGAAAGAACACAGACACACTTAAGTGCCTTTGCCTGTGTGTTTAGAAGATGGCCAGCTTATAAAGGGGGAAAATCGCTCCCAGTTCTTGTAGTTTATAATTATGATTTCAAAATTCAGTTTTGCAGCTGAACCTTTCATTGGATTGGTTGGTGTCTCCCAGTAATTAACCTCCAGCTCATGAGAATGACTTATTGTTACAAGGAGTAGAATCTCATTTTCTTAATGTACAGAGTGTTTTTAGAAGTAATACTGTGCATATCTAATTTGTACCAGGAATTGGTTGTACCAGACAGGTACCTGAAGTTCTTGTGAGTTTGATTCTTGATCTTCCTTTCCATCACCTGTCACAGTTCCTGTTCCCTCATAATGGTGGAAGTACCTGCCGTTGCTCCAAATTTGAGAGCACGGAGTGGAAAGTAGTCACTGGTTTGAGTGTTAAGTCATCCAGAGTTAACGTGATACATTCAGGGGTAGACGCCTTTACTGTTTAAGGACTGTTTGTAGGAGGTGGTATCGGTCAGTAGCCAGGACATAGACACTGGAATTCAATGGACTGTGGCTTTGAGTTGTTCTGTGGAGTTTGTCCTGAGCATCTGTCAGCACTGTGGGGATAACTAGAAACCCTTGGGGGGGAGGGGGGTATTTTGAATTTTGCATTTGATAACTCGAGTCTGTTACGATTACGTCGTGCATACTCACATGTAATGCGTCGTGGTAGTTTTCCTGTGAGTTTCTCCTGGATCCCATCCATCTATAGTTCAGACATTCAGCTCTTCAGGCAAAGCAAGGCGCGTGGTCTGACTAAGAAGGATAGCACCAGTAATCATTGTAGACCTGGAGAGTTCATGCTGGGTTTCCTTAAGCCAGCTCTACCTACACAGCCTACATGCGGGAGCACGGCCTAGATAGAGGCTGGGGCTGTTGGTCTTGCTTTCTGATCTAGTCGGGGTTGTTGGTCTTTCAGTGGTCAGCCACACAGCAGACCCTTTTCGTTGCCCCTTCCATCCTCCATCTCCTGCTTTCTTCTGATGTTCGGTCTCTGGGTACCCTAGAATGTCAGACATACTTAGGTTTCTGCAAGTACAGCCACTTAAACGCAGAGCCTACAGATAAGAGTTCTCTTTCCTCTCAGGTTGACCTACGTGAGGGCTTTGACTCCAACCCTTTAGGACCAGCATGTGTTTGAACCTTGGACATTAAGGGTAAAGTGAGGAAACCTTGAGCCTGTTTTCCTTGGCTCATTTAACTGGAGTGATGAAAAAATTACCACCATTGCAGAGTGTCATCACTTGGTACTCTAATTGTTAACCACTGAGTTAAAAATTATTTTCAATGAAAATAGCTCATCCAGTCGCAAGGGAAGTACTGCCTGTGATCTTTCCGGGTCAGTGAGAGAGTCACTTCGTGTTCCTTTGTATGCTTGAGGACATGCAGAGAATTTCCATGGTCTCCTCAGAACCTGGGAACATAAGTGTTCGCCATACTTACTGAACATGGAACCCCTCTGCGCCTTTTACCTTGAACCCCAGAGGAAAGTCGAGCTCTGCATGTATTCTTCATTCACCGGGCTTGTTTGGAATTGCTCTGGAAGGACATTGTCACCAGGCTGTGGTCACAAGATGGTAGAGCGGGTGTCTGTACTTTAACCTCCTGAAATGGAAATGCTCGCTCTCCTGTTGCTGCTCTAACCACTCCTGAGGTCAGGGAGCCCAGGAAGATGGAATGACAGCCTCTCTCACCCACTTGAGGAGTTCTTGGAGCTGGGTTAAGGATTGAAATGGCACTGTTTGGTGGTGACATTCCCTAAGCCTGCAGTGTAGTGTAAATACTCACAGGAGCGTCCTCCATCCATCAGCAAGAGACTAGTTTCCCTGGGTCCAGAGTCCAGGAGTTGAGAAGTGCCGCAGCCTGCCTCCCTCCCGGAGAGCAGTCCTGGTGTAGGGTAGTTTGCCCTTTTTTAAGTCCTGACACTTTCCGGACTACAGAACAGAATAAAGTCAGCCTCTGCCAACCTGCCTCTGTATATGAAGGACTTGGCTACAAAGTGGCCCCATTGTGTCCCTGAATAAAGTACTTTTGGAAAAATACCGAAGTCATGCCTACAGAACGAACCACCACTTGAAAGCGGTGGAATCCATTGAAACCCACTGCCTGACTGAATGCTGGGAACAGCGGTGTTGGGTTACAAGCTAAGGGGAAATAACTTAGTAAAGCCATGTGACTGTGTGACTCTCAGTCTAATCCCTGGTGACACGTCCCCTTTGCTGCACGTGACACGTGAGCCTCAAGTCCACTGTTTTGTAGGCAGATCAACTCACCCCAGGTAGATTTCTAACTAAAACCAGTTCCACATTATCAATGGACCTGTCCGTCTGGAAGTGGTTGGCTTGGATACATGGCAGGTTTTTTGAATGGTTTTGCCACATCTGTTTATACATACACCTGGAGGCAGGAAGTTTCTTTTGGAGGCAAGGGTAGGGTGGGGTGGTTGACTGGGGCTGGGGAGGCAGACAGAAATATGTTTATGGTTCTCAAGACTGCTTTCTACCCCGGGGAAGGCAGGTTGAGAACAGATTGCCTCTGGAGTCCCTGGGCATATTCCAGTGGTATATGGGAATTCTGTTCTTTCCGAGCACTTACTGTAAATTAATAAAGAATTTCCATGAATCTGGATATATGGCACGCTGGATTGAAGGGAGCGGACACAGGATTGAGTGCTTGAGACTCACTCCACGTGGCTGGATTTTAATCTGAAAGGATCTGATTTTGTGGCACTTCCAAAGGTGGAAGAGAAACCCTCTTCACCATCCCAGGAGATGTAGGGTGTTAGAAGAAAAAAAGACGTGTCCTTCAAGCCACAAGCTGTGTGTCCACCCTGAGCCTGTCCCTAGCCTGAGGTGCTTTGGACTCAATGGTTTGAGTGTCTTTGGGAATGTAATTCCTCTCAGAGTATCTCTGAGGCACTTGGCAAAGACGGGGCTCCCTCTTGGGGGACCTTTCCCTGATGGTGTGTGGGTAACGACTGCGCTTTCTGTGTTTCTTCAGACTGCTGGCTTTTCTGAAGCTCCTTAAGAGCACCTGTCACACCGAGCTCTGTCAGTCTTGAAGGACAGTGACTGAAGGACACTTGTCCCTGGTGTGTGAACAAGGGATTGTGCTCAGGGCAAAGGCAGGAGCCACTCTGGTCATTTTTCTGTGTGAGGTGTCTCCCCCTCCCCCTTTTAAGATAGGGCCTCTCTGCATAGCCATAGAGGCCCCTCTTCTTCCTCCACTTCTGTTTCTTTGCTTATTTTATCATTATTATTATTATTTTCCTTTTAAGTTTTAAAGGCAGAATGTGGGCTCTGAGAGCAAGCCGACTTGCCCTGGCTGGCTTGCGCGCGCGCTCTCGCTCTCTCTCTCTCTCTCTCTCTCTCTCTCTCTGCTCATTTGCCTTCCTGTAACATGGAAAGACAAATAGACCCTTAAACCTGACTCTCAAAGCCACTGCCAACTTTTTCCTTTGTGCGTAAGTAGTTATATTATTTCTAGGTTACGCTCTTTATCTTTGAAAGGGAAAAGAAACTACCATGGACTGTTTGCAGGAACGCATTGTTCCAGGCTTGCCTAGTTGTACCTGTGATGCCATTTTCCACTTGGAACCACAGGGACGATAAGGTCGTTCTCAGACGGTGAGCCTTTTAAAATACAAAACACATAACTTTAATATGCAGTGGTCATATTCCTCTTGCATATGGCATGTCTCTCAAAAAAAAAAAAAGATGTCAGAGTCCAGCATCTACTATCCAGGTGCTGTTTGCCCCCACCTCTCTGAGTCCTCACTTGAGGAGATTGAGGTAGCTATTTAAAGCAGGCCCAGGACACACATAGTGAGGTCACCTTGGGCTACAGAGTGAGACCTTGTCTTAAAAACAGCAACAAATAGAAAAAGAAATTGATTATTTTGTGCCTTTCCAAAGAGGCAGTGTGCAGTTTCTTTAAATGCAGTTATGTGGAGCTGTGACTTTTAAAGTTCTTCATTGCGGTGATCTTGCTCTCTGGGGCGTGTCTTGAGTTGGAGGATGATCTTATAGTTTAATAAGGACTGCAGACAAACAGCAGTGCAGGGCATATCTTTCAGATCCCAGCAGGTAACAGAAGGGCCATCTCGTGGCCTGCAGAGCACTTGGCATTCTAGGAAGAGCATGTTGAGGAGAGGAGCAGGCTGGAGGAAGATGGTCAGTGGGAAAGGGAAGCCAGGGTGCTGGCTGTGACTGGCTTGATTTGCTTGGTGTGCTACATACATCACTGGTCAGTACAGACTACCTGTGACAGCCAGGGAGAGGAAAGGCATGTTTGTGTCTCTGTTTCTGTGAAGTCTGTGACCTGGGACTTTGCTCTGGGTGGGTTTCAGTCCTTCAGTTCCACTTGGGGTTGGGGAGGCCCAGGACACTGAAGGGGAGAATGTCTCCAAAATCAAGTATGTATATGTTTACCTCCATGTCCAAGGTGGCCCAGCTTCTCACAGTGATGGGGGATCAGCAAGACGGGTGTTTTAACATGAAGAGGGTCACCTTTGTCCTTATCCAGAATGGATTTTTAGAGAAACATGTGAACGAGCCATGGGGAATAATTTCATCCTCCCTGTTCTTACAGATGCCCGGTCCCTTCATAAGACAGTGGCAGACTCTGCCCATGTGAGCAGGAAGTACAGTGACTTCGACATGCAAACATTTCTGGAATGGTTTACCTCAAGTCCAGTTAGTACTTCCTGAAGGGTCCTGTGGAGCAGGAGCTGGGACAAAGTCAGAGTCTACACTCTAGAAGAATGCAGGCTGCGTGCTATAGGTGGCTTACAGCCTGGAGCATCTGTCCCAGAAGAGACATATAGAAGGCAGAGAATTGGTTCCCCAGAGTATAACTCTCACAGAAGTAAAACAGAAAATATTCAAGCCAAGCAAAAACTAATGCTCTTTTATAAGACCTGTTTTTTGTTTGTTTGTTTTTTCTCTTTCATGTTGAGTCGTTTCAAGGGACTCACTGGCCGAGGTTCTGACCCATTACAGTAAATAACAGATGTTCAGTCCGTTTATCTTACAATACTTAAAATAAAAGCAGAACGTTATCTTACTCTCACATAAAGGAGAAAAGTCACTATAAGACTCTGGTTGCCTTTGAAGAAGTCTTATACCTAGGAGACTTTACTCCGCATGCTGTCAAACCATCTGTAAGCCTGCAGTACACTGACACTCACCCCCAACTTCTTCTAGGGAACTTTTTGTAGCTGCTAGTTCCTGGCAGGGTGGTTTGATAGTAGTGATAGATTGTTGATTAAAATATATGTCACAGTGCCTGATGGGTTATTGACATTAAGTGTTAACGCACTCCTTTTCACAAGTTTGTGCAGGTGTGGATTCAGGTGTGTAGGTGGGGTGCAGGTGGGGGTTCAGGTGTGGAGGTGGAGTGCGGGTGGGGGTACAGGTGGGGATGCAGGTGGGGGTTCAGGTGTGGAGGTGAGGTGCAGGTGGGGATGCTGGTGGGGGTGCGGGCGGGGTTTCAGGGTGAAGGTCAGAGGACAACCTGGTAATGTTCCTTAGATGTCATTCACCTCCCCACTTTTTGAGAGGGTGTATGTATGTATGTATGTATTTTATGTTTATGGGTATTTTATTTGCATGTATATCTGCACATCAGATTAAGGCATCGGATCACATTCTAGACAGTTGTCATGTGCCATGTGTGAGTGCAGGCCGGGAACTGGACTCAGTACCTGGGGAGAAACATCCAGGGCTCTTGACCACTGAACCATCTCTCTAGCCCCCCCTTAGAGGGTTTCTTATTGAAATCAAATTCAGCAGGTAGGCAAGGCTGGTTAGAGAGCCTCAGGGCCCCATGAGCCCCTTCAACACAAGGATTACACGTTTGTATCATCACACCTGCCTTGGCCATATTAACTCGGGGATTGAGCTCAGGTCCTGGTGCTCACAAGGAAATAAATACACCGATTATCCCATCTCCCCAGCCCAAGGCACATCTTTTCCCTGCTTAAATCATCATCTTCTGGTGCTCCGTAGACACCATGGGTACCATGAGCCTTTCCTTTAACATTTAATTTTATGTTGAATTTGTTAAGATGTTTAGCTTTTATTAAAGTTTACTCACAAAAGGACGAAGCAAGGAAGATTTAGTGGTCTGATGAGATGACAGTTCCGGTCATTTACTTTGTAATGTGTGATTGATTGACAGACTGGATAAGAGCGCTGGACCCCCTTCCCCAGATTGCCCGATTTCAGTGTACTGACTCATAGAAGCGAAAATGCAGGATGGAGTAGAGAGCTAGGCCCAAGGGAAAGAACCCATCCCAAGAGATAAGGGGCTCATACCTTCTTAAGTTAAAATAAGGCTGTGTGATCGATAAAGACTGAATGTGTGGTGGTTGTTCTGTGATCAAACACAGTTGGCAGATAAAAAGGATATAGTGAGTTCACAATCACCAGTGTGATGTGTGGCGCATTTGTACAAACTGGAGGTGTGATTTAGAGGAGGAGTAGAAGGTAGAAGGGGAGAGGCTGGTAGAGCGGAAATATCCTACCTACGGTGTTGTCCACTTTCCTGTCTGGTAGAGTACTGGAGCTATAGAGAACATGGGGTCTTCAGTCTTTAATTCTATCTGCTCATCTCAATGGGAAATGACTGATACCCAGATGAATATCCATCATGAAGGGAACTTAAGTGTTTGCAAAGCATTTTCATTTATATGAGAGGCCTGAGCATCCTCAAGTCAAACTCCATAATGAGATTTGTCTTTAGAAATTTAAAAGACGGGCTGGTGAGATGGCTCAGTGGATAAGAACACCCGACTGCTCTTCCGAAGGTCCAGAGTTCAAATCCCAGCAACCACATGGTGGCTCACAACCATCCGTAACGAGATCTGACTCCCTTTTCTGGAGTGTCTGAAGACAGCTACAGTGTACTTACATATAATCAATAAATAAATCTTTAAAAAAAAAAAAAAGAAATTTAAAAGACAAAGCATAAATCTAAATTTAAAATGTTTTTGGTCTGATGTCAATTCAGAAAGAGACTTGTTTTTAAAACAAGTCAGTATTGTGTGACGTCTGTATTGTAAGGACAAATGGAGGTGGGCAGTGTTCCCGGGGGCAGCAGTTTAAGATGGTCATAGCTGCTCCATTTATGTACAGTCTGTCTTATGTGTATCTGTCTTATAGTAATATCCCTAGGGAACAAAGGGGAAGGAAAGAGGAGAGCTCCAACTTCAGAGCTCAAATCTTAAATACTATTCTTCATTGTTACTGGTGGTTTTCTTGTGGTAAGTTGGAGTGAAGTTTTGGAGTGTTTTGTACAGATACTCGTGGGTACGTGAAAAACTTTCGGCTCAGTGAGAGTCGCTGTTTTCTTAGGAGTTGACTGCTTGGGAAATCCAAATACAGGTTTGAGATTAACAGGCCTTCGAAGTGGATGTTTCTGTGTGCCGAAGCTCTGTAAACACGTGTAGCTTGCTTCAGCATTGTATAACATGTATTGATTTTTCTATTTCCTCTCCAGAAAATCTCAGGCCCTTCTTTTCTCTGCAGACACAAAGGCTGGACTGTTCTCCAGAATCACCACTGGGGACCTCTAGGGCCAGGTCACTACTGTCAAAGGGGTCTGAATTCTCCAGGTTTCCCCTTCTCCTCACAAAACCCCCACCAGGAGCACAGTGTGACAATGAAGCTGCTTCTTACCCAGCACAAGTGCTCGTGGATCTGCAGATCCCACTGTCAGAGGTGACATGTGAACACCAGCTGTTAACAGGAGGTCTCCCCTCTCGGAGAAACAAGCACTTACAAAAGAACGTGTATCAGTAAACTCATCCATTTCAAAAGCATTTTCAGAGCTTGCTAATGAAAGTGGAGGCTTATGCAAAGTCACTTTCTCCCACCAAACCCTTCCCTTCCTTCCAGTGATGATGTAGTGTTAGGGCTGTATCATACCCTTTGAGTCACAGTCTCAGGTTAACTCTGGTGGTAGTGCTACGCAGAATACATTTCTAGGGAAAAAAAAGAGCGATGCTTAGTCAATGCTTTCTTACAGTATCACAGAGAGAGGCACAAGCCTGCCAAAATGACAGTTAAGATACTGCTATTTTGATAGAAATATTAGTAAATGTCATATTACCCTCTGCTAAATATTTATAGCATAGAATATAAACCCTAATGCACAATATTTTATGGAAGAAACCTCCTTTGTCTCATATCCATTACACTGTGCTGACATTGGTCTGTAGTTTCCCTCCAGAGGCCTGAAGGAAGAAAATGTTATTAATACCCTCTTATTCCAGCGGACATAAATTCCATTCCAAGAAAGCACCTTTGAGTCTTTGGTTCTTCTCAAAGTGGAATATTTTAAAATATACACATTTATTCTTTCCTGGATTCAAACATCAATGCTTTTCTTTAAAGGCACAAAGAGGGTGGTGGTAGAAGCAAATTTTGAGTTTTTGAGAGAAGGCAGCATGTTCAGGAGTGAGGCATATGGCCTATGTATATACGTGAGGCTCCTGTCAGGAAAGGAGAGGGCACTCAGAAATTGCAGTGTGCTCTGAGTTCAGCTCTGTGACTGAGCAGTGGTGCCCAGTAGCTGTGATTTATAAGGTAATATGTGCCAGACACTTTTCTCTGGGTCGTTTACAAGGAGTAGTCTAGAGTTGTACAGGCTTTGGTTCTTGGTCATAGTTTGGGGTTGTAGTAGATAGAGCCCCAAGGCATTTCTCAGGCAGGTGTAGGTTTCATGCCAGCTCTGTGAGGCGATTCCACCTAAAAATGTATGGGTGTAACTTCTACTCTGTGCTATGAGAAGTTGTCGGTGGTGGTCCTCAGATTGGTCATGTGTGAGAAAGAACTGTGCCTGCCACGAAACTCTGTGAATGGCTTAATGATTCTCTACAGTGAGCCTACGACTATTTTTATATACAAAGTGGACTTGAAGATTAACTGGTATAGAGACTGCCTCCCTCCGGCAGCAGGAAAGTGACCTGTCTGTACAGTTCCATCTCCACGGTAAGGTGATCCAAGGCCTGTTTACCTGCAGCCACTAGAAACCCTTGTGCAAATGTTTGCTGCTGTTTGGTAGTTGCGAGATCAGTAACCGTTTTTTTTTTCAGAATGGAGTGATTTCAGACACAGTTTGGGAAACACTTGAAATACCAAGTGACCTTAATTCACTGTAACTCTCCAACTGGAAAATGTGCCCAGTGTGTCCTTGAATCAAGAGCCCTCACCTCTTCACCCTTGCTGGCTCTGTAGCTATCAGCACTCCTGCTGTGTGGCCAGTGGGCTCCCGGGCTCCCGCCCCTGCAGCCTCCTCCCCTGCAGCCTCCCCTGCTGGTCTTCCATGCTTGGAGTGGGTCACTTGCCCTAACATCGTTTGTAGTTTGGCAGAAACCATGTGTGTGTGTTTCCTTGACCTTAACCTCACTGTGTACTTGCTCAAGGAATAATCTGAATCTGCTGATGTCTTAACTACTAAATCATGGTGACATTTCATAATAGTTAATCTCCAGATCCATAAGCAAAGAAAGTGGGGGAGCTGGAATATTGGAAAGACTGATACTGCAGCAGTAACAGATTGTTTGGAAACAGTAAGGTTCAAATAAATATTGTGAAAGAGGGCAGGAGAAGAAAAACATACAGCAAACAGCATCTCGTGCTGCTTTAACTTTGTTCTAGGCTTGAAGTAAACAGTTGGAGTTTTTTTTTTTTTTTTTTTTTTTTTGTCTTAAAGGTCATTCACATGCGCCAGTAGGTAACAATATGCAAATCCTTACGTATTGTGTTATTACATATTAGTATGTGTTTCTTTGAAAAAAATGTTTTTGTCATTGTTATTTTAATATGGGAATCGGGCTGCCCCCTTACCTCAGCTTTCTGAGTACCTGGGACTGCAGACACCATGCCTCACTAATCTAAAGGGAAAGCTGTGTTCTATGAGCTGTCACTTCTACAGGGAACGATCCAGATGTTTGATAATACTCCAGGAGGACATAGAAATAGAGGCAGTACTGAAGTCAGTGGCTCTGCAGTGTGGTTTATAGCCAAGTTTGTCCCACGACCTGCAGCAGTGAGGGGGAGACACATTGGGGCTTTACTGCTTGTTGTAGAAGCACACTGAAATGCCACAATGTTGAAATGAGAACGAAGGGAACAAGCCCTTCCTTATTTCAACCTCTGCTTGCCAACCTAGCCTCTGCCAGGTGACTTGACTTGAGAGTCCCGCCGGTTTCTGTCTCCTGGAGACACTTGTTGATCACACTGGTTGATCACTTTGATGTGTGAACGTCACATGCATGACTTAGCTGCGGGATCTCATGACTGGTGAAGTATGAACGTCACATGCATGACTTAGCAGTGGGATCTCATGACTGGTGAAGTATGAACGTCACATGCATGACTTAGCAGTGGGATCTCATGACTGGTGCAGTGTGAACGTCACATGCATGACTTAGCAGTGGGATCTCATGACTGGTGAAGTATGAATGTCACATGCATGACTTAGCAGTGGGATCTCATGACTGGTGCAGTGTGAACGTCACATGTATGACTTAGCTGTGGGATCTCATGACTGGTGCAGTGTGAACATCACATGCATGACTTAGCAGTAGGATCTCACGACTGGTGCAGTGTGAACGTCACATGCATGACTTAGCAGTGGGATCTCATGACTGGTGCAGCCAGGTGCTTGTTCCTCCTGGATGTGTTTGCTCACCCTCACAGACAGAGTCCTGTCTGTCGAAGTTCTGAAAAGCCCGCTTCTGAGGCATCTTTGAGGAGACACCTCTTTTCTTCCTGTATATGGGGTGCTGGTTGGTGTTGGAATGAGTCCCACTTTTAATGTTCCCCTCATCCTGTGTGGGTCCCAAAGCTCTGTATGTGTATGGTCGCCTTTGTGGTCAGTGGACAGCTTGTACCACACAAGCAGTGCTCCTTTTTTTGTGGGTGGAGGGTTGGTTTCATGACAGGGTTTTTCTATGTAGCCCTGGAACTTATTCTATAGACCAGGCTGGCCTCAAACTCAGAGAGATCTTCCTGCCTCTCAGGTGCTGGGAGTAAAGGCCTGTGTGACCACCTCAGGCCCATTGTTTTCTTTCAAATGAAGTGACCTGATGTTCCTACTGCGTGGGCTGTGTAGCCAAAGCCTACTAGTCCTCAGGCTGCAAATGGAGTCCTATTTTATAGCTGTGTCCTCCAGGCAGCTGTGGTGACTGTTTACGCAGAGACTGCTGGCCCTCTGTAAACTTGGTCATCTGCAGTGACAGTTGTTAAGCTGCTAGTTAGTAACATATTTAATAACTTGGTTTTCCTTCTGAACCCTTCCACTGGGTATGACCAACCAACATGTGTGGTATTCTCAGGAGCCCAGGATGGGGCTATAGTTCAGTGTTGGAGCACTTGCCTAGCATGTGGTAGGGCCTGGGTTCTACCCGTAGGGCAGTAAACCTGCTGAGAAACAAGGTCCCTCTAGGCCCCTCTCCCTTGTATCGGTCATAATAGCTGAAAGAGCATCTGTATGTACAACACTACTCTTGACAAATACATCTATTTGACTGAATATTCTCTTTTACTAACCCAGCCACTGGGCAATCAGAGATGAACAAAGCCAGGTGTCTGAAAACAGTCACCAGAACAAATGACTAAACAGAGGAGAGCTAGGAACTGAAGTAAATGGAAGCAGCTTTTAGGGATGGGGGCTTGTGGTTGGGTTCTTAGAGGCCTTTGGAAATGTAGCTGTTACTAACTTTATTCCTTGACAGTGTTGTGCAAGTATGTAATGCATTCCGACTACTCTCTACCCATCATCTCTGGGCTCCTCGTCCTCATCAGCCTTTTCCTGCCTCCTTTCGCATTCATTTCCTTCCCCTCTTATCCCCTGTGGTCCGTCCCCCCCCGTCCCTCCCCCCTACCTCTCTCTCTCTCTCTCCCCACTTAATTTAACTGAGAATGTCAATGTCGGTGTGAGTGGGTTTGGACCTATCCGTTGGAACCTGGTGGGCTCAGCAGCAGCTATTCTCCTATTCCTTTGCTCTCCGATGTGGGTAAGAGCCTTGAGGTGAGAAGATCTGAGCTCGCTCGCTCATTCCACAAATATTTATTGAGCACCTGTCTGCGCCAGGCACTCTTCCCAGTGCCAGGGACAGTGGGGTACGTGGCAGGAGGCGAGCTGCTCATGTATGGATGATGTTTAGAGAGTGTCTAGTGTCTGTTTAGGCAGAGACTTCAGAGAAGAGACAAAGGATCTTTAGAAGAGGCATAGGAAAGGGAGATGTTAAAAGGCCTGTGTCCCGAGAGTCATGGAGAAGGCAAAGCCAATTGTGTGGAGCCCTGATATGGTGGACTTGCCTTGGCCACTGAAGAGGAGATAGTAGGTTCTGAGTTATACCGTGTGCTCCCTGGAAAAGAAAACTGTTGATCTTGGGAGGGGGCTTCTGGGAGGAGGCTGCAGCCCACCTGTAGGGCAGAAATAAGTCTTAGGTCAGGGTGGTAGTTCTAAGAGTTAGGAGAAGAGTGTACTAACATGTGGAATGGACCCTGAATAGGCCAGGGGGAAGTAGATTTTGCATGTCCCAGTCTGGATGCTACTTTTTGTTCCTGAGGGAAGTTTTTATATCTTCAGGTGACTGTGGCCACACTCCACACTGTTTAAGGAATGTGTTGCTCGTTAACACAGGATGTTTAACCAGGAGTTCAGGTTATTTGTGCTTTAAAATCTGCTGAGCCTGAATCCAAAGAGTAATTCGTAGACAACATCATAGGTACTTGTTTCCTTTACCTAGAAAGTATGTTCATGGCCACAGAGTCAACAGGTCTCCACGAGCACTCTTAAAGGACAGCCAGCAGGTCAGAGACAAGTTTCAAAACAAAACTCCAAACTGCTTCAGGCTCTGGTCTAGTTCCTTATAAAACCTGGCATAATTCCTGTAAGACTTGTTTATTTTATTTTTCCTCAGCTCGTTATCTTGATATTTTTGCCTTTGAAGAAGTTATAGAATTATTGCAATTTAATCACAGACATGTATTCTACAAGATCTATTTGATATCTCCTGGTTACTTTCTTGTTGCTTAGGCCTTCAGTCAGGATAGAAACATGGGGCTGAGGAGTTAATCTCCATGCTTTGAGAAACATGCCCACTTGATCCCAGCACTGTGGGGCAGAGTGGGTTGGCGGTGTTAGAGGTAGACTGTTCTGGAAATGTAGCATGCTTTCCTACACTCATTCATATTCATTCATTCTCATTCTCTCTCTCTCTCCCCCCCCCCTCCCCCCTCTCTCTCCCTCTCTCTCCCTCTCTCTCCTCTCTCTCCTCTCTTCCCTCTCTCTCTCTCTCCTCCCCCCCCTCTCGTGTCTCCTTCCATTAACACGAATCCAGAAAATGGGTATTTGTATTTAGGCCTGTTTCAAGGTAGGACAGAATACTAGGTTTAATTAATTGATAGACTGATTAACCATGGGAATTCCTGACCATCCTTAGGGCTTGGTACTTCCTAGTCAATACATACATACATATATACATACATGCATACATACATACAAAAAACAACAGCCTCCCCTGGTTGTGGAGGAAGCAAAAGCCAGGCTGTGAGGGTTTGCCATATAAATAAGCGTGGGCTTTGGGGGTGGATCTGTAGTCCAGAGGGAACATGGTGATTGCCATTAGGGGGAAAAAAAATTAAGAATTGAGATTACTCCTTAGCTTCTCAGATTTTTAACAGCCTGTAGAAGGTTTAGATGTAGTGATATCAACATAAAAACAGCCAATATTTTAAAAATGTATCTTTTGGGAAATATATTGTCTCCTTCAATGCAGTTTGGCAACCTGTAATAAGCTGACAGCCCCTGTCTTTCTAAGAATTTTTTAATAAAATGTCAGGGAAGGAAAAGTGTATCAGCAGATAGGAGTTCCTTTAATAACACAGTAGGTGTTGGTGTTCGTGTTAGTGTTAGAACCGCCCAGACAGGCAAGCAGCTCTGAGAAATGCCCGAGTAGCCTGG
The DNA here is from genome assembly GCF_000001635.26 of Mus musculus. NCBI lineage: Eukaryota > Metazoa > Chordata > Mammalia > Rodentia > Muridae > Mus > Mus musculus. The sequence goes on from NC_000073.6 coordinate 68,085,413, forward strand.
GCTTGGCTTGAGTAAGAGACCAGCTGCCCCAGAGGCCCCTGCAAGCTTCGCACAGGACGCAGAGGCCGAGCTGGTGTCTGAGCACTTCTCTTTGTTTCGCTTGTTTTCGATCTGTCTTAGAAAATACGGCGGCCACAAACCCAGTCCCAGTCCCTGCAGCTGCTTGGTCTTTTTATGAATGAGGCCCAGAAGGGGGAGGAGAAGGCTTGCATTACACCAGCCGTTGGGTAATACAATTCATTCACTTGCAGCCATCCAGTCCAGGCTTTTATTTTAAAGGAAATGACTTGTTTATTTGACAGTTCAGATTAGCCCCCCCCCCCCGCCCGCCCCCCACTCCTTCCTGGACTTAGTGTGTTCAAACACTAGGCTTCAACATTAAAGCTTGTGTTCTGAGCATTTGCTCAATTTAATTGGGTGAAATAGTAGGAAAGGTTGATTAAGAAGGGGAGCGGCCTTGTCACCTCCTGGGATCTTGGTTACTCCTCTGTCCCTGTGCTATCTAAGAGGAGAAGCCTTGCAGTCTCTTTACTCAGCCTTCAGACCTTTGGGAGCCACAAGAGTGGAGTGCTTTTGGCAAGGTGATACCTCCCTGAGGCCTGCCCAGATCTGAATGTGCCTTCTTACCCTGCATTCTTGGCTTGCTTCCCTATCCTGCACTGGCATTTCTTTATCTGTAGCATTTAAGGCCCCATTTTTTTTTTTTTGTGGCGACTAAAATCTGAATTGGAAAGTGTGTGACAAGGGCTGGTCCTCTCCCCACCACCACTTCCTGCTAGGGGATGAACAAAAAGACCAGCCATTGTCCTGAGCATAAGTCAAAACAAACACCCATAGGAAGCGGCAGCCTGCTTACAGCTGCCTGAGTGAGCCCAACACTGGGCCGCATTGCCTCACAAAGAGACCGTCCTGGGCATGGAGACAGACCACTGGCATTCACGGCACAGATCTGATGCTGACCATCTTTGCCATGCTCAGGCAGTGATGTCTGGTTTGTGTCCATGACCACGTGTTTGGGAAAGGGCATTCTCTATGAGATGTTATTACCAGCACTGTCTGTGTGTATGTATGTGTATGTTAGAGAGACTTACAGTTGTTCAATCACAAGTTAAGGACTCCATTCTGTAAGACAGATATTAGATGCTGGTGGAAGAAGTGACCCTGGCTTTGACCTTTTCAAGCCCTTAATGCCACATCTAAGTTGTTCTTAGGTTTTCTTGTGGGAAAGGTGGGGTGTATGGTGGGGTAGTTGTGAGCCATCTCACTATAGGTGCGGGCTGTCTGAAAGGGAATGATATGTCGACTTGATAATCTTGAGTCTTCCTGGCTAGTTGAACTTTCTGGAAAATGTGAGTGTGTATGCCCACCATTCTTGCCAGTGTCCTAGCAGGGTGAACTGTAGGCAGACAGTGTATATGAACTCTAGCATGCTGCTGCTGCTGCTGTTTTCTTAAGAGTTACTTATTTTATGTATTCGAGTATACTATTGCTGTCTTCAGAAACATCAGAAGAGAGCATTGGATCCCATTACAGATGGTTGTGAGCCACCATTTGGCTTCTGGGAATTGAACTCAGGACTTCAGGAAGGGCAGTCAGTGCTCTTAACCACTGAGCCATCTCTCTAGTTCCATGCTTCCTAAAACCTAGAGTGAACATCTGGGCTGGAATAGCTGGAATGAGTTGACAGCAGGATGTGGCTGGTGATTCTAATACAAGGTTCTAACCCTTACAACTGACAGAGCAAGTTCATGAATACTTCCCCTATGGTTTCTTGTAAGTAGTCTTGTAATTTCTGGTCATAAATGTTTTGCCTTTGAATAGGTTATAAAAGTGTGTGTGTATGTGAGTGAGTGTGTGCGTACATGGATATCCATATCCATATCCTCAGGGCTTTTATCAAATACTGGTTGATTGGAAATATGTTGATTTTTTTTTTCTTTTCTCTGTTTATTCTGTAACCAGTCTAGGTGTCTGTTTTTCTGTCAGTACCATATTCTTTAGGTTACTGTAGCATTGTAACAAACATGCACTTGTAGAACTTTCTTTTGGGGCACTTTTACAGTTGTTTTTGAGACTGTGTCTCATATAGCCTAGGCTGGCCTTAAACTCTCTATTATCCTCCTGGCTCCACCTTTGCAGTGTACTTTGAAGCTGGGTGATGTTTTTAAGCTTTGTACTTTTTGCCCAGGATTCTGTTGGCTATCAGAGGTCCTACAGCAGAGCACTGTCATACAAGGAGAGGAAGTGAAACATGCAGAGTGGAAAAGCTGGGCAGAAGGAGAAGGCCCTGCATTGCCCAGCGGTCGGGGTCTCAGCAGAGGTCAGCCCACTGTAGCGTGGAAGAGGGCTGATGAGGTGGGACTGAGAACTGAAGAGCAGAGCTGTGTTCACTTGATTTTGGGGGTGATATCAAGAGAGCCAGAATTGTTAAGAACTGGGAGGGTTTCAGAGACGTTGTGACCAACAGCTGCTTTGTGGATGTGGAGTAAGCAGTATACACACTTTAAATCTAGCTCCATGGAAGTCATTGAGTTCACATCTCAATTAGCATCCAGTTGTACGTCAGTGTGTGCAAACATGCGCATGTGTATTGTATTTATTTAGCATCATTGAAACAGGCTTTGGGTTTCTTTTTTTTTTTCCCCTCGAGTTGATTTTTTCCAAATAATTGAAGCTTACATCTCAGTTTAATAAATATAAGCCTTTCTTCTCAACTGTTACCGACAGATCTTCATTAATTAATAACGCACCATTTTCTTCGTAATACAGGGCACTATTACAAAGTCTGAAGCCGTGGAACCTGTTGGCACATGAGAATTGGTTTTGTTAAAGAGGATTGGGCATCTGTGTGTGCTTGTATGTAATGCATTGTGTCTGTTCCTGTGGCATCCTGGCACCGTGAGTCCCGATCCTAGGCTGTCTCTCAGTAAACTTGTTTATAGCATTTTCACCCACCAAGGGCAGAAGACTCTCATTGTTGCTTTTAAGTGGGCATCAGGTGCCAGGCATTTGGTGGCTGAGACACTAGAACCCTGTCCATCACTTGGATATGGACACAAATGGGAGATCCTGCTAACGGTTAAGTCTCTCCTTGTGTGTTAGTGCTCTTTCGTGAGTTGTTCAACTCCTTCAGAATCCTGGCTCCTCTGTCTTACTTTGCCACCCCATGACTCCTTATGTTTTCCCAGATAGGAATTGTACTAATGAAAATGAGAAGTAAATGTAATATGTAATGTTCTGTCGGTAATTGTTTGTTTGCATTTTAGCTTGTCATGGAGCTAATGATATTTTAATTGTAGCTGACTTGAAACACAATGAAAAAGTGGCTTCCTGCTGTTTTGGGGTTTTTTTGAGGATTTTTAAAAGCCGGATTCAGAAACTTGAAGGTAATTTAAAATGTTTGAGCCCCAGAAACATATTTATATTCTACAGCCATGAACGAACCAGGCAGGGCTTGTATTTAATCATTGGAAGAGATGTAAGTACAGTAAGGAAACAAACAGCCTGGTGCACACATCCATTACATTATTGCTTATGTGCAGGAATCTTACAAAGCCTGCCTCACTGAAGCGCTAGAATGTCATACATGGGCAGCTGGGCCAATGCTGTTTGATTTTGTAAGAGAGTCTTCTATTTCTGAATGCTGTTCCACACGCCAGCTCTCTGAGGCTATGTGAGGACTACAGAAGGAAACAGAAGGCCCGGATAGAGTCGAAGGAGAAACACAGGAGCTTTGCAGGAAGGACTGTGATTTTCTTGCTGAATGAGCGTCAAGACTGATGCAGGGGTGAAAGCACTCCAGGTTAAACCTGGGCTGGGGAGGGGAGGCTCGGGGAGAGGTAGGGGTCGGGGCACACATACAGCCACAGAATTTTGATTGTGGTATGTGATTTGAGACATTTAGAGTGTAGTTCCTAATCCATCTGTTGGAAGAATTGGTGAGCTGCAGAGAACTTTTGAAACAAATGGCATTCTCAGATAAATACAGGATAATGCTTTGTCAACGTTTAAAATTTACATGCCGCCACAATGTGGTGGTCCCTGGCAGATTATAATCCTTGTCCCGAGGAAACTGGGGCAGGAAGGATTACTGTGAGCCAGCCTGGCCTACATGAATGAATTCAAGCCCAGCCTGGGCTGCAGATCAAGATCACATCTCAAAAAACAAACAAACAAACCCAATTCAGCTGCCAGTGTTGACAAACTAAGCTAGAAGTTCAAAAGGAGCCTGGATTGGACACCTGAGTTGACCTCTGACCTTCACCACAGGCACCTACACACACCCACACGGACAGAGTTCTGATGGGTTGGTTCCTCCTCTGCACGCCAACCACGAGTGTGGCTCCAGGGCTATTTGCTGCAGGCCCAGCATGTGCCTCTGTGTCTGGGCAGGGACATAGTTCAGAATAGTGGGCTGATTCGTATCATTCCTTCTTTCTACGGGTGCCAGTGCTTCGCCATCGTTGAAAGAGGGATTCCAGCTACCCTAGCTAGAGCCTTCTTATCTGCACACCCCACCCTGTCATGTTCTCGAGAGCCCAACGGAGGTATTTGATCCCCTGTCCTGTTTAATGAATCAAATGCCTAATCTTGGTTCCTTTTTTTCTTTTTTTAAAGATTTATTTATTTATTTATTCTATGTAAGTACGCCGTAGCTGTCTTCAGACACCCCAGAAGAGGGAGTCAGATCTCATTACAGATGGTTGTGAGCCACCATGTGGTTGCTGGGATTTGAACTCAGGACCTTCGGAAGAGCAGTCGGGTGCTCTTAACCTCTGAGCCATCTCTCCAGCCCCTAATCTTGGTTCTTAAAAGAAACTTCAGAATAAAAGCTGCAGTTCTGGTAAGTCAGAGCCTGCCTTGTTCCTAAACCCCCACCAAGCACTCTCAACACTCTGAAATGTTTGTACTCACAACGCTCCTGACTCCCAGTACGTGATTTTCAATACCCACAAGCAGGGTTCCAGCCCCGCAAACACCATATGGTACCTGCAAATCGAATGTAGTTCTGACACCCACCATGCAGAGCCAGCACATCCTGGTGGGATCCTCTGAGACTGTCCTCTCACTGAGGAATGCAGAGGTTTGAGTGAATAGCCAGTTACCCCTTCAACATGATCATTTGCCTCAGTGGCCCCCAAATGGCAGAAAATGTAGCATTGCTATTTTAGCCAGGCTGTAACTCAGGAGCAGCTGAGTGGAAGGGCAGGGGTGAGACAGAGCCTGCAGGGTCATGGTCTGGAGCAGGTTTGTAGGAGTTTCTTAGGGATGCAGCTCTGAAAGCATGTTCATGTCTTAAGACGACCCTGGGTGCATGGAATTCTCTGTACTCTCCAGTCTTGGGGGCGGGGACAGCTGGTTTACGAACAGCTCACCAGCCTGGCTCATCTCCTGCCAGCACTGCTACTGTGTTTGGGTTTAGCATCTCTCCCTGATTTTTCAGCCATTTCTTCAGAGGAGCATCTAGAGCTCAAACGTTCCGGCTGAGTAGTGGGAACCTGTCGCCGTAATGGGCGTTTATGGGGATGAGCATTAACTAAGCACCTTTAATAGGTGTCACTCACCTGGACTCCTTCAAAAAGCGTCTCATTAGTTCCTGCATGTTCAAAGGAGAAGCTGGTCCCCAGAGACATATCCTTCCCTCCATTCCTTCTTGCAGATCCCTCGAGGCCAAGAGCAGCGCTGTGTCCAGAGTGCCTGTTCTCTGGCACTTCTAAAAGGTCAGCAGAGCTGTCTATATGCCAGTATTAGGAGTCACCATTGAAGAGCAATGGTACAGTAGTCTCTCTCCCTGTGAGGGAGATACTTTCAAAGATCTGTAGTAGATTCCTGAAACCATAAATACCACCAAACCTGATGTATGCTGCTAATTCCTATAAATACGTATCTATAACGAAGCTTAATTATAACCAGCAATTAACAGTATCAATACAGCAGTCATAAAAATACATTGTAATAACATGTTTTTGGCTGTAATAAGTTGCCAACACTACTCTTTTTCCCGTTTGGGGGTCACTGTTAAGTAAAGTCAGGGGTACTTGAACAACAGCACTTGTTCTACTCAGATCTCTATGACGTCGCTAGCCGATGGTTGGGTATACAGCCTGGATCCGTTGCAGAAAGGGAGGACCCTTACAGAGCAGGACAACAAGATGGCTTCCTGTAACTTCCAGTGGCAGGCAACTTGAGGCCAAGGAACTACTTTATTTCTGTAATTTTCCATTTAATATTGTTATGTCATAGTTGCCTTCAGGTAACTAGAACCAAGGAAAGCAAACTGTGAACAAGGGAGAGCTGTGGCTGCAGCTGCCCTTCACTTGATGTGATTGTCAGTAGTTTGTAAACTGGAGAGTATATCAGATCAGATAGGTTGTGCTCTCCGGGCATTGAAGATGAGCTGCCTCCCTCACCCAGGGTCTGTCTTAGCTCATTCCCTGTGCCTGCTGCAGTTACCCCATGAAATGAGTCCAAACAGCAAGGTGGTAGCCGTCACATTCCTAGTCGCTGGCAACACACTAATGAAGCAGAGCACAAGCCACAACCTGGACGTATTAACTGCTCGACCAGGTCTTGGACACATGCACCCACCTGTCCCTTGAGACTTTTCTGTGTCTCTGCAGCTTATGAGAGACCTCACTTGTGTAGCACCATACAGTAAGCACGGTGCTTCAGCAAGCACGTGGGTCACACCGAACCTGTGAGTTGAAATGAGTCCATTCTCTGAACATTACAAGATCACCAACTCCAAGGCGGATGGGATTCCTTCCTGATCTGCCATTTACGAGCCCCTAGCCCTGTTTTCTCATCCGTATTATGGCGCTTCCCTCTTCCAGGTTTTCTCTGCTCTATACAGTTTAAGTTTCGGGGACTGACAACAGCTTTCTGTTTATGAATGTTCCTTGCAATGGGAGTAGTGTTTGATCCATAGGCTTTATCACAATTGGCAATTTTTCTAATAACATTTCAGTGAACAGTAACTTTGAAAGGCTGAGGTGCCATGCTAGCTTTACCTCATGTTGATGGAAGACTGCCATTCTGTTATCTTAGTCTACAGACTCATTAAGAGTGGTTGAGGTACCCATCCCCCCCCGCTCCCCAGTTGCATTGGTGAACTGGGAGCTTCCGTTATGTGTTCTCATTATCTCCCTGAGCTGAGCAGAGGGCTAATACATGGGGTTGTGGAAATTTTTGAGCTAATTGGTTTGCGCCACTATTCCATATTAATCTTGCCTGTTTCCTGTACTTAGACAGGCTTGCCGTTTGGGGGGCCTCGACTGAGCCTGAAGAGATTCTCGTAGATTCCTAGGTAGTAAAGAAGCACATATCTCAGCCCCCACACTTCCTTGATTGGCCTCTCACACTCTGCGTCAATATTCTTCTGTCCTGGTCTCCCTAGGGCCACATGCCAGGGAAGCCGTACACTACCCAACTTCACTGCCTGCCAAGATAACTTGAACCAGTCCATCCTCAGCCTACTTACTCTGCTTCATTCATTCATTGTTAGTCAACAGTGTATTACTGATTTTAAAAAGAGAAATCTTAGTTAATGTCCAGAGTTTGGTTTTGAAGTCCAAACATCATAGTGCAGCTATGGTAAGGGTTGCTCTTGCTCGAGTCAGTGACAGGAACCTGAGAGCAAGTAAACATAAGAAGCAGATGTGGAGAGAGGTCACACTTGGCCCGTTTCTCTAGCCCTCTTGTGAGAATTACCTTAATCTCTGAGGACAGGGTACCCAGTGGCCTAAGAACCTATCACCAGGCCCACCTCTTAAAACTTGTATCTCCCACCTGGGCGTGGTGGCGCACGCCTTTAATCCCAGCACTCAGGAGGCAGAGACAGGCGGATTTCTGAGTTCGAGGCCAGCCTGGTCTACAAAGTGAGTTCCAGGACAGCCAGAGCTACACAGAGAAACCCTGTCTTGAAACAAACAAACAAACAAGCAAACAAACAAACAAAAAAACCCAAAAAACTTGTATCTCCCAGCACTGATACCTTGGGGACAACTTTCTCACACAAGAACTCCAAAGGGACACCCAGACTTTCCCTGTAGAAACCGCCGTGTCTTCCTGACTAACCCAGTGTTTCCCCATGTGGCCCCATACAGCAGTCTTCCAGTGATCCGTGTCTCCATCTGTCTGTCTGTCTGACTAAATTCTTCATCTGAAAATGCTTTGAGAATGTTACCCACTGAGAAACAGGTAGGAACGATGGATACAGATTGGTCCTGCGCTGTTTCCAGTGTCTGCAGAGTGGTGGCAGACACATCAGCCTCTCTCACACGGATGGCTCCATGCAGAGCCAGTTACAATGGATTTGGCAGCAAATATAGTTGACTTCCAGTACAGATCCAGGTACTGTTTTGTATCAACCTAGCGCTAAAGCCCACACACATCAGAAAGTACCTCTTGAATGTTTGGTGAGGTAACTGAAGTGGATCAGACGGCAAACCAACCGTTGTCCAGGAGTTTCCTGACAGGGAGCCCCCGAGTGCAGAGTGCTTGCTATGGAAGATCCTGTGGAGACGCCATGCTTAAACTTGAAATTGCGTTTGTGTTTCAGTTCCTCCTCCTGGCATAAGTGATAAATCACTTCAACGTAGCACTGTACGGTGCAGCCAGATTCCCTTTTCCTTGCCCTGTGCAGCGTTGCTCTCTGTAGCCGTCTGTGGTCTGTTTACATGGCTCTTTAAACAAGAGTGGATGTGCTCACAGATGACTTTCAGGGGCCTTATTAGCATCTCAGCCATGGAGGGCCTACATTTCATTTTAATTAAAAGAACAAAGCAGAAGTGGATGGGAGAAAGGCCATAAAATAGAAGGGAAAGGAACCCTTTAGTAGCTGACAGAAGCCTCTGGCTGGGAGAGTGATCAGTCTGAGTCTTTGAAAATGGGAAGGCAGCCTTTTAACATCTTTAATGGAAATGTTACAAATGGCAACCCACCACAACTCCCCCAATAAACAGAGAGTACCACCAATAAATAAATAAATAAGTGCAAAATCCAAAAACTCAACACCCCTGCCTGAGTTCCTCTTGCACCTATGTGAGGAAGACACCAAAGAGCCTGTTTGTCAAGCCATGGCTGCAAAGTGATGGGTTCTTTAAATATTTATTTTATGTTTATTTATATGCATGCGAATATCTCAGGGTGGGTATATCTATGTGTGTGGAGGCCCTTGGAGGCCTGGGGTGAACATGGAATGTTGGGAACCAAACATGGGTGCTGAGAACTAAACTCGGGCCTCAACTTATCCCAGCCCACAGCCCCAGCAGCAGGCTCTCTCATCTCTCCAGCCCCTTAAGTGCTGAAATTGAATCCTTTAGTCCAGCCTGTCCTTTTTAACCAAGAAACACACTTGATTAGTGTTACAAAAACAACTTAAGTAATAAAGGGCTTATTTTGACTTAGAGTTTCCATGGAATTAATCTGGGATGCTGTGGTGGCAGGGGCAGGAAGCTAGATGAAGCGCTTCCTGTACTTAGGAAGTGGAGTGGGGTGAAGAAACAGGAGAGCGGACAGGAAGTGGGGCCCAGCTATCAGCCTCCGAGTCTGCACCCAGTGGCTTAGCTCACTTCTTCCAGCAAGACTCCACCTCCTAAAGGTTCCATAACCTTCCCAAACTGTGCCAGCCACGGGGACCAGATGTTCACATGCATGAGCCTGTGTGAGCATCCAGTGTTGGCACTACCACAGATACTGAATGAAAATATCTGTATTCACTTTATCTCAAATTGTGAAACTGAAGATGTACACGTAAAATGGGACTATTTTATTATCTATTTATAATTTTTATTTACTTATGTATTTTTTTTTTGAGACAGGAGCTCACTACATAGGCCTGGCTGACCTAAACTTGCAGTGTATACCAGACTGGCCTCAAATGTGGGGCAATTGTCCAGCCTCTGCCTCCTGAATGCTAGGATTTCAAATATTTTAAAAGTTAATTAATGACAATTTCAAATAAGTTTGAAAATTAGAAAAAAAAATTATAGATATCTCCAGCCTAAAACTGTATGTGTGTGTGTGTTGGATTTTAGAGCCAATAGGTGCTCTTCTGTTCACCAGAACGAAGAACTTTCTAGAGGTGGCCAAAGGGCAATCTAAAGGCAGGTGAATGATAGCTGTCCTCTGATGGGAATTATTCCTGTGGTAGCAGCCCCTTCCTGATGTCCTTTCCTGGTGGAGGGCAGTGGACTTGGTACAGAAGAGAAGAAAGGAGGTGTACCCCCATTCTCTACAGCAGGGCTTCTGAAAGCCACCCTTTGTGTGTGCTGGGGCTGGGCCCGTGTCGGACAGGGCACAATCAGGCCATTGTTTCTTTGAGGAAAGCAATGGCATCCTGTTGCAATTATTTATGGAAGAAAATATTTGATGTTTTTGGAGGAGGTTGGATGTGGAGGGGGTGAGGAAGAGAAGGAGGGACTTAGCCAGTCCCACCCCCTTTAGACATCTTGGAGGATGGGACAGGGCCTCCATCGAGCCACCATTCTTAAAGGCTCTACCCTGTCTACTAAACAGTGCGTTAGGAGGTCATGCTGGGCCTGGGCTCCTGGGGTTGAAGCTGGATGTCCCAGTGCCAGCACATGTATTCCTCCAGAAGGAGGAGGAGTCCTGCCCTGCTTTCCCACCACACACATCATGGTCTGCCTTTTCAGGCCACCCAAGCCTGATTTCTCAGGCTTGCCTGCTTTCTCTCTTTTCCTCTTTCTTAGAAGCTGCCTCCTTTCTGGGGTGTGCCTCCTTTCTGGGGTGCCCCTGACTTATAAGCCTTGCCCTTGTTGGCCTCAAGCAACCAGCTAGCTCTCTTTGGGATTCTCTCAGAAATTCCCACCGTTAACCTCAAAAGCTGTTAAGCACCCGTCACGTAGTAGGTCTCAGCATTGCAAGGTTCCTGTTCCATTATCTGTATGTCCTGCACAGGCTCGTGGCCCCTCATTCGGCCATCTGTATCTGGACTTCCCTTTGCAAACAGCCAGTCATTCAAAAGCACCTGCCTGGGGCCAGTGTAGAGAAATAACGGACAGTAATACTGACTGACGACTGCTGTTCCTCACCAGTTCAGAGAGACCTTCCTTGCTTTTTGCCTGAATTTCCCATGGCTAACTCCAGTCACTCTTAGTCCCCATGCCACCTCCTTAGTGAGGCATCTGTGACTGCTCGGCTGTACACAGCACAAACCCACGTGCCTCATAGTCCTTTACTGCTTGCTTTTGTTTCCTCTGTTCAGAGTTGACCTCGTAAAACTAACTGGAGCATACCCTTACCTGCTCTGTGGCTAGATAGTTAACATTGGGGAGTTCCTTGGTGCTTCATCATATCAGGGTGATGCCCCCATACCTGTACTTTACCGTAACCTTGAACCTTTGCTGCTCCCTAAAGTGAAAGAATATAAGGAAGTACTCATTCTAGATGTTACATGTAATGATTCCCTCCTGCCCTGGATGGGCTCTTGGGAAACTAAGGTAGGCATAAGTATGGTAGCTCTCTTTGGAGAAGCGGCAGAGGGAACTGGGTCATGGGGCAAAGCATGTTCACAGACCCCCTACCTTTCCTTGTTTTGAGTTTAAGAGATATAAGCCACACAGATTATCTTATCCTGATTCGACAAGGGGCAAGACTGAGAGGTTTCTGCACTGGGTCAAGGAGACCAGTAAGCAAAGAGGGTAGGCAGCTTGGTTAATGCCAACCATGGGGCTGTCCTCAAAATCCAGGAAGGATGGAGTAACACAGTCCCTCCTGGGGAGGGTGGCATTTTGACTAGGGGTTATTAGGGGTCAGCTAATGGCAGTTCAGAAGAGGGAGGGCAAGGGCTGTGGTGTAAGTGGACTGATGGCCAGTGAACTGGAACTTGGCAAGGTAGCAAGGTTGAATGTATTAGTCCAAGCTTTCACAACAAAGTACCACAGCCTGGGTGGCTTAAGCTGCTGACGTTTCTTTTCTCAAAGTCCTAGAACTATGAGGCCAAGATCAGAGTTCCAGCAAGGTCAAATTCCAGTGAGGTCCTTTTTCTGTGTGGATGGCCATCTTCTCACAGCAGAGTGGATGGGAGAGCAAGCTTCACAGCAGAGTGGATGAGAGAGCAAGCTTCCGTGTGTCTTTCATGAAGGCACCAACCATTACAAGGCTCAGTTCCTCCTTACGGGCTCACTTAACCTTCAGTTACTACCGTAGAGTCTGTCTCTAGCAGAGTCACCTGAGGGCTTAGGGCTCTGACGTAGGAATTTGGTGGGATGAGAATGTAGGAGCTGGCCGGGGGCCAGTGGAGTAGGCAAGGGCCTACAGGCCATGACACAAGACAAAGCACTCTAGTGGGTCACACTCTGTATTTCTGCTGATAACTTTAGTTGTTTTCATCGAGCAGAGCAATTAAGAGTGAAAAATCAGGGAAAACAGTTAGGAAGTTGTTTTGAGAAGGTTTTTTTGGAGAGATTCTACTGGCTTGGAATAGAGCTCAGTTTCTCAATGCCATTGACATTTTGAGCTGGACAGTCTTTGATGATAGGAGCTGCTGTGTGCATTATAGAATGTCTATCAATATCCCTGGCCTCTTCCTGCTAGATACTGGTGGTACATCTACCCCTTGTCTATGCATCTTCCTGCTAGATACTGGTGGTACATCTACCCCTTGTCTACGCAGACACAATTGAAAAATGTATCTAGACATGGCTGGATGCAGGTAGTGCCGGGACAGAAGAGTTCCTTGTTGAGAACTGCACCCATCAGTTACAGTAACTAAGAGTAGATAGATTCAGGAATATTTAGGGACTTGTGAAATCTTGCAGGTGGGGCAAAGAGGGATAAAGGATGATTCAGGCATTTGGCTTAGATGAAACGAGAAGTGAAGTTGCCCGTTCCCGAGCTGGCAGGAGGAAGGGAGTAGGTTTGTTTGGGAGGTGTGTGGTGGGGATGGCAGATGGAGCTAGAACTCTGCCTTGCATCTCGTTAAGTCGGAGATGCCTCTTTGCCACTCAGAGGAGAGCTAAGAGGGACGGGGGATATAGATGTATGGAATACAGGGGATGAGCCAGGAGTAGAGGAAAGCATGTGGGACTGTCTGTCTGAAGCATCCTTCTTGGGATGAGATCACTTTGGTGTTGTATTCTCAGGAGCCCTTGGCACCAGTAAAGCCTACAGACCATAATCTGCCATGACTGTGTTGGAAGGTCATCAAGACATTGTTTTGGGGCGAAGGGGAGTGATTGGGCCATAAAGATTGAACCCTCCTGAGAATGCTTAGTACCCTTGTAAGAGAGACACAGAGAATTGCCCGATAACCTTCTAACAAGTAAAATCAGTCCTTTTGTGCACCAGGAAAATGGGACTGGAACAAGACAGAGACTACCTGGTTGGTTGGTTGGTTGGTTGGTTGGTTGGTTGGTTGGTTGATTGGTTGGTTAGTTGGTTGGTTGATGGATTTGGTTACAGCAACCAAAATAGGTGAAGACAAATCTGATGAATTTTTATTTATATGGAATATATCCATTGATATTTGGCCCTTAAGAAGTTAAAACTTTTAAAGACTTCTTCATTTAGAAGCAATCATAGATATGATGTGTGTCATATTTTGTTGGGGAAAATCTCTACACGCCTGGTGGGAGAGCAGTGTGGTGCTATTTTATTTTTGAAAAAAAAAATTGCTTTCATATTTGGCTTGCTTGGAGGGCGACTGGGTGTACATCATCCACCCGTACATAGCCTCTGACTTCTAGACAATTTCTGTGTGCCATCAAGAGACCACGAAAGTTAAGACCTAATCCTGGAACTAGAAAGGTTGCTGGGCTTGCTGTTCTACCATGAGGGCCAGAGTTGTGTCCCAGCACCCAAGTAAGGAAGCCCTTGACTGCCTGTAGCTCCAGTTCCAAGGGATAATGGAAACATGCGGCTCGTGGATGTCCTCTTTTTGAAACAACACAATTTAAACAGTCATTTTAGAGGAGACACTTGTGAAGGCCATTCTGCATTGCTTGTGTTAAAGGAACTATGATGGGTATAAACCAACTTCCTCCTGGCGATGAGGATCATCGCCTTGAAAGTAGCTTCACAACAAGGCCTGGTGCTCCCAGATTTTCTATCCGAGTTTATTGAGCGCCCTCTTAAAGTTAAAAACCATACACTTGCTGACCTGTAGTGCCGGTATGAATTGGGACTTAGACTTAAACACCTACAAATTCGAAGCTTGGGTATCGGCTTCTTACACTTGTAGACCGTTTACAACTATAAATTGAATACGTCTACATGCTAAATGCATGTAAAACAGTTGAAACTGAAATATTACTTTAATGGCATGAGTGATGGTTGGCCAATCCCAAGTCACTGTTCCAAATATAAACTGACCTCCAAGCGATGAGTATCTTTGAGTGATGGTCTCTGCCTTCTGCATTTCAATGGGTTTTTTCCCCCTTTTAAGTATCACAGACCTTCAGTTTGAAGAGTGGCAAGATCTGATTTGGACTCTACTTGACCGTTAACATGTTTATATGCTTAGCGTGTTCCCTTTCTCCTCTTCCCGGTGCAAATCAGGGTACAATGTTTTCTTTCCAGTGTATCTTGTTCTCCAACTGCTGATGCTAACGTCACCTGTAAGCATTCGTGGATGAGAACGCTGAGGAGATACATGCATGAGAGGATACACAAACAGACCACTCTTAAGATGTGCAACATAAAGATTAGGGAGGATGGCACAGGAGCACCTCCACAGGCAAGCAGTGCTGTGCTGTGTCAGTGGCTTGGGAATCACTCTTCCCAATTCCTGTGGGGTTTTTTTTTCCCTAACTCTAATTTAATCTTTAGACCATACACAAGAACTACACCTGTGTCACTCCCAGCCCTTTCTCTGCCCCCCACTTCCAGTTGCTCCCATGAGCAAACTCCAACCTCCCAAACTCATGACCTCTTATTTTTAATTATTATCCTAGCATGTGCATGTACACACGCATACATAACCCACTGAGTCCACGCAGCATTGCCATCTAGACAAGCGCCCAGAGCTGACCACTTGAGATTGGGCAGCCTTTGTGGGAGCCAGTCCCCGGAGGACTCTTCTTTCCAGCAGCCCTTACGTACCAGTAGCCCCCACCTAGCGCCTAGGATCTTGTGGCCTCTGTTTACTTTGTCTCTAGCCCTGTCCCTCACACTCCTGGAGGTCTTACTTGTTTGTGTTTGCTGCCTCTGTCATCTCCAGCCCTGTATCAGCTGCTCTCGATCGACTGTGTTTCGGGAATATAAATATTTATTCTTGGGCAAAGTGTATACAAGTCGATGCTAAGTAGTCTGTGAATTGGATGAGTGATACGCAGTCACAAAGGCATAGTCACTGCTAGTCACTGCAGCTGCTGCTTTGCTCCGAGGTGGAGTTGGAACTTCTTCTGGAGACAGGAGAGGAAGGAAAACTGGCTTGCTAGGTACTCGGATGAGGAAGAGGTCGGATGTGTGCTCTGAAGTGCTCTCCAGGTCTTCGTGTGCAGTTTGGCTTCTCTTGCACTGATGATGATACTAAGGTGGATAGCCTTGGTTAGCAATGCAAATAGAACTGTTAGGGGGGGGGGGCTCTAAGCCATTAGCTGACATCTGAGAGGACCAAGATTGCTTGATTTGACACCTGTAGAGAGCTTTAGTTATAGATACTCGGCCTACAGAGCCAAGACATGACTCGTGAAAGAGCGGTAGGGAACGGTCATGTGTGCATTTACACGGGCTCACATGCGTGTGGGTCTGTATTCCAGCTCCAGGCAACCCAGTCTCCTCCACAAGCGATTATACCGTGGAGGGTTTATGAAGTGCTGAAACATATGCAGAGTATGCTGCCAATAGGAGCTGCTTTATAAATGATAAATAATAGTTGACTTGGCAGAACACATCAGTTGAGATTACAAGAAAATAGATGGTAGGTCTCCAGGAAACTTTCCCTGCCTGTGCAGGGTCTGTCTGTCGTACAGCCCTTGAGCCACCCTGATAGTTACCTAGTGAACGCTCCTTGGGCAGAGCCTGCTGTGTGTTTGCAAGGTGTGTAGCCCTGGCCCTGCCTCACAGGCCTGGGCAGAGTTCTGAGTCTATACACTGTTTCGTGTTGCCTCTGGCAAGAACCAATGAGTGTAGGGTTGGAGTCATGGGCACACTTTAGGCTTGAGTTGGCTTTGTGTGCTTGGTTAATGCCACTGCATTTCTACAGAATAAAGTTCAACCATAAAAGTTTCCTGTCAAGAGCCAAGTAAGGATGAGAGAGCTTAAACATGCATTTCAACCCACTGATACTAGAAACTGGTGTGCTTTGTGCCTGGAAGCAACAGGGTCTCTAACCAGTTGGTGTGAAAAGTCCATTTTCATCTGTCTACTCGCCCATCCAGTCATTCTCTCCCATGAGGAAGCCTTTTTCCTTTGTGTTGAGGAAATGGCCCCGTTCCTAACATGTTTGCCATGCTAGGTGGAGGATCCGAGTTCAGACCATGAGCGGCCATGTTCTTAGAGGCTCAGCATGATTGCGTGTAATCTTAGTACAGAGGAGGGCAGAAACGGGCTGATCCATGGAGCTCGCTGGCCACTTGGTGATCTCTAGGTTGAGCTGCAAAATTGAGAGACAGGCACAGTAGAAGAGCTGGATACAGACCCACAGGTGCCATGAATGTGTGCACATATCAACAGGCGAACACACATGACACTGTAATGCTTTTTTGAAGTTAGTTTATTCTCTGGTAACTTATTGTGTGAAGATGAAAAAAATCAGAATAATTGACTTTCACCATCAGAAAGGGGGTTACTGTAGGTTCTAGAGGTCACGTTGCTTAATGCAGAAATAGTAGTTAGGTGACATGAATTAAGACTAATTGCTCGAGGAAAGAAGAGTGCGCTTGACTAAATTAGAAATGTTTTCTGCATTTTTTTTTTTTTTTTTGGAAGTACAAGTGCTTTAAATGAGGTTCCAGCGTAAGCTCGCATGCGGTTTCCATTTTATAGTTTTCTTACCCAATTGAAAACAAACTCTCAGGGATTTTATTGAACTTGGTCAGTTGGGACCTACCCAAGGCCGAACCGCCACCTTCTACTGGGTTCCCAATCTCCCTCTCCCGCTGCGAGGGAAGCAGCACACCCGGGCGCTGTTGACAGAGCCCTTTATGTCACCAGTTCCCGGCTTACAAACTAGGCTAGGAGACACAAAAGACACTTGGCACTTCATGACTACCTAAGACTGGCTTCTTTCTCTTCTAAAGTGACTTGGCCAGGATTGGCCTCAAGTCCCCCGAAAAAGGAGGAGACTGAAATGCAAACAGAGTTGAATAATAAAGTGATGTCATTGTGAACCAATTGGAACAGTTGGTGTCACGTGCCTGGCAGCCACTTCAAATGCCCACAGAATAAGGGTAATGGCTTAAGTCATGTTTCTTCCCTCACCCTAAGCCTGAGCAGTCCAGGGGACCAGATGCAGAATGCAGAATAGCCTCTATAGCCAGCTTAGTTGTGCTTGGAGGATGCATCTTAACAAGTTGGTTGGTTTTTGTAAATTATTATGACAAATTCAAAACTTATTTTCTGGTTCTGCCCTACCAATACAGCCAAAATCA
The DNA here is from genome assembly GCF_000001635.26 of Mus musculus. Classification (NCBI taxonomy): domain Eukaryota; kingdom Metazoa; phylum Chordata; class Mammalia; order Rodentia; family Muridae; genus Mus; species Mus musculus. The sequence goes on from NC_000073.6 coordinate 68,102,968, forward strand.
TTTCTAACTCACTGAAAAGCGGAAGTAGACTCCAGTTTCCCTTTGAAGTCGCAGTCTACAAAGCTGGCCCGTGGCACATTTCCAGGTGTGTCAGGCGGTGCTTTTCAGCTAACATTACATTCACTGGGCTTCACAACCAGGACGTCTTGGATTCGTTATTACAAAGATTGCTGCGTGGCCACCACACGCTTGTTTATGATCCAGTAGTTAAAATCTTTCCAGAAAATGTTTTTTTCTCTCTGGACCACCCTGCTTGAAATAACAAGACAACCACCGTACAAAACAAACTCAGTTACCTACTATTTTCAAGCATATTGTGGGGTAGAGGCCGAGGAGAATGGAGGAAGTGGGGGAGGGCAGATGAGAGCAGACTGGAAGTGTTTGCTTCTAGAGTCAGACTTGTCAATCTCTTTATCAGTCTCTCATTTGTGAGTGATGTAGTTCAAACAATACTAAAACAAGCATCAGTTGTCTCCTTTTAAAAGCAAAACAACAACAAAATATTTCTTGCATAACCAGCTTTGGGAGCCAGGGTAGGTAACCTGAGAGTATTGAGTGATTTTTTTTTTTTCTGGGCTGACTGCAGCCCATTTAGGAGTAGTCCGTATTGATAGAGCTGCCAGCTCTCCTCAGGTAGAAGAGAGCCACTGCCTTTGTGCCCACCCTCCTAGCTTCTCTGCCTCCTTCCCGGTGAATATCAAGTGGCTAGTGTAACTAGGCCCCCTCAGAAGGAATTCTCCCCCCTGACATCTCTGGTCTTCTGCAAGGGCCCTTTGTGTTAGTCACTTGGTCAGCACAGAAGCCTCTGCCTTAATGCAGCCCTCTGCTTGGTCTCCTCCATTACAACCTGTCTTTCTGTCTATCCCCCGCTTCCTGCTCTAGATCACGGCTTGGTTGTTGTGTCCGCCCCGCTAAGTTATGATTCTCACCTGTTGGCTGTAATTCACAATGGCTCCCTAGTGTCTGTAATGTGATGTCTTAACTGTAGGTTATCCCCACCGGATACCTAAGCTTGTCTGCGGCTGCTCCACGGAAGTGTAGACCTTGGACTGGGTTTCTGATCCTTCTGCCAAGATGCTCAATCCTTGTCTCCCACTCTCATGCCTTCTTGCACCTGAAAGAAATTCCTTCGCGTGATTTCCCCCCTTGACTGTCACTCCCCAGCTAAGAGCTGGGTTTTTTTTTTTTCTCCCTAAGTACTCGGTTGTGGTTGTCTGCATTCTCTCTACTAAAACTTGATCTTGTACTGTATTGTTTTGTTCTTTCATTTCACAAACTTGTCATAGCCGAGGGGATTCCAAATTGATATAGTATGCCAGTCCACTCTGTGTCTCTGAGGCTGGAGCAAATCCTGTTGTTGATTGTGTGGCCTCAATGGCCCTGCACCTTGTTTCCCACCGCCTTTCCAATGAGATGATGGTCTTGATTTCTCAAGAACACCATAGAGGCTCTGTGTTTGCGGTGTCTGCCAGGACAGTCATTGTCCTTAAACTAGCTGATGGTGACAGAAGTACAGTCAGCACCCTGAAATCAATGTGGTCCCAATCCTACCCCAAGTCTTGAAAACTAAATACTACAGGAGGTTAGGAAATACTTGCTGAGCCTAATACCTGTGTGAAATATATAGATATAACCCAAATATTTTAGAACATGAAAATATTGTTGTGGCTTACTCAGGGGTTGTTGCTAAACTCGGACAAGAGGGAATGATACAATGTGTGAGCTGCGTTCTTCCTGGGAGCCTGTGTGTGCCCTGTCCGTGTTGCAAGTTAAATTAAAGATTTTGAAAAGCAATGTAAAAATGATTTACCGCTCCGTAATTGGTTTCCTGAAAGCCAAATGATATTTATGTGAACAACCATGAAAGATGCAGCTACTGTAATTTATCGTGCTAGAGTATTTTCAAAATGTATGGAATGACTAAAGCGTAAGTGTATTAAATATTCTAGAGGAAGACATATTTAGGCCATAAATCTAGGCTCCCCTTGGAATTTGTATTCCTTCTTCTGTGCCAGGTAGATGAAGATTTTTAAGTTTTTAGGCCTCCGTGGGAGGAAGATTTAGGGTTTGGGGAGTACATTTGTATCTCCTTTAAATTTCTATTGTTTATCAGTGGCATGTATAAATGTTTTAGGGAAGTGTTGACTGCAACATTACCCACTTTAGCTCTGCCCAATTGTCTGGCAACTATGGGGTAAAGATGGAAGGAAGTGCTGTATTTTCCTGTGACAGGTGTATCTCAGAAGTGCTCAGGCACCTGGGCAGGCAATAAAATATTAAGGGTTGTTCCCAGAGCAGTTTGCCCTGCTTGATGTGTGAACATATATGGGGTTTATAATTGGCCTGGCCATATGGTTGCCTAGGATTAGACTCTTCATATCCCACTAAACCCTCTTCTTAGAAGCAAGAACATGGAGAGAATTTATTTTAAAATGTAATTGCTGTGTTACTGAGATTTGAATTTGAGTACTCAGAATAAACTGCATTTCTGTTTAGAGGCTGGTTGCGCGAAAATTTTCAGTCATAACCACTCCCCATCAGAGAAGGAATAATAAGTGCAACAGCAGAGGTCCATGTCATTTCGAGAGTTGTGGTGAGGAGTTGATTCAGGGCAAATAGCTCATGGGAAACATGCAGAAAGCTTGGAGTCACTGGTCGGATCTGAATGCATTCAGACGGGAGTCACGTGTATATACTTTGGCGATTCCTTCAGTTCTGATGTTTTTGTTCTGTTTAGATGATGTTTGGTTCTCAGTGAACCAGAGAGGATATGGGAGAGAGAAGAGAGCCGAGAGTCCTCAGTGTCATTCTATTGCTTACAAGCAGGAATCTAGGCAGCCCTCAGACTTGGTAATTCAGGGTATTTGGAGATAGTGTGAATTAGCTTTAAAAGGCCACTTAACACAGATGGAAGAGTCATTCTTACTTAGCTGATTTAACATGGCCACTAAAAGTGCTAGGAGCGATCAGAGAAGCATTTCTTACCACGGGTTCTGCATGCAGTTCAGAGTTAAAAGGTGCAGAGAAATGCTTTCTGGATCCCCCATGCCACCTGCTGAAATCTGATTGGGCAGTCAGATGTGGACGGTTCCCTGTTGGAAGCAACGGTGAGGATACAGGATGGAGCTGATATGGGAAAGCAGGGCTCTCTGAAATGCCCACTGGAAGACCAGCCCAGTGTATCCTAAGGAGTGAGTTCCTCCTTGCTATGGACATGACAGTTAACTTTGACTGCGTTTTAAGATCTCTCAAAATACTGGGGTTATATTGAACCTTTGTAGCTCTACCTTGGGATGCACGTTTGAGAGCAGTTCTTTGGTGTCATTTAGTTCACCTGTAGCCAGAAATGTACTAGGAGATGCAGAGAGCCCTCTGCCCACTTGACATGTTAACACTGGCCCTGCCCCTGTAACGGTCAGCTAGGTGGAGCAGATGCTGGGTGCATACAGAAGGGAGACAAAGAGATTTCATTTGTGAATCTGACCTCCTGTGTTTCTCAGGTTTGTAGTAGAGTGGCTTTTGAAAATCGTGGAGAATAATAGGGGAGATGAAATGGGCTCAGAAAGATTGAGGCTTCTTCACCTCTCCTCTCACGTGCCCATAAGCTTCATGGTGGCCACTCTTGTCAGGCAATCTCTGTACCCCAAACATTTTGCAAAGAAATTAATGTTCTGTAAAGAAAAAAACAAAAATGAATAATACCCACTGTTTAAAGGAAATCTTAGGCAAAGGTTTTTCTAATACATATTTACCCTAATGTGTTTTGTGTGTGTGTGTGTTAGAGAGAGAGAGAAAATGAGTGTGTGTGTGTGTGTGTGTGTCTATATGATCTGGCGGTTTTAGGGTGGTTTTGTTTGTCTAAACCTAGGGTATGCCTAATATTTGCTATTTAGTGTATTTTGTAATTACCTCAGTGCCTTGAAAAGTCAACCCAGTTCACTTAAATTCCTTTGAACCTTTTATATGATTTGATGCTCTTCGAACTAGTACTTGAGAACGACTACTTTTAAGCTCTCAGACGCACTTAGTTTCAGTTGTTGGCCTAATTGCACAATATTTTTACTCATTTAGACAAGTCCCTAAGGGCTTTTGGGATAGTGGCCCTTGTTGTAAGTCCTTCCAACTAGAAAAACTTCATTAATTGAAAAATAATCTCCAATTCACACTAGGTTCAAAATGAGTCATTTTTACCAAGCATGGCTTAAAGAATTTGTTTGCAGTTTTTGTGTGTGATGCTAGGTACAGAATCCCAGGGCCCCTCACACACCAGTCAAGAGTGTGTTCCCACTCCGCTACACTTCCTTATCCTGAGAGGTCGGTCGGTGGGTTTGTTTTGTTATTTGAGTGACATTTCACGGAGTGGCAGAAGTGTTTGCTCCTTCCTTCCTCCCGGCAGGCGTTTCTGCATTATCCTCATCTGAGCTAGCATGCAGTTGAGTGACTGTAGCCCTAAGCTCATTGAACTGCTCAGCACTTTCCCATGTTTACAACTGTAAAATAATAATAATTATAATGATGCACCCCCTTCTTATTATTCAGGTATCATACAAATGTGTCGTTGTCATGCTTAAGGGTTAGATATGTCTGCTACGTTGTTTGTTTGAGACGTGTTGTGATTCTGCAACGCAGCCTATCTTGGAGCTCACTTTATAGTCCCTGCTGGCTTCGAACTCAAGACAGCCCTCCTGCCTTTCCCCTTTGAGTGCTGGGATTGCAGGCATGAGCCATCCTTCCTGGTTCAACTATGTGACTCTTAAGGGGAAAGAACTGCACTCGTTGGTCCATGGAGGCAGGAGAATCGGGAGCTCAAGGTCATTCTCAGTCACACATAAAATACTAGGCCAGCCTGGGCTACCTGAGACCTTGTCTCCAGAAAAGAAAAAGGGGAAAGGAAAAAAAAGAACTAATGTATTTTAAAGTTGGAGAACAGCCTTAGACCTGCAGTGGACTGATGTCTACTTTTCATTTTGTAAAATATTTTGAACATTTCTATTTAGCATTCATAATGCTCTAAATAGAAGCAGAACACTGTAGCTCTCAGATCCTGGGACAGGCAGGTCATGAGGGCTCTGACTGTTTGGGGACAGTCTGTGACTCTTGATGTTTTAAATGTAGCAATTATGGCCTTGAAAAACTGTAACTCTAATATTGGCATTTGTTGGTCATCTCAGATGAACCCAAACTGACCATTGCTGTGTTTGGGTGAAACCTGATGCTTTTGCTTTTTTTTCTCTGTTTGCTTTTTTCTCTATCATAAAAGTATTTAATTATAAAAATAAGTGCTTTTCAGATTTCCACCTTCAATATATTGACTGTGGGTTTCTGATGCAGCATCAGACTGGAGCAGCCTGTCCTTTGAGGCCCAGTGTTTCCATGGCCTGGAAGGACCCTCTCCTGCCGTCAGTAACTTCTGTAGCTTCTTTCCTCCTAGATGTTCTTCCCTGTCCACCAGTGACCACCACTACCTCTTCCCCTTCTCCTCCTCCTCCTCCTCCCCCCTCCCCCTTCTCCAGATTTCAGGTTCCCGAAGAACGAGGGAGCCAGAACTCATCATCTTCATGGCTTGCCTTACCAGGTATAGCCATAAGTCCATTTGGTACCTGCTGTCCACTGAACTTGACCTGGTTTTGCCCCACCTGTGTCTCCACAAGATGTATGGTTTTGGGAAATGGCCCTGTCATCTTATACTTAAGACAATGAATAGGGTTTTCAAAGACAGCATGCATTCTGGTATCTTTCAATGTTATGTTTATTTATTTGGTTGCTCTATGTGTGGACGTGCCATAGCACACGTGTGGAGATAGAGCCTGGAATGTGACTCCTGAAGATTGAAGTCAGAGCAAGCACCCTTCCTCACTCAGCCATCTAACTAGCCCTGCTTTCTGGTCTTTGTAGTTGACACGTTGTCCTCAGTTCCACTAAGTTTCCCATGGAGTTAATTCTGCCAACTCTTTTCTACGTAAATGCTCCCTTATTTAAGTTCCACCCTCATTCTCCCTCATGGTTGCTATGGGTTCCTAAATCCACTTCCTGTGTCTACCTCCTGCCTACCCAGCATCATCTCACCTGCTGGGAGACAGCTCCTTGCGTCATCTCTGCTGTGACATAATGGAGCTCGCTGTTAGCCATTTTCAAACCCCACATCCCTGACCCACCTTCTATGAGATCTGCACCCCTTGCACTGGAATCTGCCATCCACATTTTCATCTCAATAACATTCTCTCTTCTCTCTGCTGAAAATAGTCTTCACTGCCTTCTCCATGTTTCTGGCTCCCTTTCTTCAGACTCTTAAGAAATTGCTCTTGTCAACCCCACTCTGGCCCTTTAGTCTTTAACTTGATGCACAAGTTCTGTGTGCCCAGGGATCTTATAAACTTCTAAAGGGCAAGACAGGGATTGTGTCTACACTACTGAGGGACAGACATGTGTCTTAACACATTCCTGCAGCCCAGCAGTGATCATGCATGCAGGAGTTGTGCTGTCTTATTCCATATGGGGTCTGCAGTGTGTTCTAGGAGTCAGTTACATAATTCAGTGAATGACTTAGAAGAAAGAGAGGAAAGGAAGGAAAATTTGTAAAACTGACCATTTCAAGTTCCTCATAGGTCAGGTTTTTAAAATGTCAGGCCGGACATTTTGTTTCTACTTTAAAAAAAAAAAACTGGAGAAGCTGAAGATACTACTAGTATGAACGTATGTTGAGTCATCTCAGTGACTGTAAATTAACTGCAGATCTCGATTGCCTTTCTTAAGTGCATAGTTGTCTCTAGAAAAGCAAAGGCAAGTTAGTTGGGGTGTCAATGGAGGCTTTCCACACCTTCCTATTTTCCCTTGAAACACAAGGTTGTTATTTAAGCTGGACTATAGGAATTGGCTTCCTAGGTTGTTGACCTACAGGGTCTACCAGAGGGCCTGATGTTATTATGTAAGCCACAATTTAGAAGGCCAGGTACCTTCAAACCTTCCTGTAGGTTTCGTTCAGATCTGGTGTTGACCAGAGGAAGTGGGGAGCTAATAGTGGGATTGCGTGGTACAGTGGAACACACTAGGAAGTCAGCCTACCTTCCCAAGTGCTCTAAGCTCATTTGGTTCCCCTCTACTTTACTCTTTGCATCTGCCAAACAAAGCAGCAAACTCCATTTCCCCTCTATGGAAAATATGGCTGGTTGAGCCATACAGTGTGATAGAGCTTGCCTATGTTGTCTGTCAGGGCTGTCATGGAGCACAAAAGGTGGCTCAGTGTTCTGTTAACTTGACTGGTTCATTGGGTTCCAGTGGTTGAGTTTGGTGGATGCCCTGTTGTGGTTTCACCTCAGAAGGAGTTTGCAGGTTGGTAGCTTCCTAAGACCTAGGAAGCTGCTAGGATGCAGTACAGCCCTTCAGTACCCTGGAGTTCTGCAGATGTAGGTCCAGCCAGTGCCATACTTACAATGGGATTCTAGCTGAGCATGGTGCCACACACCTTCCATTCCCAGCATTTGAGAAGCAGCGTTAGGAAGGTTGAGAACCACTGCTCTAAGCAGTGCCGTACGGTTGACTGTTTACGCAGCGTTTGTGCGCTCTCAAGTATGGCAAACCATCTAGCTCTGATTTCTAGTATGCAGGAAGAAAAACTTAAATCATATGCAGATTTACCATCTATAATAAGAAACTTGCTCATCTCAGATTTTCATGTCTGAGGGAGGGATCTTGAACCCATCCCCCATGGATACTGAGAGCTGACTATTTGTCATCTGCCGTTTTATGGAAATGACTCTTCAGATGATAATGCATTCATAATTTCATGTGGATGACTTGACAATGTTTCTGTATTTTCAATGTCCCATTGATAAATGTAGTCTAACCCCCCCCCAAAAAATTATGGAGATATTAAGAAGGTAGGCCCCGCCCCACACCTTTCAGTTCCAAAAGTATCCTCGGGGCAATTACAAGCTGTTAGGAGTATCACACACTAGTAACACGGCGGATACCCAAGCTTACAGCACAGAAGTCATTAATCATGCCTGCTCTTGACAGGGAGACTGTTTTCTAGGTTTTAAAAAAGAAAATCTTAAAAGCTTATGCTGTTTTGTTTGTTTGTTTTTTTTATTAAGGAGTAATTTGGAGCCAGTAACTTAACCTGTTTTTCATAAATGTGCTAGCTAGAGGCAGCCAAAAAAAACAAAACAACAAATCTCTGCTTTCAGAGTTAGGGTCCTTATATGAACTTCTGTGTAGGATCATGATAACTCTAGTAACTGCCTGAGTTAGTCTTTCTGAGTTTAGTACAGACCCTGATATAGGATTTGATTTACATGGCCCAGCCCTGCTCTTCTGAAGTCTTCTAATTAAAACCTGTCACCATACTTACTGTTCAACCTGTCCCCAAGAAACAAACCATTTGTTTCCTTTGCATATCATGGTTTTGTGTTTGAGTCGTGCGTTTAGAGCTCGAGACTTTGCCTTTGAAAAGAGTGTATATAGCCTCAACTCCTATCTTTGTATCCCCACTATCACTACAATCCCTGGCACACAGTAGGACCTCAGAAATATTTATGGTAGAAATATCCAGAGGAATCACTCTGGCTGCTCTTGACAGTTATCACCTGTGTCTAAGGCGAAATGCTCTTAGGAAAATGGAAGCCATCAAACACTTCAGCTTCAATAATGTGCTTTTTCCTGTTTATGAGAGTTTTCTCATCAAAGAATCATGTTCCAGCTAAAACAAAACAACTCTTGTCTTTACGCTTACTTCAGCTTTATTTTCTCTTACTCAGCATTTTAACTCCACCAGAATTGATATATCGGTTCAATAAGACTTGAGCCGTCTGGGGACCAATTGTGTAGGAAAGACATGGAACTCTTTAGGTTACCAGAAATCCCAGGAGTTAGAGTCTCTTTCTCCATTGTGGATTCATGTGACTGCTCAAAGAGAGGAGGCCTCACCAAATGAACCATTTACCTAAGGGCCCTTTGCCCTTTAAACTGAAAGGGTTTTAGTTGGAGATGGTATTTGGGGCACCCCATAAGGTAGCTGGTATAAACCTAGCAGTTAAGAAGGAGTCAACCTCTACTTCTGCACACATGCATTTACTTGGGCTCAATCTGCTAATGATGGTTTGGGTTGAGAATTTGGTTCAGAGGTTAGAGGTCATGACCGTCTAGATACCCAGATACTTGCCTGTGTTTATGAGGGACAGGATTGATCTGTTCACCAGGTTTATATTGATCTAAAAATCACATCCTGTGTTACAATAACTGCAGACATTTTAGATGGCCAGGAGGAGAGACCACGCCGCACACTGACTGAGCTGCCAGGGAAGAGCAGCGTAGTAACTGGTAGGCTGATAGGGCAGGACCCGACAAGTAGCCAGCCTTCCCCACTCTGGAGACTATACACACCCCATGCACCCCAGTTCTGACTTGGAGCTATTATTCTACCGAGCCCATTGGAACATTTTCCAAGTAGTTTTTCAGTTTGGCAATAAGATAGGTAGGAACCCATCCATAGCTGATACAAGCAAAGTGTGAGTACACATCTTTTTTTCATTACTGCACTTTCTACAGAAGGCTTGGAGGATGGGGAAAGGGATGATTTTAAGGAACAATTTTCTCTTTAATGATTTCTTTCTCCGTACAAAGGAAAAGGACTGAAGGTGTAGGGTCAGTGAAAGCCAGGCAAACACAAGAAGTTCACGTAAGTTCAGTCCACAGCCCCGTTGAGAGAGAGAGAGAAACAGAGAATATGAATTTCTATACCGAGGAAGGACCCAAACAACCAAGAGTAAATGTTTTGCAACTTAAGGAAGTTAAGTTTAGGGAACAGGATGATCAAAGAGCCGGAACAGTCGCAGTCCCTGTAGACGAGATGTTGCCGTACTCTGTAGACAGAAGAAGTCTAGAGCAAGTCTGAGCAGCTTCAGACCTGGCTGCTTTCTGGAAAGAAAGCTGTTCCACAAAACCTCTGGAACCAGCTCCTATAGAGCAAAGGATGACATCATTCCTTAGGACGCTAAAAGTTGGTTCCAACTACATCTTCTAGAGAACCACACAGCTGTGTTGTCAAGGGTGGTGCACAAATGGGGGGAGTGTGTGATGTGGACCTTTGTGGAAGAATAATGTGTTTATAAATTTGAAGTTTGTTCTCTGTCTCTCTCTGTCTATCTGTCTGTCTCTCTCTCTTTCTCTCTCTAATCTCCAATGACATTGTGACTTCACTCATCTTCTGTCTCACCTGAGTAACATCCGATTCCCCAAAAGTTATGAAGACATGGAGGGAGCAAAATCGGAAGAGCTGTAACACAAGCCAGCTCTGTAGTATAATGACCCTACTTACCAGGGACAAAGTGACAAAGCAAACTAAAGAGTAAGCCAGCCTCCCAGGCTCTCTGCTTCCTCCTCAGCTTCATTTAAAAAAAAAAAAAAAAACCTTAGAAAAAGTTGAAAACGGCACAGAGAGTTCCTGAAATGTCACCCAGCTCTCCTCATGTTAACATCTTACATAATCATAATCCAGTTATCACAACCAAGACACTAACATTGGCACAATATTCTTAGCAGGCTTTATTTAAATTCCACCAGTTTTCCCACTAACGTGCTTTCTTTCATTCCCAAGTCTTTGGTCGTGTGGATGTGTCTTATCTGTGTGGTCTTCTCGAGGCTGTGATGGGTCTGCTTGTCTTGCTGATTTTGCATGGTGTTGTCACTTTTAACGAGCACTCATCCTATGACCCCATAACCTGCTCTTAAACTGGGGTCTCTCGTGACATTAGGTTTGTGCATTTGAGTGATTAACTCCTTCAGGAAGGGTATACAGTGCCCTCGGTGTGTCACTGTGCCCAGGGTGGCACCAGTACATCTGTGATGGGTGGCGTTACTCTTGATTACTTGGATGAGATGTTATGTCTGAGCCTTCACTGTCCCATGCTTACTGATGACTTCAGAGGTAAGACTTGGAGCTTACCAGCCCCAGCTACTTATTGCGATGCCCCAGAGGCAGTTTCGTATTTCTCTGGTTGTTTCTGAAAGGAAGGTGGTACCCTTGCTTAAGTTTGAACATTCATTCACATGGCACACTATTCTCCAGATAACTTTGTAGGAGACTGAAAGTGACTTTGAAACAATGGAGATGTCTTTGTCATGGTGAAAGAATGACCCTGGGTATGTCTTCATCACCTGGCCTGGAGACAGAGTGTCCCCCTCCCCCCCCCCCCCAGTTCTAAATTGGATCTGTCCTATTCCTGAGCCCCTTGGAGCATTATCCAAATAGTTTCCATAGTCGGCAAGTCTTCTGACATGGCTTATTCATTGATCTTACACAAACATCTTAGACAGTAGGGGACTGTTAATGAATAGGTGTGGGATTCACCTTTATTGGAAAGAATTTTGATTTTGTGATTTCAGCCTTTTCATTATCTGCCACTAGCCATTTATTATATGCTGCCCAGACTTGGATTTACTTTGCCTGCAGCTTTCTGTAAGTGACCATCCTTGGGAAAGGGTGCTTATGAGCCTCTCAGAGAGAGGGTTGTCAGATCAGTGCGGGAAGTGACATGTATCTCTTTGAGGCTGCACAAGGGGTACAAGTTAGAGATTAGAAACATATGGAGGTTAACCCGGCTGGTTGGGAGGGATTCCTAAGCGTATCTGCAGATTTCAGTTAGCCGGGCCCCTCAGACTTTCCAGTGGCTGGCTGTCCTGAAACGGGAGAGAAGAGGCAAGTTACACATCCTGCATGGTGATATGGTTACTGATACACTCTTGATGCATAACTGTTAGAAGGATGAGATGAAGACAGAGTCCTGGTCAGGGATGGTGGCCACTGTAGCTGCATCCAGAAAGATGAAAGTTGAAATGCCTGTTTTGCATCCTGCATGAAAATTAACACATGCTACTAAGATCCCTTTGCTCTGCTTCTGGCTTCACTGTTGAAGATGCTATCTGGAGTGTCAGTAACTAAAATTATTCCAAGATTCATTGGGATTGGGATAACTAGGGAGTAGAAGCAGGAGAGATGCTTGTGTTTGCTTTCTTGAATTCTTCACTTTTCTAAGAGCTGGGCACACCTTCTGCGTGACAGTCACATCTCCGCCCCTTGCTTTTGCCCATCAGATTCCCCCACCCCCACTCCCCACCAGCACAGTGAGGGCAAAGGGCGTTGAGAGGCAGACTCATCTGAGCAGAGTGTTCCCTTCGCTCCGCTCATCCCTGTTTGTTCATGGATCCCAGTGCCCAGAGCATCCCTGTAGAGCCTCAGAAGTGGGACAGAGGACAACTTAAATAAGTTTCCAGCCAAGAAGCAGCTGGCTGCAACTTCAGGGGAGGTGCTGGGCTCCCTTGTCGCCGCCTGAGGCGGTCTCCTCCTGCCCCTCCACTCTCCTCTTGTGACGACTCAGCTGATCCTGGAAAAATACAAGTATCCTCCTTAGTGACCGTGGGAGAAGAGGGACTCTTTCTTGCTGGAAAAGTTTCCGTCCCTGCAGTCTCCACTCAACTCCAACTCTCGCCAAGGCCACCGGGACTGGAGCGCTCACGAAGCCATGAACGAACGGCATTATCAGCCAAGTTATAGTTCGTTAGCCTTCCAGGAAGCCTTTGCCTGGATTGCAGTGATAGCCAGCACGTAGGGCCTTGCTGTATGCTGAGCTTCCCATATACAAACTCAGTCTTCACATAGATACAGTTACACTCCAGCTCTAACCTACTTTAGAGCTAAGTGCTCCCAGATGCCGGTAGTAGTTGTAGGGGGCACGGGTGCAGCAGCATTGGTTCTGGGTGCCCCATTAATGAAACATCTGGAAAGCTCCAGCTTCATTTATTCATTAAAGGGACTCCTTGCTACCAACCCCGGGGTGCTGGATACCCAAAGTAGCTTTCAGTAGGAACCTCTACCCACCCACCCTGCTTCTGCAGCAGAGACCTCCTCTAAAGCAACAAGAAGAGTGCACACTCCCCAGTCCTCCGTGAGAGGACTGAGGCTGAGGTATTTGCAGGTTTTAGAGTAGATGCCTGTGTGCTCAAATGGTCTTTCATTCTGCATTTCATTTTGCAAACAATTTACTCCCCCCTTCCCTGACCTGTTCCTGCTGCTGCCCGTCACCCAGACTTCCAAACCACATTATTGCATCTCGTGGTTACCTTTGACAGGTCTGATTCTGAAAACCCCATTTTTCACTAGGCTTTGAGATAGTCCTTGTGATTAACTTTTTACCTCTGTAAGTCACTGCCCCTCGTAATTTTAATTACATGGTCCATTCCTTTTCTTCTTCTTCTAAGATAATTTTGCTTTTGCAGTTGGGGTGGGTCATTGAGCCTTCTCTTCTTGACTGGAGCCATTCTAGGAGGATGTAATGAACGAGTATCATAACTCATGATGTGAAGATCTTTGAGGGGAGAAACTGGAAAAGAAAAACAAACAAACAAAAACAAACAACAACAACAAAAACCCAGTATGTTCTACCTGCCTTAGAGCTTGCATGCTGTGGTGGCCAAGTCAGGTTTTTATAGTATGCTATTCCTTCAGATGTCACCTAAGCCTGTGGTAGACTGAGTAAGTGAGCTAACATTAGGATGGAGTGGGAGCGTGGGAGTGAGGATGGTACCGGAGGCCCTGCTGTGTCATTAGGTCATTTGCAGTGTGAGAGTGTGAGCTAAAAAACAGTCTTACCGCCATGATGAGCTTTCAGTTCCATTTCTACAGGGCACGGGGAAAGCCATTTCCTATGCCCCCTAGAGCTGTGCGCCAAGACTTCGATGGTGTGGTGGGTTGCACCTGTAGTTCCAAGAGTAGTTGGAACCCAACTTGATTAATACAGCAAGTTGAAGATTAGTCAGGAGTACAGTTAGACCCTACCTAAGAGAGGCAGTGGCAAACAACAGTTTCACTGTCTCCACCAGGGTAAGTTTCCCTCCCCATACCCAACCCCTGGCCCCCGCCCCACCTTCTCCCTCTCTTCTTCACCCCCTTCTTTTGTTTTTGTTTGTTTGTGTTGTTTTTTGAGGCAGGGTCTCTCTATACAGCCCCTGCTGTCCTGGAACTCACTGTGTAAAGCAGACTGGCCTCAAATTCACAGGGACCCGCCTGCCTCTGCCTCTACCTCTGCACCTCCTGGATTTTTGTGTTGGTTTGTTTTTTACTTTTCCTGACAGGACAGTCTCCAGCAGCAAGTTCAGCTCTGGACCACACACGGTGTTTGTCTCCTGCACCTACACCTTGTCTCCTGGCTCCTGGTGTGTTCCCCCTTGCTGATGTCAGGAAGGAGGTGGAGTTGCTAGTCTTGACTAGAGATTCTGCCAGCATCCAACAATACACTGCCAGCGGAGTGTCTTCAGACTATAGAAACAACGTGCGGAAACATCTGCAGAGTGCGCTGGAGAGGCAAGCCGCCTTGCCATGAGCAGGAGTTGGCTTGCCTCTCTCTAGTCCTGCTCCCTGGGCATGGCCGCTGCTTTTTCTCGACATCTAGAGGATTCCGTCCCCCATTGCGTGGCATTTTTTTGTCTTCATCTGCTCCTTGAAAAGTTCTGAACAGGGGCTTCTACCTTGCTAGCTTCCCCAGCAAAGGTGCATTTTGTCACTTGGAAACAAGCCACTTTTGGCATCCTCTCTCTAGATTATCTCCTCCCTCCAGCTCCCTTAGAAGGGGTTTTTCTCTGTGTTGTTTTGCTTTTGTTTCATCCATCTCTGTAGAGAGAAGTAGAACTCTGGACTAGAATACATGAACAAGGATGGCCTCTCTGGAAAGTTCCAGAACGTGTTTCTTCTGCTCTGTTCCTTGAGTGACGTGGTGTAGAAGCGAGGTAGGCCTCATACCTGCCAAGTCCGCACAACCCAAGCTTGGCAGCCCTCCCCGTATTACCCTGCTGTCTTTGATAAGGAAAGGGCATCCATATTAAAGCTGGTTTTACTCCCAGGGGCTAACAGAAAAGCAATCTATTGTCCCATGGAGGTAAAAGCTGTACTCCTCAGTAGGGTCATTGTGCCTGCCTCCTGTTGCTTTGGGGGGACTGAGGGAGTGTTTATAAAAACAAACCTGTAAAGTAGAGACAAAAAGGCTTTTCCCCCTCAGCTTAGCCTTTCAAGTTAAGGTACTCACTTTGCCTGACAATAATAAAATGGAGAGTTGTAATTAGAAAAGGTTGGTGCAGTTGGTACGCCAACAATCATTATTTAAGACTTGTTTGGCCTTTCCTTTTTTGGTCAGTCATGCAATTATTTCTGTTGAAGCACAAACCAGAACCATCAGTTAAAGGCTAAATCAGGGCTCAGGAAATGCTCACTGTGCTTCGGCAGAGCAAGACAAAGGCCCTTGTTCTCTAGGTCCTCTCTCTCTCTCTCTCTCTCTCTCTCTCTCTCTCTCTCTCTCTCTCTCCCTCTCTGTCTCTCTCTCTCTCTCTCTCTCTCTCTCTCTCTCTCTCTCTGTGTGTCTGTGTGTGTGCGCGTGCACACACGCACGCACGCACATCAGGACAACTTTGTCATTAAAGTCTTTCAGCATAAATCAGGCTTGTTTTTATGGAAGTGCAGCAGGATCTAAGCGCTCTGCCTTGAGCCTGAGCGTCTAGAGTGGAAATAGAGTCATAAAGGCACTTGCACCTTACTTCTTCGTGCAGGATGAGTATTTGTAGAAAATGTTTCAGAATGCAGTCGCAGTCCCACTCTGTTCCTTTAGCAACTGGTAGTATCCGGAGCGTCGCCAATAAGACTTCAAGTTGTGTTTGCATCATCAGGCTTGGTATGGGACTTTGAAAGTTGTGAGTTTGAGTCTCTTCTCTCAGCACACCGGTGGTGGGTGTTCAGCTTGCTTGTTGATGCGTATGTATTGTGTCAGTTTTGGCTGTTGAAAGTGCTCCAAAGGAGGCCGGGCTGTAGCTTAGCTGGCAGTGAGTTGTTAGAGTGCTTCTCTGGGGTGCGTGGAGGCCCTGGGATCCAGTACAACAGAAGCGGTGGAAGGGACTGGGTCAGCTGTTAAAAGTCATCTTCGGCTACATACGGGTTAGCCTGGGATACAAGAGACCTTGTCAAAGAAAAGGTTGGAGTGCTCCTCTTGTTTTTAACCTAAGACACCATCTGAGAGTCTTACTGCTATTTAGTTTCATGCTGAATGTTTTCATTAAATTTGTTAAAAACAAATTTGGTTATGTATATAAGTATCTTAGAAAATAATTTATATATTCAATATAAATGGAGTGGACAAGAACTATAAACTGCACTCTGTTCTTCATACTGAGGAAACCGCAGAGATTATAAGAATAAATGGCACAGGGCTGTTTTTCTTTGTTTTTGTTTCTTTCTTGATTTACATTTTGTCAGTTTGTGTGTGTGTGTGTGTGTGTGTGTGTGTGTGTGTGTGTGTGTGGGCAGATGACCGTGAAGGCTAGCTCTCCTAAAACTAACTCTGTAGACCAGGCTGGCCTCAAACTCCAAGAGAACCTCTGCCTCTGCCTTCTAAGTGCTAGGACTAAAGGCATGCACCACCATGCCCAGCCTTTTTCTTTGTCTTTTAACTGACCTAGTGAACAAGAGGGAAGAAGGAAAACATGACCATTAACAACTTCCTTGACTTCCAGTGGGCGCCCAAGATGAAATTCTCTGCTGATCCTGAGAGGGTTTAGAGATTTGTTGTTGTTTGTGGTCCCCAGTCCCGTCCCGTCTCCCCCCCCCCCCCAATAAGTAAAAAATCTTTTACTCAACACTTGCTGGAGAAGAAACTCCAGTCTGGGCCTGGAGTCCTGTTCTTGTCAGTGGTCCGCTTTCCCCTGGGGTGAAGGGCCCCATTCTGCAGCCGCTGAGGCACTAGGCCTGCAGGAATGCCTGCGAACCGAGGACTCAGTGCTCTGCTCCTCTTTGTTTGTTTGTTTTCAGAGCAGATGGGTTTGTTTGCTTTTCGCTTAAACATTAATCAAAAATCAATTTCTGGCTATGTAAGTGGCATTAGATAATTCTCATTCTGGCTACAGTAAATAATATCTATTTGTTCATGTTAGATAAGTCTAGCTAGTGGTAAAATGTAAAATAGAATTACATGAGATATGACATACAGCTATGTGTTTTATAAATTAATGCTTTTATGCATGTGGGAGGAGAAGCAATTTAACTTACTGACAAAAGGAAAAGCAAGGGAGATTCCAAGAGAAAGGAGAGGATACCAAATGCAAACAAATTGGGACGATAAAGGGAAGACGGTAATTTAGTCCAATCTTTCCAGTAAATCGTTACAGTAAGTTGGGGAAAGAAGCATTAGGAAGGAATATTGTAAGCCCTGAACATGTTTATATCCTCTCAGTGCTTTCCTAGCCCTACTGTGTTCAGGAGGGATGTAGCATGTCACATAGTTGAGGGTATTATCCCTGGTGCAGATGGGATGTCTGCTTGTAAATAAACTGCCAGAATTCATTGTGTGTGTGGAAACATAACTACCATTTTCATGAAGCCAAAATAGAAGTTTACGTCCTGCTAAGTATTTGTGTATCTGTACGTGTGTCTATAGAGAGTCTTAATTGTTACGATTTGAAATACACAGAGAAAGCAGGAAGTTAACTAAAAGTGCCGTACGTGTTTCTCCCTTTCGTAGATTTAGATCTGCTAATTGCAAAAAAAAAAAAAAAAAAAAAAAGCCTGTTTTTAAATCAATCAACGGGAACTTTTTATGGCTTTTCTTAAGACTCGTTTAGCTTTGAAAAGGCCAAAAGTTTAATGAAGCTTCTACATGCCAATCTCCTTTTCCTTCTCCTAGAGAATGTGCTTCAACTGTAATTGCGTTTGCATTGTTTAAAATACTAGTGATTCCACAGCAAACCTCTGAGGTAGCTGAGACACAGAAGCAAAGCCGAAGGATCCACGTGTCTCGGCCTGGCGCCATGGCGCCCACCGTGTAGCTCCAGTCGGTGTCCTGGGTCTGTTCCTTTCTCAGTAAGTCCAGAAGGATTTGGCCAGCCCCTCAAACTTGGTAAACTCTGAAGTCTGCACAGTCAATGTTCAATAACACTGAGGGTAAGAATAAATATAAAGAAGTTAAAAATCTAGACACTTAAGCCCAGCTGGTTGATGTATGTCTTTAATCCCAGCACTCCAGATGAAGAAGCAAAAGGGTCCCCACGCGTCAGGGGTCAGCCTGGTCTACATAACTAGTTCTAGGATAGCCAGGGCTACGTAGAGAGACCATGTCTCAAAACAAGGGGAAAAAAGTGTATTTAGACACATATTTAAGCGGAATTTATAAAATTAAGTAGTAGAAATTTAAGTCGGTGTGTTTTATTTACAAAACAGGCATTTCAACTTTTCCTAAGAATTGTGCTATGGGCTTTATTCTTTGTTGACCCCGATACAGGAACACATCTGTCATGGCGGCCTTTGAGGCCCTTCTATGCATACAGTCTGGAAAGTGTTCTCTTTTCCTCCCCACTGCCCCGCTGATATTCCTGCATTTTTCTCTAAGGTTTTGTTGTCCATGAGCCATCTGTTTGCAGTTGGTTGACAAGGTTTTGTTCTCCCATGTCACAAGCATTGATTGCATATGTCCGTTTTCCGAATGCCATACCCAGTGGTCCTGATAGCAAATTACAGTGGTTAGTGCTCAGGGCTCCAACTCACAATGCCTGTGAGTGTTTCAAAGTAGCTGCTGCTATTACTGTTGTTGTCATCATCATCATCTAAGCTCCTATTTCATAGTAGATATAGTGAATATTAAAAGCACCCTAATGGACTACAAATTTTTTTTACTACACAATTGAGTTGCAGCCTCACAAAACCAAAAGTTGGAGATATGAGCCTAATGAAAACTCGACATTAGTGGCAGCTCCCAACTGCCTTCTCTGCATTGTCACAAGACATCATATGCTGCTCACACTATTTCTACTCCACCTTTTGCTTCTCGAAAAGAAATGTCAATTTTTCCAAGGAGTCTCTGTTATCAGCCAACAGAAAGATTCTTTGACTCTGTACATTTCTTTTTAACCCTGAAATCAAAATTTACTCCTCAAAATGCTTTATAACATTTTTTAGCTTAGGCCAGTTTGCATAAGGCATGCATAAAAAAACAGATCTCTCCGTGTGCTGACAGTGCGTTTGTACTTTGGGGTTTTGAACTCCTAAGGTCTTCCTTAATTCCCCCATGCTTCAGCTAGCTGCTTCTCCAGTAGTTACTAAAGGGATCATTGGATACACTAATGTTTTTCTGAGTAGTGGCCAGGGTGCAGGTACAAGAGTGACTCTCCTAAATTGAGAAGTAATAAATGGATTCAGAGAGAAATCGGGGTTAGGCATAATTGTTCTTTACTGCCCTGTCTTTCAGTGCAACCGCATTGGGGAGAATCTTATCTTCCCATAGCTCCTGAGAACTTGAGTGACTCCTGCCAGTTCTTTAGCAATGCTTCGAGGAATGGCCCAGTCTCTGATTCTGTAAACTGGGCTTCTCAGAGGTTTCTGTGTGGAACAGGAGAGCATTCGGTACTTAGGGATTCAGTTCGGGGAACAGCAGAGGCTAACTAGTGGAAGATGGTGGTGTTGGGAGCTTTCTAACCAAGATTCTGCAAGCACAGGGACTGTGGCCATGCTTGTCATCATCAGAGCAAAGGTGTTTACTCGAGGAGCTCCTTGAGGACAGATATGTGTGACTGTGTTGTTGTTACTAGCCAGGCACTTCCCTATGCCGACTATGACCTCAGCCCAAGAGGTCATAGGTTAAGAGGTCTGGAATGAGACCAAGGCTGGGCAGCTCTGCTCTGATATTTATGCTGGGACCTCTTGGTTTGTAAGATGATATTTTAGTTACGTTTGTCTGTTGAGACATGGTTGCACTATTTATTCCAAGCTAGTCTGAAGTTAAGACCCTTCTTCCATGAGCCCTCTTGTTCTGGGATTATTGACACCACCACATACAGCTGGTTGTTTAATGTTCATAAAGGGACATACCTTTAAACACACAGCTCTGAAACAGGAAACTTGGTTTTATCTCATAAAACGTTCAGCAGAACATCATGGCTATCACGTGTATGAATGAGCTCATCAGACATGAATGAGCTCATCTGTATGTCCAGCTCTGTGGGGTTTCTCTGGTATAGATAGATGCATAGCTGCTATAGTAGCCTAGCTGAGATACTTTCCTAAGGCATGCACTAAGGCACGCAGTTAGCTTTCCACCTCACCCACACTGCCCCAAGCCCTCAGTCTTGTTCTCCCAACACTTTCCACTCTTGGGTTAGAAGCTCCCCATATCCAGTCTTGCCTCTACCAGCTAGTGCTATGCCCTACATCTGAATTGCTTACGTTGTAAATGTCAAGTCAAAATTTATTGGTTTGAATTGAGTTGATTAGAACCTTGGTATTTTAGCCCAAAAGTTGAGGATACCCAAGATACAATTCATAGGCCACATGAAGCTCAAGAAGAAGGAAGACCAAAGTATGAGTGCTTTGGTCCTTCTTAGTAAGTGGTACAAAGTACTCACCGGGACAAATGTGGAGACAGAGTGTGGAGCAGAGACTGAAAGAAAGGCCATCCAAAGACTGCCCCACCTGGGGATCCATCCCATATACAATCACCAAACCCAGACACTATTGTGGATGCCAAAAAGTACTTTCTGCCAGAGCCTGACAAATACAGAGGTGGATGCTCGCAGCCAACCATTGGACTGAACATGTGGTCCCCAATGAGGGTCCCCAGTGGAGGAGTTAGAAAAAAGACTGAAGGAACTGAAGGGGTTTGCAACCCCATTGAAAGAACAATGACATCAAGCAACCAGACCCCCCAGAGCTCCCAAGGACTAAACCACCAATACATGGAGGGACCCATGGCTCAAGTCACACATAGCAGAGGATGACCTGGTTGGGCATCAATGGGAGGAGAGGACCTTGGTCCTGTGAAGGCTCAATACCCCAGTCTAGGGGAATGCCAGGCCACCAGGCAGGAGTGAGTGGGTGGGGGAACACCCTCATAGAAGCAGGGGGAGGAGGGATGGGACAGAGGGTTTTTGGGAGAGCAGGAAAGGGGACAACATTTGAAATGTAAATAAAGAAAATATCCAATAAAAAAAAATAATAAACTTCATACTAGTGAGGGGAAAAGACCTTTGGTGTCGTTTATTTATTGAGAGTTCTAAGAGCACAGGGAACTTGGCAAATAGCTCCATCAATGGCATGATTGCCACACAAATGTGGGGAACTGACTTCAAGTCGAAGAATCTATCTTAAAAATCACGGGCACAGTGGCACAAGCTTGAAATCTCCGTTATGTAGAAACAGAGGTAGACAGACCCCTGGGGCTTGTGGCCAGCCACTTGTTTGCTTCATTGGTGTGCTACAGCCCAGCAAGAGAACCTGTCTGAAATAGGGTGGAGGGAGGAACAGCACCCAGAGTTGCCCTGTGGGTTCACACATGTGCATACATGCTCAGATTCTAAGGGCATGGAATTAAGCATCTTCTGGAAATAACATAAGCCAGACTTAGTCATGTGATAACGCTACAGTGTGCAAATAATTTGCTATACAACATCATAGAAGAAAAGTTTTTCCCAGAGAAAAATGCTTAAAAATTAATAAGAAAAATAGTACTGAACAAAATGCTGCCAAATATAAATTCAAATAAATGATAGAACCATACCTTTAATGCGAGTCTAACCAATGTTAGCAAGATGTCAGTTCTTCCTGTGTTTATAAAGTTAATATACTTCAAATACTATGTGGTTTCTTTTAATTATACAAACTGACTCTACAGTCGTCAATAATAGCAACAATAATAATGGTGATAATAGTAATAGTGCTAAACAAGCCCAACGAAATTACCAGATAATTAAAGCATCCCATGGTGCCTAAGTAATTAATGATTAAATAGCTAGCAAGGTGCCAGTATGTGAAGGGACAGAATATGATATCCAGCCGTAGATGTGAGAACATGTGGCCGTTCGTTGTTTAATAAGATGACGTTTTATATCATTGGAGCAAATACGCTCTTTACTTAACTGATGTTGGATCATGGGTCCATCCTTGTTAGACTCTAAGTGAATTCATAATAAAGGTGTAAACAACAACAAACAAACAAAAGAACCAGAAATGTTGTAGTAGAACACATCAGAAAGTCCTTTTTATGAGTATTCAGAGCTCCTCCCAGCCCCCCATGCTTGAAAATCTAAAATGTTCAGTCACAGATTCTGATGACAGATCTATAGGAAAACAGCCCCACTTGGCAGAGGGGGCTGGAAGATGGTGTGTGTGTGTGTGTGTGTGTGTGTGTGTGTGTGTGTGTGTGTGTGTGTGTGTGTGTAATGGAATGTAATTTGCCAGCATTTCTGATGTACCAGTGCCTGTGCCCTTTGACATGGTAATTCTCCCAGGATGATCACCCACAGACACACCAGCACACCGGTGAACTGACAGGTGTATTAGGCCACTTTACATGGTGTTGTCTGAAATGACAAGTTCTATCAGTAGAGGGATAATAAATAGGTTTACTGTTATCTCTCAAACCTGCCTCCTCATTAGAATCATCTGGGACTTTGTTTCTACTGTTTCATTTCAAGGCTCACGTGATAGCCTCTAAACCAACTAAATCCGCTTCTGGGGAAGTAACAGTGATTTAAACACACAGGCAAGGTTGGGGACCACTCAGGGTTATCTATAGAGCAGAATGCTGTCTGTGAAGATAAGATGGCTGTTTTCTTGTTTTAATACTTTCATCCATATACAAAATGTGCTTTGATTACCACCCATTATCTTCTGTTTGTCCCTTCTTTCCCTTCTGTATCATTTCCTCCCTCTGTACAAAGCCTCCCTTTTATTTTCATTAAAAAAAAAAAATACACAGATGAGATAGGCTTTGGTCTGGCCAGCGTCACTTCAGATGATTGTCCACTCCTTAACTTCCCGCCGATAGTTTGGTTTTATCCTTGACATCTGACACAGCTGTGCGTGTGCATCACATTTCCTTCATCTTTTCCTGGTCCCATTGCTTGGCTGATGTGGATAGTAACGTGGATGTGTCGTGTGCTGACTTAGCATCACATCTGTACATCCCGAAGTGAGGTAGTAGCACATTTTTGGCCATATAGGCTTCCATAGTATCTAAACTACTTCATTTTTATTTCCACCAACAATGTGTACAGGCACATTTCCCCCTGCATCCTTGCCAGTGTTTGTTGATGGTTGTCTTAATGTGCTCCATTGTGAATGGGGTGAGATTTGAATCTCGGTGTGGTTTACATTTGCATTTCCCTGGTGGCTAAGGGTGTTGAGCATTTCTCATGTATGTATTGGTCTTTTGTGCTTCTTTTGAAAACTGCCCATTTGATTAATTTGCCCATTTATTGGTTTGATTATTTGTTCTTTTGACATTTAAATTTTGTTCTTTATATATTCAGTATATTAATCCCTTGTCAGATGAAAAGCTAACAGATTGTCTCTTCACTGTCTCCTTTGCTGTTCAGCTTTTTAATTTGAAATCCTATTTGTTAGTAGAGAAGACATACCGTTTGTAAACATAGACAGATCTAGAATACATTAAGCAACAAAGAAAAAAAAATAGCCCACTTACTGAAAGCCAATTGAGTGTTCTGTGTTATAGTTTTTATATATGTAATATATGTGTGGTGTTATTATTTATGGTGTTTGATAGGGTCTGTAATCACCGAAAAGTCAAGCTTCAGGCATGCCTGCCAAGGGCCGTGTTAACTTAAAGACGGGAAGACCAAGACTTAGGCAGCACCAGCCCCTGTCCTGGGAACCAGTTCTCTCTGCTTCTTGACTGAGGATGCAGTGTGGTAATGAGCATCCTGAAGCTCAGGCCATCATGTTTGCCTCACCGTGATGGGCTTTGAGCCAGAATACAGACTCCCAGCTTTACATTGCTTTAGTTGGCTATTTGTTCCCAGCTAATATACTGTATATTTTGTTAGTTTTGATTTTAAACCGTGCATTTGCCTGTACCAGAACAAATTCTATTCACAAACAAGTATCTGTAATCTTAAGGTGAAATCTGGTACCACTCTTTATCTACAGGTTTACTCTTTTCCACCATTAAAGGCTTAGAAAGATGGAGGGTTGATGACAGATGTCACATGAGGGCGTAAGCAGAGACTGAGCCCCAGCTGTGGAACCCCACAATTCTTAGAACACTGGATATGGCTGTATGGCGGACAGACTAAACTGTGAGCAAGTCAGTGACTGGTCAGATAGAAAAGGAGATGACAGTTCAGTGTCATGGTGGAAAGGAATCGGGGATGTGCAGAGTTGATAGCATAAGAGCCAGGAGGAGATCTCTGATTGAGATGGAGGGGGGAGTAAGAATCCACCTCAGAGACAGAGGCCTTCAGACAGAAAGCAGGGGGAGACCATCACAGCCACAAACGGAGCATGGCGCTGCTTCACCCCTACAGATGGCAATGGGTTGGTTATGCAGATGTACAGGTGATACCACTTCTGAAATTTTGCCTCTCCGCTCTTCCTTTACCAACAAACCATGCTAGTTCTAGTTTTGTAGCTAATTCTGGCCAGAGAAGTAAGAACGGAAAGAGACCTCTCTGCTCTTGGTACACAGTGTAGTTGGTGGGAGGTTGTGAAAGGTATGCCAAGAGAGGAAGTGATTTTAGGCAGAGTGGAAATTTGCCAAGTAGAGAAAACAGAGTTGTTGACCCAGCAGAGAAAACACATTAATTGCACGTGTGTAAGGAAAGATTTTCAGGGGTAGGCATACTCAGGATGCTAGGGAAGAATCCTAGAAATATTTGGCAAGTTTGCAGCGGGCACTTTAGTAGAAGCCCATCTCCACTGAAGACCCAAATCTGAAGATAATACCATTCCAGGCCTCAGGAAGTTCAGGGTCTTAACGTAGGAGTGGAGTCTAAATACAGCATTAAAGCCCTATCAGAGACTTAGTGCTAAGAAAACAAATTTCAGTCTTCTGCAAGAAGTGGGGTAGCTGGGCCAGGGAGAACGGTGGAGAACAGTGGCCTCTCCTGGGCAGGCAGAGGTAAAGTCTAGAAAGCATAAAAACCAACGTTGAGTAAAATGATGTGTGTGGTCTGGGCAGGGACCTGGGAACAGAACAAAGTGTCCAGAGGGAGGGTGCCTACAATGAAAGTAGCTACTGGTTTGGGGTCTGATGCCAGGCTGCAAGGACCAAGGAAAGCCTAAATCCATGTTTTATACAGCAAAGGTGACTTGGGGTGAACATTTACTGGGGTTGCTTGTGGCAGGCTCCATAGGAGATAGCAGAGGTGAGGGACTAGAATGGCAAAGGAGAATGCCAGGTGGCCAGTTTGCACTGTTATCTCCTATAAAGTACCCGTTATCGATATATCGTGATACCGATATATCTTGATTGTGAAAAGTGACAACGTGGTCTCTGTATATTCAACAAGCATTGAAGTGGAGAGAGCCGGCTTGGCTGGCCTCCTGGTCCCCTTTTACATTGAGGAGGCTTGCTCAGGATAGCGACTTGTGAGCATGTTTATGTGCGGGGTGAGCAGAGCCCCCCATCCTAAGAGCAGATGGTTTCCTCCGCCTGGGGTCCTGTAAGGATGGTGAAGCTGGAGTGAGGGAATGGGAGATTCAAGTGAGACTGCCAGAAATACTATGGGCAAGGCAAGTTAACCGCTTATTTCTTATCAAGTGGTCCCAACGCCGTCATGTGTTGTTTCTTTTTGTGTATGTTCTCCATCCCAGCTGCTCCCAATAGGCTCAGAGCTCCTAAAACTTGCTATCAAAAGATGTAGCTGTGTGTCTGGTGCACCAGCATGCCATTAATGGCGTATTGTATAGTGCAACAATTTTAGTGTGTGATTTAAAGCAACTTTCGTAAAAGACAATTTTAAATTTTTATTCGACGGTGAGGAAGGGGCTTCTGGACAAAAGCGACTAAATCGGTTATCATTCCATTGGAGACTTCGTCAGCCATACAAGAAGTGAAAATGATGGAAACAAAACCTTTGAGGTTCTGCACAAAACAAAAAAACGATGTGTGGCTTAAAGTCAGCAGTTCTGGCTCGGGGGGGGGGGGGGGGGGGCTCCAAACGACGCCTCCAGGTGCTGACTTTTGGGGCCACCCCCTTCCTGCCCTCCCCGCTGTGGCAGCCAGGATTCCTTTTGTCTCGGGTGCTTCCCCACCCCGCCCTGCCAGCCAGAGGGAGCTGGCACCGGGCGCCCTCCCCACCGCCCCTGGACCAAGGTTGTTTACTACTTTCTACTCGGAATAACACGCCAATCACCAGGGCCCGCCCTCTCTCTCAGCCAATCAGTTTGTTGGGAAATTCCACCTTTCCTAAGGGCCCAACCAGCGATTGGCTGCAGGACTTGTCAGTCAAGCTGGCATCCCGCAAGGATGCAGCTGGAGTATTAGGGACGCGATCACCAGAGCCGAGGAGGAGTAACCTTCCCATAAACAAGATGGGGGGCCCCCCAAGAAAGCACGGATTGGGGTGGGGAGCTGAAGCTCAGCCCAACCCCGGGGCCCCACCGGAGTGAAGAGGGCCGAGCGCAGAGCCGGGGAATCCCTCCCTCCGCCTCCCGCCCTTGCTGCAGTTGTAAACACGCTTCCCTCCATGTCTGTTTTTCTTTCTCTAACCGTGGCCATTACAGGCTGCTGTTTACAAAAATCCTGCAGGGCAGTGCTGTTCTCTAGGATCCTGTCCTCCATTCACCTTGCCTCAGGACCCCTTTTCAGGCTTTTTTTTTTTTTTTTTTTAATTTTCTCCCCGCTGCTAGGCACAAACTGAAGGAAGCTATTGGGTCGTGCAAGCTTGTTTTCCTTTTATTGCAGCACGCAAAGCAAGTCACGCTGTAGCAGCAGCACCATTTCCCAGGAGAACAGGCTGGCTGGCCATTAAGAGCACCGCGCAGCCTAAACAGGCGTAGCTCTAGAAGGACTGGCTGGGTTTTTGTTGTTGTTATTATTATTACTGGTCTGAGTCAAGCTGGATGCTATTTTGATTCTGCATTTTCTTCCAAAATTCGTCTTGAAATCTATCCCCACTTACAGGTTTGGGATTTACACCACCACCCGGCGCACGCCCCTTTTCATAAAGGCAGTATTGTGTTGAACTAAATGTTTTTCTACCTTCTCTGATCTGAATCAGGTTTCCCATTTCTAGCAGCACAATGTAGTTGTATTCTGTGTGGTAGGGGCGTAGTGGACATGAATTATTTGCGACAGGGTTGCCTGGAAGATACGGAGTGGAATTTGCGTGGCACGGAACAGTTCCCAGTGCCCAAGGTTTCTGTTACTCTGGCTCCAAGCAGGAAGCGCAGGCAATATGGCAAAACACAGCACGTGGCATCCCATTCAAAAACGCTCTTTTCTAGAAGCTGGTATTGCAGAGGATATCCGATCTTGACTAGTTTCACCACCACCACCACCCCTTTCACAAGCAGAAAGAAAAACTAATGTACGGAAATTTGGTGTAGATATTTAGTAGGAAGCTTTGTTAAGTGTAAAGGCAAGGTTTGGAAGTTCTGGCGAGAAGCTGAAGGACCTTGTGGGCACGCTTTACAGGATTTAAGGTTGTAGGAATTGTAACCCCCACATGGGAGGCCACGGACCTCTGGGCTCCTCTAGACTTAACACCCTGCAAAGTTACTGAGCTACAGAGCCCTGGAGGATCTTAGGGTTGATGCTGAGGGAGAAAGGAAGGTTGCTGCAGGTAGGAATGTGGGTGGCCCTAGCATGTTCTGGCCAGGATTGGATTTCCAGGAGTAGCTTCTATGGCTACCTGTGTGAGTTTGTGGAAGACTCCAGTCTTAAGTTATGAAAGCCTGGTTAGGATCTCAGTGGATGGTTGGTCTTTTTTCCTACTTACTCATTTGTTTGATCCCAAGCCCCAAACCACCCCCCCCCCTTTACACACACAAGCAGCTTTCCCCAAAATGACCAAGTTAGTATGTAACACGCTACCGTTATATACTGAGCTGTCGTCAGGATTTGAGTGGAGGTGGCTGTGTCGCTTGTAGTAAGGGGAGGTTACGAAGGCCACAGCTGGGGCAGAGTTCTGCCTCAGGGCTACAAAGTTCCTGGCATCATTACCCCACCTTATGAAGTTACAAACTGGGCAAGGGGTTGAAGGCAGAAAGAGACCGTAATGAAGAATGTTGTGATGATGTGTGTACCAGCTCCTGTCCCTTATTAGCTGCCTCATCCAGGCCAAGTAAGTTCACCTCCGTTAGCCTCCTTGTCCACTGCCTGAAAGGAAAGCCGTGATGTCTGTGTATGGCTGTGAGGGCTCAATGACCTTTGTCATGCAGTGGGCTTGGTACCAGCCTGGGACTCCTGACAAATGTGTCTTACCCCTTCTTTTTTCCGTGACCCTTCCCTCAAACCTCCCGCTTGCTCAGGGCTCATCTTTTCCTGGTGATTTGTGTTAACCGTTCCTCCCTGGCCAAGTCAGCCTGTTAATTTTTCCATGCCAACAGCTTCCGAGTGCCAGGAAGTCACGTCTGAATAGCCAAAGTATGTTTTCCTGTAGGAGAGTGCCAGCGTGCCAAGTGGCACGTCCTCAGTTGAGCATGCAGAGCTGGGGGGGAGGGGGAGGGGTGGTGAGACCTAGCTGTACTTCCCGCCATGTCTTCAGATAACTTTTTGAATCACGAGTGAAGTCTTGACTTAATCCCCTGGCTTTCATAAGCAGGGCAGAGCAGTGGCCCCGGCCTGGCTCTCAGTTCTTCTTGACCTGATTTCACCCTGCCACCTCTGCCTGTGTCTCCCACCACATCAGTACACACATGGTATGTGTGCGTACCACAGTGCTACCTGGCTCCTGTGGTGAGGATCTGAGGTCTCTCTCCAGTTGGGGAAATGGCCTCCTTGATGCCATTTGCTAGAGCACTTCCTCAAGCTGACCTCTCCATATTCTGTCCCAGTAGTACCTTTGTTCTTCTCAGTCCTGTCTCTGCTTAAGGGACAGTGGCGTCCTCTTGTGATGGATCCTTCTGTGATTCCTGTGGTTGACTGACTTTTCTTCCCACAGAAAGTAGTAGTTTTCTCTGCACTCTAGGCCAGAGTGAAAGCTGTCTGTCTGTCTCTCTTCCCTCTCAGTAGAATTCTGATGCCTGGAATTCAGGCCTGACCCTTCTTTCTTAATCTGGAGCAAACATGGTAATACCTCTTCCTTGGGGAGTTGTGAGGATTAACTGTGCCCGGCTTCAAGTTTATACCTGACAGGCACCCAGGAAGGGGGAAGAGTTATCTTTTTATCATCCGTAGATGGAAATGTTAGTGGCTGTAGAGGTCTGCCAAAAGAATGGCTGAGAATTATGTAAATCAGGGACTTGATCACTGCTCTTTGACCATTCCCTGTAAGGATCATACGGTTTTTATACTTCCTATTTGGTAACCCTTTGATAAATCGGAAATCAGCCTTTTGTATAATACGCTAAGCTAAAGAGCTAGTGTTTCATCAGTGATTTTTTTTTGAAAGCTTCTGGAAACCCTAACCTGTGGGAATTGGGTCCAAGAGGGAAGTTCAAGCCACCAGAGGGCAGAGGGAGTTTTTGTCTTTACTTCTGGGGTTATTGGTTTGAAGTTCTGACTAGTGAATGAACGAACGAATGAACGAGTGGTACTTGATATACACCTCCTGGTCTTCTCAAGCTGGTCTTTTTGCAGACACAGGCCCGACCCTGATGAAGCTTGTGAAGCTGCGGGATATGGCCACAGAGTGGATGTATGATGGGCAGGATCCAATGATTCTGACAGCCACAGTTAGGTGAGCTGGGTTGTGCTGAGCTCTGCCCAGTTCCCTCACCCTGGAAGGGGTCTACTGGCTGGCAGCAAGCCAGCAGGACTTAGGAGCCTTACTCAGCACTGACGTGTGGGATGCTTACAAATCATGCCCTTCCTTGAAAGAGATCCATTCAGCTGTCCTACAGCCAGCTAATAGAATCAGCATAGTCTGTAATCTTTACCAGAGCTTTTCCATTTATATACCTATAACTCTATGTGATCTGGCAAGTCAGTTTCGCCCAAGCCTTGGTTTCCTCCTCTTTATTGTATAGACAATATCCAGGTGAAGGGTAGGTGAAATAGTATATGGAAAGTGAAAAGCTCTGGGCCATTTAAAGACGAACAGATAGACATTAGCTCTGACTGTACAGATATGTAGACAACGCTAATGCCATTTGGAAGGAGCCATTGTTGAGCATGGAAGAGACTGAGCTGTGGTATACTACCTGAATCAGTCTTCTGGGTTGCTCTGAGATTGCATTTGAAAGTAAAGAGGTTGCTATCCAATATAAAGACTTGTATCCAGGCTCTATAAAGACGTGTGTCCAGGCTCTAGAGGGATGTTGGCTGTTGTTTAACAGAATACCATTCTTCTTTTGTTTCATTCAGTCATTTCCCAAACATCCAACCATCTGTTTGGTTACAAGCATTGTGCTTATAATAGGGGGGTGCAGCATCAAAGAGGGGCCTTACTCTCTGCTCACACAGGGCTGAGTGTTGGAAAGGAAATAGAGAGGCACGGGGATGGAGACACCTGCCCTCTCTACAATCTGGTACGTGTGTTGACCTGGGATGCTCTTTCCCTGTAAAAGCAGTCATTTGCCCTTTCTTCTGTAAATATCTCCTTTCTCTGTACGTAGGGACCCCACTCAAGTCGGGTTGTTAGGGAAGAAGCATTTTACGGTAGAGAGTAAGGGGCCAGGCCTGGGGAGAGAATGCATACCCAACTTAGCTTTGTACATGAAGTTGCTTAGGGAAATGCACACAAACACAAAGGCCTGACAATTACGTAACCTGTGTAGAGTAACACACACCTGGCAGTCCCAAAGGGAGCCGGAAGATCAGTTCAAGGCCATCTTCAGAGACATGGCGAAATTGAGGCCAGCATGAGCTATGTGAGAGCTGGACTGAGACCACACCCCTGCTCTTCTGTCTGACCTGCACTGTTACTCTGTAGTCTTGTGCCTCGACAGATCCCCTGTGTCTGCCCTGCGTGTGGTAGCCGGGAGTTGAGTAGTTGAGAAACATTTAGGATGTGGTGAGCTCTCTTCGTTGCACTTTTTACTTAATCTTAACTGTTTCAAGTTTCAGAGGCCTCCTGTGGCCTCCTGTGGCCCCTGAGCAGCACAGATCAAGATGCAGATTAACAAAATAATCTCTAAAGGATGTGGATTGGGGTTTTTTTGTTTTGTTTTTTAGTGGTTTTTTTGGTTTGGGTTTGGGGAGGGGGTTGTTTTTGTTTTTTGTTTTCTGTTTGTTCTTTGTCTAAAGTAATTAGTAGTTAAAGTCTGTATATATCATTTTCCCTATCCTATTTAAGACTAATAAAAAAAAATACATACACTTAAAAATGTGTATTTTAAAAATGTGCCGTCCAGCCTAGAGCCTCTGCCTGCTCATACACACTAAGGCTGTAGAGTGCCCCTAAGAACTGGGTACTGAGAGTGACCTGCTGTGCGTGACTGACTAACAAGGGGTTAACAGGCCCAGGGAAGAGTTTGAGAGAAAGCAACTAGGACAAGCTCCATGGTTCTGCCAAATGGCTTTTGATTCATAGGTATTCAAAAGCTTTTGTGGCTATGAAAATAAACTAGATTTTAAAACATTTTGAAATAAAATTGAAACTCATTTGAGCTGAAAGCGTTGAGTTGCTTCTTGTTTTTTTTTTTTTTTGTTTGTTTGGTTTTTTTTTTCTTTTGGTTTATTTGTGGCTCTGTCCCCCTCAGCTTTGCTATTTCATGAGATTTGGAGAATAAAGCCTAGCCGGTCAGTTTCAATTTTATTTAAATTCATTTTGCCTTCATTCTCCCTCATCCAGCTCAGTCCTGTGATATATTGGGATCAGAGTGCTCGCAGGAAACGTTGAGATATAAAAACATTTTCATGAAAACGTTTCCACTTACACTTAATTTTTTCTCAATAGAAAAAAAACTATTTCCAGCTTAATCCTGCCTCTCCCCTCTTGAAATGAATTGTGTGCTTTAGAAATAACATCAATCCACACAAGGACAGACTCAACCATTTAATGGAAGGTAGAAAGGCTGGAGAACACTGCCTTCAGAAGCACACACTCTGCCTTTCTGGATGGTCAACGCGAGCGCGTTTCTCATCTGGGCCCCGGTTTGTTCCTGAACAAGACGGCAAGCGGGCATAGCACTAAGCTGAGGCCCGCCACGGGGAAAGCCTCTTGCTCCATCTTAAGCCGTCATCCCATCTTTACCGTCATCGCCCGAGTTTTATTTTTGAACGACTTGGGAGCATCTGCCAAGGCTAGCTGATGTTGAAACTTCCTTTCTGCAAGTCCCCTATGACATCTGGGTCCAGCTATGTGGGAAGGTGTTGGAACACGCCGTGGATGGAGCCTTGCTCACTCTTTTCTTGAGGGAGGAAAGCAAGCCATCTCCTCTCAGTGGTGGCATTCCTCCTTCCCTTGACTCTTGGAAGACACTGTTTCCTACAGCAGTGTTCTGCTCTTGAGAAGTCCAGTCCCTGAGGGACAGAAGCCTGTCTTCTAAATAAGCTAGGGGAAGCCATAAAGAAAATAAAGAGTCCTAGCAGGAATATTGGCAGTCCCAGCTTTACTGTGTTCTCATTCCAAGTATAAAACCCACTGACACCAGGGTCCCTGGAAAAGTTGACCCTGATCACCTGTGGGATATTGAGCCCTGTTTTGAGAGTACATTTATCATTTAGTTTTTGCTGCAGATTTTGGTAAAGTCTACCAATGTTATTTTCCTGGTGAGCAAATAGAAGTCTAGAACTAAAACTAAACTCTGTCTGTCTTTCTTGTGCACAGACACCCCTGCCCCTGGTAAAACAGGGTTTAAACTAAGCCTCAGTTTTAAATGTGTGCACTAGAAAAGGATATTAGTTCCCCTGTAGGTCTTCTCCTGAAGAAGATGCTTCTAAGCCTCCATGTGTGATAGGAATTGAGCCTGGGTCCTCTGGAAGAGCAGCCAGTGCTCTTCACTATCAAACCATCCCTCCATTCCCAACTTAAATGTGAGCTTAAATATTGAAACCTTTTTAATTACTTAGTCCAGTTTCAGTTACAGCCAAAAATTTAGTGAAGACTGTTTCAGACTCAAGCTCCTGACACTATAGGAGACAGGTTAGTGGTAAGTCAGTCTTGAGAAAGTCACTAGGTAGCAGGAACCTCTCCTCTCATGCCCGGGGACCAATATCCCTCAGTGAGAAAGCGTGACCAGGTGATACACAGACCGAGGGCTGAGACTTCTGCTCCCGTTTTCCTGCACTGTCCCTTGCTGGAGATCTTTCCAGCATGCATTCAGAACCGCTGCACTTTTTACTCTAGTGAACACTGGTTATTTCTTACCCGCTCAGGAACATCAGCGAGCATACATAACTTGTATTATGCTTAATCCAGCAGTGCCCTCCGGCGTGAGAAGGAAGCAGTTCGCTCTCTGCTGACAGTTTCTTGCACTCACTGTGTTCTGACGGTCTGGGTTTATCATTTTTATGCCTCCTTTTCTGTTTAATAGACTCACCCCAGTAAGAGAAGTCTGTCTCCATCAGCTCCTCTGCAGGTGTTTATTTGCTTGGAGTGCTTTGAAAAGAGATGAGCATTGCTTGTTACCACTGTGTGAGAGAGCAAGCAAGCAGCAGCTCAGAGCTGGCTGCTTCCTGGTTCCCAGCTACACCCTAGAAGTATGTTCTTTTGAGGGTTGGGTTCTGGAAAGTGAACGACAAGTCTGTGAGTTACCCTTCACGTGAGGTTGGTTTGCTCTCCTGACCTCCCTCTACCTACCTGCTTCTTTCACAGCATGGCGTTTCTGGAGTCATTAAGATAAAGACACATTTAGCTGCATTGTAGCCTCCAGCAGAGGTCAAACCCATCTTCACAAGGATGCAGTTCTCACTACTGCGCCTATCCTGGACAAGTCCTCAGGTCCTAATTTCATGACTTCCTGTGCCTTCTCTCAGATAACCACCTGAAAAGGCTTCTCCCAAGCAGCTCGCCGTAAGCGCTCCTAGTCCTTACCACCAGCCACCGTCAAGAGCCCTCTTGGTCCGTCTCTGTCCTCAGATGTTCCCTGTGAAGAACACAGCCTGTTACCCTCTGGGCTACCAGACACCATGAGTCTAGTGTTGGACTCTCTGCAAATGAAGTGCATTATAATTTAGGAGGCAACCTTGCATAATATACTAGAGTCTGGCTCCTGGCCTGGGCCAACCTGAGTACCTGTTCCCTTCAGCCATACCCAGGCTATCTAATCCTACACATGTTGGGCAGGCCTTTGTGTCTCTGCTGCCTGTCTCTAAAGGGGGCTCAAGCCTGAAACCCCAGCTATTCAGAAGGCTGTGCAGAAGGGTTTCTTTTTTTTTAATTTATTTATTTCTATATAAGTACACTATAGCTATCTTCAGACACTTTTTCGTCTCTCTCCCCAGCCCCGTTCGCTCCAACCCAAAGATGTATTTATTTATTATATGTAAGTACATGTAGCTGTCTTCAGACACCCCAGAAGAGGGCATCGGATCTCATTAGGGATGGTTTGTGAGCCATTTCAACTCAGGACCTGTGGGAGAGCAGTCAGTGCTCTTATCCGCTGAGCCATCTCTCCAATCCTGCAGAAGGATTTCTTGAGCTCGGGAGTTAGAGATGAGCACTGGTGATGAAGTAAGACACCAGCTCAACAGAGAACAAACTTGTGTCATACCATTGATTCAGAGGACTTAGCATAGCTCTCGGAGCCAGCCAAGAACCTGGACCAGCTGTATCCACTCCTTTCTGTCTCATTACCTGGAGGGGGCACCTCGACTCCAAAGAGACAGTGCATCCCTTTGCGGTGGAGTACTCCTCTGTTGTGCTATACACGCCTTAACACTCAGCATCACCGAAGTAAAAATGGTAGCCTTCTTACATTCACCTGGGGCCTTAGTTTGTTCTTCTTTGCCAGTGAATATAGTTACATTTAAGGCTACTCCCAGAATGAAGAATCTCAGGTTGTTCTAGTCAAAGCTTGACAAGGTCTTTTTACTGCCCTCACTACCACCACATAGTGATAGATGAGGAAACTAAGGCTTGTGATACTGGGAGCTGTCTGCTTACACATTAGTCTCCCTCTCCCCCTTGGAAAGAGTGGGATCAATCTCATGTTAAACTTTCCAAGCTCAGAGGATGCTATCTGTGACAGAAGACAGAACAATGTCTGCTCCCATAAACAAGGACTCCAAAGGACCCAAAAAGGGTGTGTGTGTGTGTGTTTAGTTTGTATGGATGTTTTGCCTGGGTGTGTATCTGTGTACCACTTGCGTGCTTGCAGCCTAGGAAAAGGGCATGGGACATGCGGGACAAGTGCGACAGATGGTTATATTCTCGTTGAGCATCTCGTTAACGGCTTTCTCTTCATGAACACTCAGTGTACCCTCCACTTCCGTTGCACTGGAGGGTAACATGAGATAGATGGGGAATTGTGAGAACGTAAACGCCCCCACACCATCCCCATTGGTGACCAGCTCTGCCAGCCTGAAGACCTTCCAAAGAAGCATATCCTTGATGTGTCCCTACGCAAAGTAGAGATTTCTCTCCTCCCGAAGGAAGAGTGTTGCCTTATTGTCAAACTGTCGGGGACATTGTGTTCCATATGTCACTAAGTTGCTTTTATTTACCTTAGGAACTTAAAAAAAAAACACTTTGTTTTATATGAAATATTTCTGCTTCAGTTTTGCACACGTGGGGGTGGGAGGTGTCTGACATCTTCTAATTAGCATCTTACAAAACCCCGATGAAGCTGTCCGAACCATGAAGGTAGCACCTGCACTGTACTGCCACCATCTGCCCCTTCTTCCCAGTGCCCTTTGACCTCTCTTGTGCCATTTGTGGTTCCTGATCCAGGAGCGGTGCCCACCCAGCTCTGATTCCTGTCCTCCTTGATTTCTCCGATTCCGGGACACTTTTCCCACACTTCAGTAGCTCGATCCAGGTACTTCATGGGAGGTCATTCCTTGCAGCCCCACACACAGCCTCCTGTGCTCTTTCCTGCTGTGAAGAGTCAGTACGTCAGCCTGCCAGGGCACCTGATGCCCCATGCTTAGGTAATTGTGACACTTGGTTAATGCTGTCTCTGCAAGGTCCTCTCGTCACTTAACATCTTTATTTTTATCTCTAATTAAGAAGTACTTTGAGACAGATCTCGGGACTCTCTAAACACACTGTTCATTATTTCTTCCCCTCCTCATTCAACACCCATTGCTGTGGCATTGGCCAAATGGTGATTTCCTATTTTTGTTTTGTTTTGTTTTTGTACTTGGTAATTGACGTTCTCCTGCTAGGACTTTGTGTATCCTTTTAAAGTGTAGAACACAAAACTTTTAAAATAGCAGTGCTAGGTCCACTTTTATCAGGGAGGACAATTACACGTGCTATGAAGTAGAAAAATACGCAGAGCCAGAAAATATCTCAAATATGAATGTTATTTGAAATGTTCCTACTGTTTTTCCCTGCAGAGGAGGCAGAGGGCTCAGCTGCCAAAATAGCCCCAGTAGTTTTGGTCCCAGACACAGAAGTCTTACTTCCAAGGTCTCAGAGACAGGATGCTCAGAGAGAGGGGCTGACATCAGAGAATATTCATTGTGGGTTGATTGGGAGGGAGGACTTACCTCAACACAAGGCATCTGATGGAACCTTACTTCTTCTCTCCATGCTCTTCAAGCTTTGGTGAAGACTTCCTGAGGCACGGCTTCCTTTTTGTAGATACTTTTGCTGTAGAAAACAGGGTGAGTGGAGGAGGGGCACTAAAGGTCAGCGTCACCAGATGTATTGGTTTGTTCCAAAGGAAACATTCTGAAGGGGAAGGATTGAAACCAGGGGATTTCACATGCCAAGCACACACTCTGTCACAGTGCTACACACACACACACACACACACATATAAACCATACCACATACACACACTCACACACACATAAATCACATCACATACACACATAAACTATACCACATACTTTCTCTCTCTAGCTCGCTCTCTCTCTCTCTGCCTATTTTGAAAACATTAAACAACTCTCCTTATCTTAAAGAGTTATTAAAAAGCGGGAGCGAATTTTACTCTATGCTTTTTCTTTAGTCCTTCTTACCCAGACTTCATCTGCCCCTTAGAAGACTGAGAATATTTATGTTCTTCCTCTGTGTTTAATCAGGTTTTATGCATGTGTTTGGTAGAGCTATGAAGGCTTACACACTTACTTACTCTTGAGCTCCCTCCCAGAAATCTGTAAGGACGGTGAGCTTCCTGCAGCCCCCGTGTTCCCTCACTGATAGTGTGCTAACCAGTCACAAATGAAATTCTAGGGAGTATGAAATGGAGCTGTTATATTTGGATGGGGGGAGAAAAAGGAATCCTAGGCATTTCAGACATCAAGCATTCAGTGACATCAGCTGTCAGTCACACATACCGACTAGACGAGGAGGAAGTTTGACAGTGGGACTCAGGATTCTGATTCCATTTAATACACTGAGTATAACATCGAGGTATTGGCAGTGAGATTGTGCAGAATTTGTGTGTCACATCCTCCGTGTTCTGTTGTGTTTGCGTTTCTTGGAGAGTATTTGAAATTTGGCAGCAAAACAGCAGAGATAGGTAAAATTTCTGAGTGTTATTTCTACACCCTAAGTGGAAATCAATGCCATTGTATGCTTAAGATGATTGCAGGTGCCAACCTGGGCTTAGAGAATGCTGTGCCGCTCCTGATTGGGTGCCAGCTGGGCGGTACTAGAAGTGGTATGTTAGGTTCCAGGCATACCCACTACCACCTCACGTGGTCTCCAGCAGGCCTGGGCTCGTTGCAGAGGGTGGCTGGATTTCTAGGTTGGAAGGCACCTTCCTTGCCTTGGTTGGCTTTTAATTCTACAGTACATTGAGAAGGCTTCCAAAGTTTGTTGTTCCTCTCCCACCATGCCCTCTTAATCCTAAATTTTTGGAAGACCCTCTTTTTGCATGGCCACAGCACCCAATAGGACAGGGGTTCCACGCCCCAGTCAGCAGTATTTTATATAGAAAAAGATCCTTCCAACCTGTCTCGCTACACATTAGCATGTCTTAATGATGATCTGAGGTTTGGGTAGGAGACCAGTAATTCTGGAACTATAGGAAAAGTGTTCCCAACTGCCGTGACCCTGCAACAGTATTGCCCCCTTTCTCTGTTGCTGGAGGCAGCTCATGGAAGAAAGAACTTGCCTAGGTCACTCAGAGAGCTGCTGACTCTCGTTAGCACACCACACAGTTTAAAATGAAAAGTTGCAGAGTGTGCTTGCAAAAGAGGCAGACTAACGTGGAGTAAAGAATAGGCTCACATGGAATTGAGGCTCATGGGTGAGTGCTGTACTCTGGTACTCGCTGTGACAGGGGTCCAGGCTTCACAAAAGAGGGGGAGTGGTCAAGTCTTCCGAGGAAGCTTCCTCTATCCCCATCCCCACCTCTCACACTGGACACAAGCACCCTCCTTAACTTAACCCTGAAGCCTGGGGTGTGCCCGATCCTAATGTTAAGTCTCCAGCACACTTGAATCTTCCCAGCCGCTCTGTTTTCTTTTTTTTTTTTTTTTCTTCCTTCACTAAAACTCAATACAAACAGTTCCGTAATGGAGATCTCAGACGATAGAAGCAATTTGTTGAAAATGAAAAAAGAAAAGGGAAAAAAAAAAAGCCCTGAAAGACTAAGCTTCTTTTTAAAAGAGCCAAACACTCTTGTTAATACTTTGGGAAACAGAAATGTAACTTTGGGTAAATTATCTCAGAGTCATGGCGGTTCGGACTTAGGTGGGGAAGTCATCTTTTAGGGGTCTCCTTGCATGAGCACCACATAATCAGCATATTCATGTGTACCCTGGTCTAGCTCAGACCTTCAGGAGCTGTGAAGCCTTCCTGTTGGGGTGCTCAGAAGCATAGGAGTGAAACCAGAAATTGCTAAGCATGAGAGGAAGAGGGTCGCCATCCACTCTTGGCTCCCTTCTTCTGGCTCTCCACCTTGTAGGCGTTAATGTTTAAAAAACATTCTCATCAAGCATGGTCCTTTTTAGAATTCACAGGATCTATGGGGTCAGGGAGTATGAGTGAATGTGAAAATGCTCGTTTGTTTTAACAAACGACAGAGGTTTGGGGGTTTTTTCCCTCCACTGCCTGTGCAGCCTTCCACACTGTTAGGCAGTCAGGAAGCCCAGCCCAGCAAGGCCATTAAGCCATCCTTCCTTGTAATAGGAGGAGCAGGAGGCAGGTACCAGTGGCATGGCACCTCTCACAATGGAGGTTGGTTGGTTGGTTGGTTGGTTGGTTTTTAAATTTAAATGAGGGATTGTAGATAGTTTGAAATCTTCTTGTACCAGGAGAAACAGAATGAAAAACTAGCATCTTCTAGTCAACTCAGGAAACTGTGTTGTTTTAAACAGATTGGCTGTGTTTAGTTATATACCTTTTAAACAGAGTATTACTAAGTTAAACTTTTAAGGCATTTTAGTTATCAGTAAAGATGATAATTAGGCTGGAGAGATGGCTCAGTGGTTAAAAGCACTGACTGCTCTTCCAGAGGTCCTGAGTTCAATTCCCAGCAACCACATGGTGGCTCACAGCCATTTGTAGTGGGAATCTGATGCCCCCTTCTAGTGTGTCTGAAGAGTGACAGTGTACTCACATGCATAAAATAAATAAATAAAGATGATAATTGATAGTTTTCCCTTGAAATGCATGGATCTAAGGGGCCCACCCCCACCATCACTCCAGCAGATTCTCATGCATACATGGACCCTGCCGGGAGCACCTGCTTTACACATGCCTTTCCACGCCATGGTCTTGGCTGGCAGTGCTCTTGGCTTCCTGATACGCATCTTTATGACATAAGTCTGTGCCTTACTCATTATCTATGTGCACATCTCCTTTCCTGGTCTTTGTGTGGAAGGCCTTGTGCACTTCTGTGCTCTCCCTTGGCGCCTGGCATGCCTTGCAAGTGAACTCGAGTAGTTAATGAACAAATATTTAATTCATAGAAACTTTCAGACGACAAGCTCTTCAACAGTGTATATGTGTGTGCACATATCCATTATTAAATCCTGTGTTTAATGTTCTTCTGCTTCTGTGCTCTACCAGTTTGTACGAATTACACTGTTTGAAGTAGAAATAATTGAGTATTTAGATGTCCTAAGCGTCGCCGCCAGGTTTGCCACCACCTTCTGGTTTGCTTACGTTGTGGATCTGAAACAAGGTCTTGATGTGTTTTCCCCTGCCAGCCTTTGAACTCCTCTTCCCAAGTCCTCCTCTTCCTCAGCCATCTTAAGTTCTGAGACTACAGAAGAGTGCTACTGTGCCCAGCTTCCATTTTTTTTTTAAAGGCAAATTGTTGTCCTCTTTATCATCGGGATGGCTCAGAATAATCCTTTGCATTTTTCAACCATGGAAATGGGCTTCTTGTAATGCTTACTGGAAAAGGCACATCA
Source organism: Mus musculus (assembly GCF_000001635.26). Lineage (NCBI taxonomy): Eukaryota > Metazoa > Chordata > Mammalia > Rodentia > Muridae > Mus > Mus musculus. The sequence continues at coordinate 68,143,311 of NC_000073.6, forward strand.
GCTGTGCCTTCTAGCAAGACATGCCCATTTAGAACTACGTCTGCTGTCCCTGAGATCTTCCTGCTTGCTATGAGAATATTTCCAGTGACTCTGGAACCGGGGCAGGTCCACCACAGTGTATTGGTCACAAACTTTGAGACCTCAAGGCTCAGCCACTTAGAATTCCAGCTTTGCCTCCTGCAGGCTGTGTGACTCTGACCATTCATGACATTTGCTCTGTGTTCTTGGCTCTGGTTCTGAAGGTGAGAAGGCTGCAGGTCTTCCTGCCATCCTGGGGTCCCTGTGGAAATGAACACAGGCAGCACAGGGTAAACTACCATGAAGCCGCACACAGCCCAAATGGAAGAAGGTACCTTGTTACTAATAGCAATAGGCACACATTGTTTCTGTGGCCATGCCTTTGGTTTTGGCTTTTTTTTTTTTTTGGAAGATGGATGGATGGATGGATGGATGGATGGATGGATGGATGGATGGATGGATGGATGGATTTACTGATGGTTGTGAACCTTCATGTGGTTGTTGGGAATTGAATTTTAGGAACTCTGCTTGCTCTGGCCCAGAGACTTATTTATTATTATACTGAGTACACTGTAGCTGACTTCAGAAGCACCAGAAGAGGGCATCGGATCTCATTATGGGTGGTTGTAAGCCACCATGTGGTTGCTGGGATTTGAACTTGGGGCTTTCAGAAAAGCAGTCAGTGCTCTTACCCGCTGAGCCAGACCAGGTTTGAGGGTGGTTGTTGTTGTTGTTGTTGTTGTTTTGTTTTTCTGTTTGTTCGTTATACCCTGCTGCCTCCCTGCCCCACTTCCTTCCTGGAATCTGGCTCCTCTGGGATTCCAAGCAAAGGCAGAAAAAAGGCAGTGCACTCTGCATCCACTCTCTCAGGACCTCCCTGGACCAGTGCATAAAATTCAAGGGCTCTGATTCTGGCCAGTTCCTGTGAGTAGTTCATTAACACCGATCCAAGTCTCCCTAAAAGGGAAACGATGACTGACCTATCCCCAGAACACTCCACCCTGTACCCGTGAAACACTAGCTCTTCTTTCTTGGTTGCTCGGTAGACCTTGAACAAAATAAAGCTTTCAAGTCAGCTGAAGAGGAAGCTGTGACATAAAATGTTGGGGTGGCAGGAGTTGTCACCACCTCAAAGACAGGGAAGGCAGGCGGCAGGCAGGTCACTGGGACATCTGCAGGATGTCTGTGGAGAACAGAAAGCGGCATATGCTGAATGAGCAGCAGGTCCCAAGGTCCTGAGTCAGGACTACACATGTACAGAAGTAGGGTATATATGTGTGTGTTTATGTGTGTTTGTGTATGCATGAGTGTGTGTACATGCATGTGTGTGTATATGTGAGCACGTGTGTGTTTGTGTTTATGTGTGTGAGTGTGTATGTGTGTGTGTGAGCCTTTGTGCATGTTTGTGTTTATGTGTGTGTGCGTGTCTATGTATGTGTTCCGTTTGTGTGTGTGCATATGTGTGTGTGTGTATTTGCCCCTTCCCATGCCTACCTCCATGTAGCCACACATTATCTGTTGGCATGCCACAGCCCTTCCATAACCTAAATAGCAACTCACAATTGTATACCTGCAACTACAGGAGATTCTGGCAGTCTTTGTTGACAGGATGGGTGAATCCATCTTCCTCGATCTGGGCTATGAGAGGGGAAGTGAGAGAAGCTGAGCAGGCTGTCTGTGCATTCCTGGAATACTGCCCTGACTGTGTCGTGCAGCAAGCATAAAAGGCTATCTCTGGCCACTGGCTATAGATGACCTTTTCCTGTGACTGAAGATCAGTGAGTCCTAGATAGTAGTGGTACAAATGGAAGGAGAACTGGATGTTCTAGTGACCAGCCAACAAGCTGGATACCCTCCCCATCTTGATGATCAGGAGTGTGTGGACAGTACCTGTGCTTCTTAAGCCTGCACTTGCTCCATCTAGTCCAGCCCATGGATCCTGGAAGAAATGCCTTGGACCTAGAAAACGAATAGCAAATGCTTTCTCAGTCTCCCACCAAGCCTCCAACTTGTGGGGGCCTCCAGCTGCACATGCAGCAGGGAACTAGTTGCAGAATCATTTCTAATCTCCCAGGTTAGCATTGTCTGTTTCTTTTGAGTATTTGGGGTACTCAACCCAGTTTTGGGTGTTACCATTATACAGTTCTCTAACTACCTCTGTCTGAATCCCGTAATTAATATTAAGGGGCCCTGCTTCCTCACTTGGTTTGGTTGTGAGTAATGATTCATCACCACACAGGAAAGAGCTTCTGTATCTATGCTAACACCAGCGTTTATAATGTAAGCTGAAGCAAAGTTGAGTAAAGTTATGTATTGGAAGGATTCTTCCTCCCTTTTTAAAACAGAGTCTCATGTAGCCCAGTCTAGTCTGCCTTGCATTCTTCACTATATAGCCAGGAGTAACTTTGAACTTGGAGTCCCCCTGCCACTATCTCCAGGGACTGGGATTAGAGGCCTCTATTACCATGCCCCATTTAAACGGTGCTGGGAATTGAACCCAGGACTTCTCGGATAGAGATAAGCACTACACTAACTGAGCCACAGTCCCAGTCTCTCTTTGTGTTTCAAAACAGATTTTTCGAAACACAGAAGTCTCCTTCCTTGTCTTGGAATAGCTTGCTACCTGGCAGACATGTTATTTACGTGTTTTCTCTGTTTTAGCGTTCCTGGGGGTTGGAACCAGGGCTGCAAGCATGCTAGGCAAGCACACTGCCCCTGAGCTACAGCTCCTGTACCTGATGAAGTGTTAATCCCCACATGACCTCAGTGGTCAGCCTGTGTCTCTGTACATTCCTAGAACTGCACAAAACCAAACCACCATCACCATTGAACCTTCAGGGAGTTCTGGGTGAGCCCAGGTCTATTGTGGATCACACAGAGGTTACTCTAGGACAGAAGGGTCTGAGAAGAGTACTGAAATTAAGAAAACGGTCTTTTAAAGTTTATAAAAGTTTTATTTGATCAGAAGTGAGGTTTAAGTACTTCAGATTCCTGCCCTTACGGGCCAGTAAGAGGCTTAGCAGGTAAAGGCTAGAGAAAGTGACTCCCACACTTACCCTCTGCCTTTCACTGGTATACCATGGCCTGTGCACACACACACACACACACACACACACATACTCTCACACACACCTCTGCCCTTCATGTGTACACCTTGGCCTGTGCACACATGCATACACACACACACACACACACGCACACACACACAATTTCACATAATTTTTAAAATTGAAAACATTCTTTAGTTCTCTTTTTCTTTCTTATTCATCTAACCATCCTTCCATGAAACCAGATCTGCAGCTCTTCAGCACATGAAGGGAACTAACTAGAAGCTCTTCGTCACGTTCCTTTTCCAAGCGTGCCGTGGCGGAAGGTCCTAGGAGCCTCCTCATCTCTTCTATACCTGTGCACCAGTTAGTTGCACTGTTACATAGTTGGCAAAGCCAAGGTGAGAATCCAGTCCAGAGACTTACGTGGAGACAGCAGCTGATATTGACAGAGCACTGCCGATGTGCAGGAGACACTTGCTGTCGCTGTGTGCCTTGCTGCGTGTGTTCATGGGCTAACAGTGCGGGGTGGTGTCTGTCATCTGCCTCCGGTGGAACTCTGAGGAGGCAGAGTCCCTTTGACTTACAGCAGCTGACAGGGCTGGACTGTGAACTTCTCCCAAGCCCGTGTTCTTCTGTAACCAGACAGCTGCTCGGTAATATGTTTCTAACACAGAGCATGAACCTCACTCTCCCCGAAACCAATTTTGAAAACTGTAGGCAGAGAAGACAGACAGACAGACATTCCTTGGGCCTTTTCAAATGTGGCCACAGCGGCATGCAGATGGGCCTCGTCTGTTCTTAAGTTGTTGCTTTAACTGCTGCCACCATGGCTTCCGGGCTGGTAGGTTTTGGTTTTTTGTTTTGTTTTGTTTTTTAATGATATTTGGCATGATTAATGTGCAGAGGAATGCTACCCCGTGCCATTGTGTCCCTCTTCCCAGAAGATGAGCCTAGCCATTCAGGGCCCACCTCAGGGAATGTGGATCCACAGAATGAAGCAATCCCATTCAAAGCAAATGACCATGTTACCGGGCTGGCAGATTGTTTTTGTTATTGAATAACCTGAAACACATCAACAGGTTCCAATTAAATTCTTTCTGTTTCTAATTTCACTGATGATCCTCTCAAATAATATTAGTGAGTTAAGGGCCAACTTAAAACTTAATGTTTTATAAATTGATTTGAGCTTTTTTTTTTTTTTCAAAAACTGTGTATATGTATATGTGGGTGCGCTTGCTGCCTATGTGTGTAGTATATGGGGTGTGCTTGCTGCCTGTGTGTGTAGTATATGGGGTGCGCTTGCTGCCTGTGTGTGTAGTATATGGGGTGCACTTGCTGCCTATGTGTGTAGTATATGGGGTGCGCTTTCTGCCTGTATGTGTAGTATATGGGGTGCACTTTCTGCCTGTGTGTGTAGTATATGGGGTGCACTTGCTGCCTGTGTGTGCATGTGCACAGGTGAAGGCCACAGTTGACGGTGGGTGTCGACCATCATCCTCTAGCCATCTCCACCTTGATTATCACTATTATCTTTACTACAACATCTCCCTGAACCCAGAGGTTGCTATTTCAACGAGGGCGTCTAGCCAGGGAGATCCCAGGGTCCTGTTGCCAAGTCCTGTGCTTTATTTGGCTGCTAGGAAACCAAACGCAGGCCCTATGTTTGTGGAACACCAGGCACTTTACCTACTGAGCCATCTCCCCAGCCCAGGATGGTGTTCTTGGTACCTATCCTTGTCCAAGGGGAAGCACCTATAGGACTCACATCAATGAAACACAATTCATGGACTCTCTTTCTCGATTACCTAAGGGATAGACTGATTTACAGGTGGTTTCTTCAGAAATCCCAAGCATCTTCCAGTGGGGCAGAAGATATGCAACCAGTGTACTTCCGTGCTCCCCTCCACGTGGGCCTTGAGACTTGAACGTGAGACAGAACTAGAAAAATACCTGATCAAGATGATATTTTCTTAGCATGTGGCTAACTTAACATAAAATGTTTATGCGTCGTTGTCTCTGGCATGGGACTTTCTGTGTAGGTGGTGGCAGAGTTCCTGTGGGTTTCACAAACACTAGAGCCAGGAGAGTTGCGATATGTACCCTCCGTGGCCACAGCAACAGGAAGGAGTTTCCTAACCCACAGTGTAGGTGGAAGGTGGAAGTATCAGAGAGGATGTTTTTTTCCCACCCCCAAACTGTTTGAAGTTCCCAAGTGTTCCAGTGGGACTGCATGAGAGCGGTGCTCTTAGGAGTTCTGAACGCTGGGCTTTGGAGGCCATGATCTCGTGCCGAGATGTGCTCTGGTCGGAATTGCTGCCTACAATACCCTGTGGGTAAAACGGATATTTCGAGCATGACTGAGCTTATTAAGAGCCCTACAGGGCTTCCTCTGCTGGGGTTTAGAAATTTCAAAGGGTTGGGGAGTGGGTGGAGGGCAGGATTACGGACACGCAGTGTGGAGAGGGCAGGAGGACGGAAGTATCAGGCTTGGGATGTGTCATTTGTGCTGTTGAATGGCACCAGGCCAGCGTGCCAGTGTGGGCTGAGAATGTCAATTTAGGAAGATACAGTGCAGGAGAAAGTTCAGGTGCTGCCAATGCGGATAGACGGGCACCAAGGAAACCGTAATTAGGGGACACTCATCCAGCCGATCTTGCTTGTTTACAAGGTGAGAGACGAGTGCAGTTAGAGAATGCACGTAGTAAAACGTTTCAGGGTTGGAAATTAGAGGTGCTTAAATTGATTTCAAAATCCCCAGTATTTCTTTAAGGAAGGTGTGCGGTTCGTGTGTTCAAAGGGCTTGTGATTTCAAAGATGAAGAAAAGCTGCTTTTCTGGTGTCCCAATCCCTGTGTTCACTCCTTGGAAGCTTGAACAAGCTCCCCCCAACCCCCCTCCAGTGAGTGAGCGAGCACTACAACCTTCCTCGCTTAGATTGCTTGAACTTCACTTTCTCCATCTGCCAAGTGAAGATGTCCGTCCTCTGGGTTCATAGTTCCTGAGTTGCCTTTGCTCCAGAATCCAGTAGCTCTTGGGGAGTTTTCTCTTGCAAAGGTGCTCGCTCCCAGGCCCCATGGAGAAGCAGAACAGAGGAATGCAGCCCAGACTTGTGGTGGCCATTCCTCCTCTCTCCTGCGTTCCTAGGCCGTGGGAGAGAGGCCCCCGTGGGAGAGTGGAGACCACCAAAAGCCTTCCCCTTTTCACAAAGCATTGCATAACAGAAGTTGCATGTCTGGCTCCCATTACAGGGAGTTGAGCACAGCTTCTGCCTTTACCTGGGTCACTGTCATTGCCTGCAAAGTATGTTCTGTTTGTTCCATCCTCTTAACCCTTTTTCACTTCAACGCTCGCTCTGTCTCTAAATCGGGACAAAGCACACCTTGACATACGCTGCAGACTAGGATACAGGCTCCACGGCTTCTGCACCCTGACCTCCCTGCCTCCTCCTGCTGGATGAGGAAACTCTGGGGTCTGAAGAAAGGCAGCAGCTCCTTTGACATGAATGTCAAGGAAGTTGCTACAGTGCTTATTGCCCCCACCTCCACCTCACCCCCGAGTGGAAGAGATGACTCTGGCTTTTTCAGACCCTCGCTTTCAGACTGAGTCCAGAATTTGGAAAACCTGGGGATACTTTCTTAGAAGAGGAAGACTCTGATAGTTTGGGAGTTCGCAGCATTTAAGGCTTCTCTGCTTAAAAGTTGATTTGGAGGAATGGAGAGATGGTTCTGCAAGTGTGAGAAGCTGAGTTCAGATCCCCGGCATCCGTGTAAAAACTAAGTGGCCTTAGGAAACAGAAAAGGCCTGCTGGTTACCAGCTTGGCCAGTCAGTAAGCTCCTGCTTCAGTGAGAGCCCCTGCTTCACAAGACCAGGCAGAGAGCAATAGTGGAAAGCATACTGCATTGCCCTTTTGTCTTCCACGTGCACTACATGTGCACACACACACCTGCACATTTAAGTTGATTTGGAAAATATGGTCCTGTATCTTAGGCATCGCTGTATAGGCACCAGTCCCTTTGTGTAGCAACTAAACTTCGCGTGTCCTTGACATTGCCAAACTTCTGTGGGGTCACAGGTCCCGTTGTAGGAGGCGGAGTGCAGTTTGGCCCTTTCCCATTTCTGAATGCTTCCATTTTTATACCACGGATAAAGTGATTCTTGAACACCATTCCAAGTTCCAGACTCATCTATGCTTTACGGGCTGGCACTGTCTGCTTACTGGGGTTCAGGTTTATAGAGATAGTTAATCTACCTGTTAATTCCTTCAGCTTCCAATGAAAATTCCCGTGAACCGTAGAAAACCAGCCTAGAGGGTATTCCAGAACATGTCTGGAGGTGATGAAGGGAGACCTGGGCTAAAGGTTCAAACGGGAAGGAAGCAGAAAGCTACCTGTATCTCCCTCCCTCTGTATGACCTTCCCTGCTCCCAGCCCCGTGGGGTCAGGTGACATCACAGGACTATGCAGGTGCCCTGTACACAGTGTCTGAAAGGATACCCTGGGTTCACCCTCGTCTTCAGAGGTCCAGGATGCTTCTCATTGCTTCAGTCTCTTACATCCAAGGGTGATAATGGATAGGTCTGAGCAATCAAGGAACACTTGATGATTTGGACAGCACCTTAGAGTAAACCAGATTATCTGAGATCAGGAGATAATAGTTCAAAGACCAAATAAAAATTTACAGACATACAGTTCCTAATTAATTGGAAAAAACAGAAGGGGCCTCTCTCTGTTGGCATCTTCATCCGAACTGTTCAGTCAGCTGGCGTGCGTTCTACCCACTGTGCCTAGGATGGCTCCCAGTCTGGACCCAATTTTGTAGTTGTTGTTGTGGTGGTTTTGATTTTGGTTTTATTTTTGTGTTTGTTTATTTTTCTCTATGTACCTCTGTCCTGGAACTTGATCTGTAGACTAGGCTGGCCTCAAGCTCACATAGATCCACCTGCCTCTGCCTCCCAAGTGCTGCAATTGTAGGTGCATGCCACCGCTGCCCACCTAAGTGCTCAACTATTAATCGTTTTAAAAAATGGTTTTAAAAAAGAGCGTGGCATCTCGAACTTTGAATGCCTTCAGTGAACTTTTTAACGGTGGGCAGTACCATTTTTAAAAACAAAACGAAAAAACCTGGTTGAAACTGAGAAGTGATCATTTCCAGAATACTCGGATTCCTATTGGCACTATGGGGCATCAACACTTGCGATGCGTTTTAGCCAAGTTGGTACCTTTTTCCACCCCCTCTGCTCACAAAATTCAAGCAAAGTACAATGAAAGCCAACAGAAGTCTGTGTGTGCGCACATGCACACTCAGAAAAAGAGAGAGATTCTAGAAATGGTATCTCAACAGTTGCATGGTCTCTTTTCTAGGTACTTTTTAACAGTGAGATAGGCTGATTATGAATATTCCATGTATTTATGCTAGTGATAGTATTTTTCAGGATGTACAATTATCAGGGACAATGCTTTTCTACCCTCCTAGATAATTTAAAGGTCTAGCTGAGCTTTTTTTTTTTTTTTAATGATTGCTACTTGGTAAGTAAAAGTATGTAGTAGGATGGTCCTGGGAATACCTAAGTCATGTTTCCAGCCAAGTTACAGGAGCAGAGCAGCAGGATGAAGGAAGTGGTGAGCAGAGAGGCAGGGGCCTCAGAGGAGCAGGCTGAAGGTCACTTGACCAGCTGTTGATATCCGTGCTGTGTTTAGAAAGTGCGTGCTTCTTCAAGAACTGCGACTGATTTAAACGCAGCTGTGCATCCTGGAGGTTCAGTCACATCAGTGATCCTGTTCAGGTCGGGGCTATAATGATGTCACAGTCCTCCTAGTTCCTGTAAACTTCACTGTGTGCATACAGTGACTGAGTTGCCTTAGACATGTTTCTCAGGGATGTTTTTAGTGGTAATTTATTTCATACATGGACATAAGAGATGGCTGTAATGAAGTTTAAGATTCTAGAAAGGAATGAATCTGGAGACATTAAGAGGTGATATAAACTGGAAAAGAAAAGGCTATGCAGTAAAAATAAACCACCTTCATAATTAGTCACAGGATTGAGGTGTGAGGTGCCTGTTACCCCTTCTGATCTTTCCCAAAAAGGAAGCGTGGACTGTGGACTGCCTTTTCCTCCTTTTCATGGGGAGTTCCTCCTCTTGGAGCAGCATGAAGCGAGACAACTACAGTCACCAGAGCATTGTTTTAGAGAAGATTCCAGGAGTTGGTTTTGATTTTTTTCTTCCAAACTATGACTAGGCAGCCTTAGAGCAGCTGTTCTTACAGTTGATGGGAGCAGCTGTGAATAGGGGATTCGTGTCCATGTACATGTAGCCATCCGAATTCCATGGGTAGTCTATGTGCGCGTGTATCTTTCACATTTATTACTCTCTCCATGAACCGTCTTGCTTTTCGTAACAGAACTTAATCCTAGGCCTCATGTGCTCTGCTCTGAGTACTAGTTGTCCCATGGGTGACTCTGGTCAGTCATTTCAGTTATCTTCACATAAACATTTGTGTATGGAGAGAGGCTTATGCATGACCTGTTAAAGCCTTGCACCCTTTGGTGACACAATTCCACTAAAATCAAGTGGAAGAGGTGACATGAGCGGGCACACAGATTTAAGGCACTGACCTGGGAATGTGTGTATTGATGAATTCACACCATCAGAACAGATCTCTCAGCCATCACCAGGTGTGCGATTGTCCCAAAACAGGCTCAAACACCCGTTTAGAGAGGTGCAGTCTAGCCGGGTGGAGGTGGTATAAACACTCGGTAGGCAGAGAGGCAAATGGATCTCTGTGAATTTGAGGCTAGCCTGGTCTACAGAGGAAGTCCCAGGACAGCCAGGGTTTACAAAGCAACTCTGTCTTTAAAATAAATAAATAAAATAAAGCAAACAAACAAAACCAACAGCAAAAGATCTGCCTGAGCAATGATGGGTGCTTGAGACCTCCCCTCTGAGCCTGGCCTTCACTTGGTCATTGCAACCCCTCACCCCGTCTCCCACTGATTTGCCCCTATGGAACACAGGCCTGCCTTGTTAGGAAGTAAGTAGCATTTCAGAGCCCACACGGCTTCACATAACTCTGCGTACAGTACCAGAGAATGGAAATAGGGCTGGACGCACGCACAAGCAGAGAAGTTATAAATAGAGACTACTCTCTCAATTCCGCTTCAGTTAGTCATGGAGCGACCGTGTGAGTTTCATAAACTTATAAGGAATATACAAACAGTTCCAGATTTAAAATAACTTAGAGTAATTTTTAAGTGTGTGAAGGGTATTTTTTTTCCCCATCCTGTCCATTTGAGCATCTGTGACAGGCAGTCACAAGTGATCTTTATGTGCTCAAGCCTGCTGAGAACGGCTGCAGGGGAGTCGGCCCTCTGCAGGGACTTCTTGCTTCTTTTCCTTTTTTCAGAACTCTTGAGGACAAAGTGTGTGACTTTTGTGAGACAGAGATTCTCCATCCTTGAAGCAGCCATGAAGCTGCCCTCCCCTGCTGACCATGCCCCATCAGCTTGAGGGCCCTGTCTGTCCTGACCCCCATGCCAGCTCTCTTTGTTTGTTTTCTCCCCTGTGTTAAAATCTGCCTGCAGTTTTTCAAATTTGTATGTGGGTTTTAAAATAGGTTGAAAATCGCGTTTTCGACTATTTAAAAGTACACGGGAATTAAGACAGTCTGTGAGAACAATATAGTGCTGGTAAAAGGACTCTAAGGTTGAGCTGCACCCTTCGTCACCATCTTTTCCATTGACTCTCTCCTGCCCTTCCTTTTCTCTCTCCCCATCTTAGCAGAGCTTCAGTGTTGCAGCTTCAGCCATCCATTTGTCAGGCATTTCTACAGAGCTCAAGCTCATGTGTGTGCACTTGGTTTTCCATAAGTGGCACAGGTAGCTTGCTGAGCAGAGGGGAGACACAGTCCACACTGTAGGTGACAATTCCTCTACAGATTATGCCCACTGTGACAGCCCTGTCTATCAAAGAATGGCCCAAGTTAGTGGATAGAGTTAGCCAAAAATACAGAGTCTGGGATGCAAACAGACCCTTCTCAGCACCTTGCCTGGACCTCAGCATCCACCATCCTTTGACATCCTTACCCCTTCCGAGTTTGTCAGTGTTTCTAGCATTTCTACTCCCAATACCTACGATGTTATCACTCCACATTAATAGAAAGGCTCGCTTTCCCACAGTGAGAATCAGTACAGCCCAAAGCCAGAAGGACTAGTAGACACCATGCCAAGGGTGAATATTGAAAGCATTGTTTTAAATGGAAGACAGTGGCTACAGGAGAACACCCTTTGTTTGATTCCACTAAGTAAAATGCTCCTGGCAGGCGATTCAGTGGAGAAGTGGAGACGAGTAAGATTAGTCATTCCCCAGAGCTGGGGGAAGCTTTGCTATGTATGGGCTTTTTGCTTTGGGATGATGAAAATATTCTAACGTCGATTGTGGCAGTATTTGCACAACTCTACGAAGACACTGAAAACCACCAGACTTTCTGCTTTTTTAAGTGTGTGTGTGTGTGTGTGTGTGTGTGTGTTTGTAAAGCTGATATTACAAAATGTGCAGGAAGAAGAAAGGAAACTCTTAGCCCACCGTGGGCAGAGCCCTCTCTGTTCTGCCGGCCTTTGTCATTTATTGAAATTTCCTGCTCTCCCTCTTTGGGTCAGCTGCACCTCGGTCCTCACTCTTTCCACGCAGCTTTCTAGTTATAATGTTGCTATTTATAACTTCCCTCCGCAGGCTTCTTTGTTACCCCTTTTGCAGTGTTTGTTTTCCTGTTTTCTCAGTACTCTGCCCAGCACTGCTTGGTTCCCGAGGCCTCAGTGATCCCACAGGCATTGTCAGTAGGCGATTGTTTCTTTTGCTCATTAATGAAATGTTCCCAGATGCTTCAGCAGCTGAACTCTGTGGCTTACCTTCTGTCCTGGACTGTGCGATGCTACTCGGTTATTTTCTCCGAGCCTTCAAACTGTGCTCTCCCAAAAGGAGGACGCACTGAACTGTTCCCCAACTTAGAAACATTATTGGGGGAGGAGACTCCTACCTACACCACAGCATGTATGTGGCAGTCAGAAAACACTTGGTAGGAATTGATTCTGTCCCTCCTCCATGTGACTTCCAGGGTGAGGGGGGTGGGGGTCGAACAGGCCATCAGAAGGATAGCTGTTTTATCTACCCACTGAGCCATCTCAACTGGCCCTGACTCAGATTTTCTTCCACGACAAAGTTTCCATCTTACAGAACTGTATGGCTTGCTAAAGAGAATGCCTCTGTGCTGTTAGAGTGGGTTTACAAGCTTGGGAAGGAGCAGCTCTTGAGTGAGGCATGAGTTGTGACCTAGCAAGGTTCCTGGAAGGATGCTATGATCACCTCTCAGAGTATTGTCTCAGGGCATTTGAAAACCTAAGCATGCTTACTGCATTCAGTCGACTTATTTGGTCCGAGCTGACTCTGAGGAGCCTGTAGTCTTTTGGGTCTTGTTGGTCTGGTTGGTCTGATGTCACAGTCATTTCCTATCAGGTAAGCCATGTTGACTGTGCATCTTTCAGAAGAGAAGCTTCTCTGTTAGTGTGCAACTTTGCAGTGGCTCTTAGAGATACCAACAAGATCCAGCCTGGCGGCCAGGCAGGGTGGTCCACATCTTTAATCATAACACTCTGAAAATGGAGGCAGGTGGATCCCTAAGTTCAAGGCCAGCCTGGTCTGTGGATCGAGTTCCAAAACAACCAAGGCTATACAGAGAAACCCTGTCTCATGAAAAAAAAAAAAAATCTAGTCTTTTAAATTTGTGGCAGAAAAATGTCCATGAGACTTCCATTGGCTACAACTCAATAGAGGACACTGAGTTGATACATATTATTTCTCTAGTATCACTTGTATGCACGAGGCGGGGCTCTTCGGTGTGTATGTTACTTTGTTTTGTCCTCTAGATTTAGGGATATACCTCAAGAGAGTAGAAAAGGGTAGTAGGGCTTTTGGTTTATTTCTTCCTTATGGTTGCATGCTTAAAAAGAAAACTAGCATGCAAGCAACTCCCCTGCAGCATGCCTTTCAGACAGCAGAGAGGCTCAGAAGCCGTCCACACCACGATGGGAAGATGTGTGGAGAGGCTGCTGTCATCTGTTGGGGACTCTGAGTGTGACACCCAACAACGGCACAGCAGCCTGATCCTCTTGCATGAGTTCTTTAATCTCTCCGATGTCTCCAGTTTGTCCATCTCTAAGTGAAGGATGCCTACCCTTTGTGATTATCAGGAGGATTAAATAATGCATATAAGTAACACACCTAAAGTGTCATCAGGCATATGGGAAATAACACTGAAAGTTAACTCCGTATTAATAAGCAGCCTTGTATTTTGCCTTTGTGGTATAAATTGGATTTATATAAGAGAGACTCAGACAGCTATTGTGGAAAGGCTGACCTGGGAGATCTCAGTGATTAGAGGCTCAGAATGAGCCTGCAGAGTGTGGGCATGTCCTTACTTTTGAGATCTGAGTCTGAGCAAGTTACCCTAGCCGTGGCAGACCACATCTTTCAGTCTCAGCATATTCCACACTGATTCAAATGATCCTGTGCTGTTAGAATAGGGTTGCAAGCATGTGGGAGAGAGCAGCCTTGCCCCGCATGTGCCAGACCTTCATGGAGCCCTGAGGAGTGAATGCTGCCGGAAGGTCACCTGGGAAACCAGATCCAAATGAGTGCTGTCTCCGCATTGAGGGGCACCGCCTGCAAACAGTGGGCTTCCCTTGGGCTGCTTGGAAGACTGTCTAGGGGTTTTGCAGATGTATTTGGAATTAAGATGGGGACCTGCCTGTGACTCTGGCCGTCTGTGACTGGACCATGCTGCCTGCAGAGCAGCCCTGCAACTTTCAAGGTGTGGAAAGCAAAGGGCAAAGCCAAAGGGGAGCAACAATATGTGACTTATAGCCCTTTATATACTCCCCAAGAATCAAGAAACTGCCCAAGTGCGGGTGCACTGTTCAGGGCTCTTCTTAGGAAGCAAGCTAACCCAGAGCAGTTGAAAATCCTTTGAAAGTCAATAAGGAGAAAATGACTTACAGCATCAGCTGCTGGAAAAGTTAGGAGCTCTCATGACTAGCGTGCCAACAGGTCAAAAAAGCACGCGGTCCTGTCCTCTCTCTGTCCAGCTTGCTGTGCTCCAGGAGTGTTCTGCTCAGGGTCCGCTTTTCTCTGTGGAAGTTCTCCATCTGTAACAGCCTTTCTGTTCAAACAGAAACTGAAATAGCTTTGGATTCTGGCTTAAAATGACGTCTCCTCTGGATCTGCCTACCGCCCCGCCACAAAAGGAGATTGCTTTCGTTTGGTTCGGATTGGTTTGGTATGGTGTGGTTTGGTTTGGTTTTTGGCATTAGGCAGAGAATACTTTTACCAATGTGATTTTTCGGCCTGGGCTTTTAAGACACTGTTTGCCACGTGAAGTTGCCTTTGCTGTGTGACAGACTATGCAGTGGCTACAGTCTTCCAGGCAGACATGCTTAGACACTGTTTTAAACTCTGGATGCTTGCTCAGTAGTGAGGCAGTAGAGTTCTCCTTTTGACGTTGCAAAGACCATAAGTATGTTTTAGGTCCTTGTCTTCCTTTTGGAGAAAGCATTCTCCTTTCTCCTCATTCTTACTCTGTCTCTGACTCTCCCACCCTCGATCCCTCCCCCTGGGGGGGGGGGGCGGGGGGGAGAAGCACTATTTAGTTTGACTTTGTGAGTTGAGCCACAGATTTTGCTAGGATGTAACCCAGTGACTGACTGAGTCCAAGAAGCAACACTCACCATCTATTCCTTATGAGGTATACTTATCTTACCTGATGCTGGTTAGTTTATAAAGAAAATACTTTTTCATAGTTCTGGAGACAGAGAAGTCCAAGGATGTAGTGTCAGTCTCTAAGGAGGGCATTCCTATTGCATTATGGCATGGCCAAGGCATGACTTGCTGAGCTTGCCTGCTTGCTCTGTCTGTCTCTGTCTCTGTCTCTCTCTATATATAAGATAAAGGCACTACTACCACAATGATGTCCCACCCTAGTGACACCATACAATCCTAATTCTCTCCCAAAGGCCTTACCTCCAACATAGATTAGATTTGGTTTGGTTAGATTTAGTTAGTCTTACCACCACACCATAATGACAATAGTCAAATTGCAACATGTAATTTTTGTTTCAGAGGTACAGTGAAGTCATAGTAGTACCTTTATATGAGGAGATTGGAGTGGGGAAAGGTATGTGAAGAGAGATAGTGGAGGGGTACATTGAAGACTAATAAACTGAAAGCATTGTGATGCTTGTAAGGTGGACACAGCACAGACCCCCAGCTGGGCTTTTTCTCCTTGTTCTTGCCATTGGTCCCCTGCTCCTCCTCAGTCAGGCACAGTTCCTGCCAACAGAGATACTCATTCTTTGAAAACTGGAACTTCCATCCAAACTATGAGGAGTCCTGAGTTCCCTGGCCTATCTTTGCCTTTCCTGAAAGGTAGCAAGGCATGGGAGCATCATGAGCATCCTCCTTGCTGGTTAACCTGAGGACAAAACAGAAGGCATGGCCAGCCTTGGTGATACTCTGCCCTTGGGCTCCTGGTACCATGGTTGTGTCTGGAAAGTCTTACAAGTACATTATCAGGAAACCGGGGAGGTGGCTCAGTGGTTATTCACACGTGTTGCTCTTACAGGGGACCCAGGTTAGGTTCCCAGCGCAAACATAATGTTTCACAATCATCTGTAACTCCAGTTTCCCAGAAATCTGACATCCTCTTCTAACCTCTGGGTACCAGACGTAAAAGTGGTACATACACACACACATAAAGTAGAATGTATAAATCTTTATAAACAAATACATGTGACGGCCCTGAGTATTACATGTCCTCTTGCCTTGGAAAGGGCCAAATTGAGGAGGAGGAGGAGGAGGAGGAGCAGCAGGAGGAGGAGCAGCAGGAGGAGGAGGAGCAGGAGGAGGAGGAGCAGGAGGAGGAGGAGGAGCAGGAGCAGGAGGAGGAGCAGGAGCAGGAGAAACAGGAGGAGGAGGAGGAAAGAAAAAGAAGAGGAGGGGCAGGACGGAGGAGGCTTCTGCATGTTTAAGTACTGGGCAGGATGCTCCCAAGATTAGCCACGAGTCTATTTCAAGGCTTATCCACACACTCCTCCATAGAGTGCTTGGTTGGGTTAATGAAATGAGAAAGGTTCCTTTGGAGGTAGGCCACTAGAGCCTGAAGACAGGTCTTGTTGGCTTAGTTTCGAACTGGGGAAGCCCATGGAAATCCTAGGTGTGGTGTTTCAAATAATATGAAGATTCTTGCCAGAGAGACTTACGGACTGATAGCAAATGGCTTTTTAACTCTGTTCTAGAGTTTGGACTACAGTTGAATACGATGTTCGGAACCTTACTCCCCATGGGCTCTGACAGTCACCCAGAGCACCTGTTACCTCCCCCTTCCCTCACTGGCCTCTGTGTTCCCACCAGTGTTTTCCACTGCCTTGTCTAATGCTTCCATCCTTCTCTTCTGCGGTCTCGTTACTTCTTCTTCCCACGTTGGACTCGGAAGCTTTAGCTTGCTCGCTTCTCGGAGCTTTCGATCATGAAAGGATTCACTGACAGAAGCAATCACGGGCTAAAGGGAAATTAGAAAGAACTTACTAAATGCAAGGACCAAGCTGATGTGCGAGGCTTGTTTGTCCTCTCTTAAAGAAATGAAGAGGAGTTTTAAAACGTGTGGCCTCCGTATGCACGCTGACCCTGGACCTGTCCTTCTGATGGCTGACACAGGACATGTTGTAGCTTTTCTGACTGTTTCAATAAGGTTTTGTTTTTATTGTCTTCGCTGATTAATGGCAAGGAATAGAACGGTCTCATGGGCAAAATCAATTTGCTTTCCTTCGTGCCCTAGTTCACAGCTTCCGTTTCCTCTTTTTAAGGTTGGACTGCCCTTTAACCATGCCTGTGTGCCCCTCCTCTGGAGTGGCGGGGGAGGTCCCCTCCTTTCCCCCCATGGTGCTGTAATTGGAAATTTGGTTACTGCACTAAATTTTAAGTTTTGGCACTCATGGAGAGCAGCCATCCATCTGCTGGCGAGACGCACTGCCCGGGGCTTTTCAAGAAATCCCTTAATAGTCCTGAACACTAATAATATTTATATACATCGAGATGAGACAAAATTTACAGCAGGCTTCTGAAGCTGGCTCCAGGACTGTCTAATCCCAGCCCTGCGTTCTCCTGCTTCCTCCTGGAATCCTCTGTGCTGGAGAGAGAGCCACACCCCTTTCCTCCCTGTAGCCACACACAGATCTCTAGAGTCAGTCCCCTAGCAAGCAGGTCGGCCTTCCTCCATCTTCTCTCTCCCTCTCTGCATACCCCTTTTTTGTCCTCTTCCACCCACAGAATATCAGATGCGCATTTGTTCACAGTTGGCATCACTGAGTGTTAAGGGACTCATGGATCTGGTATATGCCTTAAAAGAACCGTTCTATCTGTAAAGACAGTGTTTTTAACTTTATGGTTCTTAGTTGAGAAGAAGTTCCCATCACAGGCCTGGAACAGGGCTCAACATGTCTCAAATTTAGCAAATCCTTTGTCAAGGATTTCTATTTCTCTTTCTCATCCTGGAAAGATGTAGCATTTGCATTTGGGGGGTAACTGATTCAAGACAGTGTACAAGGTTATTTCCCCCTGCTTTTATATGGTATGGGCTTTGACTACTATGTAGCTATTTGACTTCATCATCTATTGTGATGTATCATTTTCTTTCCTATGTAAGTAAGTAAAGGGCTCCAAAGTTGGCATCTAGTCCTCATTGATAATCTCTGCTGATAACGTCGAGCTAACGAATCACAGAGCAATGGTGTTGGCGGATGGCTGGGACAGCTGCACCAGGGAGCCTTTAGCGAGTTACATTGAACTTTATGTATCTGTGTGAGCCATAGATGGACAGTGTAATCAGTAGCAGATTCCTCTCCTCTGGCTGTTCTTCTGCCCTTCTGCCCACTCTGGTTATCATGCCTTCGCTATACAGCATGCTGACCTTTCTAGTGTGAGAACCTAACCCTTGCCTAAAGCAGGGTGATTTCCTGCTGTCCGTCAATCGGTGTGCCTGTGGTACCTCCCTGAGCTGGTCCATTTTGTTTCCAGCAACATCTCAGCCTGTATTTACATCTGAGGACCTCTGTGACGGGTGGTCCTGATGCCCCTCCCCATCGGCCTTCCTTTTTCAGTGCCAATCTCACTGTCTCTGAAGACCCTTCCAGGAACCCACAGTACTAGGAACACCCTGTGCGTGGTCTTTCCTGCTTCCCTGGTGTGGTATCCTTTCCTTGAGGTCAGGGACTGCCACCGTACAATTGTACAGGATGTCCAGTTGCCTGGCACACAGGTGCAGCGTTTATCCAGTAAATTCTGGGTGGGTACGTAAATGCCAACAGATCGTTGACTTCTGTCATTGACAGATTTAAAAAAAAAAAAATTAACACAAATAACTTCAGTGCTCATTTAGACCCCAAACCTTGATGTAACCCGTGCAGTGCATATGTTTAATTAAGTCATCAGACTATCATCTTCAACTGTGTCATATATTGATGTGTTTGAGTGAAAAAAGAATCAGTGGTAGTGTGTGAAGCTAAAAACATGGTAGGCTGTTAAATCAGTGAACTCCATTTTACTGTCTTTGAGGTAATTGCTGTGGTAGACAGTGTCTGAATTCTGATATTAGGGGCTCCTGCAGGTTTTTGTTTGTTTGGTTTGATTTTTGGTGTTTTTGTTGTTGTTTTATGTTTTTTGTTTGTTTGTTTGTTTGTTTTTTGGTGTGACCAGAGATAATTAACTTCTGCTTGTTCCTGAGCTAGAATGGGTGTCCAAAAACAGCCTGAAGCTAGTTATAATAAATGAAGGTCATAAACCAGCTGAGAAGGCTTTCCGTCTTCACTTGTGTGTGGCTCTGAAGATAGGTCTTCTGTGTGGATGGTTCAGTTGCATAGATAAAAGTTGGTTTCTCTTCACCTGAAGAAGTTCAAAGGTCAGCAGCTGCAGTGTTAGTCTAGAGCAGTGGTTTCAGCCTTCTTCATGCTGTGACTATTTAATACAGTTCCTTATGTTGTGGTGACCCCAACCATAAAATTATTTTGTTGCTACTTCATAATTATAACTTTGGTACTATTATGAATCATAATGTACGTATCTGATACCCATGGTGTCTGATATGTCACCCCTCAAGAGGATCACGACCCACAGGCTGAGAACCACTGGTCTAGAGACACCAGCCATCTTGAGAGGCCAAGTTGAACTCACTATGTTGCCTCATGTTCCATCTGAGATGGCTGCGTGAATATCTGTGCATCATTTCTATGTTTCAGCCAGCAAGAAAAAAGGAGACACACACTGTATTTTTAAAGGAGTGTTCCAGGAAGCTCTAGTAAAACTTTTGCTTTATAGCCCATGGGATGAACGAACTTCAAACACAGAGCAGCCACGCTCTAGCCACAGTGGAGGCTAGGAGGCCTTGGAGCCAAAGAGCATACCCAGCAGAACACCTAAAACTCCTACAGGGGGAGATAACCAGGGAGGGGAAATGCCCCGATGTTTCTGTGGAGGGATGACTTTAGAGTCAAATGCAAGATTATGTCGATTTGGCAGTGTCACGAGAACTCCGGTCTCCTTACTGGGTCATGCTGCTGATTTAACTGTTTTTAAGGGCAGTGACACAGGAATTCTTGGATGTGACTTAGAGCTGTGTAGACAGACTGGTGTAAGGCTCCAGAGCACATACTGACTCCGTGCAGTCAGTTCTGAAAACTGATCCCAGTGGCGTGCAGAGGTGCCCACAAAGATGGCCGTACTCATGGAACAGTAATGTGTGGGCATGGAGGGCGCGTTTGATGCTGGGGCACAGCTGTAACGGTGAGACGTAGCGAGATTGCTGTATGGTGGTATCCACTCCAAGTCTATCCAGTGCTTTCTCCGTAGTCCAAGGTTTAACATTCAGGTATGTGTAGTCATACACCTGTGCACAGGAAGAACCCGGGAAAGACCACGTCATGAAGGGTTGACAAAGCGGCTGTTTTGGGTGCAGATGAACTTGTGTGTTCTTTATGTTAACCTGTGGTTACTGGGGCTTATTTGGCTTAGTTTTGGTTTTAGAGTAGTTTTTTTTTTTTTTAATAAAACATGGAATCTTGACTCTTTGGTACATCACAGTTAAAATATACATATTTATGTAGTTCTGTAGTATTTCCAAACAATCCCTTCCCCCAATTGGGTACATGTACTGTTAGCCAGATTTGTTTGTTTGTTTGTTTGTTTGTTTGTTTTATATGTTGTTCACAAGTAAGGATCATAGGCGTGTGTTCATCATGACATATTTACAGAAGTGCATAGCAGAGTACCTGTTCAGGGTGTGATTTTAGATCTGTGATTACTGGACCTGGCCTTTAACTTAACAAGGCTTATAGCAGGTGGCCCCTGGGTACAGAAACCCTGTGTACTACCATCCTGTACCGTCCAGCAGCTTGCTTGTGATCTGAAGGTTGTGTTGTGAAGAGACGTTGCAGATGCGGGCATTACCAAAGACCTTCTATAAGCACTGGGCACTTCGATTGTAGCTTGTTCCTCTTTAGAGACCATAATTACTTCTGTGCCCATGGCAAAGAGTAGTCCCTCCGTAGCCTGGATTTCTTTTTCTGGAGTTTGAGAAGAGAGAGGCCACAGTCACGCAGTGCTTTTGTAAAGGGTATGGTTAACATTTGCTGCAGTAACCTAGAGGTTTTGACTAGTTCCCTGTTTTATTTGGAACTTTCCTGTTGCTGTGATAAAATACCTTGACAGAAAAATGGAGCCAGAGATAGAGGTTTATCTTGGTGTACAGTCCTAGAGGGGACAGAGTCCTTGTGGTGGCCGGGGGGAGGGGGGAAGGAATGGCTTTAGTCTTGTCAGGCAGGAAACACAAAGTGATCGCATTCCACCCACACACAGGAAATAGAGAAGTGGGCCAGGCTGTAAAACCCCAAACAAACTCTACCCCCAGCAAAGGACTTCCTCCAGCTCCCTGCTAAAGGCTCTGTAACCTTCCCAAACAGACCACCACCACCGGCCTGGTGTTCACATCCATGAACCTGTGTAGGACATTTCTCCTTCAAACCACCGTACTTGTTATGCCTCCTCTCTTCATCACTTTGTATGCATGAGGGAGAAGGGGGTGTGCACAGGCCAGTGTTCTGTGCGTGGTTCAGGCATCCACTGGGGTCTTAGAATGGAATTCTCATACAGAAGGAGAGCTGAGGAGCACAGTGCCTTGTATAGTCCTAGAGGCCCATATTGTCTGTATTTCTCTCTGTTCACCAGTACCATGGGCTCCCTTTTAATGGGTGTGGCCACTGCATTTTGAAGAGTCCATGGGTGTTAAATGTTAATGGCTCATCCCATAGCAAACCAGGAGTCTAAAGGAGAGAATGGACTTGGGTTGGGTTGTGTCTTTACCCAAGTGGAATTCACAGACGGTAAGATCTACGCAGATTTCAGAGGAGGTGTGCTTTTCTAGCCAGTCTCCGGTACGCCACGCTGGTGGTGGCAGCGGATGACCCAGGGGAGGCTGTGTAGCCCATCATCCTTACCACCCTCTCTCCCTCTGTCCTCACAGTGTGCCCAAGTGTGTGCGGGAAGCGAGCCTGCACCGAGAACAACGAGTGCTGCCACCCGGAGTGCCTGGGCAGCTGCCACACACCGGACGACAACACAACCTGCGTGGCCTGCAGACACTACTACTACAAAGGCGTGTGTGTGCCTGCCTGCCCGCCTGGCACCTACAGGTTCGAGGGCTGGCGCTGTGTGGATCGCGATTTCTGCGCCAACATCCCCAACGCTGAGAGCAGTGACTCGGATGGCTTCGTTATCCACGACGATGAGTGCATGCAGGAGTGTCCCTCAGGCTTCATCCGCAACAGCACCCAGAGGTCAGCGGCTCTTGTCCCTAGGCCCAGGAGGGTTCTCTGCTGCATAGCCCCTAAGTGTAGGACCTCCCAGGGGTTCACCCAGATGGGTCTGTCAGAGGGTGATGGCTGAGCTTGTTTTAATGCGAATCTTGGAGTGGTGGGTCTGTTTCAGCTTGCTTTTTTATTTCTAAACTTTGAGGGTGCCTTGCTAGCACTAGAGCGTAAGAATTAGCTTGCTGGCCAGGTGCTCCCGAGCCTTGCTCCCCGTGCACCTGCAAAGCTGAAGCATGAGCGGTGGAGACTTTAACTACAGATACTCCTTCCCAGCTTGCTACTCTAGGCCAGTGAAAGCTTTGCCTCTCAGTCTGAGAGAGAGTGAAGACAACCCTCACCAGCATTCATGAGGCCTGGAAACAGGTCTCCCATGTCTCATTGCAAGCCTGGGCTCTGGGCATGAACTAGTAGTCTGATCTGCCATGTTTTCTGCCAGAACCTCCTTTCTCTAAGCCTTCCACCATCTTTGTGGCCTCTGGTTTTCCTTCCTGGACTCTGAGGCTTCACTGTGGAAGCAGAGCTGTTTCTGACTGAACAAGCTGTACTTCCACAAACTCGTCATGGGTGATGTTCGTGAAGACAGGATTTTATAACTCTGGAAACACAGGACAGTCAGAGGTCTGAGGTTGTTGTTTCCTCCCCTGAACAGAGCAGAGGACTTTGGGGGAAGGTTCCATTGTAATTCATTCCCTGCCTCCGGTACTGTACACACATACACATTTCTGAGCCTCTGAAAATACAACTAGGAAGTTCTGAATACTGCCCACACTTGTGAGATGCCCTGGATCCAGTCCCCACCTTGTAGAAGGTCCTAGATCCAATCTCTGGCACATAGAAGGACCTAGGTCCAGTCTCCAGCATTGCTAACAATTCTGTAAGTATATAAAATGTATAGTTTTGCTACAGTCACTCTCTATAAAAGATGTTCAGTACATCTTCAAAAAGAAATTCCATTGCTGCTATAGTATTTGGAGATGTCTCTAACTGTAAGCTGACTGCTGGATCAAACCAAAGATTACATTTTCTTTCATAATACTAAGATGAAAAGTAAATTCCTACCTGTTTAATTTCTGCACCATTATCACAGTAAAAAGGAAAAGATCAAATATTTTTAAATGATTTGGTAAGCCAGGGACTACAATGACTCAGAATTGTATAATACAGTCTACTAAAAATAAGTCTGCCATTTTTTTATTCATGTGTTGGCAGTCTCTGTTAGTCAACTCTCGGTTACTGTAACAAAATACTTAGGGTGATCAGTTTATGAAGAAGAGGAAGAGGAGGAGGAGGAGGATGAAGAAGAGGAGGGGGGAGGTTGGTTTTAGCTCTTGGGTCCATTGCTTTTGGCATGTGCCAAGGACAGACAGGCCTTCTAGTAAACCCTACCTTGTTGAGCTGTTGACTAAGCTGTTACTAGATAAGCCTTTAGAGGCCCTTTACATCTAAATAATCACTTTTAGCATAGAAAAGGGGTGTATGTACCCCTCTACATCTTGAGCCAAAGACCTTTGTCTGGCAGTGTGAAGTTGCTTACCCACAGTCCAGACAATGCCTTCCTTCTGGGGCTGGGAGCAGCAAGGGAGAGCTGGCTGGTAAGAGGGAGAGCTGGTCTCTTGTGAGACTATGCCAGGGGCCTAGCAAACACAGAAGTGGATGCTCAGAGTCAGCTGTTGGATGGATCACAGGGCCCCCAATGGAGGAGCTAGAGAAAATACCCAAGGAGCTTAAGGGGTCTGCAACCCTATAGGTGGAACAACATTATGAACTAACCAGTACCCCGGAGCTCTTGACTCTAGCTGCATATGTATCAAAAGATGGCCTAGTCGGCCATCACTGGAAAGAGAGGCCCATTGGACTTGCAAACTTTATATGCCCCAGTACAGGGGAACGCCAGGGCCAAAAAGGGGGAGTGGGTGAATAGGGGAGTGGGGGGGTGGGTATGGGGGACTTTTGAGATAGCATTGGAAATGTAAATGAGGAAAATACCTAATAAAAATTAAAAAAAAAAAAGAGGGAGAGCTGGCCATCAAACTCACTATATCATATTTGACCTGCAAGTTTATTTCCTCTCCCTACTGAAAGGCATTCAACTGTCCTGTAACACACAGTGAGGATGCTGTGTCTTCATAGGAGTTGGGTCTCCTTCCCTCCAGTGTGCTCTTAAAGCACTGGGCTGCTGCTCCCTGCCCGTTCTCACAGTCTCTCCCATTTTAAATTAAAATACTATCAAGAAATAATAGCTGTCCCTCTGCTGGCCTTTGAAGCCTATTTAGCACTTGCTTGAAAGTATTTTGAAAATACTGTTTGTGCTCTGTCTATACAAGAGTGGGTTTTAGGAAACTTAAGCTATAATCAGAACACACCCTTATAGACATGTTTTCAATTGCTAAATGATTCCTAGACATTTTAACAAAGCGGGAGGTGGCTCCAGGTTTTCCTATTTGGATAAAAAAAAAATGGGGAAAGAATAAACATAGTCATGTTGACCCTGAACGTTTATTTCATGTACTTGTCTGTAGCCTCTTTGTTTGTAATACCAGGAAGTGAGGACAACTCAGATATCTGGTACAATAAGTAGGAAAGCAGGCCTCCCCACAGAACATCACCAGGAGAGGTAAAGGAAGGTTTAACTTCAAGGGTGTTGTACATTGGGAAGCACATCAGCCTCAGAAGCCATGTGCTATATGACTGCCTTTCTGTAACATTTCCCAAGGTGGCAGTAGAAGACACCTTGGCAGTTACCGGGAGTTAGGGATAGTGAAGTCTGGGGCAGGTCAGAGGGCAGCTACAAACAGGCAACACACAGGAGGACTTTGTTGAAGTTGTCCTCGAACTCGATTGCAGTAGGGAATTTACAGGTCTATGTAGACAGATGGAGAAATGCACAGAACCTGACACGCGTGCCAGGTCACTGTGTTATCGTTATGTTGGATGTAGCAGCAGTTGGGAGCGTTGGGTGGAAAGTACACGGGTGCTCTGTACTGTCTGCACGGGTCTGTGTATGAAGCTGCAGTTATTCCAAGTATGTTTTTGTTTGTTTGTTTGTTTTTAGAGAGAGCTGGGTTTTATGCGTCATGTAGTTAAATGAGAAAAACACAAACAGAGCACAAAGAAAGTTCAGAAGGAAACCCCTCTCCAGGCTAGAAATGAGAGCTGTCTTAGTTTCTTCTCTAGTGCTGTGATAAAATGTCATGACCTTAGCTGCGTATACAGAAGTATGTCTAATTTGGCTTGTGATTTCAAAGGGCAGGATCCCAGATGGTGGAGTGAAGGAAATAACTGAGAGCTCAGCACCAGACGCCTCCTAATCCTTCCCAAGCAGTTCTGTTAGCTAGGGACTGAGCCTTCAAATGCATGAGTCTATGGGGCCATTCTCGTTCCAACACCACAAGCATGTTGCATGTGGTATTATAGGAAGCCAGATGTCCCCCACTTTGGCTAGCTAGGTCCACTTCCCATGGGAGCCTGTGAAAACCTCAGCCCCACTCTCCTAATAGGAAATAGGAAGATAACAGAGAACTATTAAGGTTTTTAAACAAAACAGACTATAGATAGTATTTTGGGAACGGATGGAAGACTTTAGTAAAGGCAGCTCTTGCTTTACCCTGATTTTCTTTCTTTTCGTGAGGTTTCACGGACTCATTTAAGAGCAGTAATTTGAATATAACACTGTCCCACCCATTCCAGAAGATTGGGTCATTTTTCTCATTCAGAAATCGACCCAGCTTCTCGGCCCTTATTCTGTATACAGGCTAAGGTCTCAGAAGGTATAGCCCCAGGCTTAGCATCTTCTCTGCCGTTTCCTAAATGATGGGCAGGAAGCAGGAAGCATGCCACTGCTTCTGGCTCCAGGTTGTGTGTGGCACTGAGGGTAGCATTCGGACAAGGACCTCATTAGAGAGCTGCGGAGGTTCCTGGCTTTTATTGTATGTGCAGCAAAACAACATTTGGATCAATTTACAAGTTTCTGCAAAGCACTGTCAAGATATAAATTCACTTGTGCTTTAGCAAGAAAATAATGGACCTGCACTGCGCCAGGTACCTGTTGGAATCTCTCCCTGGGCTTTGGGAATTAGACTCCTGTTAGTGACAAAGATGCGGCTGTCCCTTCCCCAGCGCTGCCAGCTTGCCCAACCTCCTCTGGCATGCAGGCAGGCGAGGGTCTCATCAGTGAGCAGCTCCATTTATTCAGAGCCCCAGAGTGCCTGTGAGTCTGTGTCTCCCAGGTAGACCAGCTGGCTCCCCAGCCACAAGCCTATGATACCCACATGCTTCTTGCATGGGAAGTGTATTCTGTCTAAAAACAAGCGACATGCTTTCCTCTTCTGCAGTCTGTGTTCCCTCTGTGTGTTTGCAGCTTGGATGGCTTGCCCTGGGTAGGAGATTATACTGTGTGATTGTTTGGATGTTTCAGCCTGGTTCTTTCATGAAATGCTGCTGTAATAACAAACAAAAAGCCTCCTTACTTTTCTGTTTTGTTTTCTTTTTTGTTTGTTTGTTTTAATGCAAGAAGATAAACTCACTTTTGTGGTTTTGGTCCACTCTTTATCTTCACCAGCATGTACTGTATCCCCTGCGAAGGCCCCTGCCCCAAAGTCTGCGGCGATGAAGAGAAGAAAACGAAAACCATCGATTCGGTGACTTCTGCTCAAATGCTCCAAGGATGCACCATCCTGAAGGGCAATCTGCTTATTAACATCCGGAGAGGCAGTAAGTACTCCACCCCACCAGACCAGTGGCTGGACCGCTTCTTGGTTTACTTGCGTCGATGCTCTTCCTGGCTCTGTCCCTTTAGTCACAAGCAGAATACAGGCTTAGAAAAGCAGCACGGGATGTAAGTAAGCCTCTTGTGTGACGCCTCCCCTGTGAGTTTCTCGGAAACATAAAATCCAGATAGAAAGACAGTCGATGTTTGAGCCATTAGCCCAGAATATACTCCTGTAAAGAGGATCAGCCCTCGTCTTTCTTTAAGTCACATCTTACGCAGGAAAGGCCTGTTCTCTCTCTCTCTCTCTCTCTCTCTCTCTCTCTCTCTCTCTCTCTCTCTCTCTCTCTCTCACACTCTCTCACACACACACACACTCTCACACTCTCTCTCACACACACACACATACACACACTCACCCTCTCACACTCTCTCTCACACACACACACACACACCTCTGATGGCTCAGACCCATGGCTGGCTCATGCTAGCTGCTGCAGAGTCCACACTTCTGTAAGGCCAGAGTTTGGGTTGCTTGCCTCCGTTGAGGAGACTGAGCAAAGGAAAGATTAAAGAGTGATCTCCTGTTTTACCTCTCAGAGCCAGAAAGATGTGCCATCCACACCTCAAGCTGTGGTCTGAGCCTGCAGACTCCCTTTCTTCACTTGGTGTAGACAGCGCTCCTGGGATGTTGCTTCAGAATTGTATTCATGAACAACATCTCCCATGGTGGCAGCAGAGCCCTGTAATCTTATCTTCTCTAGTCTTGGACTGACAGAGAAAGTCCCCTAGATAGATGCCCTTCAGTTCCTGCCACTAGAACTTCTAGGTTGAGCTACTAGTAGTTTCATGAGGTAAAATACTATAGGCAGAAGACTATTATTTTAATCTTTACTGGTAAATCTTTAGGGAAAGAAAGTTTTTCTTTACTTCAGAGACAAAGTGTCCTCTTTATTTATAGTGGATTGCTTGCCCCTAAGTATTTGTTAAATAAGTGAATTATATTCTTAGTCTGTAGAGGTAATAGAAACAAGGTGGGTTTTTTTGTTGTTTTTTTTTTTTTTTTTTTTGGTTTAGGGTTTCTTTTTGTATGTATGGTTTTGGATTTTTGTTTGTTTGTTTTTTTCTTTATGGGGTTTTTTGTGGTAGTGAGTTTTTGAGGCTTGGGCATTTGTCTGTTTGTTTGTTTGTTTCTTTAAGATTGATTGATTGATTGATTGATTGATTTATTATATGTAAGTGCACTGTAGCTGTCTTCAGACACCCCAGAATAGGGCATCAGATCTCATTATGGATAGTTGTGAGCCACCATGTAGTTGCTGTGATTTGAACTCAGGACCTTTGGAAGAGCAGTCAGTGCTCTTAACTGCTGAGCCATCTCTCGAGCCCCCAAGTCCTTAGTTTTTATTGCCCATTCTCTACCCTTCCACAATGGAGGGCCCTGTTCCCCACACAAGAACGCTGACCCTTATGTTAATAACCAAATTGTAGTTTTGCTCATACCAGATCTATTAATTTTCTTTGAGTTTATTGATCCCAAGACATGCCTTT
Organism: Mus musculus; assembly: GCF_000001635.26. Taxonomy (NCBI): domain Eukaryota; kingdom Metazoa; phylum Chordata; class Mammalia; order Rodentia; family Muridae; genus Mus; species Mus musculus. Next base: position 68,171,595 of record NC_000073.6, read on the forward strand.
TAAAATTCATAAACCTTACTGTTTTTATATCTTCCTGTCATGGGAGATCAATGTGATTGGGAAATTCAGCCCATGAAGAAGAATTACTTACTGGGTGTGGTGACAGACAACTTTCATCCTAGTGCTTCTGAGGCAGAGGCAGGCAGATCTCTGAATTTGAGGCTAGCCTGGTCTCCACAGTGAAGACACCTTTCATCCTAGTGCTTCTGAGGCAGAGGCAGGCAGATCTCTGAACTTGAGGCTAGCCTGGTCTACACAGTGAAGACACCTTTCATCCTAGTGCTTCTGAGGCAGAGGCAGGCAGATCTCTGAACTCGAGGCTAGCCTGGTCTACACAGTGAAGACACCTTTCATCCTAGTGCTTCTGAGGCAGAGGCAGGCAGATCTCTGAACTCGAGGCTAGCCTGGTCTACACAGTGAAGACACCTTTCATCCTAGTGCTTCTGAGGCAGAGGCAGGCAGATCTCTGAATTCGAGACTAGCCTGGTCTACAGAGTGAGTTCAGGGCGGCCAGAGCACTTGTCTTGCACACAGGGGTTATAGATTCAATTCTTGGGGAACAAAACACAGGCTTAGCCGCAGCCACTCTTTTTTTCAGGTTGAATTCCCTGTAGCCCTTACATACAACTAGCACTGTATGTATTTTGCAAGTGAGGGGACTCTGTGAGGCTCAGACTTAGTATAAGGCTTTTGTCCTCTTCTTTATATCAAACCATAGGAGAAACTTTCACCAAATCAACCTTCAAGAATCAGATATAATAAAAATCCCATTCACCTAATTTATTATAGTCTTAGAATTTTGTCATGAACCAAAGTTTATGTTACTTGCTATGTGAAAGGTGGGTAAGCACGATAAAAGAAATTCACTGGCTCTCGGTCCTGTTACATTAGCAACTTTTCCTGGCAACTTTCTGGTTACAGAAGTAATTATGAGCAGGATAGAAAACTTAGAGATGCAGAAATTATTTAGAGAGAGAGAGAGAGAGAGAGAGAGAGAGAGAGAGAGAGAGAGAGAACAAAACAAAACTGCCTGCAGGCCAGGAATAGGGATCAGGGAGAGGAAGCAGGAAGATCAGGAGTTCAGCCTCATCTTAAGTCTAGCATACATGAAACCCTGTCTCGATCCAGGGTGGGGAAAGATAGATCAACTACCTGCATGCATCATTGCTGTGATATTGGAGTGTTTTCCTGCAGCCCTAAATGGAGTCTTTAAATATGGAACTCCAGGTCCAGCAAAGACCATTCTTACCAGGCTGGGACAGGTTTGCCCAGTCCTGCCATGGCACTGTGGAGCCAGGACTGCCTGTCACTGAGCATATCTAAGAGATGTTGCCTCCATTTGTCAGCTGGGGCTAATTAGCAGCCTGGCATTTCTGATTTCACGTTCTGTTAATCAGCTTGGCAACTGCAGCAGCCAGCCTCCTAGAAGTCTGCTTTCCCGCCTCAGAGGCCTTGTCCCGGTGTGGCTTGCGGAGAGTGGAGACAGGGACGGTTGGTGCTATGCCAGCCTTCTCACTGCAATTCCCCCACGCAAGACCTGCTTCCCCTTCGCATCCACACCAGTGTGTGTGAATCTGAGTATAGTGCGCCACCTGACCAGAGGAAGACTCGGTGACATGGACTCCTCTTTCTCTAGATAACATTGCCTCGGAGTTGGAGAACTTCATGGGGCTCATCGAGGTGGTGACCGGCTACGTGAAGATCCGCCATTCTCATGCCTTGGTCTCCTTGTCCTTCCTGAAGAACCTTCGTCTCATCTTAGGAGAGGAGCAGCTGGAAGGGTAAACACTCCATTCTCCTTTCACAGAACTGTGGCGTGCTGCGTCTTAATAGTGTTTGTGTGTGTGTGTGTGTGTGTGTGTGTGTGTGTGTGTGTGTGTGTGTATGTGTGTCAGAATACAACTTGTGGGAGTCAGTCTCTCCTTTTGTCAAGTGGCTCCTGGGGGTTCAACTCCACTCGTTGTAGGCACCTGACAGCAGCTGCCCTTACCCTTAGGGGCTGAGCCAGCTCCCAGCCCCGATTAGTGTACTTTTCAAATATCCTTGGGTTTGTTACGCAGAATGAAGGTGAAACCCTGGGCCTGCTCCTGCTGCCTAGGTGGTCACCCACCTTCCTGCTCTAAGTCCTGTGGAGTTGTCACAGGATACTAACAATTTGGCAAATGGGTGTCTTCATTCTTAAGGTGCAGTCATCAAGGGTTGCATATCGTAGTAGTTACACTTTTTGTTGCCGTGATGAGACACCATGACCAAAATGCCTTAGGGAAGGAGGAGCTTATAATGGGGAGCATCCGTAACGGTGGGAGAGGCATGGCAATAAGCAGGCAAGACAAAAGGTTAGAGCTCACATCTCAAACTGCAAACATGAGACAGGAAATGAGGTAAGGCCCTGAACCCCCAAAGCCCACTCCTGGTGCACTTCCTCCAGCAAGGCAGCACCTCCCAGAGGTTCCACAGCCTCCCCAAGTAGCACCAACTCCTGGGGCCGTTCGTTCAAATGTGTGACCCCATGGGTGACATTTCTCATCCAAACCACCACACGAGTCTAAGCTAGGGCGCTGAGTTCTAGCAGTCCAAGGTATTCCCAGGGAACCTTTCCTGCAGGAGTGACAGCAGCCTGCCTGTGGTGCTTAACTCCCAGGGAAATTGTGATTCATCTGACACTTAACCTGCCTCAGCCTACTGTGCTCTGGGGTGTGTGTGTGTGTGTGTGTGTGTGTGTGTGTGTGTGTGTGAGAGAGAGAGAGAATGCATTTGTATGCATGTATATATTTGTGCACACCCTCTGGAGGTTCAAGGAGACACAGGGTGTCTTTTTTCTCTATCTTATCTTTTGAGTATGTCTCTCAATGAACGTGGAGCTCACCAGTTTGTAGACTAACTGGCTGACAAGCCTCAGAGATGTCCCTGTGTCCACTTTCTAAGTGCTGAGATTTCAGGCACATGTTACGTGGGTTCTCTTGTACAGCAAGCACTTGAGCACCTGACACCCAAGCCATCTCCTTTTCAAACAGAGAAGCAGAAAGAATTGCAAAGTACGGACAGTTCATTTTATTACAGAGATATTTCAGCTTGCAGAGCTTGTACATTGATTAGCTTACAGCGTCTGTGTATTGATCAGCTTTCAGGATTTGGAGTATTGATAGGGGTTGTGCCTTCTGCACAGAAATGCTTTGCAAGCTGGGTTTTAAAGCAGCCGTGGGTTTCTCAGCAGAGAGTAAAGCTGGTGCTTACTGCATGTGCACACAGCTTCTTTCCAGACTCTGGCCTGTGTGCCCTTGCTGGCCCCTTCAGACATTTGCTACGGCTCTGGTGTAGCTCTGTGTTAATGCTTTGAAGTTTTATACGTGTATTAACTAAGCAATCAGGGCCCTTAGAAAGACAGTGACGGGAAGATCCGGAGAAGGCTTGTCCCCAGGCTGGTATGTCTGGATGAGGTTTCTTTACAACCTCCAGTTTTTCTCACACCAACTCTGGCCTGGGTCTTCCCCTGGTACATACAGCCAGAAACAGAGCTGCTCACCCCGTCCATCTTCCCATTGCGAGCAGAGAAGCTTCAGAAAAACCTCCTTCTCCTTGCGAATCCTTCTGCATGTGCCAGGTACCCTGCCCAGAGTGTCGCAATCATTCTGGGGCCTCCCGTACATGAGGCCGTGGTCACCCTTAATTCATTGTTGCTTGTATTAAATTTTAAAGTGAACTGTAACTCCATCTCGTTTCATTATGTCCCCCCAGTAGATCTGTGCCCTATACTCCCTGACATCGGGAAGCACGTTTTCCTTGGCGGATTAGTAGCTGTCAGATCTGTTAGTTACTGGAGGATAAGCTCCCCCACCCCTTTTTTCCACACTGAGCAAGCGATAGGCATAGAAAGTCAAAAGGAGGCTTTGATTATTTCTTATCAGGATTATTACATGGTATGATTATCTTATCATTATGCCTTAACTAAAAGTATCATACACTTAGATGTTGCTGAAAATTGAAGGCTGGTTTTTATTTCCAAGAATATTTATAGCCTATTTTTTCATTATTCAAAACTTAGGTATGAAGTACCAGCCAAGTCTTTTTTTTTTTTAAATGAGTATTTTATTTGTTTACATTTCAAATGTTATCCTTTTTCCTGGTTTCCCCTCTGCAAACCCTCTATCCCATCCCACCTTACCCTGCTTCTATGCGGGTGCTCCCCCACCCACCCAGTCCCACCTCACTGCCCTAGCATTCCTCTACACTAGGGCATCAAGCCTTTACAGGACCAAGGGCCTCCCCTCCCATTGATGCCAGATAAGGCCCCTTCAGCTCCTTCAGTTCTTCCTCTAACTTCTCCATTGGGGTCCCTGTGCTTAGTCTGATATTTGGCTGCCAGCCTCTTCATCTGTATTGGTCAGGATCTGGCAGAGCCTCTCAGGAGGGAGCTGTATCAGGCTCCTGTCAGCAAGCACTTCTTGGCATCAGCAATAAATAGTGTCTGGGTTTGGTGTCTGCGTGTGAGATGGATCCCCAGGTAGGACAGTCTCTGGATGGACTTTCCTTCAGTCTCTGCTCCACTCTTTGTCCCTGTATTTCCTTTAGACAGGAGCAATTCTGAGTTAAAACTTTGAAGATGGGTGGGTTGCCCCATCCTTCAACGGGGGTGGGGGGCAGTCTAACCTCTGGATATGGTCTTGACAGGTTCTCCTTCCCCTTTGTGGGTTATTTCAGCTAATGTCATCTCCATGGGGTCCTGGGAGGCTCTTGCTTTCCTCGCATCTGGGACTTTGTGGTTGCTACCTCCAGTTCCCCATCCCCTCTGTTCAATTTCCTGACCCTCTGTACATCTCCTCTAGCTCCTTCAATACCTGACTCTGCACCCTCTTTTCCCCTCCCCCTCCTTTCTTCTTCCCAAATCCCTCCCACCCTCTACTTCCCTTGATTATATTGTTCTCCCTTCTAAGTAGGATGAAGCATCCACTCTTTGGTCTTCCTCTTGAGCTTCATGTGGTCCATGAGTTGTATTGTGGGTATTCCATGCTTTCTGCCTAGTACCCACTTATCAGTGAGTCCATACCATATCTGTTCTTTTGTGACTTGAGTTACCTCACTCAGGATGATATTTTCTAGATCCATCCATTTGCCTGCAAATTTCAAGAAGTCATTGTTTTTAATAGCTGAGTAGTACTCCATTGTGTAAATGTACCACATTTTCTGTATCCATTCCTCTGTTGAGGGACATCTAGGTTGTTTCCAGCTTCTGGCTACTATAAATATCAGCCAAGTATTGTTAAGGATTCTGGTATTGGGGAAGCTTCCCTGGAAAGCTGACGCCAGCCCTGCTGTTAGCATTTGAGAAGGGAGTGGAGGGCAGGTGAGGCCTGGAGACTTGTGTTAAAAAACAGTGTTTCTCAGCCTTCCAGTACTGCCACCCTTTAATACAGTTCCTCATGTAGTGGTGACCCCCAACCATAATCTATTCATTGCTACGTCATATCTGTAATTTTACTACTGTTATGAATTGTAATGTAAATGCATGATATGAAGGATGTCTGATATTTGACCTCAAAGGAATCTAAACCCACAGGTTGAGAGCCTCTTGCTTCAAGGATATCTCTGGCCAGGACATTTGAGACTCTTTAGTAGTAGCTTTCTCTGGTAACTGTGATGAAATCCAAAGCTTTGAGGGGCCACCCATAGCAACAACTCACCTTTGTCTCTCGTTGTATAGTATTAGGGCTCAGCTGGTTCACTTCTTCCTCACTTATTTAATAAAGGAGAGAAAGATTTGTAATAAGCAGATGAACACAGGTAGTGCAAAGCACAGGCTTCAGAGAGCCCCAGAGGAGAGGACAGAAGGTGCTCTGGGTACCAAAAGGAAGACTCTGGTGGAGAAGGCCACACAGGCTTCTGAGCAAAGCTGGCCTGGAAGGGTTTGGGGGACTAGAAAGCACAGGGACAGAAGAGGAGAGAGCACAGAATGACATTTGGGCCTGTCTTGTGTTCAGCTCCTGGGGGAGGTAGGCAGTACTAGGATTATAGGAGGCACTGTTGCATGCAGATGTAGAGGTTATCATTTAGGTAAGCCTTGGGACGCACTGGAGATTTTGAGGAGGGGTGTATTAGCAGAGTTATCTGACATTTAATTTCAGGGTGCTGTCGTTTATACTGATAGCCTCCTCCCCCTCCCCCCAGTGTTTCCCAGAATGTGTGGATACATCACAGTTACAGGGAAAGGGGAGCCCTGTGGAACTTCACCAGGTTCACCTCACCCCAAGTCAGACAGAAAACTTGGGGTGGGGGAGTTGCCAGCATAAGCTCGAGTAACTTTCTGAGTATTTCTGTGTATGTTTGGCACATGGCAAAGATTAGAAATGACTTCGCTATCCCTGTGATCCTTCAAATGTATATAGTCCCAGGCCACTTCTGAGTTTTTATTTTATTTTATATTTTATTTTATTTTTAAGCAATCTTGCCTCAACTCAGTGTTGAAGGAATCTATTTCTTGAGCTTTTTGTATGGCTACTGAAAATGGCATAAATGCTTCCGTGCGGCTCAGGAGGATTCTGAAGACTTCTGTCTTGATGGAAAGAGGAATATTTCCCCCCACCCCACCCCCCACCCCCATGAAGGTATCCTTCAGCCTTAGCTATCCAGGAAAGCACTGCAGTTGATCTTGGCCTTCTCGGTAGCCCCCCGTGGGAACACAAGTGTTTTGCCTGGCGTGTAGTTCCTGTGTTTTCTTTCTGGGCCTGCTTACCTGGGTCATGCATGCTCATCAGGCCACATTTCTGTACACTGATTTCCAGGCCGACGACAGGTGAAGCAGAATCCCAGCAGAGCAGACATCAGGGTGCACAGCCACAGAACGGTACTTGGGTAGCAGCAGGACCCTTTGGTCTCAGCCATCACTCTCTCTGTAGTGTGGCATAGCTGTAGAATCCCAACTTCAGATAAGATCATAGGAGTTGGAGAGATGACTCCCTAGCTAAGTGTACTTGCTTGGCAATCATGAGGCCTCGTGTTTGAATCCTCGGCGTGACTGAGCCTAGCTGCACCCAGGAGTAGCTCCAGGTGGTGAGCTGAGACAGACTGATCCCAAGAACTTGCTAGTCAGATGACCTGCCTGACCTGAGCCAGACTCCGTGAGACAGCCTGTTTCAGGACAGTGGGGTAGAGAGTAACAGGAGGATGCCCAGTGTCTCTCTCCTGTGTCCAGAAGCCTGCACGTCTGTGTACTCAAGGACAGACACAGAAAGGAAAGGGTTTTCTCAGAAGTAGTGGTGTGGTGTAGTGATAGAGCACTTAACCTAGAGTGTGTGGTGCTTGCTACCTGATCTCTAGCAAAGTGTGGGGGTCATGGGGGGGATTAAGAAGGAAAATCAAGTTTTGTCTGGGGATAGGGATATGTGGTTCTCCTTGAATAAGAGAGAAAATATTTCCATTATCTGAAAAAAAAAATGCTCTGCTTTGGACAACTTTGGTTTGGGAGCAATCAAATAAATGAAAAGTTCAAGCTCTTAGGTGCTGCCAAAGATTATTGTCTTGAACAGAACAAAAATACTGGAAGGGGGCCAGTATAAAGTTAGAATTCTTAGTCTGTTTAGGCATCTCTACCCTTTGCAGACTCAGGGTTTTGTAATGTGCCCTGCATCTCTGGAACTAGACCCTAACATAACCACATTTTAGCACATACTTGGGACTTTTAAAATACATACAATTAGTTACTTTGCCTAGCAAGTCTAGGCTGTTCCTAGAGATATGGAAGCATGTGTATGCAAATATCACATGTGAATGCTCTTAGCAACATTTTCCATAGTATTTTCTCAAAATGGTGCGTTAGATATAATCTAGGGGTTCCTCAGTATAAGCGCAAAACACACAGTAAGATACTAGCCAATGGTACATGTAGCATCCTGGGTGAACAGACAGGGGAAATGCCTTGGATGGGAGAAGAATGGGGGGGGGGGCTTCAGTTTGATATAAATGTTCTGAATCTGGATGATTGAAAGATGATTGGCCATCTGTATAAATTTATTGAAGCCCATGGAGCTGTATATTTATAGTGGGAACAATTTTAGAAGGTAAAACGTACCTCAGCAAAGCTGTTTTTAAAAAGCACTCAGGAACAAACGGCCTATTTTGTCAATCTATGTGGTGCTTGGTTTAGTTTTGCCTGGGTATATATTTCCATACTAACTGAGCCTTTGTAGATGGTATAACTGTGGACCTGAAGTGAACCAATATTCTACAGATGGGCTAAGTAGTGTTATAAATGACTGTACTGGTGACAGCTTCAGTGTACTGGCTTCTGATGCCCTCTAGAGACAGCTGTCACAGGCAGTAGTAGTGTCTCCTTGCAAAAATGGATATGAGTTATTGGTTGTCTGTGCTTCCAGGATGCCAGTAAGAGCTTGAAAGAGGGGTCCTGTGTAGGCTGGAGACCTTGAGCTCAGCCCTGCCTGTATCAAGGTGCAGGACTTACCTATTTTCTGTGACTTTGTTCTGGGGGACTTTTGACAGTTCAGAGAGTAGCACAGGTCATCCTGTGCCTTTGTGAGGTGATTCAAAGCTTATAACGTCCTTTTATATTTAGCATCCAGTTCTTCTCAATTGGCCTCGGGGCCCGAAGAGACCAGAAAAGATAGCTCCATGGGCAGCTGAGAACCAGCAGCCCTAGAGAAGCTGAGTAAACCATTCAGGTGCCACTTCATAAGCAGTGGAGAAGGTGCTTGGGCCTGGTTATCAGTTCCTACATGGAAGACTCTACACTCGGTCCCCTGCAGTCTTCACTTAAAAGGGAGGCCTAGAAATGGTAGCCACAGATCATAGCTAAGTGTTGGCTGTGAGCTTATCATGTGACAGGGCCCCCAAATTGTTGACTAACCATCCTAGTAGGTCTATGCATTGGCAGGTGAAACCCATCCAATAGAGGGGATTTTTTTTTCTAATGTTGAAAAAGCTACAAGCTACCAGGCAGTGGTGGCACATTTCTTTAGTCCCAGCACTTGGGAGGCAGAGGCAGGTGGATTTCTGAGTTCTAGGCCAGCCTGGTCTACAGAGTAAGTTCCAGGACAGCCAGGGCTACACAGAGAAACCCTGTCTTGAGGGGGTGGGGGGGGTGCAGAAAGGAAGGTAGGAAAGAAGGAAGGATCGAACTAAGAGCCAAAATACCACTCAATAAAACTCCGGGAGATCATACAGCGTGTAGGAGCCAAAGGAAAAAAAATGAACAGTTTGGTTTTTAAAAATATTCTGTGGATGTAAAAAGGCAGTGAGCTTAGAAACGATTTATGAAGTCGCATTTATTGAGTGGTTCCCTTAACTAGTCATCTCCCTGAGAAAACAATGACCATTCAAGGACATTAGTATCTTGAAGGTGTGTAGACAAATCTCCACCTGGGGATATCTCTTAACTCTCACTATTGCAGAAGGTGTTGAGGAGGCAGGCCTCGGGTGGGGGTTGGGAAGCAGGCACTGTGTGGACGGGCCCTCCCCAGCAGGTTGATTATTATTTTGGTGAAGGTTTTTATTTTTCTTTACCTTCTGTAGGCTCCACAATGCCTGGATTTTATTGATATTGGTATTCTGGCTCCCAGCCTTCTCTGCATTGTTTAAAGAGAGAAAGTTTGTGTTTACTGTGAAAAGATAATCTTGCTTTTCAAAGTGATTAGTCAAATACCCTGAGTTTCTATGTGCCTGCCATTCATTTGTCAAATTCCTGGTTTCTAATTCATGCTCCCTCCCTGGGGAGAAGAATGTGTGGCTCAGAAGGAAGGTATTTTCAGTACAATTCTGTTTCCTGCTTGAGAAATTAGTTTACTAAGAGGCCTTGGCCTAGATGGAGATGGGAGTTTGACCTGATTAGTTGGCCCTTGTATCCGGCCTGGAGGTGTCTTCAATAACAGGAGATTTTTGTCTCCTGGGACTCTCAAGACTTGGGAGCAGCCAGACCGGTGAGGTTAGCGTTGAGGCAGCAGTTTAAGAATGGCCCATGGTTAGGCAAGACACCTAATGGGACCCAATCTTTCCACCATTACACCTATCCTTCAGTTGTCTGCCTATCCTGACCACCCCCATATCAATAAGAGTGAACATTGGTGGGTCCCGTAGGTGGCAGTTCTGACTGACAGGTATCCAAGGACCTCCCTAGGACATACACTCTTAGGTACTACGATCTGGATTCCTTTGATCAGGGTCTTTGTTTCCTACTCCAATAAACAAGCATGGTAGGGGAACACTCCTTACCAAAGGCTAGCGGCTCATTGAGCCCGTGCGTGTGCAGACCCTGCGCTGAAGCCTGCGCAGAAGTGCTCAAGGAGGGTTGGGGCTTCCATTCAACTGCTTAGCTCACACTTGAGCTCCGACTCCTCCATGTGAGGACTCTTACCTATGAGAGGGATGTATGTGCAGAGGTCAGAGGACAGCCTTACACAGTAACTGTTCTTCCTTCTCGGGGTCCTGATCACCAGACTTGTGATGTAAGTACTCTTGCACGCATGAGCCATCTCACTGGCTCTCATAAGGAATCTTAAAACCAACGAGACCTCAGACTTCACCTACGCACATGAACGCTGCTCTTCATAGCACCGAGGAAACTGCCTGTGGCTTGTCCTGTGGGGAATTCATGGCTCTTCCGGTCCTGGGTCCTGGCCTCTGAGCTCCCTAATGAGTTCTCCAGGAAGTGTCGGGAGAGGCTTGGCAACCCTGCAGCTGTAACTCATTTCTCAGTATGTGAAGGTCATGTTGAAAGCAGACCCCCTAGGCAGTAGTTCTAATGTGGGTGAGGACTCTCAGCAGGTGGTGCCTAGGTGGACACAGCCTTTAGGGCAGAACAGGACTTTGGGACATGTTTGTCTGGTCTGTGGGTGGATTTAGAAATAACTGTTTAAAAAAAAAAAAAAAACTTATGCAGACACCCAAGTAGAATCCTTGCTCTCCCCTTGGCCCCCTAAGATAGCTATCTTCCCTTTGGCCATGCCCATATCTCCCCTCTAGTGGAAGTTAGGCCTTGGAAACAGTGCCGTGGCCGGCCTGGTAGTTTCTGGGTGGACCCAGGACTGGTGTTTATCAGCATTACCTGCTAGACATCGAGATTCCTGGTGCACTCTGGACCTCTGCACCAGAAGCTCTAGCGGTAGGGGATACTGAGAACAAGCTGTGTACATACTAAATGTGGAAAGCCACCATGTTACACGCTGCATCTAGCTACCCTGATGTGAGAGCCCAGGGAGACACTGGATGTCTGTCCTCTCCCACGTACTCAGGGACTGAAATGAAGGCTTCTTGCAGCGAGAGGCAAATGTACAGAGAGCCAGGCTGTCTCCCATCCCATCATGCACTGCTGATTGGGCATGGGTAGGATTTATTCCTAGGGATAATGGCAGCCTTTGCTGCTAGTATGTAAGCTGTTCCGGTTGAGTAGCGGAGCATGTCTGTTCGCCTGTAGGCTGATTTCAAGCACATTGTCCATACCTGGCTCTGAGAGAAATAACCAAAGGCATTTTCCCAGGGAATGAATCAAGGAACATCCTTTGGTGGGAGAAGCTTTGTGTGTTGGTAATAGAGGTCATGAAATTAATTAGTGTCCAGTCGATTTCAAAACATTGTCCTTGGCACATCTTTTTGCCAGTGGCTACCGCCACTGTCTGCTGTTATAAAGCCCCAGTAAGCAAGCAAACCCCTTGTTGGTATGGAACTACACTGGCCGCAGAGAGGCTCTCTGTCGCCTGAGGGGGCTGTGGGCTCAGTGCGTTGCTAATGCGCATTTCTGTGCTTCCAGGAACTACTCCTTCTATGTCCTAGACAACCAGAACTTGCAGCAGCTGTGGGACTGGAACCACCGGAACCTGACCGTCAGGTCCGGAAAGATGTACTTTGCTTTCAATCCCAAGCTGTGTGTCTCCGAAATTTACCGCATGGAGGAAGTGACCGGAACCAAGGGACGCCAGAGCAAAGGGGACATAAACACCAGGAACAACGGAGAGCGAGCTTCCTGTGAGTGACAGCATCTCAGACCCCTGGGACTGCCACAGTCCAGATAACAGTCTTTGGCATCCGTGGGCGGGCTCTTTGTTTCACCATGGACTGTCAAACCACTGCAGCCAGTGCCTGGCCTCTGCATATTAGTGGGCGGGTGCCTGATACACTCATACTGATATATTTTTCTAAGGGTCCATTTGAGTCTATTAAACATCCAAGCAGGTTCTTAGAGCTTGCACAGTTAAATACCTTTTCAATATGAGCAAACAATATTTACCGAAGAGCCAGTCCACTCCAGGTCAGCTCTGCCTTTCTCTCCTGTGCCATAGAAGGATCAGGGTAGATGCTCCACTATAATACTTCCGTGGACGTCCAGTGTCCTTGTCCTCACACTTGGCCTCCTTTCTCTGCCCTGCTCCTTCTAGAACAAAGTGAGCCCATGTCTTTGAATCGGAATGCTTTTCACATGTTGGACAAAGTAATAATTCCATCCTGGTGATGAGAGTTTTCACCCTAAGATCTCATAGCCTAGAGTTCAACCTGTTAACCCAGCCCCTCTCCAAATGTGGTCCCAGACCTGGATGTCAGTCTCTCCTCTAGCACTGTATGGAGCTAGGCATGATGGTACACTCCTATAATCTCACCACTTAACAGGCTGAGGCAGGAGGATTGTGAGTTTGAAGCCAGCTTGGGCTACATCTAAAACCCTGTTTTAAGGAAACAAAAACAAACAAACAGAAATACTAAAGCTCTATTTGACCCTCCGTCATTATATAGCATTAGTGGGGAATCAGGAGCTGTGTGACCAACAGCTAGTCAGACGTGTGCATACATGTGGGGGGAGGGCTAGCCTTGTCTTTTGAGTATCCAGATTTATCTGATACTCTACGGATCCAGGAGGCATCTTGAGAAGAGTAGTTAGGCAGAGGTGGTAAGTGTGTACACAGCCAGCACCCTCACCTTTCTGCAGAGCCCCCTGACCTGTTCCCCATCAAGAACATAGCAGAAGCCTGTGATCGGAGCATTTCAAAGGGCTTCTCCCTTAGGGGCAGCCAGCCTGACCTGACAGGTCATGAGTGCGCCAGCCATAGATTTGCCTTTGGAAGCACAGTCAGGGTTTTCTCTCAGAGTGACATCACAGAGACGGATGGGTTTCTGTCACTCATGGATGTGCCTCTGTGCCCCAGGTGAAAGTGATGTTCTCCGTTTCACCTCCACCACGACCTGGAAGAACCGAATCATCATAACGTGGCACCGGTACCGGCCGCCGGACTACCGGGATCTCATCAGCTTCACAGTTTACTACAAGGAGGCGTGAGTTTGGGCCTCTCACTCTGATGTCAAGCTTGAGGGTGGGGACGGCCAGGTGGCAGTGTGACTTGGCTGAATAGAGAGTCTTTGGTGTACCTATAAAGAATCAAGTCAGGCGACCGTCACCTCATCCTCATGTGACCTCTCTAGTTGTCATATTAAACTGTCCCAACCTGAGACAGCAGCTAGTCAGGAGAGTGTCCCGCCTCAGCCCTTTCATTGTTTATATGGTGTTTGAGTAAGTTCACCCCAAGGGGAAAGGGGATGAATTTTAAGAGAACTGAATGCCTCCAAACTGTCATAAGCCATTATGTGGACTTGGTTAAATATTGTCTTAGCCTCTGTCCCCCAAAATACCCCATGGGGTGCTCTGTTCTCACCAAGGCTACCCTGAACTGACCCATTGTCTTCCAGTCACTTGATGCATGCATGGCCTTGCCAAGACTTTGCTCTGGGCCATGAGCCCTCTAGCATTAAAGAATAGTGAGGGACGAACCTAGGTGTCAGCAGTTCCTGATAGGACCATCCTGCTTACTCCACATCACAGCTTCCTGAGCTGTCCCATTTTCCTACTCAGCCTCCTGTGGCCAGGTGGTTTCCCCAGTCTGTGTGGTCATCCGTTTTCCCAGGCACTGATCTTTCCAGAAGCAAAGGTGCTGGTGGCAGTGCCTGGTATCTTCGCTGCCACTTGACCTAGGGTCCTGGGAACTGTTATAGCCCAGGGAAAATAGAAAGCTCAAAATCACTCAGTGTTTGTGTAAATGGGGGCCACCCCTCTCCCATCGTGATCGAACACAAGTCATGTCAGCATAATTTCAGAAGCCAGTAGCTAGCAGCCCTTGCATCTCGTCAAAGTAGACACCCCGCCTACCATGCATCTGTGCAGAGCCCTCCCTTCCCTTTGAAAGTGCTGCCAGTGCACTGGCGATGCTAACTGGTGGTATCACCAATGCCACTCTCTGAGACAATCAGGAAACAAAGTGTTGGAATATTATGAGATAGTTAAGCATCGAAAATAGCTATTATCTCAGCCACCAAACGCAGACACTATTGCATACACCAGCAAGATTTTGCTGACATGACCCAGATATAGCTGTCTCTTGTGAGGCTATGCCAGTGCCTGGCAAATACAGAAGTGAATGCTCACATTCATCTATTGGATGGAACACAGGGCCCCCAATGGAGGAGCTAGAGAAAGTATCCAAGGAGCTGAAGGGGTCTGCAACCCTATAGGAGGAACAGCAATATGAACTAACCAATACCCCCTGAGCTCGTGTTTCTAGCTGCATATGTAGCAAAGGATGGCCTAGTCGGCCATCGTTGGGAGGAGAGGCCCTTGGTCTTGTGAAGATTATATGCCCCAGTACAGGGGAATGCCAGGGCTAGGAAGTGGGAGTGGGTGGGTTGGGGAGCAGGGCGGGGGGAGGGTATAGGAGACTTTCAGGATAGCATTTGAAATGTAAATGAAGAAAATATCTACTAAAAAAATTGTTTAAAAAAAATAGCTATTATGAGCCAGGCAGTGGTGGTGCACATCTTTGATCCCAGCACTTGGGAGGCAGTTCGAGGTCAGCCTGGTCTACAGAGTGAGTTCCAGGACAGCCAGGGCTTCACAGAGAAACCTTGTCTCGAAAAACCAAAAAAGTAAAAATAAAAATAAATAAAAATGGCTATTATCGAATTACATTTTAGAGTTCTAGGGGGATAGGAAAGTTAGTTTTGTCCAAAAGTTGTGTTTTATTAGTTTATTGTTTGCATTAAACAGCTCTGCTTGTTTTTTGTTTTTTTTTTTTTCATTAGTTGGGTTTTTGTTGATGTTGTTGTTGTTGTTTTTAACTCTCACTTAAGAAGACAATGAGCATCCGCATGTCTTAGACGCAGCATTTTCAGTCCCTGTGAATGAGGGACTTGCTGTCTCTAAGGCTGCTTGTCAGTTCTGCGGTTCATAGCTGTCGAGCTCCCGAGTCCAGATGCTTGATTTTATTTTTGTATAGAAATCTAATTGATGATGAGTTTTATTTGGAGTTCCCAATAGAAATAGAAAGTGTGACACGTTCAGCCCCTGGGGAAGGTTCTGGGGAGTTTTGATGCCAGAGCCCTTCAACGTTCTCTGGCCTGTGTTGACTGTCTTTCAGACCATTTAAAAACGTTACGGAATATGACGGGCAGGATGCCTGTGGCTCCAACAGCTGGAACATGGTGGATGTAGACCTGCCTCCGAACAAGGAGGGCGAGCCTGGCATTTTACTGCATGGGCTGAAGCCCTGGACCCAGTATGCTGTCTATGTCAAGGCTGTGACCCTCACCATGGTGGAAAACGACCATATCCGTGGGGCCAAAAGTGAAATCTTGTACATTCGCACCAATGCTTCAGGTATCCACGCACCGGAGGAACAACCTCCAACCCCTGTTCCCTGAATTTTTATAAGCTTGCTTTATTTACATAGGCACAGTATGGCTGGAGGGCTAGCAATGAGATGCTTGTTGTTGCTGCTTAACACTGTATTAACATTCTCACTGCCAACACCTTAAGTTCTCCTGAGCCATTTCCTAGACTTGGTACCATCTTAAATGTCAACATCTCTGCTCTACGCAATTGAATCGGTGTCCTCCAGAGCAGTAGGATGGTTTCTCTGAATGCCCAGGATGTAGCCACTTGTGGCTGGTCTCCTCTCTCTCAGTGCAGACTTCCAGGGACTGAGACGACAATGACCGGTGCACCCCTTGCCTCTAGTGGCTTGCTGGCTTTCCACCTTTATTCCGTAGCCACCAGCTTTCTCAACAGGCGAACGCAGGCTTAGAGTACTATGATATCGGATTATTGACTAATCCCTTCTCATCTTCTTCATGTGTTTACGTACTAGTTCCCCAGCTCCAGAACCTAGAAGTGGGGAAAAGCAAAGGTGTGAGTTTGTATCCAAAGACGAGAGAGGTAGAAAGATATGCTTCACTGTAAAGATAATGACTGACCTCTTACAACAAAAAATTCCATCGACTTGAGTGGCTTACAACACAATGAAACATATTCACCGTTCCAAGAGCAAAGCAACTGAATACATTTCTCATCTTAAAGTTTGGGAGTAATGACTCCCAGTGAATCATTGCAGCAGATCTGAGAGGAAAAAAAAAAAAACTAAGCAGGAATTTCTTATCATTATAGCAGATTCTTAAGAAATCCTATTCTTCTTCCTAAATATTAAAAACTGCATTTGGTCCCTGACCTCAAAAGTGCTTGGGACCGATAGTGACGTACTTAGTCCATCATGTGCCTCTGCTTCATCTGGGAAACTTGTCATTGAAATACCTAGTAAGAAACTGTTTTGGAAATACTTATTGAAAACGCTCACGGGACCAGGCATCAAGTGCTTGTCTTCTCTGCATCAGTCTTGGTCTTCCAACGTGTTGTCCCTCAGTGGTTCTCAGAGCCTTGAGCACCGCATACATCCTAACAGCCCTCTGTCCATTCGCTTCCTGTTGGTGTGGTGGTATATGACCTGGCAAGGAAAGGATTTGACTTCCACATCAGGATCACAGTCTGCCGTTAAGGAAGCCAGGGTAGAAACTCCAGCAGAGACAGGAACTTTGGAGAAGCACTGGCTTGCTCCCAGTGGCTTGCTCAGCCTGCTTTCTTAGAGACCCCAGGACCACCAGCCCAGAGGCCTCCTCACCACAATGAGCTGGGCATTTCCTCCACCAACCATTAGTTAAGAAGATGCCCTGCAGGCCTGCCTTACAGCCTGATCATACTGAGCCATCCTCTCAGTTGAGGTTTTTTTCTGTCAGATAGGTTGTGCCAAGTTGTCATAAGACTGACCGGTACAAGCTTGTTTTCACCTTTCAGATTCAAAAACAGCTTGGTTGGACCTTATTCTTAAGTGTCATAACCACGGTTCTGTCTCTTGCACTTTGGAAACTGCCAAAACCAGTGGGCCTCATTCTTTGCCATGTGCATGTGTGTGTGTTGGGGATGGGGTGCGCTTCGGCTGTGGTATCTCTTTTGCTATGGTGAGGACACAGCAGTGGTCCTGGGATGTTTTCCTTTTTACGTAAGTTAGTTCTACTTTTGAGCCTGGGCATCAGTAGTATGTAAGCCTCCGTCGTTTTGTTAAACTCATTTGCTTGTAACAGGACTTTGCATAGAATCAGGGCTCAGGCGTACTGGCTTTCCTGAATCATGACTTGCTTACAAGATCTGTGAGTCCCTGCTCCTTGTTTCACAGTCCTTTCACCCAGGCACATAACCACCCCACACACTGTCCATCCCCCACTCCCACTCTTCATTTTGGCTCCCTGTCATGTTTATCAAGTTTTTATCAGAGATTAAAACTTGCAATCACAGGTGAAGTACTAAGCCGTCCAATTTGCCATTTCCTAATACACACCGGAGAATGACAGTTGTCATAACTGAATCAACTCTAGGTTTTTTTTTAGAGTCCCCTTTAACCCCAGCTATGCCCTCGTAGCCCCTTCAGTCCCAGGTCAGTGAGCCATGTGTGTTTGCACATAGATTATCTAAGAGCAAGTGCTCTGAGAGAGGGCTGGCCTCCCAGTTGGTAATCTTTCCAAAGCTCTGGTTCACCTCATGCTCTGGTTGGTCCGTTGCTATCTCTGTGCCCAGGTCAAGCCTGCAGCTTCCTGTTGGTTTGCATCGAGCCCCTGATAACCTCAACCTCGGATTCCGGTCTATTCTCTGAAATGTTCTTTGTTCTTCTTTCCAGTCCCTTCCATTCCCCTAGATGTCCTCTCAGCATCAAACTCTTCCTCTCAGCTGATTGTGAAGTGGAATCCTCCAACTCTGCCCAATGGTAACTTGAGTTACTACATTGTGAGGTGGCAGCGGCAGCCCCAGGATGGTTACCTGTACCGGCACAACTACTGCTCCAAAGGTGAGCTGGGGGCTGGCAGGCAGCAGGCAGGCAGTGCCACTGGCCTTGTCTGTTGTCTGAGAGAACCTGAGCCCCAGGGTCACACCTGTCACGTTGCAGGGCTTGCTTCTCAGCAGTGCACACCAGCACCCCTCCCCTCCACCAGCAATGCTAACAGGCACTTCCTGCATGGCTTTCATTCCCATCTCTGGTCTTCCCCAAGCAGACAAAATACCCATCAGAAAGTACGCCGATGGTACCATCGACGTGGAGGAGGTGACGGAAAATCCCAAGACAGAAGTGTGTGGTGGTGATAAAGGGCCATGCTGCGCTTGCCCTAAAACTGAAGCTGAGAAGCAGGCTGAGAAGGAGGAGGCTGAGTACCGTAAAGTCTTTGAGAATTTCCTTCACAATTCCATCTTTGTGCCCAGGTGAGTGTGCCCTTTGGAAAGGCTACATTTGATGCCTTAGGCTGTGCATGCTCCCATCTGCCCCACGCGGAGCAGCTCCTGTTGGTTGGCAGGCTGCTGGGCTGCTATTGCAGTCAGCTGACAGGAGGCGCTGCTGTTTTGGCTTTTACCCATGTTCCCCTCTGTGTCATGTCTGTTTCTTTGAATTTAAAGACCTGAAGACAGGAAACAAATCAAAAGGTGCTTTAAAAACTGGATGCAGTGACCTCTATCCTCACTAACTTACTGTCTGTTTGAGTCTTGGGTCTCAGACCTACATTCTCCAACACCAAACCTCCGTCCCTTCATTGGGTTATCTATGTGGAGCATTCCACCTGAACCAACACTCAGTAAGAGTAGCCATGAGAGTGGCCAGGTATGGAGCGTCCCAAAGAGGCCAGGCAGAGGTCCTCCCATACCCACCCCTATACTGGGTGTCAGTCAAATCCAGGACTCCTGTAGGCATGGCCAGAGGTTTAGGTCGTTCTTTCATTGTTGCTAACAAATTGCGTGATGCTTAGTGGTGTGCATAGCTCAACAGTTTTAAAGTTAGAAGAACAAGGAGCCAGTGTGGCTTTTGTTGATGAAGGCATCTTTGGGTGTGTCGCATGGCCAAAGTACTTATGGCACAGCAGCGATTTCAGGGCAGACAGGAAGCTGAACAGACGTTGAGCACTTAGCTTGTTTGCTACATCAGGATCTCCCCCTAACAGGACCATTCCCTAAAGGTTCCTCCTGCAGCTGCCCCACTAGTGACCAAACATCTAACAATACAGCATGAGAACCAAGGGTAGACCGACCATAGCAGAAAGCCCTTGGTGTTTAGTTATACTCAGATGACATCACTTTGTGACTGCTGTTATCATCAGCTGTGTAACGCTAGGCTAAGTGATTGGGCGGCAAGGCTGTGGTTGACCCAGATGGGACCGTGCAGGGCTTGTACTGTGGGTTTGAAACGAATTTTCTCTCGGTCACATTCCTTCGTGTAAGTGTCCTCACCTCAGTGTCCTAAAACAGACCCAGCATGCAGATAGGGGTCACCACACCTGGCCATTAGGGTTTGGGGGGTTGTTTTTTACCTCCTACCGAGGCAAGGATCTGACATCTATACGAGGTCTCGCAAGGTCCCATAAAGGAGCACCCTAGATGACAGGAGCAACTCTGTCATCATACAACCGAGTTTACCTAAAACCTATTCCTACCTTCATGTCATTCTAGGTGCACGTTTATCTGGGGGCTGAAGGCAAATATATCAGATTTAGTCTTTCTGCATTGTCTGACTTTGCCTGTGAGTTTATAGTAGAGTGGAGGCTACTATTTATAAAGTTACTTCCTAAACTTGGTATCAGTAAATGGCTTTCATTGGCCGCCATCTTCATTTTTGAAGACGCTTCAAAAATGTTTCTGTCACTAAAACATTCTCAGATGTTAAACAGTACAAGTTTTTCCAGTAGCATCAGGATACTTTATGGAGTAAGGAAAGCTGATAGTGTGCTGTTTGCCACCCCCTGGACCACTCTGTTTGAATCATCCCTAGCCTTCTGATGCCTATATTGCCTCCCTTCATGGTCCTGACTCTGTGTCCACAGTAACTGTTGAATAATATGCAAGAGTGCAGTGTTTATAAGTAAGGAGGCCACTGAGTCTGCTTGGTGCTATAGCCCAGTTTGTTGGGGGTGGGTCAAGGCAAGAAGTGGACCAGTATCATTTTGCAATAAATCAAACACAAGCAACTTCTTACATGAAGGCACACGTTTGTGTTGCTCTGGTTTGAAAGGGAGGCAGGAAATTTAATAATAATGTTTTGAACATCTGCCTAGCCGCCACACACACACACACACACACACACACACACACACACACGCACGCACACATGCATGCACGCACACACATACCTGAAAAAGTAGTTTCCTTTATCTTTCCTTCCATGGTTTGTTGATTGGTCGGTTTATGGTTTGCTGGGTGTGAGCATGGTAGAATAGTACCCTCATTTCCTATCTCTTTCCCCAGCATTATGATAACAAATCCCCATTCCTAACTTTTGAGATGGGCCCTGGTATGGCAGTTGATATACTTTCAATGGAAACTGGCATGTCAGTACCCGACAAAGAACTATGGTTTTGGTAGCAGATCCATCTGCTGAAGACCAGGGAGCATGCGGCCCTTTCCCCCAACTCCCTACTGTACTCTCCCAGATGTTGGCCTAGGGAGCATCCATAGGCCTTGGGCATGGCTTCCAAGGCGCCTCGAGCACCGTACTCTAGGCTCCCTTTTGTCTTACTCTGTCATGTTCTTACCAGACGCAGTGCAGTCCCACCTGTTCCTCTCATCCTTTGTCCTGTCACAAGCAATGCCAGCAACAGCCTCAATACCCAGCTTGCCCACTGTTCACCTGCAGACAACCTGAGGGTTGCTTCCAGCCCATAGGGCTGCTTATCTGATGTCATATTTTTATTTATTTTTTTTTTCAGTTTTTATGAATGTTAGAAGTTTTTTCTGGAAGAGAGGGAGCCCCAGACTCTGTTCCTGTTGCTTTTCTGTAGTTTCTTAAGCTAACACAAGTCAGTGAGTAACAGAGGCTCCGCTCCTATCACAGACAAGCTCACTGCCAAGGAGGATGCAAAGCCAGGTTTGATGAACCTCCAAGACCATGCTGTGTACTAGGGACTGGGGGCATTCATCAATAGGAGACCCTGTTCCTCAGGAAAAGCGCTGGGATTTAGGTACTTGCTAGCTGCTTAAACTAGGGCATCTTCATTTCAGAGAAGATCAAAGAAGCCACTACTGTTGGACTTTGGGTCTCTTCTACCTTGTGTGTCTTAGGCCTCACCTTTCCCAACCAGTCTTATGAGGCTGATGGTTTGTCGTGTTGAATGCTCAGTTATCAGGCCTGACCAAGTAGCACTGTCTGGTAAAACAGAGCACTGTCTGGCTAAAAATGGCTGGCACACTGTTTCCTAGAACCATGTGTGCACATGTTTCTCTGAGGATGTCTCAAGAGAGTACAGGATGGGTTGTGAAGGCGAAAATCCTGGTTATTTGTTGGTTCTTATCCAAGGAGCCTAAGTAGTTTCTTTTAGTTCAAGGCTAGGACTTTCCTATTACTTCTACCCTAGCCATGGAAAAGACAAAGAAAACTAAAGAACTTAGCAGCTGACCTTCTTTCTCCTCCTTGCAGGCCCGAAAGGAGGCGGAGAGACGTCATGCAAGTGGCCAACACGACCATGTCCAGCCGAAGCAGGAACACCACGGTAGCTGACACCTACAATATCACAGACCCGGAGGAGTTCGAGACAGAGTACCCTTTCTTTGAGAGCAGAGTGGATAACAAGGAGAGGACTGTCATCTCCAACCTCCGGCCTTTCACTCTGTACCGCATCGATATCCACAGCTGCAACCACGAGGCTGAGAAGCTGGGCTGCAGCGCCTCCAACTTCGTCTTTGCGAGAACCATGCCAGCAGGTACGGCAGGTAGCCCCGCCGCCAACTTACAGCCAAGGCGGGGGAGGCTGACAGCCCTTAGATTCAGGCCTACGAATGTGTGGTTGTTGGTACACAACGTCGTCCGTCAGGTGCCTAAGGAACAGAGAATGTATTCCTAGTGCCAGCTCCCATCCAGACTTAACCATAGACACTCTTTACAAGCCCCTTTCAGGGCTCTCACTCCTTGGCTTGGTTCACGATGCACATGCTCACACCCACCCCTGTGCCCTTCTGTGCACAGCTGAATGAGTTAGCTTTCTGTTGCTATTACAAAATACCCAAGGCAGTTGTCTTACCAGAAGGAAAGGTTTATTTTGGTCTCAGTGTTTCAGGAGTTTTAGACCACAGGCACTTGCCTCTCACTGCTTTGGGGCTTGCAATGAAGCAACACATCGTATTTCATCACTTCTTTCATTGAAGCCCAATCTCCTAAAGTCCTGTCTTCTCTCAGTGCCAGAGGCTACAGACTGAGAGCACAAAGGCCTTAGCACACCACAGACCTGTGAGGGGCCCTCCAGGTCTCAAAGCTTGATGCAGAGGAAGCGTTGTCCTCGTGGTCAGCTAGATCAGCCTGTGGGCCTCCTCCTACAGTTAGATACTGCCTGTCACCCTGCCAGCCATTTGCCACTTCTCATTCGTGGAGGAGGTGTCAGTCAGTG
This sequence comes from Mus musculus, assembly GCF_000001635.26. NCBI lineage: Eukaryota > Metazoa > Chordata > Mammalia > Rodentia > Muridae > Mus > Mus musculus. Next base: position 68,194,311 of record NC_000073.6, read on the forward strand.
GGGAGAACAAAGCATGCTGGGAACTGGGGCAGTAAGAGCTTCTGAGATCGGCTTTGGCACTCCCGTGTAGCCCTCAGCCACCCGTGCCTCAGTTTCCCAATCCTAGAAGAGACAGAGAACAGCTTATCTCCCCAGGCCTCTCTCGGCTGTCATCAGCTGTCACCCAACAGCTGTGGTTCACCACCAGAAGTGAGGCCAGCGGTGGCTGGAAGAGACAGTGGCCGGAACAGCTGCCTCAGAGGCCAGCCTCGGAACTGGCCCTTCCTCCCTCCCGTGTGAGGGTGTGGGCTGTGAATGTGTCAGTGCCACAGCTGGAGGCTCAGCACGCTGTCGCTCACTGCCCTTCCCCAGGGCCGCTCTGTTTGAAGGGTTCTTTTTTTTTTTTTTTAACTTTTTAGGTAGGAAAATGGACCTGGAGAATGTTACATAGGTTTTTCAGGCGTGATCACTTGTACTTGGCCACAGGTTTTTTCAGTCAGAGGGGATGGAGGCGCTGTGCCAGCAGCCATCTCAGGAAAGAACTCCTACAAGGTCCCCTGTCCAGAGTCCTGTATATACAAGGATTGGGGGAACAGTTGTTCTCAAGTTAGCACACCGTTTATCATTCTTTCTGGGGACCTAAACCCAATTTGACTGCTTGTTTACATTAATTATGCAGAAGGAGCAGATGATATCCCTGGTCCGGTGACCTGGGAGCCAAGACCCGAAAACTCCATCTTTTTAAAGTGGCCAGAACCCGAGAACCCCAACGGATTGATCCTAATGTATGAAATTAAATACGGGTCGCAAGTCGAGGTAAGAGGGATACCATGGCCTGCAGCTGCATGTGTTTCAGCGCTGAGAGCACGTGCTATGGCATACTGGTTGTCTGCTGACTGCTAAGCAGACAGGGGAGAAAGATGGGCAGTCGGGAAGGATAAAGGTCTTCCTAGCAACGCCATCTTTATTGAGTAGTAACTTGGGTGCATGGAGCTGGCTGGACTTCATACAAACAATGAAACTGTAGCTAGGCCTCCAGCCGCAGACTAGACACGTCTTGATGATCTTTTATTCCTCTGGAGTTACCAACATATTTGATTTAATTACCAACATATTTGATTACCATTTTCCATGTGCCAACCTGAAAACCACTTTTCCGGTATCCTTGCTTCCTTTATGTTGATACTCTGGACAATGTAAGGAGAGGTTGGGCAGCTGGAGTCACAGCATGATGACTTGAGTTGACAGATGTCAGATCTCACCCATGCTTGTAGGAAATTAACGCCTTATATTTCCATAGGATCAGCGGGAATGTGTGTCCAGACAGGAGTACAGGAAGTACGGAGGGGCCAAACTCAACCGTCTAAACCCAGGGAACTATACAGCCCGGATTCAGGCTACCTCCCTCTCTGGGAATGGGTCATGGACAGATCCTGTGTTCTTCTATGTCCCCGCCAAAAGTAAGTCTTATTGAGGGAGACGCACGGTAAATTTCAAAGCTGGCTGGGCCAGAACTCAGAAGCCCTGAGCTTCTGGGGCTCTCTGGTTTTCTGTTAGAACAGAGCTGGCTGGGTTGAGGAGGTGGCTTACTAGGGAAAGTGCCTGCTTAAAGATCTAAGTTCAAGTCCTTGACGGAAACCAGGGGCGGTAGTGTGCTTCCTCGGTGCTCAGGAGATCGACAGTCAAAGTTTTGCAGATCCCTAGCTAGCCAGAATGGTCCATTGGTGACCTTTGCTTTCAGCGAGAAGCCGTATCTAGAAAACGGAGGTGTCACGCCAGAAAGGAAGACACTTGGTATTTACTCACAGTGGACACACATCTGTGCCACCATCACCTTCCCCCCACCCCAACACTCGCACGCACGTGCACTCGCACGCACATCCCAGAGCTGGGAAGGTGCTGAGCCTTGGAGCCTTCTCTTGTGAGTAACAGAAGAGTATCGTACAACCTAGAAGATATCTTGTTCTCATCGTGGCTCAGGTGTGGAGGCATTTTGCAAAGCATTGAGTTGAGTATCAGGTCTCCTGCCTGGTCGGTGAGGGTGACCCAGCGCTCAGCGTCTCCCCAGGGATCGTCTGGTGTCACTGCTCCGGGACAGGAATCTGCAGGACAACATCCCAGTCAGAGTCTTCCCCTCCTCTGTGCTCTTCACCATCCACCAGGATGCATTGAAAGATACTCTGTGCGTTATTTTGCACAGACCCACCCTAGTGGATAATGTTTCACAGTTCACAGAAACCACTGAGTGAGCTGTTAGGATTCAGATTTAAAAGTAAATGTTGTGAAATGTTAAATGCAAGGGCTGCATGCTTGTTTGACCGAAAAAAAAAAAAAATTGAGTCTTTTTGGTGAAATAATACATAGTGAATTTTTACGTGTCTTATGAGAAGCCAAATTTTTTTAGATTATTTCGTGTTCATGTAATATCCAAACAAATACAGGATCAAATGTGAATTCCTTTTGCACTCCCCACCCCCCAAAATCTCAGCTCAGCTTTGAGGCTAGAATCTAGGGTGTGGGGAACTGTTGTTTCCTAATGTCTTATGTTCTTCGTGGTCTCTTCTGGATTCTTGATTCAGACAAGGTCTCAACAGATCCAGCAATCCCAGTCCAAAAGAAATGGAAGTTAGTTGTGTTGAAATCTACACCCCCCTTGTTTTTTTGGCCCACTAGTCACAGTAGCCAAACAATGAAGTATCCTCCAGCAGGTGCCTGGGTAAAAATGTGGTCCATATATGTAATGGAATACTGTTAATAGAAGGTGCAGAAAGGGAAACACCACGTGATCTCACGTATATATGAAATAAATCTAAAAGGGTGAACTCAGAGTCTTGCAGGTTACCAGGGGAACATAACTTAGGGGGTGTTGCTCAAAAGGTACACAATTTTAGGTAGATAGAAGAGTGAGCTTTATAACACACTAGCTATGGTTAATAAAGCATTATTGAATATTGCTAAGAAAGTGTTACCACCACAGAAATGGTAACAATGCGACTTAATGCTGATGCTGATTGGGTTAATGTACACATGCTTTAAGATATGTTGTATGTGGTAAATATGTATACATGTATAACTTTATGTCAGTTCACACTTCGATAGCCCACCTAGCCAGTTCCAGATATTCAAAGATACGCAAGACATTCGAAAATCCTCATCGTGACTGCACAAAGACAGAAGTAAATAGAACCGTAAGCAGGAAGCTAGGATTCCCTGTATCTGCTGCTACTGTGTCTAGATTGAGAGATGATGAGACTGAGAGTTCTGTCAGGTAGACTCTGAATTTTCTCATTTTTTTCTGGGTAGCCTAGCGTCATCAGTTAGCTTATGTGCTAACTCTCCATTGTGATGTTACTGTAGCTCTCCGATGTGGCAAAACCCAGAGATGATTAGAGGGGTGGCCCCCACAGTTTCGGGGGTTGTCGTGCTCTGTCTGTTGATTCTATTACTTTTGGGCTGTTCTGAGACAAAATGTCAGAAGCAGGAAGCACATGATGGAACCAAGCTGGTTACCTCCAAAAGGCAGAAAGGGCCCGGGTTTCACAGTTCTCTCACAGGACACCTGCTTCCAGTGACCTGACTTCCTCTAGAACCCAGCTCCTAAGGTTACCTGCCACTACTTCCCAATAACGTCACAGGCCGGCAACGAAGCCCTGAGCATCTCTGCCTTGGGGTACATTTCCGCTTATCTGTAGCACGTCGTGCTACTAAGCCAACACTGGAGTTCTGGAAATTGGGTGGTGTTCTCTGAAGGAGCAGTCTTGACTTCTGAAGCTAAGTGAGTCTGGCTTTTCTTAGGAGAGGGCATGTTTGTAGCTGCCTTTGTAAAGCTAAGACTGCAATGCCACTGGGGACTCTTAAGAGGTCCTCTAATGGGGTTTCTCCAGTGGAAGTTGGCACATCCCACAGGGGGATTGAAGCTGCGTGCTAGCGCTCTTGGCTTCTGGGAAATTTTCCCGGTGTCCGACAAGACGCAGTTTAGCACAGTTTTCTTGGGTCTAATCCTCAGAGGGGGACATTGAAAGCTCGGCATCACCTGCTGTTTTTAAGGAAATCTTGGTGCGTGAATTCTATTAAACTCCTCTTCAGACTTCTTCCCTCCCGATTAAATATTCTCAGGTCTTTGGGCCCTTTCTTGAAAGCCAGTTGCATAGACAATTTTCTGTCAGTTTTGTCCTTCTGGATGTGTTCCAGTTCCTCTGTGTCCCTGTTGAAATGTGAAACTCAAAAAGAACACAGAACAACCTGACCCGTAGAATCAGGAACACAAAACCACGAATTCTCCTAGGGGAAAAGGAAAGCTCGGAGCTTCTCTCTGGCAGGGAGGCGCACGTGGGAGTACTTTTAGAAACTGGAAGGTGCTGAATCCCATCGATTTTGAAAAAGACTTAATTTTGGCTTTTGTAGTATTTCAGGATTAAGAATAGAGTTTAGAGGTAGACCAACCATTGGTGAGTGGCTCGCGGTCCAGGAACATGTCTCCACTGAGTCCCCAGCTCCTTTCCAAGGAGACATCTCTATACTGTTGGTGTGTACTTGGTGTGCACATGTGCAGAGGTCAGAGGACAACATTGAAGAGTTGATTCTCAGGTTCCAGGGATTGAATTCTGGTTGCCAGGGTAACATAGCAAGTGTTTTTACCCACAACGCCATCCTTATTGTGTAGACATGTCAACTTGGGTGTCCAATAGTTGCTATAGACTCCTTATAAGCCTGAAATCTAAAGTGCTTTCATGGAGGCACTTCGGTCCGTTTCATTCCCTGATCTGCATTCCGTTGGGCTCTCAGATGAAAGCTCACAGCCCTTCGCTTCTTCTTCTCCGCATACTCATTTTTGTTTGTTTGTTTTCCCATATTAACTGGAGTCTTACTGATTCTTTCTGGTACATGACGGGAATCCAGCCTCCCAGTTACTGGGTTGCGGCTGTTCTGAGCCAGGGCTGCAGGAAAGCCAGGCTCTGACTTTGGAACTTGTCAGTTATCCGTGCAACCCTGGCAAAGTTAGGACGCCTCTCTGATCTTGCTTATGGAAAAGGATTTCTTCCTGAGGTCTGACTGGAGCGATGCATAGCATGCCACAGGAGACTGGTACGTTCCCTTAACTCCTCTAGACCTGGCAGTGTGCAGAGGCCCCCAGTGTGTCCTCAGACACACTCATCTTCCCAGTACATGAATCCGTTTTCAGTCTGGCCTTGGAAGAGTTCACTGATGCTTCTTCTTCATTGTTTTAGTTTTAGCCTTTTAGAACTTCTGACATGAGTACTGTATTTACACCATCTGGCTCCTCCCTCTCCCAGCTTCTTCCATGCCCACCTCTCTCAGTTCCATGACTACTTTAATTATTGTTGCTAAGCAACTTGTGCGCACATTGATACATATATGTCTATATACATATATGCATATACACCTACATACATATACACACATGCTCTGCCAAGCTCATTTAGTGTTACTGGTACATGTATGTGTTTAGGGATGACCACGTGGGATTGGCTAACCTATCAGCAAGCTTATGCCTGATAAAGACTGATCCTCCTTCTCTCTCAGCAGCCATTAACTGCTGGTAACTTCTCATCTAGGGGTGGGGCTTCAGAGATTCCCCACACTTCAAAGCATGTGAACTGGTATTGTCATTACGCAAGTTTAGGTAACCGCGTTGTTGGGATTCACGCATGCGGGTGGTGTCTTACATAAAAGGTGGCATCCCTCAGCAGACACCCTGGGCTTCTGGATCTTAGAATCGTACCACGCACTTATTTTGCAGTGTTCCATGAGCATTTGTTGTGGGGGTTGTGGTGTGGGTCTATCATCAGTTGGGCATGGGTACCCCATGGTCAGTGGTTCCCTGCATTTTGACCAGTCATGGTTTTCTCTAATCCTTTCCATCTGCTGCAGAAAGAGGCTTCTCTGGCGAGGCCTGAGAGCTAGTTATCTGTGGGTAGAAGCTCACTGCTTCAGAAAAGTGCTAGTAGCAGGTTCTTCTCTAGTGTCCACGACACTACAGAGAGTCAGCTAGGTTTACAGAATCGGGCAAGAATTTCCTCCCAGTGCTCAGGCCTTCAGTGCACTTAGACAGCTGTTGGTTGTCCCCAGATCAAGGTGCCAGTGTTACATACTGAGGAACATCTCAATATCCTGGTCACTGCTGCAGTTCATAGGCTTAACTGCTGACCACTGACTCCTCTCAATCTGAAGAATGGGGCGGAAACCACTTAGCTGGAACCAAACCCCTTCATCATTCAATACACTCTGCAAGACATTCCTCTGCACGGGAAGCCGTTTCCCTAGGGGAAGCAACCCTCGCTCCCCCATCTCTTCTTCCCCCTATGCCCAGCGTACATCCATGTTAATCCACCTGTCCACAGACTGAGTTCTTGAATCTGGCAGAATTCTCAGGATTTTCAGAGGTGTAGACCTGAACCCCTGGAGGCCATCCTGTGGTACTTACCACCCAGGTACTGGTAGCAAGTTCAGACTTGAATTGGTTTTACATATTTGTAGAACACTCAGAGCAACATTGGCAGGGAGTGTCATCCAGTGCTTTGGGGGGACGGGAGTGGCGAGCAAGCTGTCTGTGGGACTTTCTTAAAAGATAAGAATAGCGTGAGCAACTAGTAAGTGTGTGAGTGTCTGCTCATTTTCCTTCAGCTAAACTTCCACAAAACTACACACAGGAAGGGCTTGCCTTCAGAATTACTTGCTGTATTCAGAATATGCAGTGCTTTAAAGGAGTGTGTGCTTCAGTCTGTATTTATTTACCTTTCTCCAAACAATTCAGTTTGTCTGCTGGTCTTGTCCCAGCACTAGAAGACTCCTCGAAGACTCCTCTTGTGAGATGAGGGAGTAAAGGCTATTCCAGAGGCGGTTTTATCATCCTTCCAACCATACACAGAAATGAAGTGAGCCAGTTATTCACCTCGTGCGTGACGTCTTCCTGTTTCTTCCTTGTCTCTGCAGCGACGTATGAGAACTTCATGCATCTGATCATTGCTCTGCCGGTTGCCATCCTGCTGATCGTTGGGGGGCTGGTTATCATGCTGTATGTCTTCCATAGAAAGAGGTGAGTGCCTGGGCCAGCGGAAGACAGTACTTGTGGCGCATTGGCTTGATGATTTGAACTTGAACATAGCTCGTCTGTGGGGGAAAATACCATGCAGACTGGACAGCCAGAGTTCCTAGTCAGACATTCTTCAGAGGGGAAAAAAGGACATTTCCTAATGACTAACAGCAACAGGAGAGGGGTTGCTTCCTTCTCTGTACCCGTCGTCTGCTTTCTGGCTGTTCTAGCACACAGATTGCTGCCTTGTAAGAGCTTCTCCAAGCATGCCAGTTTAGCTTCCCATGGAGTGGGCCTTGTTATTTCCAGTGAAGCAAAGAAACAAATGTTTCTTTAGAAGCTCTAATCTGAGGCCAGGGCAAAAGTGGAAAGATTTGTCCTCAGATACCGGGGCCTGGATCAGGAGTGCAGGCAAGGGTCCCGTCAGCAGTGATCATGGTTTGCGTCCCTTGCTCAAGATAACTCGTGAGAAAGAAAAAAAGGAAAAGAAAAGGTATTTACAGAAATGTATAGAGATGGGATTTGTTGACCTGGTTTTCATCTTTTTTTTTTTGACAGAAATAACAGCAGGTTGGGCAATGGAGTGCTGTATGCTTCTGTGAACCCCGAGTATTTCAGCGCAGCTGATGGTAAGCGTCCTGGCCAAGGTGTGGGAATATGGGAGCTGTCAGGTGCTGACTGGAGAAAAGCGTTGCGTAATTTTGAGATACCTTTGTCCCAGGATCTGCCTTTGGTACCATTTCCTTCTTGTCTTTTAATAACATCTTTAGCACTCAGTGACTGTCAGACATTCTGGGACTCTCAGATGCCCCAGTAGAAACCAGGCTCTGGAGATGCCGGTGGCCGGTCTGCTAAGCAGTTCAGTTAGCCGCTTGAAGTGTGGCATCAGAGTGAAAGGAGCATTCTAATTACTACCGTCTAGTCAGAGGACTGCTGTAGCCAGCCAGGCATCCTGAGTGGGTATCAACTCAGGGTGGGGCTGCAGGCGTTCCCTGGCCAGTGAGGGCTATATAGCGTTGTATGATCTTGGAATCCCTCTGCTGTTCTATCCTGATTAGGGTCATACAGCCTATGCACCCATTTACATTCCCTTTGGCAGTAACTAATGAAAGTCATTTAATTAAATGGCTCAGAAGTTCTGACTCGGAACCTGTGTTTTAGCTACTGGTCTCTTTTTTTCCCCTAGCGCTTATGCTTGGCTTCAGACCTTCTAAGTAAGCTGGGGAGGGGTCCTCTCCTCGATTAGCCCTTGGAGCTTTCTCATGTCTATCTAGATGCAGGCAAAAAAAGAATCTCTGAGAAGGACTTGTTCAGGCTCCCACAGCTGAGCCGTGGGAAGTCTGCACAAGGGACATCCCAAGCCTTCCTCCTGAATCCTCATGATGTGGTGTATGGAAGAGCTAGCTGTGAGGTTGCTGGGCTATGTAGGGAATCTGGTTAGATGGGGGTCTGTGCAGCGCAGGAGTTTGTTCAGGAGGAATGTTTCTTTGCTCCAGAAGTGTAAGTAGATGCGGCCCAGATAAGACACAGTCCGATTGATTATCCTGCTCACATGGGAAAAAAAAAAAAAAGAGAAAACCCTTTGTAATTTAAAAGCACCATGTAAGTGCGTATGGTTTTACTATGGTTTCTTTAATCATTTATAACTGGATTATGTGTATAGTAAAGCCAGTCAAGAACAGCCTCTTCTGAATTTGAATCAGGTGCAGAATAATGATGTTATTTCTGTTTGCAAAAGGTCTTGCAGAGTTATTTTTTAAGTAGGCATATGTGCATACGTTTGTGCCTATAAAGCATAGAAAATACACTAGAAGGGTAAGCACCACACTTGAAAGCATAGTTACATAGTTACTTACGGAGACTATCTTTCTCCTAAAAACAAACAAACAAATGAAGTGAGTTTGGATATGTAGTTTAGTGATAGAGCATTTGCCTACGGTGTTCCAGAACGGGTTCTGTCCTCACACCACCAAAACAAACAAGAAAGCAAACGGGCAAAAATCAAGAAACTAAATATGCATTGTTTATACAGGCCAGCCTCAAACTCCTGGCCTCAGATGATCTGAACACCTTGCCTCCGTCCCCTAACTAGCCAGAACCGTGCAGCCATTGTGTCTAGGTCAATAATTATAAAAGAGAAAAGAGGTGCCAGAGAAATAGTCTCCCTCCCCCCTTCAAAACAAAGCAAGAACAAACTTGTCACTACCCAGGTCAACAGGTGAGAACACTGTCACCTCATCTGCACTTGGTTTGTTTGGCCTTTTGACAAGCACAGCAGCAGCACAAGCCTTTTGCCTCAAAGAGCTACAAAGTGACATTGCATCTGAAAGGTGCTTTAAAAACGTCTTTCTCCCAGAGTTAATCTGCATGTTGCTGTTGTCAAGAGTGCACTGAGAATGCCCTACAGGAAAGTGCTGATAACATTGTACGAAGTTTATGAACAGCTCTGGCTGGCAAAGCTGAGGTACTCTGGCTAAAGTCGGCAGCTGGATTGAGTTTAGAAAAAGGGTTGAGACCACTAACTTCAGGGACCTCCCAGGGAATGGATGTGATGGGCTTTTAACTCCATGCTCTGCAGCAAGCAAGCCGTGTAGTTGATTCTCATTAAAAGCCAGCCTGGATCCTTAGAGGTAATAAATGGAGACAGTGGTCCCCATCCTTACAGAGAGGTGTTATAAAGACCTTTCCCCCTCTGCTCTCCTCAGCAAGCTCAGCCTCTGCAGGGTCACAAGTTGTCTGAGGCCCATGGAAGACAGAATTCTAGTTGAGAAATTACCAGACATACATATTCCATGAAATACAAAAACATGCACAGGAGCCAAATGTGGCCACACAAACCTGGAATCCACGTACTGGGGACACTGAGGCAGAAAAGTTGTCAATTCAGGGCTAGCTTGGATTACATAGCAAGTTCAAGGCAAGTATGAACAAGATAGAGCAGTCCTGTCCCCAAATCAGCCAGTAAGTAAGAGTAAGTGAGTAGACAGATAAGTATGTGTCTTAGTGTTCTGCTGCTGTGAAGAGACACCGTTGACCACAGCAGCTCTTCTCATGGAAAGTGGCTGGCTTAAAGGAGCTTACAGGTTCAGGGGTTTAGGCCCATGTTGTAATGGTAGCAAACATGATGGTATGTAGGCAGACATGGTGCTATGGTGCTGGAGAGGGGTTAAGAGTTCTACATCTGGATCAGGCAGCAAAAATAGAGCAAGACATAGGCCTGGTATTTGAAACCTCAAAGCCCACCCTCGGTGCCACACTTCCTCCAACAAGGCCACACCTCCTAATCTCTGTCAGGTATCACTGCTCCCTAATGACCAAGCATTCAAATGTGTGAGTCTGTGGGGGCCACTCCTATTCAAACCACCACAAGATGTATGTTCCATTCTTCAAAATACAAGTCAATGGGGTCCCCAGCCCCGAATTTATAATAAACACCCTTCCCTTAAGACATCACTTAGAAGTAAGGGCTTGTGCTCTGAGGGTGACTGATAACCGTGATGACCTGCTGGTGGGGTCTCCCACCTCCAACTGCAGCTCGGCATCTAAAAGCATAAAAACAAACACAGCCGTGATTCCCCTCCCAGGCCTGTCTCTAAGCTAGGGCTTCCTTCTTGCCATGCCTGCTGGCCATCCTCTGTTAGACAGGGCTGTCAGTAACTCTGTTAGGTTATGGTTCTCATGGAGCAGGTATTCTCTTTCCAGATCTTACGTATTAATTTGATATGATTTCAGTTCTCGCTGTACCCACTGGCGTTATGGGATGGAGCCTGTGTTTGGTCTTTCTTACTTGCCTCTCTTATTTTCTTTCCTTCTCTTCCCCCTTCCTTCTGAGAACTATTCGTTTATTTATTTTTCTCAAACCAGATCAAGCATAACCAAAAATGGAAGCTGGAGAAGGAATTCTGTTCAGGTCCGTGTCAGGGAGGTTCCTGGCATTGCAGAGTGCAGGCCAAAGCCGTGGGGTCACTACTGAGTCCCCCTCCATCCCAGCGCTCACTTCCCTCACTAGAGATCCCCTGGAAGGGGGCTCCTAGGCTTCACCTGTGTTAGGCAAGAGTTTGGCTTCTTGTGTTAAGTTTTAATACTTTCATGCATTCCGGGGCTAGAGAGATGGCTCAGCAGTTAAACACACTGGCTGCTTTTCTAGAAGGACCCTGATTTGATTCCCAGAACCCACGTGCCAGTGGCACCCAGGTGCTATGTGCGTACAGTGCAGATGCATGCAGGGAAAACAGCCATTCACAAAATTGATGGTTTTAAAACAGTATGCATTCCACTAAGTCAAATCACTTGAAAAACAACACAGCACAGCCCTGGGATTAAACTGCATTTTACAGCCTGTAGAGCACCTTGAATCATCTGGGATTTGAACCCTGGGTTTCATCTCCCAACCCTGCTTTTTTCTTCATCAACGTGTGAGTTCTCCTTCCTCTCAGGTGGAAAAGGCAGGCAGTCTGTATCGTCACTAGATCTCGGTGAAAGGGGCAGCAGGGTGTGTTAAACTGGATCCAACCTCTGCAGCTTCCAGAGTTAAACAGCTGTATGGAGGAATATAGGGAGACAGTGCTTGTAGTGCACAAGACCTACCTCAGCGCTCTGCGGGGGTGGGGGTGGGGGCTGGCCTCTCATCTCCTTTTCTGCGGTTTCTTTTGATGGCTGAGGACTCTTCTCTTGAGTCTCTGCCTTTAGTGTTGACTGAGTTTCTCCCTCTCAGCCACCTTGAGCTTGTTGTCGGACATGGCTATGGAAGAAGTGGAATGAAGTGCGTGAACTGATAGACATCCCAGGCGGCTGACACATTGTCTTGGTGTTTTGAAACACAATCTGAAGATGCCTTTAGTTCAGCAGACCCCATCTCCAACCTCCATGCCCAGTGGGCTGGGGTGGGACTGCAGTTTCCTGTTGCCACACCCAGCTAGTAGCCATGTTTTTTTAAGTGTAAAAGCTGATGAGATAAATCTGTTAGAATTTTCATTTAGCCCACAACATCCAACAGTTAATATAAAAGCTATCTTTTTAAACTTGCTTTAACCAAGTCTTTGGAATACAAAGCTGGAAAAAAAAATGGGCCCAGCAGTTGAGAGCCTTGCTGACCTTCTGGAGAACTCTAATTCAGTTCCCAGCACCTCTGTGAAGAGACCTCCCGCCATCTGTAACTATAGGTCCGAGAAGCCAACACTGTCTTCTGGGTTTCCCAGGCACCCAAACACGGGTGGTGCCTCACATCTGTGCATGTGTGTGTGCTCATACACACACACACACACACACACAGAGAGAGAGAGAGAGAGAGAGAGAGAGAGAGAGAGAGAGATTTTCACATGTATACGTAAATTTTAAAATCTTTTAAAAGTTATCTTTTTTTACTTGTTTTAAGCAAGTCTTTAAAATGCAGTATATGTCTTACTTCCAGCACGACTTCAAGCGCTGAAGGCCTACAGTGGGGCTGGGTGGCCTGTAAACTGGCACCCAGGCCATGCAGAGGATGTTTCTCACCTCTGGCTTCATCCAGGGAGGAGGAGATTTGACCCCCTTTGGTCCTTTCCCCTCCCACTGTTCTCCCCTTCTGACCTACATTTCCATCCCTTGATGAAGACAGGCAAAACAGAAGTCCCACTTTCTTTGTCTCTTAGGGCTAATTTGCTTTTTTTATTTTGTTGGGTTGGGGTTTTGCCAAGGATATGAAAAAGGAACCACTGTTGTTTGGTTTGATTTGGTTTTCCTATCTTAGGTTTCTTGGTTTCCTTCTGGTTCTTAGCTACGAGTACCACCCTCAAAGTGTCATGGAGTCCTCAGAGATTGAGTACCCGTGCTGGACTGTTTGTACCTTGATGTTCTCCTTGGTGGGTCTTAGGGAACAGCATCTTGTAATCTCTGTCTAAGGGCCGTTTCCATCCTGTCTGTTACTAGTGTACGTGCCTGATGAATGGGAGGTAGCTCGAGAGAAGATCACCATGAACCGGGAGCTCGGACAAGGGTCCTTTGGGATGGTCTATGAAGGAGTGGCCAAGGGTGTGGTCAAGGATGAACCCGAAACCAGAGTGGCCATCAAGACGGTAAACGAGGCTGCAAGTATGCGTGAAAGAATCGAGTTTCTCAACGAGGCCTCGGTGATGAAGGAGTTCAATTGTCACCATGTGGTAAGAAGCCAAGATGAGACATGGACAGAAAGTATGGACAGAAAGGACCACCCTGTATGTCCTTGGCCAGCTACGAATTGTTGCCTTGCCCTCTTCCCAGTGGGTAGTTTCCCCGTTGCATTCTTGCCACCCACAGACCCTTGAGGTGGGAGCCTCGCCCTCGCCCTCCCACCAGAACTCTGCTCCTGGCTACAGGCCCCAGCACCACCCAGTTCCGAGAGGCGTAGGTCATCATGTGGGATGCCCCCCTCCCCCTCTGAGTCCTTTTCTTGATTCCTCCAGGTCCGGTTGCTGGGTGTGGTATCCCAAGGCCAGCCCACCCTGGTCATCATGGAACTAATGACACGCGGTGATCTCAAAAGTTATCTCCGGTCTCTGAGGCCAGAAGTGGAGGTCAGTTTTGTTCCTCGCTGTGTTATCTTGCTTGGTCCACTTTTTTCAGGAGCTGGCTTGTAGGAAACGTGTCTTTAAGTCCATTTGCTTCTCAGCCTTGAGTGCCTTGAGATATGCTTTCTTGTCAGTTCCCTCTATATAGGATTGTCCAAGTGTAGGCAGACTGGGATCTTTGGAAGGTCTGTCTCTGCATCCCACCCATTCAACCTCCAGCATCTCTGTGCTCTTGTTTCTGCATCCCCGCTACCCCTGCCTACATCTTACACCAACCCCAGCTGCTCTACCACGTGTCATGGCCAACCCTTCCCACAGCTTCCCACTCAGGCCGGGCTGGCCTCCCCCACTGACTTTCCAGTACACTTGACTGCCTAGCATACGTTTACTCTCGAGGTCCTCGGGGTGAGCCTCTTCTTTACCTCAGGGTCATGACCGTGGCTGGTAACCTTTTCAGTAAGTACTCAATAAAGGTCACTCTTCAGGTTGTCAGAGGTTTTGGCCAGAGTGACTCGCAGCCCGGTCTGTGCACGAGACCACTGTTTCCTCAGGAGCCCATTACACACACACACACACACACACACTCACACACACTCTCACACTCGCATACACACTCACAAACACACTCACACACACACACACACACACACACACACACACACGTGTACATGTGAGCATGCTATCCTTACCTTGATGGCACACACTGCTCTCCCCTTGCCCCGACACTGCTTCAGACACTTCTCAAACCCTGAACCTACTCCCCAGGCTAGGCAATAAGCCAGTATTGTGCCTGCGCTTTTAAATGATAACCATTCCAGCTGCATGATTCTGCTTAAGGCTAGTGAGATTTTCAAACTGTGAACCTGAGTAGGTCCTGTGTAATTTTTTGATTAGTCACTGTGGAGTGTCCCCTTCTGTTGTGTTAGCCCACAGCCAGCTTTTTAGCATATGTGAGTCTGACTTCTTTTTTGTTGTTGTTATTTTTGTGTTTGTTTGTTTGTTGTTTTTTGAGACAGCATTTTGTTTTGTTTTTTTTTCTGTGCAGCCCCGGCTGTCCTGGAACTCGCTTCGTAGACCAGGCTGGCCTCGAACTCTCAGAGATTCGCTTGCCTCTGTCTCCCAAGTGCTGGCATTAAAGGTATGCACCACAAGCACCTGGCTTAAGTTTGGCTTCTAAGTCCTCACTAAGAGTTAACTGATGGGGGTGTTGAGAAATATTGCTGGACCAAATGCCTTTCATGGGGCTGCCTCAGGCTCTGAGGCTCTCACTTCGGCCCTGGCTTTGATACCTGTGGCTAACTAAGCAGCTTGTCTCTGCATTCGCTGTAAGGGGAACTTCCTCTTCTCGGGCCCTTTCTGGGTTTGCTCCCCTTCTCTGTAGAAGCTTTCGTTTTCTTTTCCTCCACAACGTAATCATCTACCAAGTGATGGATGGTTCCTTCATTTTAGTTCTGAGTACCTGTTCACAAATGTCCTCATGTGTGTTTCTGAAGTTTCAGGAGAGAGCCACAAGGCGGTGTATGCATTGATAGCAGAGCCACAAAGCTATGCCTGTTTCTCCCAGCAGCAGCATCCTACCCCAGTAATACCCAGTCTACAGAAGGAGACTGGAGAGTGGTCCTTTAAGGCACCTCCTAACATCAGAATGTGCTTAATGCCTTTGACACATGCCCAGAGTAAACCCGTAACTTGTGCTCTCGGGGCTGTTTTTGCCATTGGTTACCTCCAGTCCTCAGTTAACAGATGCCTCTGGGCCTCCGCTTCCTCATGTAGAGAGAGAAAGGGCTATAGAGATGGCTCAGCAGTTAAGAGCACTGGCTGCTCTTCCAAAGAACCCTGGGTGGATTCCCAGCACCCACGTGGCGGCTCATAACTGTCGGTATTCACTGTTCTGCTGGCCTCCATGGGCCTCCGTGGGCAGGTAGTGCACAAACACACATGCAGGCAAAACACCCACAAACATAAAACAAAATTTTAATTCAATGTAAAGAGACAGGTTGGATTACGAAAGTCTCTTTCGGAAGTAAAACTTAATCTTTAAATTCATCAGATCTAAATTTTGTCTAACTCATGTCAGAATTTTTTAAAAAATAACTTACATATATCTTAGCATCAATGTATACTCCACAGTTCAGTGTATATACCCTAGCTCCAGTATATATACCCAGCTTCAGTGTATACACCCCGGCTTCAGCGTATTCTACCTCCCCCCATTGCTGTTTGCTTATTTACTTAGATAAGTGTATGGATGTGTGCTCACCTTAAGAGGCTCTAACAAAACTAAAGATTTCTTCTTTCTCGAGATGAAGAAAAGAATGACAACATATTACCATGAACTGACAAAATGTCAGCCCAGCCCTTTCCTGCACATAATTAAGTCCCCATTGTTGGTTGTTTTTCACATGTTAAGTGACAGCTCTTTGTTGAACAGTTACACAACATTACACACATACACTGCAGTATGTGTCATGAGCCTATAAGTACATGTCACGGAACTGCAGAGGTCCTGCTTTGCCATGTGTATGTAAGACCCTAACGGTGCTAAAGGTCAGCGTGACAAGGAAGCACCTGTGATGGCACATCCTCTGAGGACATCCCCTAGATTATAGGAAGAGACCCTGGATCAGAGTGAAAATGGTTAAATAGATAAATGAGCTCAACTTGGTCCTCACATGCCATGTCGTCTGGAGAGTACTCCTGGACGTGCTAGAGGGCTGTTGCTGGCCTCCTAGAGTCTGGCATCTGCTGAGAACTTAGCAACCCTGGCCAAGAGCCAGAATGCTCTTGAGTGTTCATCGTGGTCAGAGCACAAAGGGCCTATATACTAGCCCAAATAGTGTGATCTCCAAGCCTGGTCATGCTCTCCTGTGACTTGAGATACATTAGGAAATGAGATGGCTTCATAGTGTTGTATGAGAAGGTTTTCAGTTAGGGAAACTGAGGCATAAGGGTCATGGTTGGTTTTGCACATGGGAGTGGGGTGACGGAGCTTTGGGAATTTTTTATGTTTGTATGTGTGTAGTGTGTGTGTGTGTGTGTGTGTGTGTGTGTGTTCATGCATATGCATGTGCATACCTACTTAGACCTTGAGGGAGTTGGTTTTCATCTTTTACCATACCTGTCTTGGGACATGAACATAGGCCCCCTGTCTTGACAGCAGGTACCTTTCCCACTAAGCCATTCTCATCAGCCTCTTAGACATAAATCTTATCTTATTTTGTTTGTTTGTTTGTTTGTTTATGATTTTACCACTTCTTAGGTTAATTCTTTTCAGTTCCTAAGGCAGCATCTTGCCCTCCTCTTCAGACATGATATTGGTCCTCATTGCTGCTCAGTGTCCTTGGTCCCCTCCAAGGTGAACTCCACCTGAACTGTGGTTATCCTCAGTGCCCGTAGAAAACAGTAATCCAAGAGGAAAGCATTAGTCTTCCTATCTTTGTACCTTAGAAGAAGGGAATGAAGACGAATAAGTCCTGGCAGCTTGCACGGGAAGCAAAGCTCGTGGTAATCCACTTAGGAAGTGTGTCTGTTTCACGTGGCCTTTGTACGGGTTCTCTGTCCTTCCTCTTACTCACACTTGGTGATGGCGGAAGCCAAAGGAACATGGAAACTAGCTGGAGCTGAGAATGCTTAATGCCTAAACTTGCTGATTCACTTCAAATCATTTTTGTCCTGCTCCAAATAGAAAAGACTAGGGGGGAGGGGGTGGTCACAGGCATAAGGACCAGAGTTCAGGTCGTCAGAAGCCAGGTAAAGGCTGGGCTGGTGTGGCAGCACACCTGTGATTCCAGCCTTGGAAGGATGAGTTGGGATCCCCAGAGCAATCTATGTTGACCAGGTTGGGTTTGATAGGGACACCCTGCCTCAACCAGTGGGTAGAAGGTAGCTCCCAACATAAGCTTCAGGCCCCCACATCCATGCACATGCATGCATGGGAGGGGGTGGGAAAAGAGATTGCTGGTCCCTAGAAGTGCTAGTCCTTCTTAGCAAGTCCTGACTCCCTGCAGGTGACCTGTGGTACTCAGACTAAGTAAATATGCATTTACGACTCCTAGTGTAGACCTACAGGAGGTTAGGGGGGAAAGGTCTCCGTTGCTCATGGCTTTGTCTTGTTTTGAATCTGCAGCAGAATAATCTAGTCCTCATTCCTCCGAGCTTAAGCAAGATGATCCAGATGGCTGGAGAGATTGCAGATGGCATGGCCTACCTCAATGCCAACAAGTTCGTCCACAGAGACCTTGCTGCTAGGAACTGCATGGTAGCCGAAGATTTCACAGTCAAAATTGGAGGTGTGTCCTTTGCTTTCCAGATTGGAGCACAGGCTAAACTGAACTCACAGGTGCTGAGGGGACTTTGCAGTCATTAGTCTGCCACTGGAGAGATTTTCATTATGTCCGAGAGGAGCAGTGCCTCGCCCTTGAGTGCAAAGATGTATGTAGTCGGTGTGACTGTCTATTCCTGGCTGTAACCCGGAGAGCACCTTAACATGGTAGTCCAGATTGGCGCCCTGCTCCCCAGGTCAAACGTTACAGAAATAATCGGGGCAGCTTGCTTCCTGAAGTGGTTTTGGCTTGAGGAGAATGTCACCATCCAGTCCACCCCTCAAGTTTCTCAGCTTACAAAGAGCATTGTCCCTGAATAGGCCCATGGGGTTCCTAAGAGGCCAGGTGCCCCTATGGTGAAACCCTGCATAGTGTAACAGGAAGGGTATATGGTGGTCATGTCAGTCCGCGGGAGATCACTGCTGACTGCTTTTCACTCATAGGACTGGTCGGCTCTAAGTTCTCTCCTCCTCTCCTGCTGCCAGGAATTGAACCGAGGGCCTGATGTATGCTGCTGGTTAAGCCACTGAGGTGCATCCTTCAGTGGTAGCTCCAAGCACTTGGCCGTTCTGTCGTGCATAGCTTCCTGCCATGACCTTAGCTGCTCAGCCTACCTTGTTGCTGCCAACACATTGTGATCCTAAAACACTGATTGCATTACATCTCTGGTCATTGGCTAGAAATTCTCCCCAGCCTTACAGCTTGTATATTGGCTTTGTTTTTTTGTCTTTTACTTCAAAAAAAAAAAAAAAAAAAAGTAGTAACAAGGTTGCTCAGAAAACCATCCTGCATATACTTTACCTTCCTACTGCGATAGGCCAGCAGGTCAGAAACATAACAAGTGTCCATCCTGAGAACAAGCAGAGGGACAGACGATGTAGCAGAAGCGATCAGCCACTAACCTTTGGCCGCCTCTTGAGCTTGTGTCCTGGAGATGTTCTGCTTGCCTCAACCCTAGAAGTGGTTTTTGCATGAGCCATTCCGGCCTCTTAGTAAGCGATGGGTGTCATCTCTAGAGAGGTATCCAAAGTCGGGCTCTCTTCTTTGCTGATTGCAGGAGTTAGGGGTGTTGGCATGCAGCTGTGTTACAGAACAGATGTCAGTCATTGGAGTTACTGAAGATACCCCCAGCCTGTCTCTGGGTTTGTACACTCATATTTGGAGCCCTGGGAGCCTAGCTTGGTGGGCAGCCCTTAAGAGGATACCCCGCCCCAGAGTTTCTAGATAAGAGGCGCATCCTCTTAACCAGCCTTTG
The DNA here is from genome assembly GCF_000001635.26 of Mus musculus. Taxonomy (NCBI): domain Eukaryota; kingdom Metazoa; phylum Chordata; class Mammalia; order Rodentia; family Muridae; genus Mus; species Mus musculus. The sequence goes on from NC_000073.6 coordinate 68,213,445, forward strand.
TGGTCCTTCCTGCCTCCCATCCCTCCCTTATGTGTGGGGATCTAGATTTTAGTCCTCAGAGGAAACTGTGCTCCTGAGTGGCCTGAGGCAGGTGCCTTCCCTCCCTGTGCCATCTTTCCCCACCTGTGGAGTGAGAGTGGATTGGGACAGAGCTGGAGGAGGAGGCGGGCTGGGACAGCAAGCCTGTGCCCCTGTCCTCATCTTACCCTGCTGTGCACCCTTCTCAGCACAGCCAGGAACTCCGAGAGGCTGCTTTGGTCCCATTTTGCATTACAGTTGGAAAAATGCTTTTGTGTGTGCGTGTGCTTTTTGCCATTTTAAATCCAAATCAGTAAGGATTATATTTTCTGCTTAACCATGTGGCGCATTTATGAGGATATTTTCTATTATAATTATGATTTTTCTTTTTAGAATTAAATTGTGTGTGCCCGTTTGGGAAGAGGGGGTTGTTCTATTTTTCTTTTGCATTTAGGGAGAGAGATTGTTTTCTAGAATTCCCCTTTTATGCAAGTCAAAGCAGATCCTCTCATTTGCATGTCTCTGGATTAATTCAGAGATGAGATTTAAGCACTTCCTTTTTCCTCCTCGGGCGAGTTCTGCATTCCTCAGTGTCCCCCAGTGCCCCCATCTCAGGGATTACACACCCTAAATCAGTTCAAGAGAGGCAGCCAGTAGCTCAGACAGCGGTGCAAGTCAATTGTGTTGGGTTAACATCCATGCAGAGCAAACCCTACATGGGTTTGCTCTGCCTTTTTTGTACCTCACCTCTTTGTGGCACCACTTAGAGGTGCGAGGGGACATTTTAAAGGTTGAGCAGCTCTTCCCTCCAGGGAAGGAGAATGCAAGAGTTTATGTGAGGGAAAGGTGGTGCGGTTGAGTGGAAAATCAAAAATGGATAAAGACACAGTAATGTGAGATTATAAAAAAGCAAGCCTGCCATTCACCATGATGAAACTCAGAAAATGGAAAACATTTTCAAAACTGAGTGAGAGTATTGTGTTGGGAAAGGGTGTTGGGTAGTAGCTCCAGGAGCCTGGTGAAGAACATCTCAGCTGTTTGCTGTCCTTTTATCTTCCTGAGTTCTTACTTCGTACATTGTCCTCTGTGGAGTGGCAAAAGGCCTTTTCCTCAGCAGTAGAGACACACTACCAAGTAAATGGGGTCTTCATCCTCCCGTGTATTGGACCAAACTTTAAAACTATATCCTCACCCTGTGCGGCGTATATTTTCTTGAAAAATCATGGTACTCAATGATTTTGCAAACTGCCTCTCGCTTTAAATGTTATAAGGGAGTTAATTTCTTAAAGGAGCCTGATGAAGACCAGAGATGTCTTGTATTCTCCTGTGAAGTGGCTGTGATGCTAGAGCCCTCTCAGAGTGGAGCAAGAACATGTCTCACCTTGAATATGGGGGGAAGGACAGGGCTCTGCCCCAAGACCTGGTCCAGCCGAGTAACTGTGCATCTTCCCTCCAGATTTCGGTATGACACGAGACATCTACGAGACGGACTACTACCGGAAAGGCGGGAAGGGGTTGCTGCCTGTGCGCTGGATGTCTCCCGAGTCCCTCAAGGATGGTGTCTTCACTACTCATTCTGATGTCTGGTATGAGAGTTTCCCTCCATGGCCAGCTTGGACCTTCTCACTCGTGGCTCATTCTCCTCCTTGTTTTGTTCACTGTGACCAACTGCCAGCCTTGAGTTCAGCTCTCAGTGCCGTTTAGCCCTTTGTCTTTTAGATATTCCTGTGTGGAGTCCATTAAAGCAAAAAAGGTATCTGTGGGAAGCCAAGGAGTAGGTAGAACCAACATTTCCTTCCATTTTTAGCAAATATTGATTATATTTCCAAAGACTGGGGAAATGCCTTCGCCTCTGCCTGTTCCCCCGTCTCTCTTCCCCACTCTCAGTGAGTTGGTACTGGGTATGTATGTGCTCCTGCCGCAGCTCACGAAACCTTCAGATTGAAGGCAGTGCTTTATTTAAACCCAAAACTTGAGTCTTGGTGGTTGTGGTTTTCTGTTGGTCTCATCTGTTCACACACACACACACACACACACACACACACACACACACACACACACACACACGATGTCCATTATTCCTGACCCAAAGCATCTTCCTTAATAATAAGTGTCTTGCGGTAGTAGCACACTGACCAGAGGGTGCAAAGACTTCTCTGTAGTAATGTTTACTGCAGTTCCTTGGAAACACCGTGTGGAGGTCATCGGGTTCCAAAATACAACTGGAGTTCTTGGCAGGCAGGAGCCCTGGCACGTCGTCCCCCTCCTCGAATGTCAGCAAGTGTCTTGGCTGTCTCCTCGGGAGATCCCGTTGCTGTTGTGTCACAGAAGAAGCGGTGGTTGGTTTATTCAAAGGGCGGATGACCACACAGAGAAACTATCTCAGTAGTGACTGACATCAGTTCTTTAGCCTCGTGAACCTTTCCCGGTCAAGAGCCTTGGATCTTGTTTGGAAGACAGGTGCAAATTGGAAATAGCCTTTGAATATGACCCAGCGCGGCCTGGTTGTTTCCCGACTCTAGGATGAGGTCTGCTCTGCAATTAGCCTCTCCGAGGTTACATCTTCTCTGTCGAATCAAAGAACTCTGTTCCATGTGTAGATGAGGTCGCAGGAGAGGGCACACCTAGGGCCACACTTCCATCTGTTTGTTCTAAGCTTCATTTTTCTGGAAGCTTGGAGATCACCTTACAGGATAGGGAAAGAGTGAGCACAGACTCATTCTCCCCCGACTCTGGGTAACAACTGCATGCCACAGCCAGAGGCGCACAGGGTGCTTCCTGCAGGTTTCCTCCACTTGGATTACGTAGCCATTACAAACCAATAAGAAAATGCGTGAAGAGAAAAGGCCAAGTGCTGGGGTGTTTGAGCACACAGCTGGGGACATCAAGGACACTAGAACGTATAAACGGATGCTCAGCTCTGCCTGAACCTCTGCTTGCTAGAGGAATTGCAGTCATTTTAGAATGAATTCACAGTCAGAAGTAGGTAAAAATCCAAAGAAAAGTTGGAAGGATTTTGTTTGACTTGGTAGGAGACCTTAGGAACATGGTGAGGGGAGGTGTCCTCAGGTCAAGCCACACCCTGACCATCTGCATTTATCACAGCTGTTATTTGAGCTTCTGGGGAGATGTCCCAGGGACTGTCCCCTCCCTCACAAGGGCAGGAAGGCCAGCCCTTACACGTCTTCGTTCTTTCTGATTTATACTCTCTATCTTCCTGTCCGTCCTATGAGCAGACTGGCTGCTGAGATGGGGTGGGATGGAATGGGAAGTTGGCCTGCAGGGAGTCCAGGAGGAGAACAGGGTGCCAGCAAGAGTTACACTGGAGCTGACATGCTGAGTCTGTAGAGTCAAGTAACCAGCAATCTAGACATGGCAGTCAAGAGCTGGGGGCCAGGATTGTGACTGAATGCCTGAAAGCCTGTGGTGCACCAGGGAAAGCATGAAAGACAAGGGGAGTCGGCTTGGAAGGGAACCTGGTCAAGACCGGTTGATAAAAAGAGAAAACCACATACATCACTGCTTGTCTCAGGCCGGATTCAGACATGAGGGTGAGCACTGCAGCCTCTAAAGAATGCCTCCGAGTGTCCACAAAGGCTCTGCAAGGCAGAACCCAGGCCTGAAACACACAGGAAACCTGCTTCTCTAGGGCCAGGTCTTTGAAAACCGTAACTGCACTGTCTGTCTTAGTGACTGCCGGTTCCCAAGGAACTTGGGTCTGATTGCTGAGGTTCTGTTCCTGTCTGACATTGCTTAGCATCAGTTGGGACAAAACCCTTTTGTTCCTAGAAGGAAACTGAAGCTGCGAACCAAAAGTTAAGATGCAGTCAGAGGCTGTTGCTCCAGCTTAGGCCAGGATCCTCAGAGTGCTAAGTGGAAAATGGCCGCCTCAGGCTCTTCTGTGGGGCTCAGCCCTGCTAGGGTTCCATCCGAAGCCTTGTGTTGGCTTGCCATGGGCAGCCTTCTTCATTCTAGCCATACAGCCTGACCATAAGAGCAGACAGGCCAGGAAGAATTTTGTGAAAGCAAGGGTTCTCCCTGAGAAGGTGTGTTCACACTGAGCGACAGTGTGACCATTGTCTGTCTGAAGTGTCTGCATGCATGGATCTCCTTTAGTTCCATCTTCTGGGCTGACAGGCCATACCTCACGCAGTAGAATCCTCGCTGCTTCGCCTGATGAGTTCATACCTCAGCCAGCCTCTAGACCAAGGGACTCTTTGTTATTGCGACACACCCCCTGGCCAGTGTATCCTACCCCAGTTCCCTTCCTGACACAGCCACCTCTGCAGCCATGGCTCCTGAGTTCTGCAGGGGACGAGTTTTCATCTTCCTTGACCCAAGTCAAGATCCTACAGAACTTTGAGACATTCCAGGCCCAGCTCCCTACCCTACAACCAGCAGGTCAGAATTGCTTTGGAGAGCCCAAGATACCCATTGTTTTAAGAACCCTGATCAGATTCTTCTTGCGGAGGCGTGGAGAACCATTAGCATCAGTATTTCTAAGCTGGCATGAAAGAAATCCCTGCAGGAGATAGTTGAGATGCTTAGCTGTCTCAGGTCAGTGGCCAGGCTGGGACCTGGTCCTCTGCATTCCTTGCTGAACTAGAGCTAATTTGGCTTATGTCCAAGTAATGGCTGGGACCAGACACTGAATGTGTCCGCTGTAGATCGGGCTCTTAAAACTGTGAGAGATGTTAGAAGCCCCTAACATTAATTACCTCAGCCCTGGGTTGCAGTAGCCCTATAGGAAGCCTTAGCAGTGACAAAGGGGAACAGATGTCCCACACGTAGCAAGCTGGCTGGTTTGATGTCCACAAAGTGCAGTCGTCACATTGAGGACACTTTTTTTCAGGACCCAGAGTCTAAGAAATGCTGGCAAGGAGGGGACATGGCCCTTCCCATCCCTTTCTGAGCTGTTCCTGTTCTGTTCCACCTGTAGGTCCTTCGGGGTCGTCCTCTGGGAGATCGCCACGCTGGCTGAGCAGCCCTACCAGGGCTTGTCCAACGAGCAAGTTCTTCGTTTCGTCATGGAGGGTGGCCTTCTGGACAAGCCGGACAACTGCCCTGATATGCTGTATGTATTTCCAGAGCCACCCACTCCGTTGTGTGTGGGTACAGGAGAGGATTAGAAAGGCTCTATCCTGCTGCTGCTGAGCTTGTTGGATCTGTGACTTTGTGCTGCTCCTTAATCTCATCCTGTGCCCCCTTGGTCCCCCCAGTGCTAATTGGCACTTTGCACCATGGCGTGCGTCTCAGCCACCACTACCCCCCCCCCCCCATCTCCCATCTCTGAAATACATGAGCAATCCTGGCTCATCTTTTTCATGCAAAATTTAATTTTTAAGACAAAAATGCAAGTTAGTTACTACTGCTGAGCCAGATTTGAAAGCTCTCCCCAAGCCCCTGGAAGGTCTATACAGCATGCTCACACAGAGCTCTGTGGTCAGGAGTCACTCTCTTGCACGGGTAGACTAAAGCTCAGAGAGCCCCAGCACAAGGTCACAGACCATCTGCTGTCTTCTTAATCCCTTCGAGCTGCATGGACCTACAGCACGGTTGAGCTCATCCCTCTTTGGACATGCTTGTAGGCACACCCTAGGGGGGGTTGGTGAGATGGTTGCCTCGCTCCACTTCTGTTAAAAATAACATCCTGCATCGATTGGTTGTGAGAATTGTCACTCGATGGCAGTACACACGTGGTGTCACGTCCACCTCCGTGCTCAGCCAGTGTGACTCGAGAAACTCCCTGAGATAAACAGCTTACAAGGAGAAGCATTTCACATTGGCTCCCAGTGTGGGAGCGGCAGTGGGGTCCATTGGATTTGTGGCGAGGTAACTGTTACGGTAGAAAAGGTGTGTCAGAGCGCACAGTCTCACTTTGTGGCTTGAAAGTGAAAGGGAGCCATTAGAGAAGCCGTTCTCTACCTGTGAGTCGTGACCCCTTGCCCCTTCACAGGAGTTACCTGAGACCGTTAGAAAGCACAGATGTTTCCATTTTGCCTCATAACAGTAGCAGATTACAATTATAAAGTAGTGTTATAGTTGGGGGTCACAACGACATGAGGAACTGTGTCAAGGGGACACAGCATTAGGAAGGTTGAGAACCCCTGCATTAAAGGGGTTCACAATCTTCCTGCTGTAGTCCTAAATCTTGAAGATAACTTTCTAATGACCTGGCAGCCTCCTAGGCTCCACCCCTCAGAAGTTACCTGGTGTTGCCAAAATTGGGGAAGAATCTTTCCACATGTGGGCCTTTTATTTGTACTCTCTTGAGTAGAGGTCTTTCTTTGTCATCTGATGTTGGTGGCTCAGTGGGTCTGGAGAATGACACTTCTTTTTTTTTTTTTTAAAAGATTTATTTATTTTATGTATATGAGTACACTGTAGCTGTACTGATGGTTGTGAGCCTTAATGTGGTTGCTGGGAACAAAGGTTGCCCACTCCGGTCGGCCCCACTCACTCTGGCCTAAAGATTTATTCATTATTAAATCTAAGTACACTGTAGCTGTCTTCAGACAGCACCAGAAGAGGGCGTCAGATCTCATTAAGGATGGTTGTGAGCCACCATGTGGTTGCCGGGATTTGAACTCAGGACCTTCAGAAGAGCAGTCAGTGCTCTTACCCGCTGAGCCATCTCTCCAGCCCCGAGAATGGCACTTCTTGGAGTGAGGTTTCAAGGAAGACATGAAGGTATTCCGATTGGCTCATCGAGTACAGGTTGAGAGCAGTGGACTTGCATTTGATGTGCACACGTTAAGGTGGGGCTCGGCTGTTGCTCTGCATCTCGGGGTTAAGCATCAAAGCAGGTTCCCACTGATATGTCAGGACCCATACAGTTTCCCAGAAACACTTCAAAACAGGTTCAGCTCCACTAGTGAAAGAATCCCAGGGGGGTTGTCAAGATTTCTTCACTTCTACACAAAAGACTCTGCCTACCCCTGGCCTTCTCTTCCCCAGCGCAGCGCTCACTCTCGTGGCGCCTTGGATGGTGAGGCAATGTACAGATGGAGAGGTTGGGCGTGCAGTGCAGGTGGTGGGCAGAGCACAGAGAGGTGCTAGTGACTGTACTCTGAATCTTGAGATGTCAAGGTGTGGGCTAGCATCGTCCCCCGTGAGGCTCCAACAGTTGAAAATGTCATCTCACAGGCTTTCTAATGAAACCTAGGAGGAGCTCGATGAGGTGACACTAGCTAGCTCAGGGTCTCCAGAAGATAGCTGCTGGTCAGAGGCAGGGCTTCCCGCAGATGAAGATACTCCGGTACGTGGGGTGATTGTAAGGAGATCGGATTTACTACAGGGCGGTAGGAACAGTGATGGTTCTGTGTAGTGGGAGAGGCCGTGGCTTCTCTGTGGACCACTCCATAGACTGAGAGGATTTCTCTAATACACTGGAGAGGATTGGTGGTGCTGGGGACCGCACGCTCACTCTTCCTTCCAGCCCCTCTGCTCTGCCACTATGATTCAGGAATCAACAAGGATGGAGTCAGTGTAGCCCAGGTATTTAGGATAATCTTCCTGCCTCAAACTCCCCTAGTGCTTGGATTGCAGCCAGTGTTACTGCTGGTGCCCAACTAAAACTTTATATTGGAATTTGAATTCCTCTCGTTTTCTTCTTATAAAATACTCCTATTTGGGGGTGGGGCGTGGGGGACTTGTTAATTTGTTTGTTTTTGCCCCAGCTGTTGGCAAGTGTAAAAAAAAAAAACCCTCTTGCTTGGGAGGGCCTTACAAAACTGAATAGACAGCAGGCCATATTGAGCCACTGACTGGTCCGTGGCCTGCTGTGCCCTGCAGCATCTTCACGGAGAACACTGCCACTGTGGCCTTTCTAAACTGACCTCCGAAGGCGTACAGGATGCAGGGGGCCTGCCTAGAGAAGCTCTGGGTTCTGAGTGCTGTTATAGCTTTACTTTGACCTCAGTGGTGCAGGGCAGTCCTACTCGTCCATTGCGAGAATAGTCAGTATGTGGGCAAAGGTGAAAGGATGGAGTAGGAGCATGGCTGCCTCTGAGTCTGTGTAAGGGTGTGCCCCACCAGCCTTGGTTAGGATACCAGGATCAGCACTGTCTCACGAGCTGAGAAACCGTTCAAAAGAGCAGGTGTGAGTTTTGTTCCTGTGGTTTGGGCCTGGTCACAGGAGAGGTATTGTTGGTTTTTTTCTTTTCTTTTATGCTGGAGCAAACATTTGTCTGAGAAACTCATGGAACTCCTGAAGTTGATCCATCCCCAGCTGCCTGGATTTTTTTTTTTTTTTTTGGTATGAATTTAATATGCTTGGGAAGGAGCCACCTGCTATGGGAAAGGCAGTGGACTTCCTGTTCCCAGCATAGAGAGGAGGAAGCTTACACACGGAGGCCGCTCTTGGATGCGAAATGATTGATTCAGGAGGCCTTTTTGCTTTGCCATTCAGAACCCCCTTGGCAGATCGGTCTCCTTTCTAAGAAAAGAACAGAGTGAAGGGAAGGGAGCCGGGCTGCTCCAGTAGGGAGTGTGGTGCCCTGATTTGGCTGAGACGCTGATGAGAGGAAGATGTGTTCTGTGAAAGGATTTTTTTTTTTTTTTTTTGGCACAGTAAGCAAACACTCTTGGGAGTAGTCTGAAGCCTGTTGGGTCTCACACGTAGAGGAAGGACTTCCATGGTGTGGTTCTGAGGCAGGAACAGCCCTTTCTCTGGCCATGCTTTGGTCTCGTCGTCCCTACACATGAACCAGTCTGCTTCAGGAGTAGCTAAGTATCCAGCCTTGTGTATTACAAAGTGTTCTAGCTTTAGAGGAAAGGCTGCCACCAAACACCAGGGTATCCAGGTCTGACTGTCAGTGCAATAGCTCAGTTTGAATTGATCTAGCAAATTCTGTGAGGCTGGGTCAGGGGAGCCTATCATTCCCATCTTTACCCCTGGGTTTCAGGGCTTTGGACACAGATTTGTCAGTGAACCCTGCTGAGGTCAGGGGCCAGTCCCAGAGTTCACGGAACCTGGAGATCCTGAAACAGGTTCCAGCCCTCGTGCTGCAGAATGGGACGACGATGTAAGCTCAGCCACAGAATTGATCCATTTGATCCATTAACATCTCCAGAGCTCACATGCCAAGTCTTCGGGATGCGGGATTCAGGAAGGAACTTGAACGTTTTACTAGCCGAGCGTCACCAGCTCAGATGCAGCTGAGACATACTCAGTCCAATCTGACTACTTCTGTACTTTTCCTCTCCACCCCCAGGAGGCTGGGAATCCCAGTCTGGTTTTGTCGAGATAAATTGAATAGAGTCATCACAGGCAGGTGACAGTGTCTGCTGGACGGTCCCTGGCATCGACTGTGTGCCAGCAACTGGGCTATATAGCATCCCCGTCTAGGTCCTGGCCCTAAAACAACCTTAGTTGCTTGAGATGCTAGAGGAGGACCCACTCAGTCCCGTAGGCCCTTCTGAAAGTCTGATCCCTGCTAAGAGTCACTACTACCTGGTACAGTACTAACAGGCGGCAGCAGGGGTACTGTATACATGAGGTCCTGGGCATATTTCAGTTTGCCAGTGCCTCACATAGATGGCAGCCTGTCCAGCTGAAGACACGGGGTGTGCTTGGGGGCTCAGAAGCCAAGTGAGGAATGGGCATAGCGGTGGGCGTACACCCCAGGATAGCACTCACTTCTAGAGGGATAGGTGTGCACCTTCACAGAGGGACATATTCTGTAAATCGCGGCTCCAGCTCATCAGAGCTGTCCAGTGGTTTTAAAGTGTGCTTTTTAGAGGGAGCATTTTATCAGCTTATTAATCCCAGAGTCTACTGGAGAGTTTTCTTGTGGAAAGAGTATTTAAAAAAAACAAAACAAAAAAAAAACAAGGTCTTAAATCGCACAGAGCAAAAAAGACTTCCTTTTATGGGCAGCCCTGGAAGGGCTGACTCTGGGATGATTTAAAAGAGGCATCACATGGCTTGTTTTTACTGATGTCACCTCATCCCTACCCTGCCCGTGGCACCTCCTCAGCCCCACCCCCCACCCCTGGCCACGGGGCTTGGGGCCAGACACATCTCATGTTCTTGCCCCCGGTTGCACTTTTCTATTCAGGGCTAGGCCTGTCAGCCAGAGAGGAAATTGCAGCCTGGCCACGGAGCTAAGCTCCTTGTGTCTGCTTCCCATTCCGATTAATCCTTCGGGAAATGATGGGGACCGGGGAGAACAAGCTTCTGCAGCAGCTAACCAGAGCAAGCCGGCTCAGGAGATCTGACTGTCTGTAGACAGTCGGGAGAGCGCCGTCTGCTAGCAAGACCATGGTTACTTACAGTAAAGCTGCATTGTCTGACAGCCTCACGCCGTTCCAGCTCACTCCCTGTGTGACTTCAGACAAATGATCAAATGCTGTGGTTGGTGCTTTTCCCTTATGCATACAATGAGGATGTGTTGTAATCATTGGAGTAAAGAGACATCTCTGGCTCTCGGGGACTGACGTGACTCCCGGGCCTAGAGCTTTTAGTACCTACCTGCAACCTGTCATGTGCCACTAGGACCAGTCACTTAGAGCCAGTGAGAATACCTAGTTAGCCTGGTCTTTGGTCCAGTTTGTTTTCCTCCGTCGAGACATTGGCCACTTAATTGGGATTTTTCTTTACCTCCAGAGGAGTAGGCAGTAAATATTGTAAGGTTCCTAGCTAAACAGCCGCTGTCTCAACTACTCAGCCTACAAAGGAGCTTAGAAACAGCCACAGGTGCTGTGTAACCAGCTCTGCTCTGGTACAATTCCGCTAACAACAGGCTCCAAGCTGCACCTGGCTCCGCTGTAATTGGTTGGCTTCACCCTGGGCCTCCAGAGTGCTTAATTCTTGGAGGTGGATCTCCAATGCACCTTTTTTCAGTTTTAAGATAACTACCTTCCACCTGGCCTGACTTGATCCTACAGAGTCCAAGGAAGCTGGCCAGATGGGCAAGAGTGGCTTTCTCTGCACAGGCAACTTCATGCCTACCAATAGGTTGCTTTCACACGCCTTTACCCCTGTGGGATTATTTGCTTTGTAAAGAAGTGTCCTGGTGGCCCAGTGATCAGCCTGGTAGAATGTTAGAAGCCTGTTCAGGGTGCTTTGAGATTCCTATATGTTCGAACTTCCATTTGTGGGTTTTAGTGTAAAGCGTCTGTTGAGCCAGGAGTTTTTATAAAACACAGTTTCCTGGAGGAGCATAGGTGGAGAGTGCTTTGGTCTCACACGCCTGTGATTGAGAGCTGCTAGGTACCCCTTTCCCTCAGAATCATGACCACCCTGTCCTTGTTTTCTGTCGGGCCTGTGTGTCTGTCCATCCGTCAGAGCCCAGGTGTGGTTCACTGCATGGCCTGGGTTGCAGAACTATGACTTGACGAGGGCATCAAGGGAATGAACAAAGAGTGTGCACTTGGGTATAGAGAAACGGGGACTGCGTGGACTGGGCTCTGGAAGCTCAGTATGTTTAGCGTATATATTTGAACAGAGAGGCAGATTACTGCATGCAGATAAACAAGGAAGCAGGATTATTATATACAGCTGAACATGGAGGCAGGTTTAGCCATCTCTGCAGGGAAGCCGTCTTGAGGCTGTAAACTTCCAGGGGAAGGACGTGACAGTGGACATATTCTGCACACACTGTCAGCACTTGCAACTCGGACCTCAGGGGAAGGCTTTACCATCTCTCTAAGCAAGCATCACTGGGGTAGACTTTGCCACTCCCATGGGACTGGGGCATTGGGGTCCTTGACATGGCCTTGCACGTGTCAGCAATACACACCTTCACTTGCTTAGGGTCTCCTCCACTGTCTACTCCCAGGCCTTTGCTGGTCAGGACGGTGGCTGCATGAGCAGCCTTTCTCTTCTGTCCTGTGTGCCAGCTGGCCCATGTAACTCTCGAGGACGAGGAAGCTTTGCAAAGGTTTGTGACCTTGTGGGAGTGATGGAGGTACGTCATGGGCTTTATACTGTTTTTACCTTGGCCTTGTTTGTAGAAGAAAATGATGCTTAGGACTTCCCTTGGTTCGTTGGCATCCGACTTGAAGTTTCTATTAGAACTCTGCTCCTGGGCATCCTACATCTTCAAGACAGGGATCTTCCTTCATGGGACATCCTCAGTGAGCAGGTGCTGGCGTGAGATAGCAAGCTTGGGATATGTGCTCCGTCTGTCTAGCACCCCTGCCGCCTCCTCCCTCAGGCCCACTGCCAGGGGCGCCCTGGTGCCAGGAAGAAACTTAGAAATAGCCCTGGTGTGAGATACAGAGAATGGTGCCTGTCAGGAAAGCTGTGATTCTCATTAGTGAGAGAGAGAGGTTTCCTCTTCTGGTTAATGTGTGGCCAGAAGAGGTGCTTAGACAGGAAGTGGGTTTTATCTCTTAGCAGTGCTATCATTAATACAACCGTCCATGGTGGAATCGGTGAACCAAGACTTGAAGTGAGTCTGGGCTTGGCACTGTGGCTGGGCCTGGGTTCTGGGCAAGATACATGGCAGGATGCCAGAGGCATCCAGATGGGAAGCAGAGAGTGCAGAGGTGGTACAGTTCTTCTGGGTCTCTCTGGCAGCTCATTCCTTTCTTCCCCATCACTCCCTTAGGTTTGAACTTATGCGCATGTGCTGGCAGTATAACCCCAAGATGCGGCCCTCCTTCCTGGAGATCATCGGCAGCATCAAGGATGAGATGGAGCCCAGCTTCCAGGAGGTCTCCTTCTACTACAGCGAGGAGAACAAGCCTCCCGAGCCAGAGGAGCTGGAGATGGAGCCTGAGAACATGGAGAGCGTCCCACTGGACCCTTCGGCCTCCTCAGCCTCCCTGCCTCTGCCTGAAAGACACTCAGGACACAAGGCTGAGAATGGCCCGGGCCCTGGCGTGCTCGTTCTCCGCGCCAGTTTTGATGAGAGACAGCCTTACGCTCACATGAACGGGGGACGCGCCAACGAGAGGGCCTTGCCTCTGCCCCAGTCCTCGACCTGCTGATCCTCGGACACACCGAAGCACGCGCCAACAGTAACGTGTGTGCGCCCACTCGGTGGGCGGGGGGGCGGGGAGGGGAGAGCAGGTTGTAACAATCTATTCACAAGCCTCCTGTACCTCAGTGGATCTTCAGACCTGCCATTGCTGCCCACGGGAGACGGCTTCTCTGCAGTAAACACATTTGGGACCTTCCTTTTTTCAATATGCAAGCAGCTTTTTATTTCCTTTACCCGAACCCTTAACTGACATGGGCCTCTGCAAACCTTAATGACAACACTTAATAGCAACAGGACACTCGAGAATTGAGTCTCTTCGTTCTCTGCCTTTTTCTCTCCTCTGCCTTCCCTCTCTGCCCTCTCCCCTTCCACTTCCACGCTCTCCTTTCTCTCTTTTCTGCTTTACAGTGGAAAAATGTTTGTGAACGCCCATCTGGGAAGCCTTCTTTTTTAAAAAAAAAAAAAAAATCAGATTGACTTAATGGCTGCCCCTGGGGCTCCTCATCACCCCGCATACACCTGCCTGACACCGTAGGTCTTTTAAAAAAAAGAAAAGGAAAGAAAAAGAAAAAAAATTCACACACTGAGATGGAATTTTTTTTAACCTTTTTTAGGGTCACCCCAAAATTTAAAAGGGCCATTGTTCATCCGTGGCTATCATTTTTCACGCTGCCATTTTTGCCAAAATCCTGTTTTCGGTTTGGTTTTTCTCACACGCATATACTCCCTGCGCTGATTTCCCTTTGTCCAGAGGCGTGGGATGAACCATGGTGTCTGGTTGATGATAACATTTGAGAGACACGTGCTGAGGCCCCCCACTGTGCCCGGCTCTCCCAGCCCACATCTCCTGGGTCTCGTTGCATGGTTACCGTTTGGGAGAACTGGACAAGATGGAACTCGCCCTCCTTGAAGAAGGGGAAAGCAGAACTGGTTCTCCACCCCTCCCCCACCCACAGCACCCCAAGAATTCTGGAGGAAGTGGCCATGGGCAAGCTTGAAGGTCAGGTTGTGGGTCAAGGTGGTCCTCACACCAGCCTCGTCCCCCTCCCCGACCTCCCTCCTGCCCCTCCCCTGAGGGCCACACACTCGAAAGGGTTCCGGGGACTCGGCCTGGCTGTTGGTTATGGATGTTCGAGGAAGGGATTCAGAGCCACAGCAGCCTGGAGCCGCCCGCCCAGGCAGTGGATCCAAGCAGTGTGAGCTTTCACATGGTCTGTTACTAGGACTTCTTCATGGGTCTCTCAGTTCTATGTTAGACCGTGAAACATTTGCATACACATCGTCTTTAATGTCAGTTTTATAACTTTTTTACAGTTCAGATATTCATCTATACATCTGTACAGGAAAAGAAAAGCTGCTATTTTTTTTTTGTTCTTTATCTTTGTGGATTTAATCTATGAAACTTTCAGGTCTACCCCTTCTTCCTTTCTGCTCACTCCAAGAAACTTCCTCTGCTTATCACTAGAGTGTGGTTTTTCTTCCTCTTCTCCGGCAACTGATGCTTCTAGGACATAACTTGCCGTGAACTGTTTGATGCCTTTTTTATAAATACATCTCCCTTCCCCTGCTCCCTGCAGCCCCATTCATTACCCTCTAACCCATAGGCTCTGTGAGCACAGTCACAGGTGAGGGAGTGGGGAGGGTGGGAGTCCAGAGCCCACAGACTCCTGGGCCCTACTCTCTCCTTTCCTTGCTTCCCCGCACACAGCATCTGCTCCAGGGCAAGGCATGCCACAAACTCAGGTCAGAAACAAAAAGGTTAAAAATCCCACACATCCTGGTTTAGTGTTTCTAGTCCCTGTTGTTGAAAGTCACACTTTGCTTTCTCTCCTTGCTTTGGTTCACACACACACACACACACACACACACACACACACACACACACCCCAATTTGGGAATACAATAGCAGTTTTAACTGCAGACAATAGTCATTGGATTATTATTTAAATGAATATTTGATCTTTCACACACACACACACACACACAATAGCTGCTGAGTCCCCAGGATGCAGCAGAGCTGGTCCAGTGGCCCATCTGCCACCTCCTTCACAAGCAGGCCCACCTGTCTTTAGAACCAGCTTGTCTGAAGGGGTGGCCTCCCTGGGAGCAAGATGTAAGACACCAACTCCCCATGGCCAGGAGCAGCAACTTTAGTGGGTGTGCTATAAAGCCCACTCCCGGGCCGGAAATCCCAAAGTGGAGTAGAGCTGACCCTACAGTGGCCCTAGAGCCCCTTGCTGTTCCTCCTTAACCAGAATCCCGGAGCTCTGGGCTTGGAGGCCCCTCCCCCTGGAGTGGGGTTGGGGGAGGGGTCCTGTCTTGTTTCGATTTAGCACTTCTTACCAGAGCAGTGACAGCGCGAGAGATGCTTCTGGGTGGAAATATTTAAATTAGGAGTAGGAAAACTGTTGGATGATGATGGTTGCAGTTGTGACTGGAGATTAGATGCAGGAAGGAAAGCTGGAGTTGTCTGGCTTGTCTGTAGGTTCAGGCTTGTGGCTCTTCCTAGCCTCTGCCCTTAAAGGGAAAAGGAGGGGGGAAGCTTATTAAGAAGGTATTTCATGTAGGAGTTTTAATTTATTTTGTGATACCTGTTTTAATCACTGTAGAAAAGCCCCTGTTATGGATTTAAATGCTGAGGAAAGGGTACATGTATCTCTGTGTATGTGTGTATTAGATGGGACAGTTTTGGGGGGTTTTTTTGGGGGGGCTTGTTTTTCAAACATTTATCTACCTCACTCTTGTTTTTCATGTGTGTGTGTGCATATATATATATCACATATATATATATATATATAATACATCTCACACTTCTCAGTACCTGACAGTAGGCCAATGATCCTGGTAACCTCAGCCACTCCGCAGGCCACATACCCAGGTGAAGCAGAGAGGGGCCAGGCTGGATTCTGGGGTTAAAGCAACGCTAACTCAAATGAGCAGCCTCTTCCTGCTCTGTCTCCAAAAGCCCACTTTTCCTAGGGCAACTCTGGTCTTTCTCCTCACCTGGTCCCCTACTTTTCAACCCAGCAGTCACCATGAGCACAGCACGCCAGTGGAGGGGGGCTCCCCGGCCCATCCTCAGCTGGCTGACTTTGGAACAGAACTTTCTCTACAGATTGAATGACTGACAAATTCTATCCCTAAGAGAGCAGGTACTCCCAGGTTTTGAGGGCAGGAGGCACCCACACGTAGGTTGTCTTGAGAGTCCCAATGTGTGCACATGTCAGGGTGCCCTGTCAGCCCCCTCAGCTGCTCCTCTGAGACCTGCACCGAGGCAGGGGCATGCCACCATTGCTCTCCTGGCATTGGTTCCTCTTGGAGGTACAGCGGTCAGGGAGCTCCCCCTTCTGCTTCTGACAGAAGGCCAGTATAAAAAAGGGGGCAAGACGAAGCCTGTGCCCCCTGCAGGCTGCTGTCCTTCCCTCTTCTTCCCTCCCTTCCCCCCCCCCCCCCGCAACCCCCAGGGCTAAACAAGGACTGACCAAATCTTGAGGCTGGAAGGCCAGTGGTTGGCGCCTAGCCTTCCCCGTGCTCTGCCTCTGTCCACCCATCCGTCTGCTGCTCACAGGTGGACAGTGCAATCCTCAACTCCAGCAGCTGCTCTTACAGGCCCTGGGGACTTCAGCTGGGGACCGCGGTGGCTAATCTTTTCCCCCAGTATGGAGAAACTGCCTAACAGTTCGGTTAAGCTCAGGAGCCCTTCGCCTCCTGCTGGAATGCTGCCCTTCTCTGGGTTCCTAGATGCTCACAGGGTCACTGGGAGATACTGTTTGATCAGGGTTTTCTTCTACACTGTAGGTGACACTCTGGGATAGTGGCCTATCCTCTCGCACATACCTGCCGGTTTTCCACAACTGGATTTCTACAGTTCATTCAATTGATTTTAAGGGTTTTTTTTTTTCCTTATTATTATTATTTTTGAAACTGTCCGAGTTGTTGGTGTTTTGTTTTTGCGTGGGTGTTATTTTTTTTTTTCCTTTAAGTAGAGAGACGGCACCAACAGCGTAGTGGCCGTCATAAACTAATGCTCCAGAAACACTTCAATAAAAAGAAAAGGTTGGCTTGTACGAGGGTGCAGTCGTTCTGCTGGACTGACGCGCCCCGACTATTGCAAGGCATCATATCCACAGTTCTAGCCTGATCTCATGCTGATGTTCCCCGCCTCTTCCTGATTTTTCTCTTTACAAGCTTCAAGTACTCCTACCAAGCTGAGTCGTGGCCTTTTTCACTCGAGCCCACCCCCACCCAACCCCCCCTTCTGATAGGAGCTCACACTGCTTGAAGTCACATGAACCACTGAGGCACAGCATGCAGGTGACGTGAACATCCAGGTGTGCCCCCACACAGCCCTTCCTGAGGCGTGGAGATAGAGCTGAACCTGAGCTGGGTGGGGCCCACGCTTCGCCATCTCCTTTCAGGAATGTCCTAACATTGGATTCAGAGATGGGATGAGGCTCCCTCCTTGAGATATAAAAGACTGTTCAAGGTTGCTCTTTTTCCTACCTGCCTGTTTCTTATGACTCGGGACTGTTCAACGGTAGGAAAAGCAGCTTCATAAACTAGAAAAGCGATCACGGTGAGACGAGCAGATGGCGGAGTGGTATACAGGAGTTTTTAGGGTGGGCTGACAGATGGATGAGCTCTGTATGATGCCAAGTCCTAAGCCAGCCTGAGCTCCCGGAGCCTCGGCCTTAGCAGCCCACCTCTTTTGGCAGTGCCTGTGCCTGAGGTAAGCAAGCAGTGGTGGCAAGGTCACACTGAGCTCATGTGGGTGAGGAGTCTAGGATGCTTACCCAAGGCCCTCTGTTGTCATCGTTGGGTCCTCTGAGAGTGGCCACAGAGTGCTGAAAGCATCTCCTTTCCTAAACACTGGCATCCAGGAGGAGACAGGACCACTCCATCAAAATGCTTTGGCCCATTTTAGCAGTAATGAATTTACGGTTTGGGATTTTTTTTTTCCCTTTGGTTTTTGTTTTTAATGTTACTTTTATGTTTGTCTGATGTCTTTTCATTTCCTGGGCTAAGCAGCTGCATTGGGAGACCTGGACCAGAGAGATCCACCCCTTAAGAACCAGTGATGATGGTCAAACTTTTAACAGTCCACTTTGAACTAGGTGGTGGTACAAATGAGAACTTCAAGACAGGATGTCTGTGTAAAATTGAACCTCTCTTGCCAGAGATGCTGAAGATACAGACCTTGGACAGGCCAGGGGTCTTTGCTTTGGGCTTCCAGCTTGGATGACCAGTTGGCGATTTAGAGAAACGAACATTCCTTGATGGGATGACAGAGTGACGGTGCAGTAGGCACCCTTGGTAACCGGCATCGTGACATGACGGGAATTGCTGACAGAGGGTTAAAGGGCCTGGAAGAAGCATGGACCATATTTGGACTTGATGGTGTCTGAAGGTGTCAGAGCATGTGGAGGCTGGGGAGTCAACTGTGGGCATTTGGTTTCAGATAAGACACTTGGCATCCTGCTCTGGAAACTTCTCCTTAGAGCTAAGTCACGTGCGGAAGGACTCAGACTCCATCACACTCATCAGATGAGTTGTCGGTCTGGGGCATGACGTTAGGGATTGATTTGATTTTGGTTTCTGTGAGAACTTCATAATCACTGATTTGTGTGTCCACATTTGTGTCTGCATCTTTCCAGTAAACCATTCTTTAAATTACTCATTATCCTTTCAATAGGGCTTCTAAGTCCAGTAGATTACGGGTAGTCGTTGACGAAGCTCTGGTTTACAAGAACTAATTCAATGTTTCATTGCATTTTTGTAAGAACATAGAATAATTTTATAAAATGTTTGTAGTTTATAATTGCCGAAAATAATTTAAAAACACTTTTTTTTTCTCTCTGTGTGTGCAAAAATATGTGTTTGTGGTCTTTTTTCCCCCTCTTTGTTTCCTTTTTCTTTTTTGACACTTGTTTACTAGCTAGCTTTACAATATGCCAAAAATAAAAAATAAAAACTTAAAAAAATTAATTAAAAAGAAATTCTCCCCAGGACCAATTGTGGTTCACCCTCTTTCCCACATGCTTTCTGCTCTAGTTTGTAAAAAAATAAATAATAAATAAATAAAACAAAAAAAAATAAAACAGATAAAAATAAAAACAAAACAAAAGGAATGCCAGTGGTTTAAAAAGTACTTCTGTATTCTTCAGTATCTTGATCTTGGAACCCTTTGCTGGGGAAAGGAATTATCTGGGACTCACTGTTCCCTGTGGAGTGTAGCAGCCCAAACAGATGGAAAGAACTGCTGGCCATGGAAATAGCAGTGTGTGGCCACCCAGCAAAGAGATGGCACTCCATGGTGACATCTGGCTGGTATGGCTGGTCCTAGCTCTGCAACACTATGGAGATGGGAGGGTTTCAGGACACTGGAATGGCTTCACAGTGATCACATGACTCTGATGTGCAGCCCGTGGGCACATGTGCCTCAGATCCTAACGAATGCTGTGCCTACCTGTATCTAATGGCGAACGCCGAAGGTCCATTGTTTTCTAATACAGAACAAACTGGTAACAAAAACCACAATGTGTGTCCCCTCGCCCCCTTTTTTCAAATTAAGATCCATGTCCTTTGGCTCCCCGTGCATTATTGGCCATGTCTCTCTGGTTCCACAAGATACCGTTGTTGAAAACACATGGAACTTTCTAACACTGCAGGAAAAAGGTCTGGGAACCATTTGTGGGTTTGGTTTGGTCTTTCAGTTTCTTGTGGGTGTTGGGCAGTGTGCAGACACATGTACAGGTGGAGTAGGTGCCTGCCTGGTGACAACCCCTGTCTGCTTCCTATGCCAGTGAGGTTGAAGTAAGAGTTTTGCCAGAGTTCATCTACCTCTGGGATTTAAAAAAACAAAACAAAAGTCAAAAGGCTCGATGGAGCGGACACATCGCCAATAATGCATTTCTGAGTTTTCTTGTTAAATTTTTTCTTAAAAAAAGAAAAAAAAAGTCTAAAAAAGATAATAATATGGCCAATTTGTTACATAAAATAACTTTCTGTGTATAAATTATTCCTAAAAAAAAAAACCCTCTGTTTATATATAAAAGAAAATCAGTAGATGAAAAAAAATTCAATGTTTTTGTATATTCTGTTGTAAGAATTTATTCCTGTTACTGCGACATACTCGGGATTCTTTACATTATGAAAAAAGAAACTTTGTCTATTTTGAATGGCTAAAGCTAAGGCCACTTGAGTCTATTACTCTGCTTTTTTCTAGTAGTTAAAGTACCACATGGATTAAGTTAAATAAAAGAATTCTGTATGCACCTTTGTCTCCCAGTTGGTTTCCTCTTCACTCTGGAACCATCCCCCACTTCCTCGGGAAGCTAAGCCTCGTGTGTGTGTGTGTGTGTGTGTGTGTGTGTCACTCAGGAATGCTCAGCACGAGAACTGACAGCCGGGAAGCTGAGCCTCGTGTGTGTGTGTGTGTGTGTGTGTGTGTGTGTGTGTGTGTGTGTGTGTGTGTCACTCGGGAATGCTCAGCACGAGAACTGACAGCCGGGTTTCTCCAAATGCAAATTGCTGTTGAGTTTGAAGAAGCTACTTTCCCCTCACTTACTCAGCTAGAGGAAAATCAGGAGGCATGAAGCACAAGTCTCAGGGCTGCTTCACAGGCTTGGCCCCTGGACCTTGGGTTGACAAAAGGCCAGGGTGGCTTTGGTATGTGTGAGTCTGGGGGTGGGGCGGGGTTGCCAGAAACTTGCGTGCTGCGTGCATTTTCCTGTCCTTGGTAGTGCTTCACAGTTGGGGTGCCTGAGGGTGCTGGAGAGAGAACCAAGGAAAATCGGGCTGTTCCTGGCTGCAAGGTGCTGAGTCGTTAGGTTGCCCACAGGTAACTCTGAGATGCTGGCTCTCCATCTTTGCCATGGGAAGGTGATGAATGGTTTGGGTTGGAAAATCAACCAAGCCATACATTCTAGACTCCTGGGAGAGTAGGTAGCCGCCTCACTGAACACTGAGAATGGGGGAACTCAGTGACAAAATCAGGACACCGGGTGAAGAACTGATCGATGAGACATAGGTGGCAGAAGCAAATCAGAGGCAACTCAAGACCCAGTGAGCCTCCCAGTAGCCTAACCCAATGGGTATTTGGATTTATAGTCAAAAGGTCGTTGGAAGAGCACACCTTCCAATCTCGTCCTGCCCCGGGGGTTTTGTTTACCAGATGCCCAGGGAGCTTCACTAGATGACGCTGAAGGTCTTATTTCTGTGCTATCCTGGATTGGTACTATGCCTCCAGTTTACCAAAAACCTGCCTGGCCGGAGCCAGCTGCTTTTAAGGATGAAGGTACTAGACTTTTTTTTTTTTTTTTTTTTTAAGATTTATTTATTATATGTAAGTACACTGTAGCTGTCTTAGGACACCCCAGAAGAGGGCATCAGATTTCTTACGGATGGTTGTGAGCCACCATGTGGCTGCTGGGATTTGAACTCGGTGAACTCGGGATCTTCGGAAGAGCAGTCGGCACTCTTAAATCACTGAGCCATCTCTCCAGCCAGGTACTAGACCTTTAAAAGACTATTAGGAATCGAGAGATTGCTCAGAGGTTAAGAGCACGTGTGCTCTCCCAAAAGACCAGGGTTCAATTCCCAGCACCTACATGGCAGCTTACAATTGTAACTCCAGTTCCAAGGGATCCAGATCTAAGGGTGAGATACCTTTACACTAATACACATAAAATTAAGTCTTTTTTTTTTTAAGTTAGGTGCTCTCCTTGGAGTCTGAGACACTTTTTTTTTTTAATCTTTCTGAAATATCGTTTCTCTGTGTAGCCCTGGCTGACCTGGAACTTGCTCTGTAGACCAGGCTGTCCTAGAGCTTAGAGAGCCACCTGCCTTCCTACGGAGCTTTGTCATTAAAGGCATGTGCCACCCCTGCCCAGCTAAGTCACCTATTACGAGCGTTCTAGAATTAATTTATTATTCGTTTTTTTAAACACCTGCTTACTAGCTAGATTCATAATATACTGCTGCCCACCCACCTCACCCCCCCCCCAAAAAAAAAAAGCAAAACAAAAAAAGATATTCAAGCCACAAGCTGAGGGCCCATACTACACCTTTTTCTTTTTTTTCTTTCCTTTTTTTGGCTGGTGTGTTGTTGGTGACACATTCTCTGGGTAGTCAGAACCAGGACTTTTTATTAGTCGGGTTTATAGATGAACACAGAGCCATGCTTCAGACCTCCCAACCATTAAATGACCAGCAAAAAAACAGTGTTCTACACTGGCTCGCAAGCATACAAACCACCCACTATCAGCTGTGACTGAACAGGATGCAGTGTGTATTGTCGGGGGATGCCAAGCTATTTACAAAAAATACAATGCAAATGGGCGCTTAGGGTCTTGAGAAACTGGAGAGGCGCAGAGGGGGTGGAAGAGCTGCTCATGGGGGTTGGGGTCTGGGCCTCTGTTTTTTGAAACAGAGTTTCTCTGTGTAGCCCTGGCCTTGAGCTCAGAAATCCACCTGCCTCTGCCTCCCAAGTGCTGGGTTTAAAGGCGTATGCCCGGCGTTTTCTTTTAATGTGTCTGACCAGGTGCCAAGTGACCTGAAGTGTCACTAGAGCCCACTCCTGGAACAAAGGGACCTAAGGTTTGGAGCAGGAGCTCTTTGCTCACAGAGAGGGGTCTCCAGCCAAGGCACCAGCCAAGCAGCTAGGTTCTGTGCTGGTGGCCTGTGCCATCCCAGTCCACCTTGGGCTTTTTTTGTTTGTTTTTTTGTTTTTTTCGAGACAGGGTTTCTCTGTGTAGCCCTGGCTGTCCTGGCACTCACTTTGTAGACCAGGCTGTCCTGGAACTCAGAAATCTGCCTGCCTCTGCCTCCTGAGTGCTGGGATTAAAGGTGTGTGCCACCACGCCCGGCTTCCACCTTGGGCTTTGATCTGCCTTAGTGTGGCTTGGCTCTGTCATATGTAAAATGTCCTTGGTTTATTTGCAAAGGAAATCTTGTAAAGTCATTTTCTTGCAGAATCCGGCAGATTTCTGTGAGTTCCAGGACAGCCAGGCGGGGCTACACAGAGAAACCCTGTCTCAAAATAAAACAAAACAAAGCAGGGAAGATGACTGAGAGCTTAAGAGGTCCTGAGTTCGATTCCCAGCAACCACATGGTGGTTCATAACCATTTATAATCAGATCTGGTGCCCTGGGCTGGCATGCAGGCATACATGCAGGGAGAACATTGTATAATAAATAAACAAACAAACAAACAAACAAATAAATAAAATCTTTTTCAAAGAACACTTGAGAGTTATTCAGTTCATTTGGTCTTGACACTAGGTTTTGGTGGCTCTTTGGAGTTACAAAGGTCATAACTTCCCCTAGTTAATCCTTTATGAAGCATCCGCCTTTGGGGATTTTCTTCTTGCTTTAGACACTAAAGTAAGATTGTGATTCTGTGAGTCCACACCCCCACCCCCACCCCCACCCCCAGCCTTGTAACTGTTTCCCTTTTTTAGAGCCTCTCATAGCACAGCTGGCTTCTCCGTCCAAGCCTGAAACACTCCATTTCATCTAAGGAAGGCATCCCCCTGCTGCTTCCCTTAAGCTGCTGTACTTTGAGTCTGGACTTTCCCGATTTCTTCCAGCATTTCTTGGATGATGACTCGCAAGGCTTTGCCCAGAAGGCTGGCCGAGAGCCAGTGCGACAGAGGAGGGACATGGATGAGAGCCGCATGCCCAGTCCCAAGGTGCAGAGACAGGTAGTAGGTGTAATCGCAGATGTACCTGCAACCACATGAAACTCCCCATTACTCCCAGATCTTGTCGATGCCAGACACAGTAAGTACAGGTTTCATGAAGCATGAGTTTATGGATGCCCACATGCCTAGTACCACTTGAGTTTGGCTCTTCTGATAGAGAAAGGACATGGCCTAAGAACACTCCAGACAGACATTGGTTCTTGGGCTCAGAGTCTAATGACCAGCAAGCGGTCATGACAGAATTGAGCCGGCCTTTCAAACAACTAGTGGTAAGACACCTTCACCACAATGACTCCCTTACTGCCAACTCCCCTCGGGTATTTCTTTATCCCTAGAAGAGAGGAAAGGTGCTTAGGGGGAGGGGCTGTCAGCGTTTGGAGAAGAGGTTAAATTAATCTGCAGTGCCTGTGACAAATAGGATGCCTGTGACCAAAGCAGCCACATGGACAACATAGGATAGCCTCTTGAGGAGAGAGAAGGGACTCTGAAGGATAATCCCTCTCTCCCATCTGTTTGGCACTTGGCACACGGAGTCCTGAAGTACCTGCCCGCATCTCGGGAAAAGGCCACTTCGACATTCTCAACAGCCACACGCCGGCAGACCTCCTTCATGTTGACAACAGACAGCCTCACTTCGGGGCCACCGGGGAGGCACACTCCATCCTCCGGCTGGAAGCCTCTTACATCTGAATCCCGATAGCCTCGGTTCTTACCACACTGTTCCAGAAAGATGGCCTTGGCAGAAGAGTCCATGCCCACATGCACAACAAGCTGTAGGGACATACATATCAGAAATCCCAGGACAGACACCAGATCACTAGATGTGAAGAGAGGTCCAGTGATGACAGAGCCCCGCTAAACAGATCTAGCTCCAAGTCCTCCAGGAGCCCTGCTTAGGCCCCTAAGTAATGGTGCTGATACAAAAGGAACACATCTTTGGGTTGAATTAGGCATGCTACATCTGCATTTAAGGACTTTTCCCCATTTTTTCTGGATTAAAAAGGACTTTTGTATTTCAAATGGCTCATCCGAGGTTGTGTGCTCTCTTTCCCCCCAGGAGTTGGGGGAAAGCAAGTATCCAAGATGACCCTGGGAGATGCTGGCTTTTAACAGGATCCTGTATTTAATGAAACTTTCATAAAGGAAGCTAGCAACAGTCTAATCGAATCTTATTAGACTTTATTTGTCCTCTTTTGAAAACAGTTGCAGAGGATTTTGCTGCAGTGTTTGGTCAGTGTCCTTTTTTTGTTTTGTTTTGTTTTTTTGGTTTTTTTGTTTTTTGTTTTTTAAGACAGGGTTTCTCTGTGTAGTCCTGGCTATCCTGGAACTCACTCTGTAGACCAGGCTGGCCTTGAACTCAGAAATCCACCTGCCTCTGCCTCCCAAGTGCTGGGATTAAAGGCGTGAGCTACCACACCTGGCATTGTGCCCCTGTTTACACAGTGCTTATATTCAGTTACTATGTAGTTACTTTTGTTAGTTTGGAATGGGGCTGTGAACTCATAAACTAGACCAGGCTGGCCTTAAACTCACAGGTGCCAGGATTAAAAGTGTGAGCCATCACACCAGGCCCCTGGCAGGATGTTTTGAAGGTGGACCAACCCTGGGTGAATCATCATCAGACCTTCCTAGGCCCAAAGCGCTTTACCTTAAATTCCTCAGAACAGCCAGAATTAGCCATACACAGGGCTTAATCCAGGGCCTCTCTTTTTTTAGGATAGGTGTGAGCTATCCTAGAGTCCTCCTGGCTTTAATACCAGATTCCCATTTTGTCCGGCCCACTTGCCCCCAGTCATCTTTTACTATCTACCTCGTGTTTCAGCATAAACTTATACACAGACCCAGAATCTCACGACAGAAGCTTTAATTCAGGTGTACTCCAGCCTTCAAATCTAGATCAAGGTCCAGAAAGTTCCTAGGCCCTGGGCCCATCATCAGGTTCCCAGACCCACAGCCTCTCCAGGTATCACTTACTTGTGGTTGAAAATCTTCCCAGATTGTGGTAAGCCTCCGTTTTACCTCCCTGTAATCCACAGGCAGCTGCAGAGTTCGAAGTTCTATGTCAGTGTCCACCCCTAAGCCCAGCTTAGAAAGTTCCTGCAAAATATAGCGGGTGAGGTGCCTTAGTTGCCTGGACACAAAGGCACCCAAGACTGTATGCCCAGGGTCTTCTCTGAGCTCCAACCCATCCCTCCTGGTATGGAGGAACTCAAAGTGACCAGGAACCAAAGAGCCATGGCTCTCTCAGCCGTACTTCCTGAAGCGGGGGCACCCTAGGGAGACATATCTGAAGAAGCCATGTTTGCAACACTGAGGTCTGTGGACAGATGAAGATGGGCCAGAGCAGGAGGCTGGGAACACACGTGGCAGCAGCCGAGGCTAGCATCATAGCAGAAGGAAGCACAAGAGCCCGAGGCCCTTCGGGAAATTGGTATGGCGAGCCGTTCTCCGCAGCTGACAGGTGTCCTGCATGCCACAAGGCAAATAAGCATCTAGCCTCACACCCCTGCTGCTAATCCAAACATCAACTGTCCTGGTGTAATCTGATGAGTCCCTAGTCATCTCTACCAAAGGTACAACAGGGACACTCCACCCCAGGAAGGATGGGGATTGAAACTTGAGAAGGCTGCAGACGCTGGGTGGAATGCTTAGTCAGGTGTGGACTTCTCTGGGATAATAGGAAGCCATGGAAGGATTTCGGTCAGGAAACAAAGAGCTTAGAGCAACCTCTTAAACAAAGGGAGGAGGTACAAGTGGGGTAGGGCTATCTTGGGGTCAATTTGAATTATCCAAAGGGAGCTGGTCCATTGGCTCTGTGTGCCTGGAATTGGCAGAGAGGTTATTGTGCGGATATAATTTTAGAAACAAAAGCCATGGATTTGTTGTTGTTGTTGGGAGGGGGGACAAGAAAGGAAGAAGGAAGGGTAGAGGAAAATGAAAGAAGGGAGGAATGAGAAAGAAAAGGAGGGGGTGAGGGGAAAGGAAAAGCAGAAGGAAGGGAAGAGAGGAGAGGGGCAAGGAGGTGATGGAAGGCTAGGTGAGGCAGGGAAGGCTGTGGGCATCCTCCTTCCAGGCCAAGTAGCAGATAGGTTGGAAGGAAGAAAGCCTGAGATCTTAGAAGCTTGTGCTCACTCTTGATCCCAGTTCAGCCAGGAATGTGGGGCCCATTTTGTGCCTTCATTTCTGCCTGAGCTGTTCCTGACTTCCTTTCCTGGCATTTCCAGGCACCCCCATGCCTTCTGGGTTAGATGGCCGCCCACAGATCCCAGGTAAGATCCTTCTCTGGGCTCTGGGGAGGTGGCCCTCAGAGGCAGGTGGGTGACCTCTCTGTCAGTGCTGATCTTCTCGGAGGATGAGGTGCTTCTAGACAAAGGTTGGAACCTCCCAGGCCTCGGCTTCCCCACCGGTGCAATGCAGACCCAAGCACTCCGCTCAGGGTTGCTGTGAGAGTTGAGCAAGGCCGGGCCGCTGGAGGGCCACAGGGAAGAAGATGCTCTTTGGATCTTGAAGGGTTAGTTTGGAGGTGTACAGAGGTCCTCCTCCCTGCTTCCTTTCTCTCCCCCTCCCCTTTCTCTTCCTTTTCTTCCTTTCTTTGCATAGTTCTTACCTCTCCTTCCCTTCCCCTCTTCTCGCCCCCTTTTCTACTTATCTTTCCCCAACTTGTCACGTGGTCACTGTTCAGTGGTCATTTTCTTTGCTTGGCTCCACAAGCAGGAGTAACAATGAGAGAGGGAGAGGGAGAGGGAGAGGGAGAGGGAGAGGGAGAGGGAGAGAGAGAGAGAGAGAGAGAGAGAGAGAGAGAGAGAGAGAGATCACATGTTCCCCTTGCCCTGAAGGGAGAGAAGAGACCCGGGGGCCATCAGGTATCCAACACCATCCAGGCTTGTGAAGAGAGCAATGAAAGCCAGACCTGGGAGAGCTCACCGGGCATATGGAAGCACTCAGTGCCATGAACAAGGCTGGGGCTGAGTAGCTTGCCTAGTCTAGCATGAGCAAAGTCTTGGGTTCCAGCCCAGCACTGAAGAAGAGAAAGGAAAGGGCTGGTAGACAGAGGAGAGGCTAGCCATTGGTGGCAATGATGTAGCCATTAAAACAATGTAACACTGACGTTACAAAGACCATGAGAACTGAACTCCTCTGAGAAGGGAAGCATACCAGCAGAACAACTACATACCCCGAGCATACCCTGAGCGCAGAACAACTACACTTGGTAAGATGCTTCCAGGCACCATTTTTTTCTGAGTTAATGAATAGTCCGGTCATCATCCGAGGCTGCCCCTGGAGGACTCTTGGCACTCTGCTAAGTATCTCCTCCCCGCAGCCTCGAGAACAGTCGATACCAAACCCATCCTACACAGGGGACAGCCAAAGTCCACAGGGACACAATTAGAGGGAAGACATTTCAGGAAGCAGCGTCAAAAGAGATACAGAGGGGAGCTTGGGAAGAAATCCTGAGGTGTTGGTTAAAGGTGACTCTGCCTGAGTGCTGTCAAGTTCTATCCTCCACATAGGCTGCTTGCCAGCGCCCTCTTCCAGTATCTGTTATGTGATTCTTCCAAACTGATGTGTCAGTCTTGCCTGGAAGATCCAGGATGAATGACAGGGACTCTCTATCCAGTCACTGTCTCCAAATATTTCTGATCATGTGCCCCGTTAATAAAAATGTTTGACGTGGCATGCCTGACCACTGACTGGATGACACAGGGCACAGTGCACACTTCAGCATCTCTCCCCTGCTGCTCTGTAGTTAGGGTACATGGCACTCATGCAAGACTCCTGCTTTGGAGTGGGCTTTATCGGGCAGATGTAAATCTGTAAGGGCCTCTTTCTTTCCTTAACTGCTTTTCCTAATTCTTTCCTCTATTTGGATCAACATGTCAGCTCTTTTTTTTTTCCTATGGTTGATAAGGGCCTCTGGGAGGGTCACAGGAATTGTCATTCCTCATTTCCGTGTGATTCACATTAATTCATTTTATCTCCTATGTGTGATGTTGTTACAGATCATTTTTATGGGATTTCTTGATCATAATGTGGGGATTAGTTTAATTAAGGCAGAATAGTATGACCCTGGAACCCATTAACAGGTTGAAATGCTTTATAATGAACTGAGAGTAAGTAGAAGAAGACAGGCTTTCATAGCACCACTGTGTCCCCTCCCCCAAAGGAGCTCTAGGGTCCTGGGCCTGTCTGAGGACCTGTGTCCTGTGTGAGGACCAAGCAAGACAGAAGGCCATGCTCTGCCGTCCATTCACCACATATTACTCAAGAGTAAGCTCAGATTTTTATGGCCTATTCAGAGAACTTTGTATCTGTGGAGGTGGCTGCTATTGAAAATAAGTAGAAAAATAAAAAATAAAAAAGAAAGAGAGGAAGGGAGAGAGGAAGGGAGGGAGGGAGGGAGAGGGAGAGAGAGAGAGAGAGAGAGAGAGAGAGAGAGAGAGAGAGAGATGAAATATTGGAGCCAGAGAGTTAACTCAGTGGTTAAGAGCACTGTTCTTCCAGAGGACCTGAGTTCAAAGACCAGCACCCCCATGCCTCCCAAGTCTGTAACTGTAGTCCCATGGAATCCAGTGCCTTTTTCTGGTGTGCAAGATATACATGTAGACAAAACACCTGTACACATAAAGCTTAAAAGAAGGAGGAGGAGGAGGAGGAGGAGGAGGAGGAGGAGAAAGAAGAAGAAGAAGAAGAAGAAGAAGAAGAAGAAGAAGAAGAAGAAGAAGAAGAAGAAGAAGAAGAAGAAGAAGAAGAAGAAGAAGAAGAAGAAGAGAGAAAGAAAGAAGAAGGAGGAGGAGGAAGGAAGGAAGAAGAAGAAAGAAGGAAGGAAGGAAGGAAGGAAGAAGAAGAAGAGAGAAGGGAGAAAGGAAGGAGAAAGAAAGAAAGAAAGAAAGAAAGAAAGAAAGAAAGAAAAGAAAAGAAAGAAAGAAAGAAAGGAAGGAAGGAAAGAAGGAAGGAAGGAAGGAAGAAGGAGGAGGAGGAGGAGGAGGAAGAAGAAGAAGGAAGAAAGAAGAAAGAAGAAAGAAGAAAGAAGAAGAAATAGTATTTCTAAATATGTAGAGAACTTGGTAGTTACTAAACAATCTCTGACTGGTCATATGACCCAGTACCCCCACTTCTGAGTATATACCCCCAAAATGAAAGCTTGCAGCTCTGTTCACAGTGGCATAGAAGATGCCATCCAAGTGTCCAGCAGAGGATGAACTGGTAAGAAACACAAGCACAATAGGGAATCAGACTGTCAGTTTCAGCTGGGGGAGGGGGGTGCATGCATTTCATCCCTAGAGCAAGTTTCAGGACAGTCAGAGCTACACAGAGAAACCTTGTCTCTAATACATACATATATACATGCATACATACATACATATACACACATATATACATAAATACACACACACAAAACAAAGAAACAAAAGACCCCATCTGCTTCCTTCCCCTTTCTGCCCCTTCCATTTTTTAATTTAAACATGTTAATGTACTTATTCATTTTGTCTGTCTGTCTGTCTGTCTGAGGATGCCTGCATGCCATGGCTCACAACGTGGAGGGCTTGCAGGAACTGGTTTTCTCCTTCCACCATGTGGGTTCTGGGGATCCAGCACAGGTTGGCAGCTTTGGTCACAAACACTTTTACCCACTAAGCTGATTGTCTATTTTGTTTTTTAAAGGCAGGGTCTCTTATCTCTCAGGCTGGCCTCAAATTCACTAGGCGGCTGAAGTGGGAAGACCATGGACCTGCCTGCGTCTCACAGAGCTGCAGTGAGCTGCATCACGCCTAGCCTTTTCTCTCTTTCTCCCTTTCTTTCTCTCTTTCTTTCTCTCTCTCTCTCTTTCTCTCTCTCTCTCTCCCTTCCCTCCCTCCCTTCCCTCCCTCCCTTCCCTCCCTCCCTTCCCTCCCTCCCTTCCCCCCCCCTCCCTCCCTCCCTCCCTCCCTCTTTCTTTCTTTCAAATTAGGAAATGAAAGAGATAGGCTCTCACTGTGTAATTTGGCCTGAACTAAAAGTCTAAATCAGAAGTTCTTAACCTGTGGATTGAGACCCCCTTTGGCAAACCTCTATCTCCAAAAATATTTGTACTATGATCCATAGCATTAGCAAAATTACTGCTATGAAGTAAGAACAGAAATATGGTTGTGGGGGTCACCGCAACACGAGGAAGGTTGAAAACCATTGGTCTGGGTTCCCCTACCTTAGCCTCCTGAGTGCCAGGGTTTTAGGAATGTACTGGTGCACTCAATGACATGGTTGAACCTTGAAAACATTATACTAAGCCAAGTAAGCCAGTCACAAAAGTCAATATGGTTCCACTTCCACTAAGTAGCTAACAGCCAACGAGGGAGAGATGGGAAGTAGAGTGGTGGTCAGCAGAAGCCAAGGGGAGGGGAAGGGTGGGGGAGGGGAGGCCATGGTTAAATCAGTAGCGAGTCTGTTCTGCAGATTCAGAAAGTTCTAGACACTTGCTGTGCAACAGTATGGATACAAAATAATAACAGTCACCAGGACCTGGGGGAACGAGGCAAGAATGGGGTGGGAAAGTTCCAGAAACAAATCGTGCTGAAGGTCAAATAATGTTGCGAATGGACTCTCTGAACTTCATGGTGTGTATATGTAACACCATTTTTAAACTAGGGCCTTTACCAACACCTTCCTGCAAAGGTGTTGTTGGTGGTGGTGTTGTTGTTGTTGTTGTTGGGATTTTTTTTGTAGAGGTCTGGCCTGGAGAGAGACTGTTCTCATAGTGCATGGCTTAGCTCAGCAGAGATTCCCCATCTTTTACACAGGCCAGTAGTGGAACTAAGATTTTTAACCAAGCCAATCCACTTCTGTATCTGAAAGCCTACTACAGTTCTCTCAAATCATAAGGACAGGTGATAAACAAGAGGAAACAGTCATGTGTGCACACACATGTGTGCATATGTCTGTACATGCATGTGGAGGCCAGAGGACAACCTTAGGTGTCTTTTAACATCCACTTTTTTTTTTTTTAATACAGAGTCTCTCACTGGCCCGGAGCTCACCTAGGGTAAGTTAGGCTAGCTTACCAATAAGTGCCAGGAAAGTCTTGTCTCCTCTTCCCCATTGCTGGGATCCCAAGCACACAGTAACATGCCCAGCTGTTCTCACTTCGGTTCTGGAGTCTTAAAACTGAGAAAAGAGAGGGAGGTTCCAACAAAAGCACACCCAACAAAAATCTGTGGGTTATGGGTGGTTCATTGGTTGGTTGGTTGGTTGGTTGGTTTCAAGGCAGGGTCTTTCTGTGTAGCCCTGAACTCTAGAGACCAGGCTGGCCTCAAACTCAGAGATCCTCTTGTCTCTGCTTCCTGAGTGCTGGGATTAAAAGGCGTGCACCACCACGAAGAGACATGATAAACATTTTAATGGATAGAAGAGTGGTAAGGACCGCATCGTTTACCCAGGTTCCTTAGTTACACACACACACAGAGCAGTCCTTTAAGGTCCATCTAGGTCATCACAACACATTGTTCCATCTCCTACAGTTCTTTCTTGTGTTTAATGACTTTGCCGGTTCTATGGAACACTGGCCAGACACTGTAGAGCGTGTGCCTTCCCTGGA
Organism: Mus musculus; assembly: GCF_000001635.26. Classification (NCBI taxonomy): domain Eukaryota; kingdom Metazoa; phylum Chordata; class Mammalia; order Rodentia; family Muridae; genus Mus; species Mus musculus. The sequence goes on from NC_000073.6 coordinate 68,245,667, forward strand.
ATCTGTCTCCTTCTCGTCTCAGATCAGACTGGGCTTTAGGGTTGGGGGCAGAAGACTCTAGAGGCATAGAGTGCCCTTCTCATGATAATATTTCAAGGGTACAAACCATCAACAAGACTTGTCACTGTAGGTGTTGACTTGGATCACCTGGCCTGGAAGTCTCTCAGGCATCTTCACTATAAAACGTTCTTTCCTGCACTCACTTCATAGCAGGGGTCCTGTGGCAGGAAGTCCGCGTGCAGCCAGCATCTGAGGAGGAGGGTTAAGTTCTCCATAGGGCCTGAAGTGCCTGCATAATTTATGCACCTGCAGAAACAACTTAAAGCTCACTCTCCTGCTCCTTAATTTACATAGAGGATCTATGTAATTTTCTTTAGAGTGGTTTAGGCTCCTGGATGTTCATCTTATACTTTAGGCTATGGTTTGATTCCTGCATGCTTTTCTTCCTGCCTCCTGTGTGAGGCCTGACTACTAAGGCCCCTCTGTTCTGGGAGTACCGCAGGCATCTGTGACTTATTAGCTGTTCTAAAAGGTAGGTGGGCATCTGTTAAGTAGCTGCCCTTCTTCTGTACGTCGTCGTAAATATGCTTCCGTGGAAGTCACTTGAAAACTTTTGCTGACGCTAGCCACGCGACTCTGGCAGTGTGTCCAGTCTCGTGACCATCAAACTCCTTTCTGGTTTCTTTCTGGGAGTTTCCACATAATACTGCTTTTTGGATCCTGGTTGACCTCTGTTCACTGAGACCACAGATGAGAAAGGACATCAGCTGCCCTCGTCCTCAGTACACTCAGTATTTCATTGACTCGAGGAGCTGCTAAAGAAATGCTTTGGCCTCCTGACAATGGGTGACAGTCACAGTCAAATGCATCTTACTCTTTCGCCAGAATGGGGCAGTTTCTTACATGTTTTTGGCTGCTATGAGCAATAATTGCTTGGCACTAGGTCTCTGGGGTTGAGTTATGGAGAGCCCCATGTCTTCTTCCTGGGCCTCATGTTCTGCCAGCATGGGAGTGCTCTTCTCATGAATATGGGAGCAGAGCACAGGAGAGTGACTCTGGAAATGAGCCCCCAAAATGTCCAGTCTGAACTCAGATTCCAAAGACAGGTCTAGAAGGCTACCTGGGCCCTCTCTCTCACCTCTACCCTCACATCTGATCTTATTACAAACGTCACAAATCACCCCACTGGGATTGTCAGACCTGGGGCTCCAACATCTGTAGGGGCCCTCCCAACCTGTGGTTGCCATGAATCAGGTACCCAGCATCTGTGCTGACATCTGCAGTCACAGCTGTACACTGCCCACACCCTGGACCAGCCTTGCAAGGCTGTGTCTCTCTAGGATGTTTCTCCACTTTCCAGGTGCAGGCTCTACCCTGCACCATTCTGCTTACTTGCTGTATTTCCCCTCTAAAAACTATCTGCAAAGATATTCAGACAGGCAACAATGGACCCAAAGATGGAGAAATGGTTGGGAAGCTACCTGGAGCCTGCTGGTTCTACCAGTCTGGGTGGCCAGCAAGTACCAGGGATCCTTCTGTCTCTCTATCTCCATTGCATTTCATGTGCATGTCAATATGTCCAGATCTGTATATGTGTTCTGAGTGATAGAACTTGGGACCTCTGCTTGAATGTCTTCCCAGTGAAATTAAAAGTTTATGTTATAGGGCTGGTGAGATGGCTCAGTGGGTAAGAGCACCTGACTGCTCTTCCAAAGGTCCCGAGTTCAAATCCCAGCAACCACATGGTGGCTCCCAACCATCCGTAACGAGATCTGACTCCCTCTTCTGGAGTGTCTGAAGACAGCTACAGTGTACTTACATATAATAAATAAATAAATAAATAAATAAATAAATAAATAAAAGTTTATGTTATAAACACAAACGGAAAACGAGACAAGAAAAGCTTCTCTTTCTAGCTCTCTGGAGTAATCTGAGAGCCCTGGAATTTCTCCAGACTAAAGTGAAGTTTAGGGGGACCTACAGGAAGGGCCCAGACAGTTGCTGGTGTCCCTTTGAAAGATCTGTCATCTTACTCTGACTTGTTACAGAAATGGATTGGGGGTGTTACTGTCCTGATGCACAACCTTGTACTCTCTTCACTATGACTGCTTTTTAAAGAATCATGGAAGGGGCTGGAGAGATGGCTCATCAGTTAAGAGCACTGGAGGACCCAGGTTTGATTCCTAGCACCCACACAGCAGCTCACAACCATCTGTAACTCCAGTTCTGTGGGATGTGGCGCCCTCTTCTGGACTCCTCATGTACTAAGTACACTTAAGGTACACAGCATATATTCAGGCAAAACACACACATACATAAAATAAAAATAAACCTATTAACTAACAAGCAAACAGCATGCAAGAAGGTTAAGACCACTTCATCTTTGGGGATAAAGGGAAATTCCCCTTATATCAAGCTCATCAAAGCTGATAAGAGCTCTAACCCCTTGGCTACTTGGGCTATGTATATTTGGAATGCTGTTATGTCTTAGCACAACGGATCTAGGGTATGTTTTACAAATACCTTATTTTTGTTTGTTTGTTTTGTTTTGTTTTTGAGACAAGGTTTCTCTGTATAGCCTTGGCTGTCCTGGAACTCACTCTAAAGACCAGGCTGGCCTCGAACTCAGAGATCTGCCTGCCTCTGCCTCCTGAGTGCTGGGATTAAAGACACATGGCACTACCACCTGGCACAAAATTCTTCTTTTGTTGCAGTGATTCTCAACCTGCCTAATGCTGTGACCCTTTAATACAGTTCTTCATGTTGTAATGACACCCCCAACCATAAAATTATTTCATTGCGACTTCAAAACTGAAAGTTTTACAATTGTTGTGAATCAATGTAAATAAATATCTGATATGCAACCCCCAAAGGTGTCTCAACTCACAGGTTGAGAACAACTGTTTTTATTGTCTCTCTGGGTTCAGGCACTTCTAGAAAAGCTTCTCAAAAATTCATTGGAACGGGACTGAAGAGATGGCTCAGTGGTTAAGAGAACTGGCTGCTTTTCCAGAGGACCTGGGTTCAATTCCCAGTACCCATATGGCAGCTTACAATTGCCTGTAACTCCAGTCTCAAAAGATCTGACCTCCTCATACAGGCATACACAAAGACAAAACCCAAAGCTCACCACCCCCCAAACCCAATAATATACTTCCTCTAATAAAGCCACACCTACTCCAACAAGGCCACACCTTCTAATGATACCCCTTAAACATTCAAGTATGTGTCTGTGGGGGCCATTCTTTTTCAAGCCACCACATTCTACATCCCAGTCCCCACAGACTTGTAGCTTTATCATAATCCAGAAATGCACTCAATCCTACCTCAAAAGTCTCCATAGTCTATCAGTCTTAACCCTGCTTAAAAGTCCAAAGTCTGTTCTAAGACTTATGGCAAGCTCTTAACTATGATCTGGAATAAAATCAAAATCAAGATCACATACTTCCAACATATACAGGATATCTATCACCATCCCAAAAGGGAGGAAAGGGGAAATACTGGACAAAAGCAAGACCAAAAAACAGCTGTGTAAACTCCAAACTCTGCATCTCCGTGCCTGATGTCAAAGCAGTCTTCAGATCTCCAACTCTTTTCAACTTTGTTGACTGCAACACAGTTATTTCTCTTGGGCCAGTTCCACTCCCTGTTAACAGCATCCCTCTTCACAAATCCCATGACTCTGGCATATCCAACATCTTGGGGGCTTTCTGGGGCAATCGTCTGAGTTAGGTTTTCCATCACTGTGAATAGACACCATGACCATGGCAACTCATAACATTTAATTGGGGCTGACTTACAGTTTCAGAGGTTCACTCCATTATCATCATGGCGGGAAGGATGGCAGCATCCAAGGAGACATTGTGCTGGAGGAGCTGAGAGTTTTACATATTGATCTGGAGGCATCAGAAGGAGAATGTATGTCACACTGAACAGAGCTTGAGCATATATGACTTCAAAGTCCTGCCTCCACAGTGACACACTTCCTCTAACAAGGCCACGCTTCGTTCAATAAGGCCACACCTCCCAATAGTGCCACTCCCTGTGGCCAAGCATTCAAACTATCACAACAATCCAGGTTTTTACCTGCACAACTTTAAGCAAAGGTCTCTGGGTCTCCATGCAGAAACATCCCTGACACACACCTGGCCCCATCAGCTTTCCTTAGTCACGGAGGGAGATTCCATAACTCTTTTTTTTGTACCCTCCACTCTAAAGCCAGAGCAATATGGCCAAAGCTACCAAGTTCTGCTGCTGCTGGGCCTGGAATGTGCCTCTTCATTCAAATCCATCTTCACCAGCTTTCTGTTTTCAGTGGTTTCCTTCACTGCCTAAGCTTGGCTGTCCTGGAACCCCATCTGTACACCAGGCTGGCCTTGAACTCAGTGACCTGCCTGCTGCCTCTGTCTCATGAGTGCTGCTAACATTCAAGGTAATTCAGCTACACCCAGTTCTAAACTTTTCTTTGATTACTTCTCAGAAGTTGGAAGCTTAGCTAGGTGGAGTCCTGGCTTGAGGTCACCACTTCTCCTTTCCATTTAACATCAGGTTTATCTCCTCAAGCACTGGACTTGACTCCATTACACTTCCCTGGGCTCCTTTTCTCCTCAAACTGTACATTCTGTATGTTCCTTGTTTAGCTTGGTCCTCTTCGTTACAGATCTGCATAAGTATGGTCACTAATAACCAAGCAACAAAGTCAATACTAAACTTTTTGGAAATCTCTTAGAGACAAATCTTCTAAAGATGTTCATTCATAACTCTTCTATTTAACCTCAGGCAGATTTGTGTGTCTGTGTGCATGACAAGAGCAGAATGTACCCATGATCTTTGTCAAAATATCACAAGAATGGTCTCTAGGTTGCATACTAGTACTCTTTGAATTGGAAATTTCTGGCTTCTTTGGAGATGCAGTCATGTCATGTGATGTTTTTCTGGAAACTGTCTTATGAGAGGATGTTTTTGCTGAAGCAGACATGTGGGAGGATGTTTTGCTGAGAACAGATACACGGTGGTTTTCTAGAAGCAGTCTAGGCAAAGGGCATGTGATGTTTTGCTAAAGCTGACACTTGAGAGAACAAGAATGTGATGTTTGGAAAGGATATATATATTTGCTGGTTATCATTGGGTTTTGCTGACACTGGTCTTCGCTGATGAAGCTGTATGGTTTGGTTTGCCATTCTTTTTTTTTTTAATTTATTTATTATTATTATACATAAGTACACTGTAGTTGACTTGAGACACACCAGAAGAGGGCATCAGATCTCATTACGATGGTTGTAAGCCACCATGTGGTTGCTGGGATTTGAACTCAGTACCTTGGGAAGAGCAGTCAGTGCTCTTACCTGCTAAGCCATCTCACCAGCACCTTGCCTTGCCATTCTTTGCTAGTCATCATTTGATATGACTTCATAGACAGAAATGCCACAAAAGAACTTCTGGTGGTGTTCTTTCTGGCAGCTTCTTGCTGCTGCTTCCTTGTACTTGGCAGAGCCTCGAGGTTTCTTCTGGATTGACCTGCCATTGCTGATTCATGAATGGTGTTTGCAAGTGGATCGAGCTGCTGCTGCTGTTCTGAGTGAACTGTACTGCTGATATCCTGGTAACACAGATTGGATTTGCTCCAAAGAACTTTTTCTAAACAGATCCACACCCTCCTTTGCTCTATTAACCTTTCCTTTCCACTCCCTCTGGTGGGTGGTGGGCTAGAAGAGAGGATAAAGCGTTTAAGAACCCTTATTAAAAGTAGGGTTTGAAAAATCTAGGCCTACAATTCTTCTCCTCTAAAACCTGTGTACCCCATAATTCATGTCACCAACAGCACCATCTTCCATGGTCTTACCAGTATGGCCTGTGATGCTCTACTTGAACCATTCAACTATTTTCCTAATCCAAAGTCCACATTCCACCAAGAAACTTGGTCCAGCCTAGGGCAGCAAAAACCCCAGTCCTTGGTACTAACTTCTATATTATTAGCCCACCCTCAGTGACATACTTCCTCCCACGAGGCCACAGCTCCTAATGCCATTCCCTGGCATGAGTCTATGGGAGCCATCCTTATTCAAACCACCACACCTAGAGCTTAGAATCTAGATCATGGGCAATGATGATGCAGCTGCTGCATATGTCACTGAAGGAGCGTTGGGCTTGTGGAGTATGGGGTAGCTCAATGTTAAACACGAGGGCTCACAATGCTGATCAACAAACAGCATGGAGTCACTTGCTTGGGAACTTTGCAGAAAATGCCTCTTTCGCTGTGAACTTTTAGACTTCATATTATTTTTCTGCATTTTCTTTTCTTTTTTCTATTTTAAGATTTATTTATTTTATGTGAGCACACACTTGCTGTGTTCAGACACACCAGAGGAGGGCATCAGATCCTGTAACAGATGGTTGTGAACCACCATGTGGTTGCTGGGAATTGAACTCAGGACCTCGGTAAGAGCAGTCAGTGCTATTAACCATGGAGCCATCTCTCCAGCCCCTACATTTTCTTTTCCTTTCAACATTCTTCTCCCATTTATGAGTGGCTGCAACAAAAAAAATAATGTCGGGGCTGGTGAGATGGCTCAGTGGGTAAGAGCACCCGACTGCTCTTCCGAAGGTCCGAAGTTCAAATCCCAGCAACCACATGGTGGCTCACAACCACCCGTAATGAGATCTGATGCCCTATTCTGGTGTATCTGAAGACAACTACAGTGTACTTACATATAATAAATAAATAAATCTTTAAAAAAAAATGTCTTCGTGTGATGGTTTGTCAATAGCTCACCCCATTCTTGGAAGTGAGACACTGTGGAAATAAACACTTTTTTTTCCTTTCCCATCTGTAATCCATGCAGTCTCAGATACAAAGCTTTTTACAGATAATTAAACATTGCTTGGGAACATACATGATAGCGATAAGCTTTAATTTTACTGGAAGAATGCAAGAGGATAGAAAGAAAAGTATTCACTCCTACCTCAAATGATTCAGTCCCTGGAACACATGCTCCAAGCCAGGCCCTCTATGGGATAAAGATAAATTGATGTTGGCCATTACAGAAAGTGTGTAGCTTATACAGACACAGACTGTGTAGGGCATCTCAGTCTGTTTTTCTATCTTTACAGCAGTCAGGGTATGCTATGTATATGAAGTATCTCAGCCCTTTACCTAGTATGGTCCCTTAGATAACCATTCCTACTAAAGACACTGTTAACTGTTTGCCAGCACTTTCAGTGACTACTGAAAACCAAATAGGAAGATGCTGAACCAAAAATAGAGTCCACTGAGGTGTTAGACAGGACACAGGATAACCTAAGTTGACCCGTGGGGACAAAACAACCCTGCACATTGACAGCAAAGAGTTTGCAACCAACTCTGTCCAAAGGAAGAACACAAGGAAGGGAGAATAGATGCAAGACCTAGAGTCCAGGGGCCAAAAGGAAGGCCAACTGGGGTACCAAGAGCCTGGGCATAGCCAGCCATCTCGGGAACCTCACTTTCCAGGTGCCGATGCAGGTGTGTCTAGTCACCATCCTTTGGTCCTATTAAAAGCAAGAAGATTGAGCAGAGCCTGCTCCAGAACCTGTCACTGAAGAGATGGTGGAGATGAGCTTGAAGTTCACCGACAATGAGGGGCACTGGAGGGAGAAGACCACCGACCCTTTGACTGTTGTGAATTTTAGTTCCATCCTGGAATTACGAACTACTACTATTACATGTTACAAACAATGCTGATATGGACTTTATGTTTGTTTATTGTTTTGATGTTCAAGACAGGGTTTTTCTATGTAGCCTTGGTTGATCTGGAACTCACTCTGTACATAAGGCTGGCCTTTAACTCAGACATCCACCAGATCTTGAGTACTGGGATTAAAAGTGTGTGCCATCACTGCCTGGTGCTGGTACAGATTTCTACCCTCAGACTCACCATTTCCCAGTGATTTCTTTCTCTCTCTCTCTCTCTCTCTCTCTCTCTCTCTCTCTCTCTCTCCCTTCATCCCTCCCTCCCTTTCTTTTTGTTTGTTTTTTTGTTTTTTTGTTTTTGTTTTTTTGTTTTTTGAGACAGGGTTTCTCTGTATAGCCCTGGCTGTCCTGGAACTCACTCTGTAGACCAGGCTGGCCTCAAACTCAGAGATCCACCTGCCTCTGCCTCCCAAGTGCTGGGATTAAAGGCATGCGTCACCACTGCCAGGCTTCCCAGTGATTTCTATACCATCTGCAGTGGTTGGAATAGGAATGGCCCTCATAAGACTCTAGACTCCTGTGTTTGAATGCTTGGTCCATAGGGAGCAGCACTATTCAGCACTATATTAAGAGGTGTGGCCTTGTTGGATAGGTATGGCTTTGTTGGAGAAATTGAGTCACTATGGGGCAAGCATTCCCCATAGTGACTTTGAGGTCTCTTATGCTTGAGGTATGCACAGTATAGCATATAGTCTCCTATGGCTGCCTGTGGATCAAGATGTAGAACTCGCAGCTCCTTCTCCTGTCCTTTGTCTGCCTGCCTACCTCCATGTTTCTTGTCATGACAATAATGGACTGAACCCCTGAAACTATAAGCCACCCCCAATTCTGTGTTCACAGTGTCTCTTCACAGCAATAAAACCCTGACTAAGACACCATTTTTGTGATAATTTTCTTCTCTTCTGACAAGTGTCCTTTTTACAGTCCCCTTGTGTCATCCTTCTGAGAGTAAACCTGACATTTATTTTTGTGAAAATGTTTTTACTCCAGCCTTATTCTTTAAAAAAAAAAAAAAAGATTTATTTTTTATTTTAATTATGTGTATGTGTATAGGGAGGTATGTGTTCACTTGCGTGAACGCAAGTGCTCCCAAAGGTTAGAGGTTCACTTTGGAGCTGGGATCAAAGGCAGTTGGAAACTACCTGACGTGGGCGCTGGGAATTGACGCAGGTCCTCAGGAAGAGCATAACCGCTAAGGGCTCCTAACCACGAAGCCATCTCTCCAGCCCCAGCCTTATTCTCGAGGAATGATCTCCTAGCTACACGGTTTCTGTTCAGCAGCTACAATTTTGGCATTCTGTAGGTTATTACTGTACTGCTTTTGAGCTTGTATTGCTATTTTTGAGAAAGTTAGCCCTAGACTACTAGTTAGAGTATCCATTTTTGTAAGTAAGCCATCTCCTCTCTGGCTACTCTAAAGCCTTAATCAGTCTTTTGCAGTCTCCAACTCTACTATGTTTAGGTGTGGATTTTCTTTATTTCTATCTCTGTGGATTCAAGTATTTCATCAGTTCTGGAAATTTTTTTAAAGATTTATTTATTTTATGAATGTGAGTACAGTCTTTAGACACACCAGAAGAGGGCATCAGATCCCATTACAAATGTTTGTGAGCCACTATGTGGTTGCTGGGGATTGAACTCCAGGACCTCTGGAAGAACAGTGCTCTTAACCACTGAGCCATCTCTCTCCAGTCCCTCTGGAATATTCTTAACCATTGTGCCTTTGTTAGGGTTTCCATTGCTATGAAGAGACACCATGACCAAGTCAACTTTTATAAAGGAAAACATTTAATTGGGGGCTGGCTTACAATTTCAAAGGTTTACTCCATTATTGTCAGAGCAGGAAGCAAGGCAACATCCAGGCAGACATAGCACTGGAGAAGGAGCTGAGAGTTCTACATCTTTTTTTTTTTAAAGATTTATTATTTATTTATTTATTTATTTATTTATTTATTATATGTAAGTTCACTGTAGCTGTCTTCAGACACACCAGAAGAGGGCATCAGAACTCATTACGGGTGGTTGTGAGCCACCATGTGGTTGCTGGGATTTGAACTCCAGACCTTCGGAAGAGCAGTCGGGTGCTCTTACCCACTGAGCCATCTCACCAGCCCAAGAGTTCTACATCTTGATCCACAGGCAACAGAAAGGAGACCGTGTGCCACAATGGGCATAGCGTGAGCATAGGAGACTTCAAAGTCTGCCCCTACAGTGTTATACTTCCTCCACCAAGGTCAAACATCCAACAAGGCCACACCTCCTAACAGTGCCACTTCTTGTGGGCCAAGCATTCAAACACAGGAGTCTATGGGACCAAACCTATTCCAATCCCATACATTGTAGCTGTATATTTGAAGATGGTTTTCTTCCATTCTCGCTGTTATTTTCCTCTGGAATTCTATTTAAACAGAAACTTCCTTTACTATTTACATTATCCCCTCTATGCTTGTTTGCCCATCTTTATATTGTCCTTTGAATAATATCTCCATATCTATATTCTAGTTTACTAATTTCTCTTCGTCTGTTTCTGAACAGCTATATATGTGTACATGTGGGTAAAGTCTATCACCTATCTCTATCTATCTATCTATCTATCTATCTATCTATCTATCTATCTAATCACATCTATCTATCTATCTATCTATCTATCTATCTATCTATCCTATCTTCCTATCATCTATCTCCTAAGAGATAGCTTATTCACATTCCACGTACTTACCCTATTTAACTCCACATCTTTCAGTATGCTCAGTTATATAACCATCACCATCAAGAGTTATACAACCAACCATCACCGCAATCGGTGCCAGAGCCTTTGAATTACAACCTAAAGAATCCTAAAGAAGTATGTGAGAGGCTCGGGGTAAAGGTTCCTGATGCCCAAACCCGATGTCTGGGGTGAGCTCCATCCCTAGGTCCTATACAGGGGAAGGAGAGTTCTAGCTCCTTCCTACCTGTTGTCCTTTGACCTTCATGGGCAAGCCATGGTGTGCACAGACAGACAGACACACACACACATGGTCACACAAATAAATAAATGTACTTTAAGGAAACTTCACATTCATTTACTGTGTCCTTCCACCTTAGCCTATCACTAACCTACTTCCTCTCTCAATATATTTACTTACTAGGGACATTAATGCAAGTGGACTCAAGTGATACAGTCTCTTGTGAGCAGTATCTTTCACTGACCACAGATCTAAGCTGTCTTTTAAGTCAGCTATAGTTCTAATTTCTCAGACTGCTATCTTTTTTTTTTTTTTTTTTTTGATTTTTTGAGACAAGGTTTCTCTGTGTAGCCCTGGCTGTCCTGGAACTCACTTTGTAAACCAGGCTGGCCTCAAACTCAAAAATCTGCCTGCCTCTGCCTCCCAAGTGCTGGGTTTATTAAAGGCATGTGCCACCACTGCCTGGTTATAATTCTGTTTTTTAAAACGGCATCTACTGATTTTTTTTAACATGGTATTTTATTTTCTTGTGTATCAGGTGATCTTAGGCTAGGAACTGATAGTTCACATTTCTTTGTAAGAAGTTTGAGTTTTATTTTTGTTTGTTCTGAAACAGGGTCTCTCTCTATATATTCCTGTCTTGGAACTCACTGTACAGACCAGGCTAGCCTTAAACCCACAGTAATCTGCCTGCCTCTACCTCCTGAATGCTGGCTGGGATTAAAGGCATGGGTCACCATGCCAAACCCAGAATTTGAATTTTAAATTCTCACAAAAACTCCATGAGAGTCTGCAGCAGTCAGAGCATAGCCTTGAAGTTCCAATTCTACTGCCTCTACTTCCCTAGTACTAGGTATAACACCATGCCTGATTTTATGTAGTGCTGGGATGTTACCCAGACCCACATGCATGCAACCAAGTTCTCTACTAACTAAGCCATACCTCCAGCCCTTAACACAGATTTTGTCCTTACCTGCCATTCCAGTGTATGCTTGCTTTCCTCAGCCTATAGCTCCTGAGTGAGAGTGTATGTGTGTATATATGTGTGTGTAGTGCATGTGTGTGTGTGTATAGTATATGTGAGTATATGTGTGTGGTGTGTGTATAGTGTGTGTGAGTGTATGTGTGTGGTATGTGTATAGTGTTTGTGGTATATGTGTGTAGGAATAGTGTATGTGTGTGTGTGTGTATAGTGCATGTGAGTGTGTATGTGTGTGCACTTTTCAGAGCTATCCTTGGCTGTCTGCATGTCTGACTATATGCCTTCAGGCAAGCCCCAGTCCCTGTGTCTGTCTGGTTTGCTTCACCAAGCTTAATGAGCCTTGAGCCTCCTTAGCCACTTTTCTTTACTGCACACATGGAAGACGTACCTGACCAGTCAAGTCACACCACCCAAGGACCAAAGACAAACTTTTCTTCCAGTGGTCACTGGCTTGCCTTCCCTCCAAGGTGACTTTGATTACTAGCAGTCCCAAGCACTGGGGTTTCCCAACCACCTCAGGTAACCCTCTCCCTTCTGCCACTTCCTGTGCTGATCTGACCCTCATCCCATGTGTCTGCAGCTGTGTACCAGACAAACAGAAAAGCCTCCTGGTGGGAATGGACAACCTGTGAGCTCTATCAGCATGCCCAAGAGGTCTTTGGGATGTCATGTGACTTCCTCAACTCTCTCTCTCTCTCTCTCACATACACACACACACACACACACACACACACATTTATTTAAATTGGGAAACGGAGGCATCAAAACTCGAGCAAGGTTTTTGAATGCCACTACTTGCAACTGGGGAAACTGAGAGGCAAACCAGAAACCAGAAGCAGTCTGGCTCTTTTCCATTGTTTACGGCTGCAGAAAGAAACAAAAGGGTCTGGGACTACTGAGGACTTGGCAGAAGTCCTGCTGATCAAATACTGGTTGCAGAAAGCCAGGAGCTCATGAAAGTCTGGTCCTGGCCTCTCTGTTACCTTGTGTACCAGAGCAAGGCTTGGCAATGAGTCCAAGGGTCTCTGGGCTTTTTTATGATTGGAAAAGCAAAAGCCCAAATGCTAACTCAAGGATCAAGAGTCTCCTGCCTGCCTCTGCGTTGTCAGACCACAAAGTCAGTGCCACGGTGGCTGTGAGTGCATGACGCTAGCAGCTTTGCTGCGTTTCTCAGCTGGCCTGGGAAACTCTGAGAATAGACTCCAGGCCCCACATTTGGCTTGGTCCAACATCAGTGTGAAGTTGAAAGCCAAGTGCGAACAGGCAGCTTTCAATTCGCAGAGCCTCTAAGTGACACCCACATGAGGACTGATGGCAGACAGTTGACCTAGGGAGGTGGGGGTGGGCCAGGGAGTCCTGCCCTCCTATGCACAGTGGGCGGTCAGAGGACTTCCCTTCTCCTGGTTAGCTATGTCCTCAAAAGCAAGCGTGCTGTCGACAGTCACGAGCACTGGCCAGGTTCTCACCCACGCCCCATGCTGGGCTCACACAGAGCAGTGTGGACAAGGCTGCCCTCACCCTGAGCTGTCAGTGGAGGCCAGAGACATCCATGTTATCACTTCCGCATGCGTAGGTGAGGACAAGAGCTGGTGAAAATGACTTTCCCCAGACCCCACATCCAAAGGAAGAGAGGGCAAGAATCTAGCCCTACGTAGAGTAGAGCCTACATGGGCCTTGGTCCCACCTAGGAGTGTCCCTGGACAAACGAGAGAAGTACCTGACCAGGCAAGTCACACCATTCCAGGACCAAATACAAGCCTTTCTTCCAGGGGCCCACTGCTTGCCTTCCTTCCAAGGTGACTCTGGTTTCTTAGGAGTCCCGCGCATTGGCATTGGGGTTTCCCAAGAGCCACAGAAGGAACCAGGTTGGCCCGGGGGGGGGGGGGGGGGGGGGCAAACGGCAGGATTTACCTTCACGGCTTCCCAGCTGGAATTCACTAGGTGCTGCCGGAAGGGCCCAAAACCTGAAACCAAAGATACCCAGGTTTGCTCAAACCAGCCCACACTACCCAGTAACAAGTTCTATCACCTGGCAACAAGTTCTATAGGCCCCAGAGAACCTCAGCCTTGCTAATCTGGGGGCTTCCTCAGAATTGACTGTATGAAACATAGTCAGGGAGGTATCCAGATGCCACTGCACACTGGGTGGGAAGGATGAAACAGTGTCCAGAATGGGGGGGGGGGGAGGGTTATACAGGATTAGGGTCCTGCTGGGAGTGAGTGCTAGTGGGGGGAGGGGGAGGGAAGGGAGAGAAGGCCTTCCCGAAGGATCTTAGAGTTACAGCTCTTTTAGAAGAAGGCCTTCTCCAACAATCTTCAATGAAAACAGCTCTCTTAGCCGATCTTGGTTTGTGAGCATACCTCCATACCTCTACTAGGGTGGGGCTTGTACGAATACACTTTATTTGGGGTAAACCAGGACCTTGGAGAGTGTGAAGGAGTTTTCAGGGTAAATGAAAATCATTGGTTAGAGTTTAAAGTTCTTGGAATTCCTCATTTGTATGGAGAGGCATTTCAGGAATCCCGGGTACTTGTTGGGTGGGTTCTTCTGCGGAAAAGAGGAAGTTTGTTGGTCTTCCGAGGCTACTTGACCTTTCCCAGGTAGAGAGTATAGGGAGTCCCCTAGACAAGGTCAGAGAAGGGGAAGCCCAGATGGTATAGAGTCCTCCATTTTGCACTGAGCTCAGATAAGCCATCTAGACATAGCAGATCTCAACCTTAGTTAGCAGGGTTTCTCTGTGTAACCTTGACTTTTCTGTAACTTGCTCTCTCGACCAGTTCATAGGGATCTGCCAGTATCTGCTGGGACTAAAGGTGTGCACTACCACCACCCAAGAGCTTGTTTTAAAACAAGACAAGCAAAAATACAGCCACAGAGTTAAGAATGTTGGCTCTTTTAAAAACTCTGTTAAAAATAAAAAATAAAAACTCTGTTAAGAGGTTATTACTGAGAAAGCACTTATCTATTGTATAAAGACTATTATGTGATATATTTAAAAGGTCTAACAATAAATAAATCTTTGGGCTGGAGCCAGCGGGGCCGGAGCCAGCGGAGGTACTGAATTTAATTCCCAGCAATGACATGATGGCCCACAACCATCTGTACAACTACAGTGTACTCATATACATACAATGAATAAATAAAATCTTAAACAAACAAACAAAGAAAGAATGAGAAACTGGGTCTCACATATTGATAGGAATGGAAGACACTACTTTGCAATATGGTGATAGATTTAAAAAAAAGATTTATTTATTATTATTATATGTGAGTACACTGTAGCTGTCTTCAGAAGCTCCAGAAGAGGGCATCAGACCTTGTTATGTTATGGGTGGTTGTGAGCCACCGTGTGGTTGCTGGGATTTGAACTCAGGACCTTTGGAAGAGCAGTCAGTGCTCTTAACCGCTGAGCCCCAATTTTTTTTTTTTTTAGAGCTGAAAGTGGACTGAGTAACATGTATACACCTGGCCACTGATCTCAGAACTGGAAACTACTGTTTACAGTAGTGTTCTCCACTCTAACAACTCTAAAGCTGTAAACTATCTATATATCCTTCCATAGGTTTTAAATAAGTGTTCTACTTTAACTGTTGCTGTAATAAAAACAACAACGAAAGCAACTTAGAGGAGAGAGGAATTCATTTCAGCATATAATTATGTTATAGCCCATCACTGTGGGAAAGTTGAGGCAGGACTTCAAACAACAGTCACATAGCATCCACAGTCAAAGAGCAGAGAGATGCACACATGCTCACTTGCTTGTGCTCAGTTTGATTTCTCCTCTCTCCTACAGCTCAAGGATCTCCAGCCTAAGGAATGGTACCACCTACAGTGGGCTGGGCCTTCTCATATCAATTAGCCAATTGTCTTACTTGTGGGCACAGACATACTCACAGGCCAACATTCCTAGGAAATGTTGACATGCCCACAGGCCAATCATTGCCTAGGGAATGGTTCTGCTTATATCAATTAGCTTAACTAAGATAATCCTCCAAAAAAAAACCATGTCCACAAGCCAACCCAATTCCTCAACAATTCTTGTTAATTGATGTGGGGGAACCCAGTTCACTATGGGCAGTGTCATTCCCTAGGCATTGAGTCCTGAACTATAAAAGAATGGAGAAATCCAAGCTGAACATGAGAAAGCAAACAAGACAGCAAATATGTATGCATTTCTCTCTGCTCTTGACTGTGGATGTGATGCGACCAATTCTCTGAAGTTCCTGCTGCTGACTTTCCCACCACGATGGACTGTAACCTGGAATTGTAAACGGAAATAAACTCCTTTATCCTTTGTCGTTTGTTTGTTTTCTGGATATTTTATTACAGCCAAATGAGTCTGAAAAGGACACCACGTGTTAAAATGGGGGAAGAAAGTGCGGAAGAAGCTAAGGTGGGAGTAGCAGGGGAAGGCGTTTTGAGGTGGAGGCAATTCCAGGAAGCCTTGCACTGGTCTAAATTGTATAGAGCGGTCTGTGTGCACGTGCACACATACTCATTCCTCAACCCCTCCATCCCGTTCTCCTTCCCTTCCTTCTCCCCCTCTCTCTGCTTCTCTCTTTCTTAATTGTACTGATGTTAGTACATTGGATTGGACATTGAAGATGTCAGCATCAGGCAACCCTAGTGAGATTTGCAAGGAGTTCTCTTTCTTTACAATTTCTTCTTGATCTATATTTCTAAAATGAAAAATGTGTGGCCTCCTCCTGGGGGAGGCTAGCATGTCAGACTGAGAGGAGGGGAGCCTCATCTCAGCTTGGGCTGCAGGTAGGGTTGAGCATCGTCCTGATCAGTTTTATCTGGAGTATGACTGAGGGTTTGAGTCCCTCACCTGACTCTCAGCGCATACTTCTCAGTTGCCACACTTTCCAGTCTGTAAAAGATCAGGATGCTACATCAAGTCGCTGGACCCCAGGGCCTCTAGAGTAGGTAGCAGCACTGGAGAGGGGATCCAGCTGTGCCTGGCAACTGCTGAGTGTATTGGTCGTGGCCCATCATCAGGATTGGTTCCTAGGGAGAAAAACTTCAGGGGACAGAAAGCTTTTCAACAGAATGGCCCACCATCTCAGGACTACCATCTGGCTTTGACTGATAGGATACACAGTCTTGCAGCTGCTGTGGGAACCTGCAGCTCTAAAGAACGGCTTAGAAAATGTTGAGATTAAGTAGAAAGACCGAGAAGCCAGCTTCCTCTAGGATCATTAAAAACCCATCAACACACATTTCACACACTTTAGAACCACATTCAGCTTTGAGGAAACTACATCCTTGTTTGTTTTAAATTAGGAAAGACAACTCCGGGAGCAAGGTTAGAAGGTCTTGTTTTGCTGGGCTAAGCCTCATTCCCCATCAAGACTGCCTTGGAATAGAGTTGGGTAGTCAGCCAGAAAATGTGGTAGAATCATCGAACCCTGGGGAGGACTGCAGGTTCGCCTGGTCTCTCATTTTACTGTTGGTCCCAGCCAACACCTTAATCTAAAGGCTGTTTGTTAGAATCCTTGCATTTCACCATCTGTCTACATACCAGTTGTCAAGACAAGATTTACACAACTAGGGGCTCCAATAAAATGAAGAGTCTGTCCTCCGGCAAACTCAAAACATTACTAATAAAGGCAGGCCACACTCTGGGATCCAGTGGGCATTTCCCAATGGCGCCTGACTCCCAGCAACTGCTGGCTGATGAGAGAAATGTAGGGAAAGACGTGAGTCCAAGAGGGGGCAGCACATTTCCATGCCCATATTTCATTTGAGACAGGCACTGCTTTTACCAAGAGTATGGTTTCCTGAGGACGTCAAATGTAATTTGAGCCATTCCATCTCTGGACCCGAAATAAAAAAAAAAAAAAAAAAAACAAATCAGAAGTGCAAGGGAATAAGAGTGTCTCAAAAGAATGCTCTTTTCTTTTCTTTTTTTTTTTTTTCCTTCCTCCTTTTGGAAGGCTGATAGTATGAATCACTGTCCGAAAGTATTTATCAAAGAAGCTTTCAATTAGGACAGGTGACAGGAATCCTTTGTTTCCCTTTATCGAATACAAGTTGGAAAACTTGAAATGTGCCAAATGTGTCTAACTAAAAATAAATAAAGCGCTTTGGTGTCTGACTAAAAATAAGAGCATCGTGAGGAAAGAGTAAGCCCATAGGGACCAGCTGTGACAATGACAGGTGCCTGTGGCTGGGGTGACTTCAGATGTGCGGCTGAGATGGAGGACAGAGCAGCCACCATTCCTTCCAGGCTGACCTTTTGGGGTTCAGAGGCATCAACCAGTGTGTGTGTGTGTGTGTGTGTGTGTGTGTGTGTGTGTTCAGTGGCATCCACAACCAGTGTGTGTGTTGGTTATTTCAGTGTTTCCATAGTAGCAAAAGCACCATGGGGGTTGGCGACTGCAGTCTCCATCAAGGCCTGGTCCTTTAAAAAGGATGGTATGAGGCCCTGTGATGGTTAATTCTGTCTAAATCTGCAATTCGATGGTCTCCACTGGGTCCTAGGCTTAGGGACAGCAGGTGGTAGCCTGGGCTCCTCCCCAAGGGGCTGAAGGACAAACAAGGTCTGAGAGAACCTAAGCCACAAGTGGGCACCTCCGTGCATGGCACTCAAGTTATTTGTGGCGAAGGGGCTCAGAGGCAGGAAAGCCTGTGTTTTTTTTTAATAGGGCTGAGCAGGAAGTCAGCTTCCATCTGGAATTCCTACCAACACCAGTTGCCACCCGTGTTCCCCTGGGAGAGCTGTTTACAAGCAGAGTCGAGCAAGTGCGCATTCCAGGCCCCAGCAGAAAGCAGCCAAAACCAAAACCCGGAACGCAGGGAAACTTGGGCTTACCGGTCACCACCACGCAGCGGGACTGCGAATCCATGAGACCCGGCTGCGCTAGGCTGGTCCAGCCGAGATCCAGGATGGAAAAGACCACGTGGGGAGTGTGGAAAGGCCACGCCCCTCGGGAGCAGAACTGGCGGCCTTTGGACACTCGAGGGTCATAGCGCCGCCAGAACTAATATGGACTCAGCTTAGTTGGTTCCGTAGGATACATGACATCATGGTGCTCGACCCTATAGCAACCAACTGTCCCAAGACTGTGGGGTTACTAGGACCCACCACTGAAATCGCTCAAGCTAGGACCGCGCGGGTCACCCTCTCTGTTTTTTGCACCTATCTTCTTGATTACCTTGATTTTTTTTTCCTTTTTCCTTTTTTTTTTTTTTTCTCGGTAGAACCCCCTGCTGCCTGGAGTATTGCCCTGTGTTTGGAAAGTGTGACTTGGCTTATGATTGTTCTTGAATTCTGCAAAGCGTTTAAACAAGCAACCAAACTCGCAGCAAACACTCACTGGAAGCTGACTGTAGGCGGTGCTTGCAAGCACCTGCTGCCTAGACCCAGTGGGTCCACCGTCAAATTTCTGTTTTCTTGTTCTGCGGAGTGGGGCTCACCCCCGCCCGCTTAGACGGAGCATACTGCCTCCCACGCATGTCCCCAGCTGCATCTGCCTGGAGCGACAGGGTCTCACCAGCTGGCTGATGTCTGCTGGCTTCAGACTGGCTCATCCTGTCTGCGAAGTGCTTCCTACTGCGTTCCCTGGCAAAAAAATGCCATCCGATGTCACCCACGGTCTTGGCATTTCTCTGAGTTAGTTGAGCTCTTAAAATCTGTCAGAGAAACAATGACGGGAAACCTTACTTTTGGGACAGTTCACCTATTGATGCAGCCTGCTGGCTTTTCAAAAATACTTAAGTTTTGTTTTTGTTTTTTTGTTTGTTGTTGATATATATATATATATATATATATATATATAAAACAACAACAACTCTCTCTCTCTTATGAGAGAGAGAGAGAGAGAGAGAGAGAGAGAGAGAGAGAGAGAGAGAGAGAGAGAGAGAGAGAGAGAGAAATAAAACTCGGGGCTGGAGAGATGGCTCAGCGGTTAAGAGCACTGACTGCTCTTCCAAAGATCCTGAGTTCAAATCCCAGCAACCACATGGTGGCTCAAAACCATCTGTAATGAGATCTGAAGCCCTCTTCTGGAGTGTCTGAAGACAGCTATAGTGTACTTATACGTAATAATAAATAAATAAATCTTTAGAGAGAGAGAGAGAGAGAGAGAAATAAAACATACTTCTCTCTCCCCATCCGGGTGAGGCAGGGAAGCAGCCACGGGTGATCTGATGAGCCCCAGTAGTTGTTAACTACTTAATTGGCCGCGTGAGACATTCCCTTTAATTGGCCCTGGAGGTGGGGTCCTGGCTTCTTTTGTTTTGAGAAAGCCAGCTCTATCCCTCCCTGCCACCCACGCATCCACCCCGCCCCCCAGGCTGAGACCCGACTAGATTCTAGAGGAACTCAGGGGCTTTGTACTGGACCTGGTTGCAGGTGGGGTGGGAAAGAGGGGGTGTCTTGGTCCTAGTTTCTCACATTCCTGTGGGCATTTGTAGACATTTGTCCAACACCCTATCCTGAGCTGTCCCTCCCTGCTTGGTGGCCTTTTCACATTTCTGTTAGGAGGGATTTGCTCCTTCCCTGCCACAGTTAAAGCAGATGACAGACGCAATGTCCCTGTTTGCAAAGGTGGTGGCTGGTGGTGCTGAGGCTTACCAGTGCTCAGGAGGCAGAGGCAGGCAGATCTTTGAGAGTTCGAGGCCAGCCCTTGTCTACAGAGAAAGTTCCAGGGTAGTCAGGGCTACACAGAGAAACCCTGTCTCAAAAAAGATGAACAAATGCCACAATATCATGCGACCCTGTTTACGAATGTTTACTACTATGCTGAGAGAAAGCAGTCCCTTAAGGGCAGTTACCAGTTGTGTCAGTTGTGAACAATACCACTCTATACTCTCTTGACAATGGAGCTATAATCTCTTGCAGCTGTTATTATTATTATCATTATTATTATCATTTAGAACAGGTTGTGTGTGGCACAAGCTAGCCCCGAACACTTGGGCTTTTGCGATACTTCTGTTCCACCTCTCACAGACAATCTGGGATCATGGGTATGTGCTGCCCTGCCGGGAGGGTGTTATTTTTTATTTGGTTGTTCCGTTTGCTTGTATTTGGATTTGACTCAGGTCGTTTTTATTTCCTGGCATGCATCGAGGATTTTCGACTTTCCCATTCATTTTTCTTCTGCCCTAATCTTTTCTCTAACTTTGTAATGAAGTTTTTAAAAAGTCTCTAACCGATATAAAATGTTTTTTGTTAGTCACAACGATGCATCAACTACTGCATTCGTCCTGACCTGCAAACAAACAAACAACAGAAAGCCCACCCTCTTTCCCTAAGAAAACGGCTCAGAGAGGCATGGATTTTCTGGTCTGGGATCTGCTCTTTTCATTTCTTTCTTCCACTGTAAAAGCAAATGTTCTCGAACAATTGCTGATGTCAAACCCTGCCTTTAGGCTGATGAAATACAGTAAGCCTGAGAATTTGTAAGGCATCGAGGGGAGAGGTTTGATTTAACAGAAAGTCAGGCAATCTTCCTTACAAGATATTCCCCAGAGGGGAATGTTTGCAATTATATTCGACTCGAGGGCAAGGTGTGACCCTCTCACTGAACCGGAAAGCAGCCATGTGTTCCCACTGGGGACCTCTGAGATGACAATATCCCCAGACTTCAAATATTTCACATTTTATACCAAACACGAAATTTTGTGGGATTGGTTTTAAATTCCTTCCTGTTGAGTGGTGACTTCCTGCTTAAGCAAGAGAAAGGATCACACGGGCTGTTTATTGTCTTGGAGGCAAACAGCTTTTGGTAAGGCACAGACAGCTGGAGAGTTGACATCAATGAAATTTCATCAAACTGATCAAATTCCTGCAGGGGGAGGAAAACGAAATCAATCATCAAGAAGCAGCGATTGTTTGAAGAAGAATGTTAACGCAGCCCTCCCCCCAGCCCTCCCTACGTCAGCCATGTCTGCTCTCCAACTCTCCGCTTATGGCTACTGTCAATCACACGACCCATAGCTAAATTGCTTCTTGTCAAAGCACTAACTGATTCTCCAAAAAAAGGTCACCTCATATTTGAGAGTCATCTCTCCTACTCCCTTGTACCCCAAGGGTGGGCAGCTATAAAGTTTCTATAAAGGGCTGGGCAGGAAGTACTTCTAGCTTTGTGTAGCACATGGCCTCTGGTGCAGTGGGCCATGTGGAGTAGATGCTATGGAAATCAGCTCTGGCCCCGCTGCCATGATTATGGATGCTGAATTTAAAATTTCCTATAATATTGACATGTCGTGAAATAGTCTTCTTTTGCTATTTTTTTTTAAACTATTGACAAATAGTATAGAGACTATTTTGGGGTCTTGGGCTGTACAAAAGTAAATGGTTGGATGAAGGGGGGCTATGGGTTGTACTATGTGAAATCTGCTAGAATTCAATATTTCTCTAATGGGAAACTTACGGTATAAAGCACTGAGATAAATTTTCAGTAAGCTGAGTACATTGGTTCTACTCATACCTCTTTGTAAACAATTTTGCTCCAGTTACCCATGGTTGCTAGTGGCCCCGAAATATTAAATGAAAAATCCCAGTTATAAATAATGCATAAGTTTAAATTACACATTGCTTGGAGTAGTGTGAGAGAATCTTGCAGTGTTAGGCTCGGTTCTGCCTGGATGTGACCCATCACTACGTCCCGTGTGACTGCTTTGTTTTTTGTTTGTTTGTTTGTTTTTGGTTTTGTTTGTTTGTTTTTGTTTTTTTCCGAGACAGGGTTTCTCTGTATAGCCCTGGCTGTCCTGGAACTCACTTTGTAGATCAGGCTGGCCTCCAACTCAGAAATCCACCTGCCTCTGCCTCCCGAGTGCTGGGATTAAAGGCGTGTGCCACCACGCCCGGCTGTGTGGCTGCTTTGTATAGATGTTGTTCATCCCTTTATCACTTGGCAGATCTCCTGGTTATCTGATGGGCTGTGCAGGTCTCCTGAGACTTGTGTTTGTGTAACTCTTACCTTACTTAATAATGGCCCTAAGGTATTATATTGGCGAGACTACTATAGCATATTGTTAGAACTATTCTTTTTAATTATGTATTGTTAATGTTGATAATCGCTTATCATGTCTACTTCGTAAATTAGTTGCTAGCATAGGTTTATAACTGTAAGGAAAACACAGAGGATACATGGGTGGGTCTTATCCTTGGCTTCAGATCCAGCTGAGCGCTCTTCACAGAGAAGCGGCTTCTCTGTACAGTAAGGAGCAAGTACAGCCCTGAGTGAATATATATATGCTGTTGACACGGGCATAGCCATGTCAGGGCCCCAAGCCTTAGTTCATGCAAGAGGCAAAGCCTTCCCCTGGTAAGGCTGAGAGGGATGGCTTCCTCTGCTCCCCGGTGAATGCTGATAGTGTGTGCAGAAAATGTCCAGCATAGCTTTTTAAATCCCTGGATGAGCCTGAAGACTGCTCTCCTACAGAGACTGTGCCCACCCAGTTCTGCTAAACCTGTCTCCTGGATTCAGCTGTATGCACTACTAAGCCTCTCTGTGCATTGCTTATAATAAATAAGCTGAGCTTCCACGATGCTGTCGCTTCTCCAACAGCGAGCCCAGTCCACCCAGTCCCAGCCTTCCTTGTGTGTCCTTGTGTCTGTCTTTTCCCGCTTTGCCTTTGCTGTCCTGGTTAGGGTTCTGGAACCTAATGACTAAGTGACTTAGGAGCCTGGGGGCATAGCTCAGTCAGTAAAGTGCTTATCTGAGAAGCATGAAGACCCAAGTTCAATCCTTAGTAACCACATAAAATTTCCAGGCATGGAGGTGTGAGTCTGTCATTCCCGCACTGGGGGAGGTAAAGCCCTGGGGCTTACAGGACAACCAGGCTGGCTGAATCCGGGAGCTCCAAGCCAAAAAAAAAAAAAAAAAAGCCACACTTACATGGACCCCTGTACATGTTTGTGTACCATGTCAGTAGCGTGCGCCCGCGCACACACACACACACACACACACACACACACACACACTCACACACACACACTCTAAACAAAGATTATGCGATACAGAATAGTTTATCAAAGCCCCACTGCTTTAGATTTTTTGTTAGGTTCATGCAGAAAGGCATGAATGAGTAAACCCAGCAAACACAGTCATTACTTAAATCACAGTAATGGTTTTTACCAGGAATTAACCACCTCGATTACCAATTTTTTTTATTTTTAATTTTTTTATTTTTATGTTTGGTGAGGAGCAATGATTACAAGGCCCCCTCCAGCCTTGGCCTGTAGTTGCTGGCTGGTTGTACAGCACAAGGTGGGTTTTGTCTTCAGCACCCATCTAGGGAAGGCCCCAGTGGACATGCTGCTCTGATCTTGTCTGCTGGATTCTCGCCTCCCTTTTTTTTTTTTTTTTTTTTTTAAATAATGTTCTGAAACAACCATTTAAAACTTTTAAAGCAATCATAAAACTGAGATATTGGGGGCTTTATTGAAACAATGGGATTATTGACAGCATTCCATGGGAAACTGGTCTAGAAGACAACGCACTTCTGGTTTCCTTTTCTTTTTGACACGGAGTCTCTGTATGTTGTCTAAGATGGCCTTGAACTACTAAATTCAAATGACTGCCCTGTCTCAGCCCTGTCAGTCCTATAGGACTAGCATGTCCAGTTAAGATAACGGATTCTCCAACTAACGTCTTCTATGAATTATAATGTAGTTTTTCTTTATTTCATGCTTTAAAACTCCTGCAAGTATCCTAGAAAATAATGTTCTTCTGCCACATGCTGTAGCACAAAGCTTTAGCTGTTTCTTGTTTTTTTTAGTTCGTTTTTGTTGTTGTTTTTAGATTTCTTTATTTATTTAACTTTACGAGTACACTATGCACTTACTTTATATATGTGAGTACAGTCTTCAGACACAGCGGCAGAAGGCATCTGATTCCATTACAGATGGTTGTGAGCCACCATGTGGTTGGTGGGAATTGAACTCAGGACCTCTGGAAGAACAATCAGTGCTCGAAACAGTTGAGTCATCTCTCCAGCCCCTAGCTGTGGTTTGTGTCACATTTTCGGGGGTTGTATTAAGTCTTATTTTATCACTTTTTATTTTTAACATATTTTTTAAAGGTTTAATGTGCACTGGTAATTTGCCTGAATGTGTGCGTGAGGGTGTGAGATCTTGGAGTTATAGTGAGTTATGAGCTGCTGTGTGGGCACTGGGATTCGAACCTGGGTCCATCTAGAAAACTCAGTGCTCTTAAGCACTGAGCCATCAATCCAGGCTCCTCTTCATTCTTTTTTTTTTTTTTTTTTTTAAGGAAGCACATCTCCTTAACTAAACAGTAAGAACTGTTGCAACAAGAATTTGTTTAATCACTAAACTCCAGGAGCTGGCTGGGCCGATTGCTGAATATTTACTGTTTAATTTCTCTGATACCTTGGGAACGACTCAACAGCTGTATTTTTTAACACAGAGGAAATTCTTGTGTTGGTAAGTAAGGCCAGATGAAGGCTATAGTGATACTTAAGAGTCTGCTTGGAACAGAGGCCATATCAAACCCATGGCTAGGTCCTTGCTGAGCCACTCCTCTTAACACAGATATAAACGGCATTTTTCTTTTATGTTGGCTTAGGGCCCAGGGCAATTTTGGTGTCTGTAGTGAGTGTTAAGTGGATGAGTTTCTTTTAAGAAGACTTAGAAATATAGCGTCTCGTTTGTGGACGGTCTGCTCATCTGTTTAGGAAATCTGTGATAATTTCCGAGCATGTCAGACCTCAGAAGTGGCTAGATGTGAGACTAGCTTGTGCCCTAAGCTAAAACTTTTGTCAATTCTAATGTAATTAGTAAAGGGGAGGAACGTTTTGTGAAAGCCTTCAAGTGTCGGCAAAAACCTCAAGGGTAAATCTGTCAAGGAACGTGTGCAAGGTATTTGAAAGAGAGTGTCCTGAGGTGGATTTGAAGATTGCTGTCTCAGGCATCCTTTTTTAAAAAGATTTATTTTATTCCTATGACTACACTGTAGCCGTCTTCAGACACACCAGAAGAGGGCAAAGGATCCCATTATAGATGGTTTTGAGCCACCATGTGATTGCTGGGAATTGAACTCAGGACCTCTGGAAGAGCAGTCAGTGCTCTTAACCTCTGAGCCATCTCTCCAGCCCTGCTGTCTCAGAAATCTAAGCACATGATTAAGCTATGGCAGTTCTAATGGTATGAAATAGTTATAGAAATAGCAAACAAAAGCATATATATAATGAAAAAAAATATAATGGAAATATATACATATAATAGATATGTGTATATATGTGTATGTATATATGCATGTGTATGTGTATATATATATATGTGTGTGTATATATGTGTATACACACACTGTTATATATATGTGTGTGTGTATATATATGTATGTATGTATATATATATATATATATATATATATATACACCTTGGGTCCGAGAATTTGGGAATGATCTTGCCCATGAAAACCAAGGTTGAGCCAGGAAAAGTGTCTTTATTCAGAAACTGCTATATCATGGAAATGCTTGGGTTCCCAGTGGGAAGCAATACAGAGCAACCTTTTAAAGCAAAAAATTACAAATTAGGCGGGACAAGGGTAGGGGCGCCAGTGGGCATGGGAAATATGCATGCTGTATATTTCCAACTGTCTTTCTCACCTGCCATTTTAAGTGGGTTTCTAGCTGTCAAATACTTCAGATGGCGTCCCTGATAACTTGGCCTGGATCAAAACCAACCAATTAGAGCCTCTTTAGCAACTACTGGGTTTTGATTCCGACTGGGTGCTAACCTACAAAGTATAGGATGAGGTATTGTGGTCTAAGTTCATATGAGGCACCTGGGACCAGATGGCGTTTCTGGAAATCCAGTTGTTTCTTAGAATTCAGCCTAGTACAAGATGGAGACTATATACAAGATGCGAGGGTGGGGGGTGGGGGGTGGGGGAGTGTGTCTCTGAGACTAAAGTGGCCTCTAAATACACACACACACACAAACACACACACAGTATGTTTAAGGGGATAATTCACCTTATAAAGGAACATATACCTTTTATTTTTTAATTATTATTTGTGTAGTTACCTATGCCGTGGTGCAAGTGTGAAGGTCAGAGGACAATTTTATCAATTCAGTTCTCCCTTCCACTTTCTCTTCCCCCTTCCCTTTCTCCCTCTTGTTCCAGCTCATTTTTCTGTGGTTGCTGGGATTTGAACTCATGACCTCAGGAAGAGCAGTTGGTGCTCTTAACTGCTGAGCCATCTCACCAGCCCTCTCTTCCACTTTTATATAGGTTCTGGAAATTGAATTTTTTTTTTTCCAAGACAGGGTTTCTCTGTGTAGCTCTGGCTGTCCTGGAACTCGCTCTGTAGACCAGGCTGGCCTCGAACTCAGAAATCCGCCTGCCTCTGCCTCCTGAGTGCTGGGATTAAAGGCATGCGCCATCACGCCCGGCTGGAAATTGAATTTTAATTCACCAGGATTCGCTAGAAGCACCTTTACCCATGGACCCATCTCTCTCAGGACTGTTACATAAGCAACCTTCTACTCACCCCGAACTGGGAACTGACAACAGACCAAAGGACAAAGACAAAGTACAGCCCTTAGCAAACGCCAACTTGGAATCAATGAGTTCATTGGGGTTGCTTAGAGGACTATGGGTGAGGAATTCCTGACAGGAGCAGAAATAAAGACAGCTGCATCACCAAAGCCCACCCCAACATCGGTGACAGCTCACAAAAACTGGAAACTGGGAGCCCACTGTACAGCCTGCAGGCAGCTGACAGGTTGAAGAGTGGCCTTTCTGCGGGGCTCCATTGTTTGAGCCTTTTTACAGGCAACTTAGCTGTTCTCTACTCTTTCCAGGCAATCTGAAGCTAACCCCCAGCAGGCTTTACTATTTATATTCTCTTCGGAGGGAGGGGGCTAGTGAATCTTGTCCATTTCTGGGATTTCCTGGAGCTATTCTTTGTTGTTTACTTCCTATCTTCCCTGAAGTATTTTATCTGTTTTCATTTGGTTTCCCTTCCCTGTAAACATTTGATTTTAAGACGTTTCCAGCCCAGCAGTGGTGGCACAAGCCTTTAAACCCAGCACTTGGGAGGCAGAGGCAGGAGGATTTCTGAGTTTGAGGCCAGGCTGGTCTACAGAGTGAGTTCCAGGTTAGCTAGGGCTACACAGAGAAAATGTCTCAAAAAGGCAAACAAAACAAAACAAAAAGTTTCTCTCAAAAATGGAAGGTTTTAATTTGAGAGGAAACTGCTACACAGTGGAAGGGGAGACTATGGCCATTTAATGATGCAAAGAAATGGGCACTGATGTTTGAGTAAATGCTGGTTGTATTAAGCAGTCTAGTCTGGCAGATTGTGTATGGCTGTGGTCCCTGTACATGGGAGGCTGAGGGCAGGAGAATGGAGATTTTTAAAGTCAGCCTGAGCTGTAACAGTAAAACACTATCTGAAGGTCCAAGACCAAGTTCTTAGCACAAAGAGATTTATTTGCCTCAGGGGACAAAGGGCAGGGAATAAGAGATAAAGACAGGAGATAGAGGATGAGGGAGAAGGGGAAGGGACATTTGTCCTGGAGGGACACTGGACTGTCTCCTGAGAGAGAGGAGACAGATAGCTCATGGCAGTTTATAAAGGTAAAAGGGGACCCCTGTGTTGTGCATGTTAATTAGGTGAGCCAAAGGGGGCTTTAGATTGCTGGATTTTAATACTTTGATAGCTGGACCTTGGTAGTCAGCTTCAAGAGGAGGAAGTGGCTAAATTAGGGTATGGACCTTGGTGGCTAGCTTTAAAATGTAGTCTAATGGTTTTTAGCAAGGCAGAGGGAATGGGGTGGAGGTCAAGGCCTGCCAGAGCTCTGCTTGCCTTCCCGAGGCTGGCCAGAGCCTCTCCATCATTTGTTTGTTTGTTCATATGTAAAACAGAGCAATATCAAAAACATCAGAAGCAAGGTTAGAATTGATTAATAAACTTTTGACCTACATGCTAATAGTTTGAGTAAAACACATTATTATCAGAGACACATACATAGACAAATATATATGATGGCTACATTGTAAAGATACTTGTGGCTACTGTTTGGTTTCAGACCTGGGACAAAGGATTGAGGTACATATTTTACATATCAAAGCAACCTCATCCCCAGGTTCTCCCAGCATCCCTCACTCCCTACCTGGTATACCCTGCCCCCAACCTCCAGGGTCTGGGCTGCCCTCCCCCCAGAGGATCTTCCCTATATAATCCAGACATTTTGGTCTCTCAAATCCCTTCTTTCGTCTCTCTGTGCAAGTCTCTTTCTCTCTTTCTCTCCCCCTCTCCTTTTCCAATGACGACTTTCCTGGCCTTGATCCTTGGGCCAGTGAACTTGCCCTTCATACAGCAGCTTCCAAATAAACCTGCCTTTAACATAACCTAATCCAGTTTAAATTGGCTCATTTAACTAATTGATAGAAATAACCTATCAGTTACTGAAAGACACTTACAAATACGGCTATATTGTAAAGACACTTTAGGAAGCTGTCTTGAGAAGACCACGCACACCTGGATGTGTCTCATTTCCACCCCTTCCCCTAACACCTATCTTTCTACCACTAACCTTAAATCTATGTTTAAAATCTAATAAACTGTGACTCTTCGACACAACGACTTACTCTGACATTCTTTTTGGCACTGAAGTCAAAAATTCTGGCTTCACCAGAGTGGAAAAGAATTCCCTGCTACACACAGCGCAGAATTGTGTTGTGTCCCCAGTTACCATTGCCCCAAGGCCAGTTGTCAGGATCCCAGATTGTTCTCCAGCTAATGGGCTCAAGCCTTCTTCCTCCCTCGGTCTCCCCAGTAGTTGGGACATCCGGTGTGTTTCCATCAGAGTCGGGTGAAAGGTGAAATTTGAAATCACTCACCGCTGCATCCTCCCAAAGCAACGTTTTGAAACAGCTGTGTATACTGGAGAAGAATTGTCGACCTTGAATATTGCTTTGTCAAATGAGCTCCTGCTTGGCTTTTTAGTAAATCGTAGGCACATTACAGTTTCCAGGAGACTGTTGGGACTCTGAAACCGGCAGAAAAGATTCCTGGATGCCCTGTGTTAGATGTGCGTTTATTACATATTTGCTATTTTTCAGCCAAGCCAAGTTTTTGTTCTTTTTTTTTTTTTTTTTTTTTTTTTGGTTTTTTTTCGAGACAGGGTCTCTCTGTGTAGCCCTGGCTGTCCTGGAACTCACTTTGTAGACCAGGCTGGCCTCGAACTCAGAAATCCGCCTGCCTCTGCCTCCCAAGTGCTGGGATTAAAGGCGTGCGCCACCACGCCCGGCTCAAGCCAAGTTTTTGAAAAGGGTTAATGCAAATGGTTTTTGCACATAGAAGGGAGCGTGGTGGAAAAATCTGTCAGTACAAGCTTGGGGCACGGGGGAGGAGGCTGCTTGCCTGTGTTTATGGTAGTTCAAGAACAGCAACAAACTCACTATTGGCTCAAAAGTCATTCTTTTTGTAGATTAGACTTTGCGGAGTCAAGGTTTGGTTAAAAAAAAAAAAACAAAACAAAACAAAAGGTGGTCCAGTAGTGTGTGTTGGGGGAGTGGGGGCAGAGATAAACGCCCGCAGCAGGAGGCAAAGGAGTGAGAAAGAGAAAGCCTCCGGGGAGGTGGCAGGGCGGGGCAGCCCCTGGGGAACTCTTGGTAGAAAGGTTGGTGGCTCTGGTGGGGGGAGGGGGTGGGGAGGTAGAGGCTTACTAGGTGGCAAACTCCGTACCGGAGCATGGAGGCTGAGGCAGTCCGCGGAGTCACAGGTAAGGGGTGCTGCGGTCCCCACGTAGCCAATCGAGGGCGAAGGACGCGAATGGTAGCGGGCAGAGTGCCGCACACCCGTCGCCACAACAGCTTGGGGTGCAGTGCGAGGCTAAGGGCCTCTCCTCTCTTTCTCTCTCTCTTCCTCGGATTCATATAAGTCCCAGGCTAGCGGGAGCTGGAGGAGGAACCTCCAGAGTTGATAGTCTTAGATGGCTCTGGGCTGGGTCCTCACCCGGGTCTCCGGTTCTGTTTCTCACCCCTCCCCCACAACCCTCAACACCGGCCTTGGGGACCTTGGACCTGGGCTTGCTGGCCAGGCTGGGGAATGAGCTCCGAGGTGAGAGAGAAGTCCGAACAGCAACCCATTCCTACTTTCCAGCAAGGAGGACCCAGGAAGCGCCTGGACCGAGAGAAGTGTCCCGGGAATCCACGCTCTGGGCCAGCCTCTTTGCTGGCTCCAGGGACACAACTCACATGCCTCTTCCCGCCCAGTTTCAGGATTTGAAGATACTTTCTTGAGCCGGCCACCTCTGAGGTCTTAGGGGATGCCATTTCAGGCCTTTGGCTAGACATCCTGGTCACAGGTGGCTGGCTGTGTCGCACGGATAGTCACACTGCACACAGCCCACCTACAGTAAAGTCAATCATGGCAGGGGCGCATTTGAGGCTGGCAGGTAGCCACTCGCTCTTATGACCTACTTTAAACGTTGCAATTGAGTTGTTTTTCTCCTGTTTTCAGGTGCGTGAGATAAGGAGAGATTGTAGCCACTAGCTAATTATATGGATTAGTAAGGATTTAGTTGATCTAGAGATTAAGAAAAGGCTCGTCTTTAATTTTGGAAAGGGAGCTATTTCTCTTTTGTTTTAGTCTTGTGCACTTTTTTTTTTTTCTAGAAAGTTAAGAGTGCTGTTTCCAGTTTACACGCTGGAAGACTGGAATAAAAGTCTTGCTTTTTTGATCTTCCTCATCTACAAAACAGGAGAAGCCCCCTAGGGTTTATTAAGCACAGCAGTCTCTCATTACACTCCCATCTCTACTAGTGGGTCTCTTTCCCCTCCCCTAGAGTGAGCAGGTCCTTCCCCATCTTTGCTTCAGAGAGCTTCCCCTCCCAGGCCCATGTGATGGGAAAAAAAGAATAGTAATTTCATCTTCTGGAAAAGAATCGTTGGCCTGAGACAGTTTATGGCTTTTCCCTGTATGCGCTCCGACCTTTGCTGTGGTTTTGATGGCCACCGGTGGCTCAGATGACACACAGCAGTCTCCCATTTATCATTTCCACATGTGTGAGATCCTAATGGGTTGGAGGCTTGCATAGTTGAACTGTTGCCTGTGCTTTGATAGCTGTTTCCAGAAACAGCTTGAGCAAATCTCGTCTACTGGGGAATCCCTTTCTTTTTAGTAGAGAAGCATGAAAGGAAAAAAAAATAATAATGCTTTCAGGTAAGGTGACTTGCCAGCCTCTACTTAGCTTCACCGCTGAAAACCGAGGAAGGACATTCCTCCCGCAGCTGTGCTCTGTGTTCGCAGGAGGGGCCCCCGGGAGGTTTGGTTTGGGGCAGTGCCATCCAAAAAGAGATTTGGGGGTATCCACAATAATTTACATCCTGATGCCCCCCCCCCCATATCCGTCTCCTCCCTCCTCTCTCTACATGTTTTTTGGTTCCCTGATGCCAAAAACCTTCTTAGGTTCCACTGGGCCATCTGTTGCTGTCATTTCAGCTTAGAACAGAATGGAAAGGAAAGAGAAAGCCAGACACAGCCTGGTCTTGTTACCATCCTTTTTTCTTTCTTCTACTTCTTCTTTTTCTTTCTTTCTTTCTTTCTTTTTTTTTTTTATCTTGAACTTCTTCCCTTAGCTATGGACTGCTTTATGAGGCTGCATTGCCTCATAAGGATTAGTTGAGGCCCTGTGTATGTGGGAACTCATTGCTGGGCCCTGTGTCATATTAATAGTGAGCATAGAGAAAGCCATTTCTTTTGCCTTTTGAAAAGTGGGATGTCCTGATAATTTGTGCTGCTAATAAAGCAGAGAGGATTGACCGATAACGGAGCTAACAAGCAGGTTGGGGGTAGTTCAGAAACTTGCATTGTTTGCACGGCTTTCTATGGAAGGGAACAAGAGGTCAAGGAACAGGGAGAAGTGAGTGGGGGCTTGTTTGGAGGCCTTCCCAGGTCCTTTTAAAAGAATTGAGCATGCCAAAGACCATATGTCGGTTTGTTTGTTTGTGTGTGTGTGTGTGTTTGTTTGTTTGTTTGTTTTGAGCCCTCTTCAGATCCCAAGGAGCTATGCCAAGAAGTACTGGTATGGGCAGAGCCCTGAAGTGGGGCTGGGGGAAAGGAGAGGACATGTCACAGGACTCTAAAGGGGCCAGACACAGCTATAGTTTGAAAGGCATTTGCAGAGGCAAGAAAAGGAAAGAATATTATTAGGTGGAGGTCTCCCACCTTGTCAGACTCAGGTCACCAGCTTTGGTGACAAGTGCCTTTACCCACTGAGCCATCTCACTGGCCCGGCCTGTGCGTACTTGTGTGTGTCTGTGTGCGCACGCGTGTGCACTCACAGTTCACTTTTAGCATGCTGTATGTCAGCTATAGTCCTGAGCCCTTCGCAGGCAGGACTGTAGCTGACCTTTACATCAGACAGAACTGGTGAGGAAACAGGCCCAGAGATGGACTGGGGTGATCTGTCCATAAAGTGGCAACACTGGCATTAAAACAGAGGTTTCTGGGGGGCTGGGGGTGTGACTCGGAGCATTGGGTTTCCTCAGAAAGTGGGAACTCTCCTCTCCAGTTCAAGAAAGAGAGAGAGAGAGAGAGAGAGACCATGTAGCTGGTTGAGTCAGTTCATAAAGGTGTTTCATAGATGACCTCATGTTAACACAAGCTTAAGTCACACCACCAGTAGTTTGGATCTTTTGTAGTCCATGATGACTGAGTGTCCTCGGAGGGGGATGTGGGTTTGGCAGGTTTGGGGTCTCAGTGTCTGGGAAACGGGACCTCAGTGAGGACAGGATGGAGAGGGGCTTTGCTCACAGCTGTCCTGGAGCGCCCCACTGGGGTTTCCAGTGAGACAGGAAAGGGAGGGAGCGAAAGTGGAGAGCGGTGTGTAAACGTGTACTTGGCTCTGAAGGTTGTAGGCTGCTCCCTCCTCAAGCAGACTCTTGTGGGTCCTTCTGCTTAGTGCCCTGAGCTCCCTTGGAGAGAGTGGAGGCAGCAGTTCCTGTTGGATGTTGGCAGAAGCCCTTGATGGCTCTGCATCTAGGAAGGATGGCTGGGAGAGAAGCTTTGCAATCAGGTGTATCAAGCTTGCATGCTTTGGGTAGAGTGTCCTGGCAAGGGCTCTGGGTACCTTGACTTCTAGCAGGGCCAGTTCTCCCAGTAGCTGAGTTTCTGTGTATTCTCCATTTTGTGATTCTTGGTGCACTGTGGCATCTGTACTATAGCCAGTTCTTGCTTGCAAAGCACTAGATTTCTGCACTTTCTGGGCTAGATATGGCCGGGCTCACAATCCCCTTCTAAGTGTCTTGTCGTGGACTAGTCTGATGGGGTGTATGACCAAGTGGCCAGGAATCAGACTGAGCCCTGGGACAGAAGGCTAACTGACTCCAGCTAAGGTTGTGCAGCCCTGAAAAGTTCTGCATCGAAGGACTGTAGAAAATGAATGTACTTTGTGGTAGAGGAAAAAGGGTTTGTGGCTACAGTTGAAGCACTTGGTCAGAGGGCAGACTGTCTTTTAAGGGTGCAATTGCAGTTCGGTGTCTGCTGGTAGCCTCTGAAGGTCTTGGGTCTTAGAGTACGGTTAATGAGCGTGGGGCAGCTGTGATTCTGAGACGCTATGCACACCTATAATCCCAGTACCCTGTAGTCTGACCCAGGAGAATTATAAGGTCAAAGTCAGCTTGGTCAGCTTAGTGAGACTTTGTCTCCCACCCCCATCCCCAATACACACACAAAAGAAAAGAAAAGAAAGAAAACAACCTAGGCTGCCTACTTGGCTTTCCACCTGTCCTCCTGGGTTACGGGCTTACCTTTCCAGAGTTTCTCATCAGCTAGATTGATAAGAGACCCCCAAAGCCTTGTGAATTTAAGGCCATTCCATGGCCATTCCATCCCTGCTATTCTTCCTGTTCCTTTCCCTGGTCTTTAGAACCCTCTCACTTTAAGACCATTGCACCCACTCATTCAGTACCCCAAAGCTGTGGCCCCACTTTTAAGAGAAAACAGATTTAACTGGCACCTACCCTGAGAGTTGTCTCAGGACAACTTCCATAGGTGTTTGTGCCTTCGAGACAGGACAGCCACTAGGCGTTGAGTATCCAGAATGAGCAATATGGGGCTGAGCTCTTTCTGCTCTGTGTGGGTTGCCAGGGAGGGATGCCATGTCTCCACCTAGACAGCTTGACTTGCTGAAATTAAGATAAATGTGTTGTTCTTGGAAACCAAGTCTGTAACCACGACTTGAAAATTCCACTAACGGAGAGAAAGCTTCGTTGATTTCTTCACTGCCTTTGCAGAAACAAACTCTAATCTGAATATTTCGTTCACTGGTAAGTCCTTGAGAAGTTAGCGTTGTAGAGTCTTCACCATCGCAGAAAGCGTCTCACGCGGGACAGCCCATCGCGCATGCGTACTCTGTTAACTCTGCTCCACGGTGGATTCTTTTTGGCGTGTATAGACGGTTACAGCTATGTTAGGTTCAGAGCATGTGTTAGAACGGTTTGTTGTCCACTTGACCTTTGTATTTTCCTACAAGCGATTTGTGTACTACACGTGTGCTGCTCACGTTTGGACAGAACCTCTTGGACAAAGGAGCTAGGTGGTGGGGTGGGTAGGATGTAGCTGGCACAGCGGGCATAAATCCTTGGGGTCAGGTTCCCTGATCCAGTGGAGAATCACTTCCATAGCAAGCTTGGAGCCAGGCTGAGATCCTGTCTAAAGCGCTATACAGAAGGGAGGACGCTGCTTTATTCATGTTTTGTTACCCCACAATGCATAAACATTAGATAAAAATATTAAAAATATTTGGTGTAAAAATACAACATAAATTCTAGTTATTTGTTCATAACTATCTGCTTTTAATCATAATTTTAAGCATGATAATAGGCAGATCATCTTTTAAAATCTTTTGCCCTCCTTTATCTTAAATGGCATCCTGTCTACCCTTGCCCTGTTTCCGTTCTTTTCTATTTTGAAATTTAATAACCATGTTTCTCTCCTTTTTAAGTGCTAACTTAGAAATTTTAATATTCATACTTGATTAATTATTCTGCGATAAGTCAAATTTTAACTTCCCTTGGAATGAGTTAGGGGCCTTCAGAAGTTCTCTCCCTATTGTTTCCTCCCCAGCTCATATGCGGTGATGGTTCATTGTCAACTCTACTAGATTTAGAATCACCTAGGATACACATCTCTGAGCAAGTCTGTAAGGGTGTTTCCAGCGAGACTTAGTTGAAGAGAAGACATGCCCTGAGTGTGGGTGGTGCCGTCCTACAGACTGAGGGCTTGGATTGACTGAGAAACAGAAAGTGGCTGGTGGCAAGCATCCATTTCTTTCTCTTTGCTGAGCTTGGGTACAGTGTGACCAGCCCCTCCCTCCCCCCCTTCCTGCCGACAGGAGCTGTTCTTGTATTCTTTCTTGTGTTCTTGTGGACATCTCTTCCTCTCCGAGGTAGACCTTGTCCTCAGGCTATGAGCTGAACTAAAATCCTTCCTGAAACTTCTTTAGTCAGGTAGTTTGTCCCAGCCATGAGAAAAATACCAAACACACATACACTGCCCTTGAAGCTTTAACTTTTTCTTGTTCCTTAAATTAAAATGTTTTATGTCGTATGGTCAACATCAGCACATCAGCTTAGACTCTATCCGAGTTTATTATTGTTTCCCAGTCCCCATTGCTTCCTAACGAGCCTTTTCTTCTAGAGGTCAATTACCTATATGCTAATGTGCCTAAGAAATAATTATATCGGAGGTCTTCTCACAGCAAACTCTTGAATGATATGTTTCTAATATTTCTTTATTTCATCTGATGTCTTGGAAGTTGTTTTTGCTAGAAGGAGGAGGAATGTTATTTACCTTTATTTAGCTCATTAAAAATGACATTCCGGGCTGGAGAGATGGCTCAGTGGTTAAGAGCACCGACTGCTCTTCCGAAGGTCCTGAGTTCAAATCCCAGCAACCACATGGTGGCTCACAACCATCGGTCATAATGAGATCTGACGCCCTCTTCTGGTGCATCTGAAGACAGCTACAGTGTACTTAGATATAATAATAAATAAATCTAAAAAAAAAAAAAAGGCATTCCATTGTCTCCTGCCTTCCAGAGTTTTGTGAAGAAGGCAGCTGTCCACTTATTAGCAGCCAAGTGGAAAGATCTGTAGATCTGTCCTTTCTTCCCGAATGCTTCCAGGTGTGCGTGTGTGTGTGTGTGTGTGTGTGTGTGTGTGTGTGTGTGTGCGCGTGCGTGCGCGCACATGCGAGTGTGCTGTTTTGCAGTGTGACTAGTGTGTCTAGGTGAGGGATTGGTTAAGATTACAGAATCTAAGAGTAGGTGTCATCATTAACTCATCTACGTTTTCTTCACGTTTGGGTTCTTCCTTCGTCTTCTCCTCCTGGAAGTTTAATTAGTCTGCCACAGCATCCCGTATCTCACGCCACTGTGCTTGGTTTCTCTTTACTTTCCAAGTGTACCAGCTGTGTCTCTCTCTCTGCTGTGTTCTGGGTCAATGACTCAGCTAAGATGTTCCGTTTTAGAAATTCTACTTCCCTTTCCTCCTCAATTCTTACTGGGCAACGTGAAAGGTCTCGGCGCCCTTTGTTTCTTACTGTTTCCCCGGTCACATTTAACATCTGCATCTCCTATAGCCTGTGGTTTCAGTGTGCCATATATAGTCTGTCTGCCTCTTCAATGGTATTTGCTTCACCGTATGCTCAGGGTCTTTTTTTCACCTAGTCGTTTTGTTTGTTTACTTTGGTTTTGAAACAGGGTGTCATTATGTAGCGCCAACTGGCCTGGAGTTTGTTACACAGATCAGCAAAGCCGAAAATTCATAGAGGTCACTCTACCATTGCTTCCTGAGTGATAGGATTAAAGACATGCACCACCATGCCCAGGAGCTTGAGGAGTTTTACAGGTCAGATTCTAATGACCTCGAGCCTGGTACCCTTATCTTTAGCCCAGAAGCACTAGTGACTGAATACTGAAGAAGGTGGTGGCACTTGGCTTTCAGCAGTTTTCAATGCACTATGTGGAAGCTCTCCTTCTGAAGGCTTCCCATGCCTTTTAGCTTATACTGGTTAGAATACCTTAGTAAGATATTTCTTTTTTTTAAGAAACTTTTTTTTTACAGATTTATTTATTTATTACATGTAAGTACACTGTAGCTGTCTTCAGACACTCCAGAAGAGGGCGTCAGATCTCATTACGGGTGGTTGTGAGCCACCATGTGGTTGCTGGGATTTGAACTTCGGACCTTTGGAAAAGCAGTTGGGTGCTCTTACCCACTGAGCCATCTCACCAGCCCAGTAAGATATTTCATAATTTAGAGGATTGGACATCCTAGTTTTCTGTTGGTATGCTCCTTGACTTTCTGGTAACGCTAGAACCATGATTGACTTAGGCTGCTTCCTGGGTTAGTTCATGAAGCCACCACAATTGAACGCTGCCCAGTGAATTTCATTGGCCTTTTTGGAAAGAAGGATTAAAGTACATCAGCGTGCCAAAACCTGGCTCACATGTGTCATCTGTCTTGTCACCTTCACCGCCATCTCTGCTCTAAGCTGTCTCTGCGCTTGCCTGAACTTTGTGAAATGTCTCTGACTCTGGCCCTTACTTACCACAGTGTGCTCTGGATGAACCAGTAAGCATTCTTTCCACACATCCGTTTCTCTCTTCTTGCCATTTCTTGCAACATTCTCAAAGTTGACGTCAAATACTAAGAATATATTGGCAAAAGACCTGAGAGGACATTTCCCAAAGAAGATGTACTGGTGAGCACCGGAAACATGATGCTCTCTCTACGTTACCAGCCATCAGGAAAGCACAAGTGGAAACCACAGGCTGCTATCCCCTCCGCCCCACTGGGTGGCTACCATAAAACACCAACAAGACAGACAATACAAGTGTAGCTGAGGATGGGGGGAAACTGGAATTCTTGTGTCTTGTTGACAGGAGTGTAAAATCTTTACAGCCTGATGTGGAGAGGTAAGCGCTGTAGTTCTGTGGCAGAGTGCTTGTCTAGTATGCCAGAGTTCTGGGCTTCAGTCTTCACTACTGCTACCAGAGAGGAAGAAAGGAAGGGAGGAAAAAGCCTGCTATGGAAGTTTTGAAAACAATTAAACAGAATTACCATATGGTCCAGTAATTCCTCTTCTGGATGTACAGACTGGAGGACCACAAGCAGGAACTTGGACAGTGTTTGTACCTCCAAGTAACATGTTTCATATGTAAGAGATGGAGAACAACTGAAGTGCCCTTTGTGACAAAATGTTCTCAACAAAGGTCTTCATTGGGCTGTGAATGAAGAAGTGCAGCTACAACAGGGATGAACTCTGAAGCCAGTGTGCTTAATGAAACGAGTCAGCTGCAAATGGCAAAGGCTGGGTGGTCCCACTTGGACGACTGTACCTTAATAGTCAAACTCCGGAGCTGGGGCGTGTACTGGCTGCAGGGCGCTGGAGAAGTGTTAGAATCCGGAATGTGGAGGGTGCTCTTTCGGTCTGAGATGGGGGAGGAGTAGTGAGGACGGCACAGTGGTACAGATGTGCTTACAGTCCCACAACTGTACATGGCCAAATGGTAACCACAATGAAACTATCTGAAATAATTATGGAGATGTATTGTGATTCCCATTAAAAACTAAACTTGAAGGCAGAGGCCAGATACTCCGTCCAACCCCCTCCCCTGCCTGCAACAATGTTTCTCTGTGTAATAAGCCCTGCCTGGCCTAGAACTCATTCTGTAGACTAAACTGTCCTTGAACTCAGAGACCCACCTGCCTCCGGATTGCTGGGATTAAAGGCCACGCCTGGTGAAGTTCATTTACTGGCTCAGTGGTTAAGAGCACTGACTGGTTTTTCCAGAGGTCCTGAGTTCAAATCCCAGCAACAGGTGGTGGCTCACAACCATCTGTAATGAGATCTGATGCCCTCTTCTGCTGTGTCTGAAGGCAGCGGCAGTGTAGCTGAAGAACTTGCACTAGTGTAGGTAGCCCATGAAAATGGAAGTAGAATATTCCTTTTTTCTTTTATGACTGGCTTATTGCCCTCAGTGCAGTGGCCTCAAGTTCTGTTCACGTCAGTTGCCCCTAAATTCCCTTCCCTTTTAAAGCTGAACTACATCCCATGCTGTGTGTGTAGAGCACCTCTCCTCTGCCAGTGGACGCTGGAGTTGCCTTTTGCTTTGGTCTTTTGTGACCAGTGTTTCTATGAATAGTTTGCAAGTTCAGCATCCTCAGAACTAGGGCCGCCATGAACTGACATTTAAAGTGAGTGGTTGATTCAATATTAATTAGTAGGGAGACCTGGTGAGCTAGCTCGACTGTTGAGACTAACCACTGCTGATGCAGAGGGCCTGGGTTTGACTCCTAGCACCTGGCCTGACTCGTAACTATCTGTAACCCAAGTCCCAGCGGTTCTCATGCCCTCTTCTGGCCTCTGTGGACATCAGGTATAGATGTAGGCGAATACTTAATACCTACAAAATAAAAAGCTTTAAAATGGTGGGAGGCGAGTCATCAGAGCTCTGCAGGAAATCTCAAGGTCTGGATTTGAGTTTTTACTTCATTACTAATTAACCTTTGAATCTCTTTTCCCTCACTGGACAAACGGTCAGTGCACTGTGCTTTATGGACTCTGTGGGGTTGATACACATTTCACACAAGTTGTACGCGTAAAAGCCCTTTGGAAACTGGGTCCCTCTGCCAGTGTGAGGTTTCACCAGGACTTTGATGTGATCACGTGAAAACACACCACTACCCTTCCCCCATCCTCTCATACTTTAGAAACATTGTTTATCCAAAAAACCCCCACAAGATATCATGTTTCCTTTCTATTCCGTCACAGTAACACAGTAACAGTAACTCCATGCAAGCATCAGCATTCTGCTTCCTGTACTTCTCAGCCTTAATTTAGACACACAAGTCTGGCACTCTGTAAAAGGCAG
The DNA here is from genome assembly GCF_000001635.26 of Mus musculus. Lineage (NCBI taxonomy): Eukaryota > Metazoa > Chordata > Mammalia > Rodentia > Muridae > Mus > Mus musculus. The sequence continues at coordinate 68,286,203 of NC_000073.6, forward strand.
TTATCGAGGTGCGCTTCCAGTTGTTGAGAAGCAGATGTTTCCCCTTAGCAAATCCTCTCAGGTCAGAGGAGCCTGTTGAACTCTGCGATGGCTGTTCCTGCTTGTCAACTCCACCCGGAATGAGCTGCAATCCAAAAACAGAGGGCACACCTGTGATCCAGATCTTGGAACTGGAAGAGACAGGTCTTTGATCCAGATCTTGAGGAACAGTGGCCATGATGGGCTAGGCTCAGGCAAGGTGGTACACGCCTTTAATTCCAGGAGACAGAGGCAAGTGGATCTCTGAATTAAAAAAAAAAAAAAAAAAAAAGCTTAGGTCCAGGCCTGGTGGTACACATCTTTAATCTGGGCCACACCTTCTGCTGGAGGCCTACAGAAGGACAATGGAAGAAGGAAGGGTTTATTCTTCGCCAGTTTGCACTTGCTGGCCAGCACATCTGTTGGAACCTTCTTCAGGATTCCAGCTTGTACAGAAGACCAGCTGAGACACTTAGCCTCATGGGACTGAGCGACTTCTAGATTCTTGGACTTCCTATTCACAGCTGCCCATTGTTGGGTTAGTTGGACTGCAGACTGTTAGTCATTCCAGTAAGTTTTGTGACTCTAGAGAACCCCGACTAATACAAACTCCACCTATTCTCAGGGGCTGCCCATCAGAACGATGAGCCAAGTTCTTGAGCAGTGGGGCTGCAGCTGAGTCCATAACCCGGCTTCCTCACTGAGACTCTGGGTTCCTTCCTCTCTACCCACTTGCTCTTCACGAAACTCACATGCAGGCTAGAAAGCCATTTGTTCCTCTTCAGAAGTTTATTTAAAATGTAACAGGTGAAGACCCGTAGGGGATGTGGTTTTTGTATAGAAGTGCCTGAAGTCACTAGGAGAGCCCTGATGTTTGGTTGGGTCTGAGAACTGTCATCTATTGGCATACAATGAATGCATCACAGTGGTGAGAGGTTATTTTTCTTTGTCCTTTGGGTCCTGGGAGATATGTGGTTCTAGTTCCACGCTGAGCAATTGTCCTACCACAGGGCTCCTTTTCCGTCTTCAGGACTGCCACACACACACACACACACACACACACACACACGCGCGCGCGCGCGCGCACGCGCACACGCACACACGCACATGCACACACACACATGCACACACGCACACGCTCCGTCTTACTGATACTAGGGTATTTTCATGTTTTTAGTGATTAAACTCAGAATGTTAAGACTGGGGTTTTCTGCTCTTACTCTGTTGCTCTCTTACTCTCTTTCCCTCTTACCTTATTCCTCTCTGTCCTTTCTCCCCCTATTCCTCTCCCCCCTCTCTCTACATGGTCTTGGCAAGCCTCTACTCCTCTTGTCTCTCTCCTTTCTCTCTGCCTCTACTCTCCTCCCAATTCTACTTCCCATGCCCTAAATAAACTTTATTCTCTACCATATGTATGTATATATACACACAACCGTGTGTGTGTGTGTGTGTATATACACATACATATATACAGACTCAGGCTTTCTGTCTTGTCCTGTGGGTATGACAAACCCCCTCTCCCTTTCCAGCAAAGCCCAGACAAATAGTAACCTCACAGGTGACCAGCTGGGACCAAGTGGCTCCATGTCTCATGGGTGAGGAACTTGCACTTGTAGCAGCTGTGACCGGGAGGCCTTTCTATTCATATAGAAGTAGCTACTGGAGATGCTATTTCCTGTTCTCTGTCCTCCTTCTCAGGGATTCCATATATGTCACTGAATATGACACTTCCTTGAATGTTAAAGGAACAGAATGCTACAGTCTCAAATAATATATTTTTTAAAGTTTATTTTTCTTTGTTATTGGATTTTTTTATTAGATATTTACTTTATTTATATTTCAAATGTTGTCCTCTTTCTTGGTTTCCCCTCCGAAAATCCCCTATCCCTTCCCCCCACAGCCTGCTCACCAACCCACTCACACCTGCTTCCTGGCCCTGGCATTCCCCTACACTGGGGCATAGAGCCTTCACAGGACCATGGGCCTTTCCTCCCATTGACTAGGCCGCCCTCTGCTACATATGCAGCTGGAGCCGTGCGTCCCTCCATGTGTACTCTTTGGTTGGTGATTTAGTCCCTGGGAGCTCTGGGGGTAGTGGTTAGTTCATATTGTTGTTCCTCCTATGGGGCTGCAACCCCTTCAGCTCCTTGGGTCCTTTCTCTAGCTCCTTCATTGGGGACCCTGTGCTCTGTCCTATGGTTGGCTGCGAGGATCCACCTCTGTATTTGTCAGGCACTGGTGGATCCTCTCTGGAGATGGCAGTAACAGGCTTCCGTCAGTAAACACTTGTTGGTATCCACAAGAGTATCTGGGTTTGGCGATTGTATATGGGATGGATCCTCAGGTGGGGCAGTCTCTGGACCACCATTCTTTTAGTCTCTGCTCTACACTTTGTATCTGTAACTCCTTTCATGGGTATTTTGTTTCCCCTTCTAAGAAGGATCGAAGTATCTGCACTTTGATCTTCCTTCTTCTTGAGTTTCATGTGGTCTGTGAATTGGATCTTGGGTATTCCAAGCTTCTGGGCTAATTAATATCCACTTATCAGTGAGTGCATACCATGTGTGTTCTTTTGTGATTGGATTAACTCACTTGGGATGATGCTTTCTAGTTCCATCCATTTGCCTAAGAATTTCATAAATTCATTGTTTTTAATAAGCTGAGTTAAAAGTTTATTTTCTGTGTGTATGTATTATGTGCGTTTGTGAATGCCAGTGTGCACATGCCAGGGCACATGTGTGCACATGCCAGGGCACACATGTGTGAACATGCCAGGGCACATGTGTGCACATGCCAGGGCACACATGTGAAGGTCAGAGGACAACTTTTGAGAGTTAGATCCAGAACTTGACCTCTGGTCACCAGGCACTCTCAGCAAGCATTTTTACCTGCTTGGTCCTCTTGCTGGCTCTTCTCAGGGGAAAAATGGTTTTATGCTGTTCATCTGCACTGTTATTCAGGTTACAAGACTTAAAGACCTTCATATTAAAAGCAGTTAGAGGCTGGAGGGAGGGCTTACAGGGGAGAGCGCTTGCTGCACTGGTATCATACAGATCTGAAGCACACCCCGGCACCCCGGTGCCCGCGTGAAAGCTGAATGTGGCTGTGCACATGCCTGTAATCTCAGCACTGGAGGGTGCAAACATGGATCATTTTGAATGACTGCTGTCCATCTGCCTAGCTTCAGAACCATCGAGAGGCTGGAATAGAGCGAAGACTGATTGATAGAGCAAGACATCCAATGTCCTTCCCTGGGCGGCTAAGCGTGCACCCCAGAAACGTGAACTTACAGCATGCAATAACCAAGCTTTACTGGAAAGGGAGAGGAGCTTTGTCATACACCCAGGACAAGACACACACATACACACACACACACACACATACACACACACATACACACACATACATACACACACACATACACACACACACATACACACACACACATACACACACACATACACACACACATACACACACACATACACACACACACATACACACACATACACGCACACACACACATACACACACACACATACACACACATACACACACACATACACACACACACACACAGCAATTAGGAGCTGAAACATTCTTATATCAGAACTATCACTGCAAGGTAGGAAGATTTAGCAGATTCTGGCAATAGCTAAGTTTCTAAAGTTATCTGCGAGAGAATTAGAAACCCTGTATTTATATAACCAACACTCATAATGAAGTTGTTCAAACCCTTGCTTCATCCTATTGCATTAGCTACTAATGAGAGCTAGTCACAGGTAACTCTTTCCTAACACCAAGGTGTTATATATTGCTTATTTCATTACAAAACAAAACCAGGACCATGTAAACGTTTGCGTGGGTGTCACATAAAGTCATCTGCATATTTTACCGTCTTAGATGAGGGACAAGCGATTGTTCTCAGTTGAGGCATTGACAAGTTGCAAGTTGGCCAATATTAATCATGCGACAACAGAGCAACAGGCAGCCTGTCAATCACCAGGGAATAAAACCCACTGCCAGCCACCTGCAGACCTTCCACAGCGCCTCCTTGACAACTTTGCTCATCTGCTCAAAAATTCTAACATATTCTACATTCTGTCTTCCAACTTAAAAAAAAAAAAAAAAAGAACTTTGCTAAGAATATTTTGGCAATCAGATGCTTTTCAAAAAACAACAAAAATATCCAAGTGTTTATTGGCCTCACCTTCTGTTCTCTACTTTATTGGAAAGAGATGTACTGTGGCACCATTGACAGATGCCTTTTCTGGTGGCAGGTTCTTTGTGGTCTGACTCTGGACTCAGACTCTTGCCTGTTTGCCATCTGTAATAGGGATGGGCCCTTCCCCTCTTGCATTTTTTCAAACACTGTTCTCCAAGGTATGTTCTGTCATCTGGCAAATGGCACCCTGGGACCAGAGTCCCTTGTTAGCTGAGTTTGGGATATAAACCTGAATGCTGCGAAATTTTCTTTCTCTCATCCTTCCCTTCTGCCCTTCCTTCCTTCCTTCCTTCCTTCCTTCCTTCCTTCCTTCCTTCCTTCCTTCCTTCTTTCTTCTTCCTCCTCCTCCTCATTTGTTTGTTTGTTTTTTGCTTTTGAGACAGTGTTTCATTGTGTAGCCATGGCTGGCCTGGAACTCCACCTGTAGGCCAATCTTTTCTCAAACTCATAGAGCTCTCCCTGTTTCTGCCTCCTGAGTATTGGGATTTAAAGGCACGTGCTACTGTTGCCTGGCCTGCTACAAAATTTCTAACAGTACTTGGTTGCTGATGGGACTCCCAGGCATGGGCTCAGAGTCACCTTCCCTAAACATGCTGGCATTAGAATCCCACCTTGTGTCATCACTAGCTTATCCCGAGCATATCTGCAGACCTAGTGTTTCACAACAAGCATCAGGGGAATGGAGTTATAGGCAGGAAAGAGGTGGGGATGTGCACGAAGACTTTCAGTCTTGAGAGGAGTGCAGAGTGTTAACTCACACGATTCCCTGGTGGGTGAGTTTTCAGAGTTTTTTTCTTCTTAAAAATAAAAAACAAAACCCTAACATTTGTGGGGTGTGTGTGTGTGTGCGCACACGTATGACACAGTGCACCATGGAAGTCAGGGGACAACTTGCAAGAGCTGGTTCTCTGGTTCTTCCACGGGGGCCTGGGATTGCTGGGGTTGTGTGAGGCTTCCTGGCAAGTGCTTTGAGCAAGATGCAATGAGCCATCTTGTCAGTTTTCTTTCTTTTTTAAATGTTATTTCTCCTTCTGAGAAAGATTCAACCATCCTCCCTTGGGCCCTCCTTTGGGTTTGTTGATTATAGCATGGGTATCCTGTATTTTATGGCTAATATCCACTTATAACTGAGTACAGGCCATGCATGTCCTTTTGGGTCTGGGATACCTCACTCAGGGTGGTACTTTCAAGTTCTATCCACCTGCCTGCAAATTTCACAATGTCCTTAGTTTTCATAGCCAAGTTGTATTCCACTGTGTAAATGAACTGTGTTTTTGTTAGCCATTCATCATCTAGGTTGTTTCCAGTTTCTGGCTATGGTAGAAGATGTTACAGGATGTTTGGCCCTCCTGACTCCCCCTTCCTGAGTGCTAAGGTCACAGATGTGAGTGATTATACCTGCTTCTCTGCAGTGCTGGGCCTCGTGCAGCCTTTGTGAGCTCTTTCAACTTTGCAGTGCCCCCAGTGCCTTCTTTTAATTTTAATTTAACTTATGTTAAGACAAGCTTCCCTGACTGTCCTAGAACTTGGTATGTAGACCAGGCTAGCCTCATGCTCACAGAGATCCTCCCCCCTCTGCCTCCCAAATGCTGGGATTAAAGGTGTTTGATACTGTATGCCTGGCCTTTTTATTTTACTTTTTAAAGATTTATTTATTTTATGTATATAAGTACACTGTAGCGATACAGATGGTTGTGAGCCTTCATGTGGTTGTTGGGTATTGAACTTAGGACCTCTGCTCTCTCCAGTCAACCCTGATCGCTCTGGTCAGCCCCACTCACTCAGTCCCTGCTTACTCCGGCCGAAAGATTTATTTATTATTATAAATAATTATACTGTAGCTGCTATAGCACACCAGAATATGGCATTGGATCTCATTAAGGGTGGCTGTGAGCCACCACGTGTTTGCTGGGATTTGAACTCAGGACCTTCGGAAGAGCAGTCAGTGCTCTTACCCGCTGAGCCATCTCGCCAGCCCTATTTTACTTTTTAAAAGTTAAGCACACTGGGCTGCCGATGTGGCTTAGCCACAGTGTGTGTTTTTGGCTTGTGCAAGACCCCATGAACTCAGTCTCTAGCACCAATAAACAAGTAAACAAATAACAAGATAAAGATGAAATACAGTTATCTTCAAGTTAAAAATAAGCTCCTTCCCCTTCCCCCTAAACAGGTTTTTCTTTCTCTAGCCCCGGCTGTCCTAGAATTCCTGCTCTGTAGACCAGGCTGGCCATCAGAGATCCACCTGCCTCTGCCTCCTGAGTGCTGGGGTTAAAAGCATGAGCCACCACCAGTAAGCACCCTCTTTCCCTTTTAAGAATTTATTTATTTTTCCTTGAAGTAGATGAGTGTGTTTAGCATACATTATATCTATGCACCCTCTGCAAGCTGACCGGTCTCTCCGGAGGCCAGAAGAGCATGTTGGCTCTCCTGGAACTGGAGTTACAAAGTAGTTGTGAGCCTACAGGTAGGTGCTGGGTACTGAACCCAGGTCCTGTGGACATGCAGGCTCAGTCATCTCTCCGGCTCCAGCAGGGCATCCTTTAATGGTTTCTTTCGAGGCTCAAGGTGTGTACTTGTGAATTTATTTATTTATTTTTAAACCTCATTCACTTTACAGACGCAGCCCTATGGACTGTATGGTGTTGAGCCACAGGCGCCTCTGGTCAAGCCAGGGGTCCTGATGAGGTGACTTTTGGATTTTGAGACATTTAGATGTTCTGGGGATGTCATTTAGTGTGTTTGCAGAGCACACACCTTAGGTAGGGTTTTACTGCTGTGAACAGGCACCACTTATTAAGGACAACATTTAAATGGGGCTGGCTTACAGGTTCAGAGGTTATGTCCATTATCATCAAGGTGGGAACATGGCAGCATCCAGGCAGGCATGGTTGGTGCAGAAGGAGCTGAGAGTTCTACATCTTCATCTGAAGGCTGCTAGGCAGCTAGGATGAGGGTCTTAAAGCCCCCACCCACAGTGACACGCCTACTCCAACAAGGCGACACCTCCTAATAGTGCCACCCCCTGGGCCAAGCATATACAAACCATTACAGCACACAAAGCTGTCTTGCTGCATGCTCCTAGAGTTTTCTGCTCATGTCTGATGAGAAACTAGTCTTTAACTCTCTGCGGAGCCCAGAATTGGTCTTTTACCTTCCTGTAGTAGATTCTTCTCTAATAAACATTCTGGAATAATTTAATTTTAGAAGAAAATTCACTTGCATGAAAAAAGATACAGAAAAAAAAATACACAAGAAAAAATGTTTGATCTGCGGCACCCGCTCAGCTTCCTTTTGATGGTAGAACGGAGTTGAGTTTTTTGTCCTTGTGTTGTTTTTTGTTTTTGTTTTTTTTCCACATTATCTGGAGCAAGAATCTTCCTTACTGTAATTGAAGAACAACAACCCACATGACAAAAAGAGAGAGAGAGAGAGAGAGAGAGAGAAAGAAAGAAAGAAAGAAAGAAAGAAAAGAAAGAAAATCCTGAGTCATTACAGCCAGCTTTTCCAATGACATAATGCCCCATAGTTACTGCCAGGTAGTGCTTTTCAATAAAGCCAAGTTTGTAAGACCGGGATTAGTAAAATTTGAAATATTTCCTTGGTGTGTCTCAGAATAATAGTCTCATCTTAGAAAAATGGTGCTTTGCCAAAAATGAAAGTGTTTCCCTGCTCTTTGTGGTAAGGGAGTATGGGGGGAGAGTCTTGTGCAAACAGCGTACTGAGTCCGTGCGTTGAGCCCACCGACATCTGTGTTAACAAGCGTTGCTGTTTATGGTCCAAGGACCGTGCATTTCTGGGCTGGATTGAGTGACGGCTGCCTTGCTGGGCTGTGGGTGACAAGAGTCTGAGCAGCTCTCTGAACTCAGGCTTTGCTAAGGGAATGTCGAGCCTTCTCCATATTTTCTGTAGAACAACATTCTGATGTGCACCGTTATTTTTGGTTTTCGGGTGATACTGCTAGCATGTGCTCAAGTGAATTCATAAACCCGGGCTTTATCTAGGAATTTCAACTTCTTTACAGTCTGCAGTGAGGTATTTCAACTGTATGCCTTTTTAATAAAAGCGTTTAGTGTTACGCTGCAGAGATTACATTCTTTTGGCTTTGGAAAAGTATTTCCTGTTCGGTCCAAGCCATGAAGGCCTGTCAGGGGCTCACATCTGGAACCCACAGGGGAGGGGCCTGTCTTCCACCACCAGAATCAAGAATGGCCTATCCCAGCCCGGACCAGTTTACTTCCCAGGGCCCCATGGGGTGGGGCCCTGGCTTTCTCCTGGGATGGAGGAGGAGAGTCCCTTTTTTCTGTCCATTTTGGATATCTATCCCTTCTACTTGGTGAATCTTCAATTTTCAGGTTCCCTTAGTTTTCAACGTTATTTAAAAAATTTTTTTTATTAGGTATTTATTTCATTTACATTTCCAATGCTATTCCAAAAGTCCCCCACCCGCTCCCTTACCCACTCCCCCACCCACCCACTCCCACTTCTTGGCCCTGGCATTCCCCTGTACTGAGGCAGATAAAGTTTGCATGACCAATGGGCCTCTCTTTCCACTGATGGCTGACTAGGCCATCTTCTGATACATATGCAGCTAGAGACACAAGCTCTGGGTAGTTCATATTGTTGTTCCACCTATAGGGTTGCAGATCCCTTTAGCTCCTTGGTTACCTAGCTCCTCCATTGGGGGCCCTGTGATCCATCCAATGGCTGACTGTGAGCATCCACTTCTGTGTTTGCTAGGCCCCGGCATAGTCTCACAAGAGACAGCTATATCTGGGTCCTTTCAGCAAAATCTTGCTAGTGTATGCAATGGCGTCAGCGTTTGGAGGCTGATTATGGGATGGATCCCCGGATATGGCAGTCTCTAGATGGTCCATCCTTTCGTCTCAGCTCCAAACTTTGTCTCTGTAACTCCTTCCATGGGTGTTTTGTTCCCAATTCTAAGAAGGGGCAAAGTGTCCACACTTTGGTCTTCGTTCTTCTTGAGTTTCATGCGCTTAGCAAATTGTATCTTATATCTTGGGTATTCTAAGTTTCTGGGCTAATATCCACTTATCAGTGAGTACATATTGTGTGAGTTCTTTTGTGATTGGGTTACCTCACTCAGGATGATGCCCTCCAGGTCCATCCATTTGCCTAGGAATTTTATAAATTCATTCTTTTTAATAGCTGAGTAGTACTCCATTGTGTAAATGTACCACATTTTCTGTATCCATTCCTCTGTTGAGGGGCATCTGGGTTCTTTCCAGCTTCTGGCTATTATAAATAAGGCTGCTATGAACATAGTGGAGCATGTGTCCTTCTTATCAGTTGGAACATCTTCTGGATATATGCCCAGGAGAGGTTCAACGTTATTTTTTTTTTAAGATTTATTTATTTATTATGTGTAAGTACACTGTAGCTGTCTTTAGACACACCAGAAGAAGAGGGCATCAGATCTCATTACAAAAGGTTGTGAGCCACCATGTGGTTGCTGGGATTTGAACTCAGGATCTTCGGAAGAGCAGTCAGTGCTCTTACCCGCTGAGCCATCTCTCCAGCCCCGCGCCCCCCCTCCCCCAGTTTTCCATAAGGCTTACATAAATATTTTCTTTGTAGAGGAGAGCTGTTGAGTTTGGGGGAGCAGGTAGCATTTTCCTCAATAGTGGGTGTGGGGTAGCTATTTAGGATGGATGCGGTGTTGTGGCCCAGGTTGCAGGGTGCCCCAGGTGTTCTGTCTGATGATTCTGCCCCATAGAGGTCTGCAGTCAGTCTCATGACACCCACAGTGGTTAATTCTTGCGCGCGCCCTGCAACAGGATCCTTCTGCACACGTTTATTGGGAGAGCTTGATTGCAGAGGCGAAGAGACCCCAAGCCCAGAATTGGTGCTGCTTGTATAGGCCTAGGAGAGGCGTGTCTCACACCCGGATCGGTTATGCATGGGTTATGCTTACCACCTCATTTGCATGCCTACATCTGATTGGTTAACTTCTCTCTCATCTGATTGGTTAACTTCTCTCTCATTTGATTGGTTAATTTTGGTTAATTCTCAAAACCTCATCTTGGCAAAAAAAAACTTTACTGCCTATGTATGTGTGGTGGCCAGTGGAAGCCAGCACCATCCTGCAATGGCACATGTGGCTTCCCACAGTTAATTTATGTTTCCTGCTCCCTGCCCCCCCCCCCCAAACAGAAAGTGACTCCCAGTTTCAAGATAATCAGGCTGGGCCATGGCTTGCCAATTCGAGACCCTCCTATATCTGCCCCTGTGGCCTTGGTGGGAGGCCAACCACAACTTTCTCTTGTGGACAGCCAGTGTCTTGGTTGCACTGCCCACGAGTTCTTTCAGGGTGGAGGGTAGGGTCTTAACCTGCAGGGTCAATGATCTCAGGATGTGAACAGGGCATAACACGTTCATGACGTTTGTCCTAACCTCATATGATCAGAAAGTATGCCGCTAATTAGCAAGCACCTAGCCTTGGCCCTGGTGGCCTTGGATGTGTGGATGGGTGCCTCTCCCAGCGAACCTGAGCAGCGCAGAATGAGCTTCTCCATGGCGCTGATCAATACGCATTCTTTGCCAGTTCTGCAATCCACACCTCACAAGGGTTATTGATGGTCCAGATATGATGAGCATCTTTCCTAAAACATAGGCTCAGAAGCAGAATACAAATCCAGGTCTGGTCTCTCTCTGCCCCGTAGGCTGGTGTTCCTGGAGGGTGGGTATCTTGAGAGTGGTCGATCCTGAAGCTTGGCACCCACGGGACAAATGTGGCCTGAGAGTGTACCCCGTGTCCAAGCAGCTCACCTGCTAGCCTCTCTTAATTTATTGGCATGCTCATTAGATCTTCTTGCATACTCAGGAGAAGCCACGTGACCAAGTCTGTGGAACAGCTGTTAATATGGAAAGCTCCGTGGGACAGCCACCCACATTTCCTAAGTGCTTCCTATGGGAAAGGCCTGAGCATGGGGCTGGGAGTGGAGCAGAGCTGTGCTTCACAGGCCCCAGCTGCTCTCATTGTGTATGAGTTGGGAGGTGACAGAGCTACGACAAAACCAAGGGACAGGTTGGAAGGGTTTTGGCTATAGGACAGAGAGATGGCCAGGCTATGTTAGCTCCTATCTTAGGCCGAGGTGGTGTCTTAGTTAGGGTTTTACTGCTGGGAACAGACACCATGACCAAGGCAAGTCCTATAAAAGACAACATTTAATTGGGGCTGGCTTACAGGTTCAGAGGTTCAGTCCATTATCATCAAGGTGGGAACATGGCAGCATCCAGGCAGGCACAGTGTAGGAGGAGCTGAGAGTTCTATGTCTTTATCTGAAGGCTGCTAGCAGAATACTGGTTTCCAGGCAGCTAAAATGAGTGTCTTAAAGCCCACACCTACAGTGAAACTCCTACTCTAACAGGGCCACACCCTGTAATAGAGCCAGTAACTCCCTGGGCCCTGTATCTACAAACCATCACAGGTGGTATTTGAACTTAGGTCTCAATGTCTCATACAGTCCTTGATCTTGTTTTGTGTGTGTGTGGGGGGAGGAGGGAGTTTAAGGAAGGCTCATTAGGAATGCTGGCTGTATCCTGTCAGCCTTGAGGATGGAGTTGCAGGGATTGGAGTGTAGGGGCTGCCGGAGCCCATTGGGTGCCCTGCTGTAATGATGGAGAGCTTTGACTTAAACACTTGACCTAATCTGAATACTTTATCCAGAGCTTGGAAGCAGACAGGCCTAGCTAGGTCCATGTTTCCTTATTCTCTTTAATGACACCTTGCTTCCTTCCCTGTAAATTGGGGGCAACCAGGATACAGTGAGAGAAGGCTGGTCACTTAGCTGTCTCTTGGCAACTGGAACCCAGAGAAAGTTGTTGTTGTTAATTATGTATGGATGGAGATTAGATGGATGGGAGGGTGAGACCTTGATCTGAGTGAGGACCCGAGGACAGGTGTAGGCTGAGCTTGTCTCTGTGACAGACTCGAAGCAGTCTCTGAGTCATTTGATGTCCTTGGGGTCCATCTGACTCCTGCACAGAGTCAGGACAATCTAAAGAAGGAAGTGGGGCAGGTCTGCCTGGGCATGGCGTCTGCAGGCCTGCACCGTTGCTAAAGGAATTGCTGATCGTGCTGGACTTCCTTGAGGCATGTGTGACTTCTTCACCAACCGAAGATCTTGGCTCTATAAAGACATACCCCTTTTGGTTTCACTTAGCCACTGCTATCAAATAAACCACCAACCCTTGATGTCTTTATTTTTAAATCTTTTGACAGTGCACTTCTAAGGACATTGTGTGAGTATACGTGTGTGTTTATACTCATGCTTCATAAAAAAATCGAGTAGTGGAAGAATGTCCAGTTTTTCTTCAGTATCTAACTGGTGACTGGTTCAAAGACAGCCTTTAGACACCCGAATCTGCGCATGCTCAGGTCCCTTGCCAGATGGCTCATTTGTGTGCAGCCTATGTATGTATTCCTGGATACTCCAGTCTGGCGGTGACTTGGAGTTCCTCATACAAGTAAAAGTCACCGAAGCAGTGGCTACATTTTACTCCTTAGGGAGTCATGATAAGGGCATCTGCACAGGTCCCGTGCAGTCTCCCACCCACACGCCCCAGTATTTCAGTCCATGGTTGGTTAAATCCATGGATGCAGAGCCTCCCGACAGAGAAGCTGTCTGCCTCTACTCAGCCCTGGACAACCCGTGCACCCGCAACATTGCACCCAGGAAAGTGGGCCTGAGAGTTTGGGCAGATGCAACCATGCCCCTATCCACTAACCTTGGCAGCTTGTATGCCTTTGAGTTCCCCCGTCAGGAGCTGATTGGCAGAGGTAAAAAATCCTCCTAGGAAATGGAGTGAACTGAAGGCTTGAGCGTTTTGCTATCAACAGCATTTTGGATCCTCAGAGTGGCTTCCGGAAACAATGGCTCTCCAGAGAGAATGGGAACCTGAGAAGCCACAGAGCCTGGAAGCTGGACTGCCTGTCCAGGTTCATCTCTGTGAGAGGAAGATAGGTGGATTAGGTGGAGGATTAAGGGGAGGGAAGGAGGAAGACGGCTCCCCTCATAGGAGACCAGGAGGTGAATCACAGATAGAGATGGGGTGTGGTCCACAGAAAGAGCCCTGAGTCCCTGTGTGTGTGGATGTCAGCCAGAGGCAGGCAACATCTTTTTTTGCTCACTGCAGAAGGGGCAACTGATTGCTGCTTCCAAGAACTGGACGCTGCCAATTTGTATGATGATTCAGGGGATCTGTTTCTTTCAGAGATGGGATGGGAAAAGAGATACAAGGACCATTGCAAAACACCTTAGATTAGTTTCTTTGTAAGGGGGTGAAAGGATGTCATCCTATACTCACAAGCCACTGCACCCTCAGTGCCTGGCGGTGGGGACAAAGGGGGCAACCCTAGGGACTTGTATAATGACCATAAACTAGGAAATGGGTACCTTAAGTCACAAGTGACAGAAGCATCTAAGTTGCAGCCAGCCGTTCTTTGCCTTCCAGGAACCTGCTTGTGTTCACTGCCCCTGAGAGGACCACAGTGAGGATGGGAAATCACTTCGAGTGTTTTGCGTGTGTGACTGTGGGGGGTTTAAAAACAGTCAGAGGGATGGGTGAACATAATTTTCTGATTTTTTTTTTGCATCTATGTGTTTGTGTGCAGATCCATGTAGGTATGTGTTCATATATGTGCCGATGTGTGTACATGCATGTGGAAGCCAGGGTTCAACCTCAGGCGTCATTCACTATCTACCTTGTTTTTTGAAGACAAAACCTTTCACGGGCCTGGAACTATTTGACTAGCGAAAGCTGGCCTATATCTGCCTCCCCAGAGGCCTGGATGACAAGCTTTTTTTTTTTTTTTTTGGTGGGGTTTGGGGATGGAACTCAGGTCTTCCTGTTTGCATGGGGAGCCCTTTACTGAGCCATCTCTCCAGTCCTGACCATAATTATTAAACCAAACTATTCCTTTAAAAACTTGAAATAAGCTGGGCGTGGTGGTGCACGCCTTTAATCCCAGCTCTCAGGAGGCAGAGGCAGGCGGATTTCTGAGTTCGACGCCAGCCTGGTCTACAAAGTGAGTTCCAGGACAGCCAGGGCTACACAGAGAAACCTTGTCTCGAAAAACAAGAAAACCAAAAAAACCAAACCAACCAAATAAACAAACAAACACCCTTGAAATAGCCAGGTGCAAGCCTTTAATCCCAGTGCTCTGGAGGCAGAGGCAGGCAGATAGATCTCTGTGAGTTTGAGGCTAGCCTGGTCTATAGTCTGAGCTACAGGCCAGCCAGGACTACGTAGAGAAAACCTGTCTTAAAAAAAAAAAAAAAAAACCAAACCAAAAATTGAAATAATTAACGTTCCTTTTAGTGACAGTGTAAAATTAATTTTATCCCGTTTTTTTTTTCTCCTACAGAGGCTTACCCTGTGGACATCCTGGAGGATGACGCGGAGGGCTATCAGGCAGCAGCCGAGGCTTACTATGAGATGCTCAGGGAAGGAGCCCAGACCTCAGCAGAGGTTATCTCCCTTTCCACTGGGGAGCAGGTATGTTTAACTTTTCTTAGAGGAGGGCTCTGCCCAATCTAACTTAGAAAGAGAGATGTCATAGAAACAACATCTCAGATTTAGAAGAACAAAGACCAACACACTGATTAAACGAAACTTCTGGAGGGAATACGAAAGAATTCGTATAAAGGTACTTACCCGAACTCCCCCGCCCCCCAGCTCTATAAATAAAGACCCAGAAATTCTTTATATATTTTAAAGCTTAGGCTTTTAACTTGGGCTCTTTCCCAGCTATTCTAACCTGACTAATTCTGGCCTACGTCCTACCGCATAGCCAGGTCTACATCTCTTGTTCTCTGAATTCTCCATCCACCACCACATCTGGCTGAATCTCTCGCTTCTGATTTCCTCTCCCAGAGCCCTTTCTCTGCCCGGAAGTTCCGCCCTCCGCTTCCTGCTTTACTATTGGCTGGCAGATCTTTGTTAAAGCCAATCAGCAGGTACAGAAGGATGAATATTTATTAATTATCAGACTGGTGATGGGCCATTCAAGGAAACCCTTCACTAGAAATCTGAAGTTCTGAGTGTGGATCTAGCAGGACTGGCCGTGGGGTGGGATGTAAGCCAGAATTAGTCAGGTTAGCATAGCTGGGACTGAGCCCAAGTTAAAGGCTTAAGCTTTAAAATGTGTAAGAGTTTCCGTGTCTTTATTTATATTGTTGGTGGGTCCAGTTGGTGAGCTGTGGGCCAGATAACCTGTGGGAATCCCATTTCTATCACGGACGAGCTCGGTTCTCAAGGGTTTTCTCCTCTCTTATCTTGATGTTCTCACTGAATTCAGGGCATTGCACCACTTTCCTTGTGGGGCTGGCATGAGGATTAAATGAGCTTGTGTATGCTCAGCTGAATCTCAGTTTCTTCATTTTAAAGGGAGGGAGTAGCTCATGTCTGCCCTCCAAGGTTTGATTCAGTTCTGACATTTGACGTGGAGTGAAGCTGTGTCACTTACAATATTTTTGTGTTGCTGAGGTTCTGTGCATTGTGAATAGGTTCTGCAAGAGGACACACAGAAAACTAGAAATTTTATTCGTTGGGATTGTGGCAAGATTTAAAAATATGTGTTATGTGTGTGCCTGCGTATGTACACATGCATGAATCTCGAGGACAACCTCAGAGTGCATTTATATACAATATACAATCCGATTTGTGTTTTGAGACAAGGTCTCTCACTATTTCCCCAGCGCATCTTATCTGTCCTTTTTTGTTTGTTTGTTTTTGTTTTTTGAGACAAGGTTTCTCTGTATAGCCCTGGCTGTCCTGGAACTCACTTTTTAGACCAGGGTGGCCTCGAACTCAGAAATCCACCTGCCTCTGCCTCCCAAGTGCTAGGATTAAAGGCGTGCGCCACCACTGCCCAGCTGTGGTTTGTTTTTTGTTTTTTGTTTGGTTTTTCGTTACCTGTCTTTTTGTGTATGCTATGGTGGGAGTAAACTCAGGCCCTCCTGCTTACCAAGTTTGCACTTCCCTGGCTGTGCCCTCTTCCAACCCCGACTGTCTAAGACTGTTTTCCTCACAGTAGGCAGTATCCACATTTGTTTTAAGTGTGGATCATTTCACTCCTGCCAGAAATGGTTGTGATCTGGCTGGCAGGCAGAGCTAGTAGAGGGACGTCTTTTTGTACCAGAGTTAACGAAAACAGCGGCATATGCAGTTATAAACCATGGCTTCCTTGAGATTTTGGAGGTCCGGAGCTAACAGGCAAGTCCCTCTTAGAAGAATACCCCTCCAGTGGGGGACCTCAAGCTGTTGAGCCCCAGTGGGCGCTTGCTGACCTTGTGTGCTCTTAGCGCCCCCTAGTGGTGATGTAGGAGAAAGACACAGGGCTCCATCGGACACTGATCGCTGGGTGCTGGTGGCCAGGGGGAGCTTGAGAGATGCAAGAAGAGCTGTGTCCCCAGGTTTTTTCGTTTGTTTGTTTGTTTTTGGACACAGCTTCCACAATCTGCTGTTACAACACTCATACTTATGAATAACTTAGGAAAATAAACCCCAACGTGCAGCATGCTCATCGAAGGGATAAGGCTAAGGTTACTAACAGAAACAGAAAGTTGCTGACATGAAGATGTTTGAAGGTGAGATGACATGCCAACATGACTTCTTCCTTCCTCCTTTCCTAAAGAGAAGGGAGCTAGGTGAAACCCATTATTTGGATCTCTACTATTTAGCAGTGAGTAGGGACACAGGGGCAGGGACAGGGGCAGGGAGCAGGGTGCTATTTGGCACACTGAATCCTGCTCACCAGGAGTGAGCCTCCTCGCAGCCGACACGGCAGGGACTTTTGCTATCCAAAGATTCTCTGGCTGAAAGGAACGACGAGGAAGTGGTTTGAGGAGGCAACATGTCTTGACTTTCTTTGTTTCACAATTAATTTTTTTCTTGTCTTGACGTTGCATTTAAAATACTTGCTGATTTTTTTTTTTCTGGTTTAAAAAACGCACATGTTCATTTGTATGGTGTTTAAGGGCTACAACGAAAGACGGAGGGAGCAAAGCCATGTGGGGTTAACTGCTAAAAACATGTTAATGTGTTTCTTTATTTTTACATTTTTCCTTTCCACGTGCATTTTTATTTATTTATTTATTTGTTTATTTATTTATTTATTTATTTATTTTTTGAGCCAGGGTTTTGCTGTGTAGCCCAGACTGGCTCAAGAACTTGCAATCTTCCTTCCCCATCATTTCAAATGCTGAGATTTTTGCCTGCTTTAAAAAACCTGGGATAGGTCACTCCGAAAAAAAGAGGGAGGTCCCAAGATAGTTGCCAGTCCTTACCACCCCCCACGCCCCCACCCCCACCCCCCGGGATTTGCCAGGAAACAGTTCTCTATAACGGTGGTGGTCCGCTGTAAACTTTTTACAAGAACCTGCCTGCCTGGCCCAGCTGCACATTCTTCTCTAATTTTCCTATAGTCTCAGTTTTCAAAACAAAGTTGGTCATGGAATGTATTGGCCTTCTTGTGTCAGGAGCTGGGAGCAGAGGGTTGGATGTTTACAAAGAGGGCCTTAGATGTGGCCCTCAGAGGTGATCTGTTTCCTCCCGATGACTAGCAAAACCTCCTGGGACTGAGTCTTTGGGCTTAAGGACAGGACTGAGCCTGGAGGGCTCAGACAGAGGACACATTTTCAAGGCTGCTTTCAGAGCTGGTACCAGGGTCACAGACAGCAGGAACATCTATGGGGGGGGGGTACAGCCTGGGCTCAATCTACTCCAGGCTACCAGGGCTCTCGAGAAGATGAGAACGGCACCATAGTTGTCTGTGTGAGGTGGAGTGAGGCTGTCAGCCTTGCAGGTTGAGGTCTATGGAGGTCCAGGATGGAGAAGGAGTCAGAGAGAGAGAGAGAAAGAGAGAGAGAGAGAGAGAGAAAGAGAGAAAGAGAGAGAGAGAGAGAGAACGCAAGACCATATCCAGGGTGGCTAAAGCTTTCTTCTCTGCTCTTCCTGCATCCTGCTAACAGGGCTCCTTCTGTGAGCACTTGGCTGAGTAATTGCAAGTCATTCCCCTGCCTCAGTGACGTGAGAGAGCAGAACAGTAATTTCATTTGCCTTTTTTTTTTTTTTTTTTTTTAGGTCAGACTTGAGACTTCATCTCTTTGTTTTTGCACGATATACCGTGATGAACCTCAACATAAAATACTGGGTTTGGTTAATCCCCAGGACACAAAGACAGGTTGGTAGCTTTTTTTTTTTTTAATTGATTTGTTCATTTATGAGCATTGGTGTTTTACCTGCATGTCTGCCTGTGTGAGGGAGTCAGAGTCCCTGGAACTGGAGTTACAGACAGTTGTGAGATGCTATGTGGGTGCTAGGAATTGAACCTGGTGTCCTCTGGAAGAGCAGCTAGTGCTCTTAATAGAGTCAACTCTCCAGCCCCGTGCTGGTAGTTATTAATGGATATGGTGTCTATGACCAAGCTGCACATAGAGCCTGATTTTGTTGTTGTTGTAGTTTTGTTTTGTTTTTTTGTTTGTTTTGAGACAGCGCTTCTGTGTATCCCTCACTATCCTGGAACTTGAAATATAGACCAGGCTGGTCCCAAAACCAACAGAGATCTGCTTGCCTTTGCCTCCCAAGTGCTGGGATTAAAGATACATGCCACTACTGCCCAGTGAACCCTGGATTTTAAAAACGGGAATCTTGATTTTGTGGTATACAATATATGGGGATTTTCAATGTCTAGGGATGCAGCGGTCCATTCTTATTTATCTCTTTTGAGACATGAATCATTTTGCATATCTCTGACCACAGTCCCTACCCAGAGCTGCTTTGGGGCTCACTCTTGCTATTCCCATTAACAGACGTTCCAGAGCTGTGGGCACTGGCTAGGACACTATTGGGACATTCCCATGACCTTGTGGAATGAAAGGGCCATTTTCTTCTCCAAATGTAACAAACAAGGGCCTCACACTGCTCAAGTGACTTGCCAAAGGCCTTCAGCTAGAGCACGGAAGGGCTCGGTTTTTGCAGAGTGACAGTTGGGTGGGGGTCGTTTCTGACGGCGACAGTTTGGTCTGTGACTCATTTACCCTCTCTCAAATTATGGAGAGACTATCTGTGGCAGGTTTCTGCTTCATGGAGTGAGTCCTCTGGAGAGAGACGTAAGCATAGTCAATTGTGCCTTAGGCAGAGGCATGGAGACTGCTGGCAAGCGAGCCTTGTTGGGCCAGGCGGTGGTGGCGCACGCCTTTATTGATCCCAGCACTTGGGAGACAGAGGCAGGCTGATTTCTGAGTTCAAGGCCAGCCTGGTCTATAGAGTTCCAGGACAGCCAGAGCTATACAGAAAAACTCTGTCTTGGAAAAACAAAACAAAACAAAACAAAAAACCAAAGCAAACCAAACCAACCAACCAAACAAAAGAAAGCCTTGCTGGGAGGAGATCTAGCAGGTTGGTCTACCCGAACCCAGTGCACCAGCGAGCTGGTGGGAGGCACCTGACTTCTGACCTCACAACAAGCAATCCTTCGAGGCATTTTTCTTGTTTATTTTGCCTTTGCAATGCCAACAGTTGCTTTCCAGTAAGACGTAATAGTCATAGTACACTGGCAATACACTTTTTAGCTAGTTAGGCCTCATGAAATGACAGCATTTTGAGATTTTAGGTCTTTAACTGTTTTCAAAGGAGGACCGTTCCAGCTCTCCACCTCTCCTGGAGAAATGCGTTTGCGTGTCACCTGACTGTCTGCCTGGAGTTTAGGCTCAGAGTGTCCCTCGTTCCACTGAGTGAGATTCCTTAGCACATATGAATATGGATCAGGGTACATTCTTAAAAGGCAACAGAAAATTAAGTACAGTGCAAATGGGAAACAGATTTCTAAGAGTCCATTGTATGTTTACATCATGCAGACCGTCTCACTGTGGGGCCCCATGCTCGTATATAAAAGTGCTTTAAATAAAGTTTCCGGTTGACTTCCTGCTGCTGAGGGCTCCATTGTTGCTGGTTGCATTGTTGTTGATTCCAGAGGAGTGCCTGATACCCTGGTGCACTCCTTTAGAAGGGGTCTTGAGGTCTTCAGAGAGTGCAGATCTCTCTGAAGAGAATTATGGAACTAGAATCTTGCAGACCCTAGAGTAGAAGGACTCTTTTTTTTTTTTTTTTTTTTTTTGGGTTTTCGGTTTTTCTAGACAGGGTTTCTCTGTATAGCCCTGGCTGTCCTGCAACTCACTCTGTAGACCAGGGTGGCCTCGAACTCAGAAATCTGCCTGCCTCTGCCTCCCGAGTGCTGGGATTAAAGGCATGTGCCACCACACCCAGCTAGAAGGACTCTTCACAGCTCTGCCCAGTCAGTGGGTTCCTTACCCTTGGGGTAAGTTGTGTCTTTGGAGAAGGGGATTGCTGGCTCCGGTACCTTATCTTTGTCCTGTGCCATTATCTTTGCATGCTGGTGAAGGCGGATGCAAGTTTAATAAATGGAAGCTAAAGGGATCCAAAGCTGTTTGATCGGCCCTGCATATGAGTTAATTATTGATAACGGTGTGTGAGTTAATTATTGATAAGCCGGTTGACTCCATTACAGTGACTTCCGATAAGTCTGTAAGCAAATGAAAAACATCCTGGAAGGGCGAGTTCCCCAGGGGCAAGCAGTTGATGCTGCTGGCATCTTGCTCAGATGTGGGTGATGACATCGGCCACCATTTTCCCTGTAGGGAATTGCAATTGTGGTCTGCCTAAAGGTGGCTTCGGAGACAGGGTCTCTTGTCTCTGCTGCTTGTGAGCATTTATTCTGATTTTCTACATAGCAGCTGGTTGATATTCCTTAGGGGGAAGTAGACATAGGTACCCAGCCTCCCCCTTTCTTAGCTTCTCAAGGGCCTTTATATAATTTCTCTTGTTTTATTTCCCTTATTTATTATTAATTAATCTCAAGTGTTTATGACTATATAAAATAAGTCCTCATGCCAAATGAAAGGCGACTTTCCCATCTTTATTAAATCCGAAGCACTCGCCCTAGGAGCCATGATTCCTGCCCCCGGTGACCTTGGCTTTTCTTGTTTCTTCCTGTGTCTTGACTAAGCGGTAGGATGAGCGTGGATTTGGATGTTAAGTGAAGCATCAGGAAGTCATGCATGTATCAGCCGGGCTATCTGGCTTCTCTGAGCATCAGGTTTGCCATTTACAAAATGGAGAACAATTTATGCTTCCCAGGGTATTTGTGGAAACTGAATGACTTATGGCAGAAAATATGATGCTTTGGGGCAGTTCCAGCAGTGAGCAGTTTTCCCAGAGTCAACCAACGCAAACCTTGGTCTACATCTTTGCATGTACATTGTGTGAAAGAAACGCGATTTCAGAGGGGTATGCTTGCACATTTACGTCTGGCCAGACTCTGTGAGCTGGAATTGTGTCCCGCAGCACATTCAGCTTGCCACACCACAGGCAGGCTAGTTTGACTCTGAACTACACTAACTGGGAGGTTGTTCCTCTACAGCCCCCAAAGTGTTTATTGTGTAAATGCTATGTACTTGATCCCAAAACAGCAGCTGATCAGGGGTAGGCTGGGGTGGGGCCATGTGGCCATCCTGGGTAAGAAAGAAGGTAGTCATTCTATCAAGGGGAGATGCCAGGAGCCAGCTGTGGTCTAGTGCTGCGGGAAGGGAAGACAGCGTTTCTAATGACCTCTTTTGCTGGTCGGGCCATGTCTGTAGCAGACGGCATTTGTCCATGTGTTTAGTAGACCAAAGGAGGGCTGGGGCAATGTCTGAGGAGACCAGGCTGCAGATAAGGGATTTGGGGGCCCAAAGCTCAATGTGGGAAGAGGAGAGATGGCTTGGCAGTTACTCAAGCTTCTACCAAAGTCTGGATTCAGCATAAACCAGCCAGGTGTCCCACATACTCCTCTAACTCTGAGCCAAAGGATCTGATGCCACTTCTGACTTCTGCATGTATGCACACACACACTCACATCATACTCACACACACTTACAACACGATCACACACCACAACTCAGAAACTATACACTTAAAACACACATAAACACACAGAGCACACTCATACATTCACACCAACACTCACACATTCACACCATACACACTCATAACACACACACACATACAAATGAATAAACAACTAGAAGATAGCCTTTGAAGGTCCAGGGCTCTGCAAAGTAAGTTTTAGTCACTGTGGCTGCCTTTCAGAAGGAGAAAATGGATCATCTTTGAATAATTCTATTTCAATCCTAAATCCATCAACTTAGCTCAACTTAAATTTATCAACCATTCAATTCTAAATATTGTGTTTTCACTTCCTGAGACTGTGTCTTGCTTGACTAACTACTAATCCTACTTTAAAACAAGAGGGAGCAGGCTCTAGCCCGATGTCCTGAGCTGGGGTGAGAGCATGGCTCTTCCTAAGACTTTGGTCTGTATAGCTGTGAAGCCTTGTGGGTAGCCAGGCTGAGAAGAGGACAGGTAGTGTACAATCATTGCATCTGTGAAGCTCTGGTCCCTGCATCCTGGGCTGGCCTGTTCCATTTTGGGACAGCTCGGGCTATAGGGCAGACCATGCCGGTCTGCCTGTCATGTGTCTCCTTTCTGACCTGGTGCCTCCCACATCTGGGCCATCCAGGTGGGTGGGTGGGTGTGGTCTCCTCACGGGATGGTTCCTCTCAAGTTTGGAGTTCCCTCCTTTCCTGTTTCTCATTCTCTGGCTGTTGTGCTGTGGCTTCTGTAATGTTTCTTCTGAAAAGTGGATCATGCAGGAACCTTTACAGTCATGCCTGACACTTTCAAAGCCACGGTGTCGCCTGCTCTTTCTAGTCTGTCCCTGGCTTCCTCTGTTCTTGGGAAGAGTAGGTTTCATAGTTTTAGGTTCTGGCAGCCGTGGGATAATTCTGTGAGTCTAGAGCCATTTGCCTTGGAGGTGAGGATGGTCCTCTATGATTGACAGGTATTTGACATTTGTTTTGCGGTTCTGTTCTACCCTGTCTTAGTTAGGGTTTTACTGCTGTGAACAGACACCATGACAAAGGCAATTCTTATAAGGACAACATTTATTTGGGGCTGGCTTACAGGTTCAGCGGTTTAGTCCATTATCATCAAGGCAACAACATGGCAGCATCCAGGCAGGCATGGTGCAGGCAGAGCTGAGAGTTCTGTGTCTTCATCTGAAGGCTGCTAGCGGAAGACTGACTTTTAGGCAGCTAGGATGAGGGTCTTAAAACCCACACTCACAGTGACACACCTACTCCAACAAGGCCACACCTCCAAATAATGCCACTCCCGGGGCCGAGTGTATTCAAACCATGATAACATCTGCATCTAGCCAGCCTGCATGCCTTCCTACCTTCCACCCTTTCCTCTGTCCCTCCCTTTTCTTTCTATCCCTCTCTGTTTCTGTCTGTCTTTCTCTCTCTTTTGTGTGTGTGTGTGTGAAAGAGAGAGAGAGAGAGAAAACACGTGTGTGGATGTCAGAGGACAGCCTTGAGTGTTGGTCTCTACTCTGAGACGGGGTCTCTGTTGTTGCACAAGTCTGCCAGGCCTTCTGGCCTGCAAGCTTGAGCTTCTGGGAACTGTCCTGTCTATGTCTGCCATCTCCTCTGAGGTTCACTTGAGCATGTACCTAGTTTATGCAGTTGTGTGGCCCTCCCCACCAAAGTCATACAGGGTCTTTGGGGGCCTGCAGATAGGTCCTTCTCTATTGGATACCACCTGCCTCCTTTATAGTCATACCTTTGTGACAGAGACACTGTCAGATGTCAGGCTTCTCTGGGAGCTGTGGGGCCACGTCACTGTCATAGCCCTCAAGAAACTTGCTGATAGCCTTGTCAGGTTTTCTTTTTTTTAGCTCTCTTTCTGACAATGTTTGCTTTATATACTTTTTAATTAATTAATTAAACTAAGTGGCGAGATGTTAGTTGGCAGGCTGGCAGGGCAAAGACTGTCCAGAAGCTGCTAAAACTCTGTAATTGAGTCATGTGACAGAGACAGTACCAGAGTGGAAGTTCCTGGAATGAGATGGCATTACTGGGGTCAGGGAGGACCATGTGTGGCTCTTGGCAGGAAAGTAGAAGTTCACAAGGGGTGTGAACTCCAAGAAGATGCCCACTGCTACTTCCTTGGCCCTCTGTCCCTGCTTCCTGGTGTCCAGCTCAATAATGACATCTGTTCTACATGCTCACAGAGACCACTGGGCTCCTGTGACCTGTAGGGCTCAGGGACTGGGGCTTTGGCAGCTGGCACTCCTACCTGTGAATCTTAACAGGTTTCTCTTTATAGTTATCCTATTATGTTCCTGGTTGTATCTTCTACCCTGGAGGCCATGGTGGAAGAGTGGGAGAGACAGCACAGAGATCAAAAGATGTGTGGTGATATTCTAGAGAGTGGGGAGGGATGAGGGCTGCAGTCAAGGGTCCCGGGTCGGACTCTCCAGTGCCCAGCAGATTGACTGTCGGGTAGTTGGAAGGAACTTTGGCTATGACAGAATGGTCATCCCTGGAGGCTGCCAGTAGCCAGGTCAGGGGTGCAGTGGGCTAGCCTGGCACAACCAGGGGAAGCAGTGGGAAAGAGCACACTAGGGTGTGGATGAAGGAGGTTTAGGTCGGGTCATATGCTGGCACCAAGCTTGGTTATCTAGAAGAAATGGTGTCAGGTGAGATCAACTGGGGTCTTTTTCTTCATGGTCTGTGGGGTAGCCATGGGTAGGAGGGGGCTGAAACCTGACTCTCTCCTGAGTGGGACTCCTTCTGTAGGTATCCCTTCTGCGTGGGGCACGTCCGCTTGAAGCTCTGTACATATCGCCACTCATGGCTCTGGTCATTCCTTGTGGCTGATCTTCATAGGTAGATCAGAAGCACTCTGAAGGCAGGGAGTGCCACTCAGATATTTTGGCTCTGAGTGGTGTTTGTCAACCCAAGAGGATGTCAGACACGTGTTCCTGGGCTTTCTATCCAGGGAGCTGTGAGACACAGTGGTGGCCCAGGCTCAGAAACAGCAAGCCAGACACTTCCGGAGACGGGAGACTGAGGTGATAGTGTGAACAGCCGTGGCTACACATTGACTTCTCTCAGGAGACTGTCTGTCTTCCCCACTTGGCTCCCAGGACGTTTTGTGACCAAGCGTAACATTCACTCTTGAAATTGCTACTAATTTATTTACAGTGTTTGGTGATTGCACGTCATGTGCACCCTGAGAAAAACAAGCAGGGAATTGAAAAAAATGATGATTTTTTTTTTCCTGGAAAAACATGTCCATTATAGCCTGCAGTGACCGCGAGTGCCAAGCTAAACATTCAGATGAAACCAGAGCCTCTGTGTAGACAGCCCTCTGAGGGGCTGTCTTGGTCCAAGGAAGATTGCGACACTAAGACTAGAGTGCTGTGCTGCCTTGGGGCAGGTGGTTGGCTTACAAAAGTGTGTGTGTGTGTGTGTGTGTGTGTGTGTGTGTGTGTGTGTGTGTGGTCTGATGTGAGCTGCACCCCAGAGGGTCTTGGAGGGCTTTCTCAGAACAGAAAGACCTTTCTGAGGTACCCCACACTCCTGAACAGGCTATTTCGACTTTGACGATGGAGGTCTTAGAGATGGAGACTGGGTACAGAGTGGGTAGATCTGTGGATTTCTTAACAGGAGGTGAGAGGGATGGACCTGGATCACTCCAGCTCTCTTCGCAGAATGAGCCTGTCCACTTGATTCTCCAGATGGATGGTTTCTATGCCTCTAGTAAACTCATGGGTGGTGCCTCTGGCAGCTTTGTCCTTGTAGCAGAGTCAGTGGAGGAGGAAATACAATTGTTCTGTCCCCAGACTCCCACCATGTAGAATGGGATGTCTCCTCGAGGATCCTCTGGGTTAGCAGGAACCCTGTTGGTTCCTGTGACCTAGTAGGCCTAGCATTTGTCTGTTTTAGCTGGTGTATGTATTTAAAATCATACGAAGATTGCTATCACCCTGGGGCATACCAAATCGTCTAAGCGGGGCGGTGGGAGCCCCACGTAGATACTTCAGATCAGTTAAGGGAATCGAGAGGAGGGTGAGTTCTGGCTGGAAACTCAGCTTCCTCTTAGGTACCCACGTCTTTGGACAGCTAAGATGCTCTATGGCCCTCAGAATCTTGATTTCCTTGGTCTGTGGAGGAAGCACTGCTCACAGCAACACCCACGTGTTTTGGGAACACCTGTTCTGTTGGCCATGGTTTGGGCTTTCCTCTTCCACCCGCTGTTGATTTATGATACATACTGTGAGATGGATTTAAACTGAGGGAAAGAGCATACCAGGAAGACATGCCATTCATACCAAGGGACTTTTGGTTTTTGGAAACTATGAAGGCCAAGGAAAATATTTACAGTGTCTAGAGTGGGGCCTTTTGTCCTGAAGGACAGGGATACCTTTGCTTCCATCCGTGCACACAAGAAGTTTCTATTGTGCCACTAGGGTGTCTGTCTGCATCTCTGCTTCCTGAAACTCTGGGAAACTTAGTGAGTTTGCCATGGTCCACCTTGGCAATTTTTAGGTTCCTTTCCTAGATAGACTAGATTTGTTTTCTTACCCTGGTATTTCTTAGTTCAACTGTACTTCAGGAGTTAGGCACCACGCCCTCCCTCAACTCCATCTTCCTTGAGTTAAAAATCTAGACCCATGAAAAACAAAATCACTTGAGGCAAGAGAAGCTTGAGAAATGCGGGCTGGGTTGGGGGAGGGGGCTGTGAATGTCCTGCAAGCCAGATGTTTTCTTCTCACGGCAAAAGGCACCCAAGTTCACGGGCGTTGGGGGGGGGTGTTTTCCTTTAAGGACAGCATCTGTATGGAAATGGTAGCCCGAGTAATGCAATGTGACGGTTGCTATGTCAACTGGTGTATTTTCCCCTCCCCTTAAATTATTGACCAGCACAGTCAATGTTGCATAAAAGTCGTGCAACGCAGTGGAATGTGTTTATGTGCCGGCCTCTGCCAGAAGTTTTCATCACTTTTTTTTTCTCCACTGCATGTATTTGCTTTGGGGAAAGATGGCCTGTCACTCGAGTTTAACTGTGTTCCCCTGCCCCAACCCCAACCCCAACCCTAACACAGATATTTCTAAGATTTGTAACAGGCCAGTGGTGACTTAAACTGCAGGGGATCAATAGAAAGGGAAGTAAGGAGTAGGGGGACTGAAACTCTTTTGGCTGTGATGAGGAAGTGCAGACCTTGGGGCAGTATGCGACTCCTTTGCAGATGGTTCGGGGAGGTAAGATGTGTGTTTCGGGGCACATGAAGGATATCTGTTCCTCTTAAATCCTTTATGGAGATGGTATGGGGCACCAGCTCTGTCTCTTTTACTCTGGGCTATGTGTTCTGCGGTCTCCTGGCTACCTTCTCCTTGCTGTCTGCATAGCCGGGGTTGTCCTCAAATTCCTCGTCATCCTTTTGCCTCAATGCGAGGGGTTTTGGGAATATAGACACGTGCCATCATGCCTGGCTTTCTTTGTTGTCTGTAACTGGCACTTCGTGTTCCATGGCCCCACTTGAGTCTTCCTGGTTAAGCTATTTCCTTCTGCTCTTGCTGGATGCCCACTTTGCTGACTGGGATAAAACCCACTACCAATGGGTTCGTTCTGTCCCCAGCACCTCCTACTTTGTCAGCAGGTTTGCTTTGGGTTAGACTCTCACTCGTGGGGTTGTGTTACCTTCAGTCTCCTCTTCTCCCTGCCTCTGACCGCATCCTTTTCCTAATCTATTCTTCATGCTTTAAATGCTTCATTCTTGAAAACTGCCCTTGTAAGTACACAGCTTTATATGCCACAGTTTGGATCTAGGAAAGCAGATAATAACCACAGTGTCCTTGTCTGCATCTATGTATGGCCACCCCAGTGGTCAGTGTTCATGCTACACTGGGTCATATACTGCAACTGTTGCTTATAGGAACATGTCCCAGTTACCCAGAGTCCTCATCTACATTCTGTGAAGCTGGGTACTTGCCTCTTTTGCTTGGTCTCTTCTGTGACTTATTACAGAGCCTGATACCTTGATCCAACTACTGTGGTCTCCAAGGCTGGATCCTGTCCCTTGGCTGGCCACCATCTGTTGCCTCAGGGTTGGTCTTGGAACGTTCTCTCCATCCTTCCCAGACAGTCTTAAAGTGCATGTCACAGTGTCTGTCATGGCCAGGTCACCCTGCTGGATCTCTAGTGCTGAGCACAGTACCTGGCACATAGTTGGATTTGCTGAATAGGTCCCATGATGCTTCCCTTCCCTCAGTGTGGAAACAGCTTGACAATATTGGCTCTGCTGAACTCTTTCCTTCCCAGGCTCTGCCACTCAGTGTCTGGGCCCATTCTCTCATTTATCTCCCACTGGACCCCTCTGCCTTGCCTGGTCTTCTACTGACCCCCGCCCTGCCTGGCCTGACCCCAGCTCTACACCCCTGTTTTTCTGTCTGTTTTAACCTGTGGGTACGGTGCTTGGAATGGGGGTGCTTGGAACCAGCAAGACTTTGCATATTCATATCTTATTCCAGTGGCACCATGGTCACACATAGGACCTCAAAGCAAGGATCTCAACTCTCGAGCCTCACCTGGGAAACAGAATGAGCTCATGTGGCCACCACATGAGGTGTCACCCCTGCCATCGCACCAGCTTCTCACTGAGTGCTCAAGGCATGCCATTGTGTCTACTGTTACTGCTTCGAGACGGAAATGGAATTGCGTCTCCCCTCTCCTTCCCTGGGGTCTGAGTGGCTGTCAATCATCTCCTGAGTGCACCCAGTCTGGCTTTGTTCCTTCTTAGGCCTTTGGTGTTGGTGTGGACACACCTCCTGGGCTCTTTCTTTTCTCACATCTGGAGTGGCTGCCTCTGCTCACCATGACCTCACTCATTCCTCTGGCCCCTTCACATCCTCCAGGATTCTTGATTGCGTGATCTGCCTTTCCTCCCCTCCCCTCCTACTGCACATAGCTTGACTGTGCTCATACTTTATTCTGCCTTGGGCCCAGGCACTCTCTCTTTCTCCAAGCTGGGTGTTTCCTAGGCTAGAGTGCCTGTTTAACTCCCAAGTGGGAGTGCTGAGTGCTGTACTCACCCTCCCCATGTATGTGCTTCCTGGGGAACTGACACTGTAGAATTTCCACCTATGGCGGGACCGTGTGCCATTTTGGTGTCTCATGCTGGAGCAAGTTGGGAGAGGTGGCAAAGAGGCATCTGAGCCATCTTTCCCTGACAGATGTTGCTCCTTCATCATAGCACTCTTAGTTTTTGCTAAGTTTGCTCTCTGCTGTGGCTCGAACATCTGTCCAGGCTTCTGGCTATCACAGCCTGTCCCTTCAATCTGGGCATGCAAGAGGGGTTCAGAACACCATGAATATGGCCACCGAACCAACTAAGCAGGCCTTATAGGGGCTCGTAAAGACTCAATCGACAAACACAGACCTTGTATGGAGCCGAGCTGGGTCCTCTGCATGTATGTTATGCTGTGTAGGTCAGTGTTCTTGTGGGACTCCCAACAGTGTATGGGCATTTTTGAGAACCCTGGAATTTTGGTTTCTTAAAAAAAAAAAAAAAAACACACACACACACACAGAAATATTATAAGAATGCGTTTTCATTTTACTCCCAGGTGTAAGGATGTGGGGCTGCTTCGGACTGTCCACAGCAGCTATGTTTGCCTCGTGCTTTAGCCAAACTGTGGTTTGCCAGCTGCAGATAATTTCTGAGTTGTATGATATTTAGAATTCTGGGAACTTTTCAGAGGGCACCCCTCGGCATCCTCTGCCCTGGTTCCATTGCAGGTACCACGGGAGAATGTACCTCAGCATACTGCATTACCTAGAGTGTAGACCTTCTCCTGTGCTTTCTAGAAATGTCCTTCGCCTGCCTTAAAACACTGCAAAGTGATGTGAAAAAGCCCGGAGAGGTGGCGTCAGTGGTTGTCAGTCATTTAAGGAGGTTGGTTATGGTTTGCTAGTAGCTGTGGTCGGAGAAGAAACAAAAGGAAAGAAATTAAATTCAAGGATTTTCCTAATTCCCTTCTCCCCTCTATACCCTATCTAGTGTTATTGGGTGAAACTGAGAGAGGGGAGAAGAACCCACAAAGTAGCAAAGACCAGCTACAGGGGTTGTCTCTGACTCTTTTGCCAGCACTCTTTTCCTCCTACTGGCTTTCCTTGTCCAGCCTTGAAATGACGGTTTGTGTCTAGTCTTATTGGGCCACATTCGGTGGATATCCTGAATATTTGGTGGATATCGCTGGGAGACCTGCTCTTTTATTTGAAGGGAAATGGAAGAAGAGTAGATCTGGTGGAGGAGGGAGGTCAGGAGGGGCAGGGAGGGATAGAAGGAGGGGGATATAATATACGAGAGAATAAAAAAAAAAGAAAGAGGATACTAAAACTCAAACAAATAATTGAATGATAGATAATTATCAGTGGATGGGGGAGATGGGGAGATATCGTTCAGAGGGTATAAAATTTCAGTTATGCAGAATGGCTAAGTTCTCAAGGTTTAATTTAAAGGCTTGGTGACAAAACATGAATAAATTGCATTTCATATGTGAAAGAAAATATCTTGGCATGGTTGCATATACGCGAAATCCCAGTACTGGTGGTGGAGAGACAGGCAGGCCCTTGGGGCTTTCTGACCAACCAGCCTAGTCCAGTCAGGGAACCCCAAGTTCAGCAACAGACCTTGCCTTAAGAAATAAGGTAGGTGTCACCTGCTGTCAGTCACAAGCCCCTCCCTACACACACGTGCATACACATGCTGCTCGTCTGTATGTGCACGTGCACACATACAGTCTGGTGGGCAGGGTCTGGGCAGACGAGGTGCATGTCCTAATCAGGAGCACCACGGTCAGCTTGATGCCCTCTGAGAGAAGAAAGGGTTGGTGACAGAAAAATGTGTGGGGAGTATCCTGCCATCCATTGGAGAGGATAGACAGGGTGACAGATAGCCAGCCGTGAAAGACAGACAGACAGACCGACACTTCTATGCAGACCTGAAGAGTAAGTTTTCCAGGTAGAGATGTCCTGTTACAAAGCTTTTTTTATTGTCTCATGGAAAGTGGAAAAGGCCTTTTCACATCACTTTGCAGTGTTTTAAGGCGGGCGGAGGACATTTCTAGAAAGCACAGGAGAAGGTCTACACTCTGGGAAATGCAGTTTGGTGAGGTACATTCTCCCGTGGTACCTGCGATGGAACCAGGGCAGAGGATGCCGTGTTGAGCTATGGATCGGGTCATAAAGCTCGTATTGGAGGAGCTGGTATTTGAGGCCCGGCTGGCTTTGAAGTCTGGACCCTCCTCCCTGTACCAGGTACCCAGGGCCGAGTCTGGATTCACTTCCAGCTGTCTTGCCCACGGCTTCTGCTGAAGCCCTTCAGATGCTGGGATCTGAGCGAGTGACTCAAGGCTTTGCTGAAATGGCATTTACAACCATTTCTTCTTCATTTCTTCACCCGGTGTCTTGAGTTGTCTTGACTGTGGTCTTGCCCTCGCAGGTGGGCCTCCATGTCTCTGCCTTACATTGACAGCCCGTCTCCTCTGCCAGCTGAAGCCTTAATCCAGTGATTCAGACTTTTTGGAGTTCTCTGAGGACACTGTCCCTTTCCCCGCTCTCTGCAGAGCTGTTTTTTTCCTCTGGGTCCCCATGGCAGTCGGTTTCAGCACCTCCATGCCTTGGTCAGGGCTGCTAGCTGGGCTCTGTCTTCCTCTGCAAGCTGCCAACCTCTGCAGTCAGGATGGAGGTAAATTCATCAGTCCCTGGGGCCAAGGTTCTGTGGACAGCTGGAAGCTCAGCCAAGGAGAGCTGAATTTACTTGATCCCCTTCTTGCCCGGGATGAATCTGGGCCACCGGGAGTTCACTTAGGGACTTCACTGTCTTAACTTGTTTGAGAAACCTTGGCTTGCCGTAGAATAAAAATCCATCAGCAACATCTTCCTTGTGCTCGGTGTCACCTGTCACTTGGAGAGAGAGAGAGAGCGAGAGAGAGAGAGAGAGAGAGAGAGAGAGAGAGAGAGAGAGAGAGAGAGAGAGAGAGATTAAATTGGTGCTAATGCCTTGGCAGTGCCTTTCATGATGATCTGGCCTGTTGGCTCCTCTTAGCTCTGGATGGGGGAGGGGTTGGATGGGGAGAGTGGGGAGTGATATTTAGATCTGCTAGGGAACTTTTGTTTTTTTGAAGCATAGGTGGTTTTATTTTCATTTTGTTCCCCTTAGCGCTGCCTAGATCCAGGGTCTCCCCAGTGAAGGCCCCGCAGCACCTGTCGGTCCCCCGGTGCTGTCACGTGTCCTTGCTGTGCCGTGCCAGCCTTGGCACGGGCTCTGCTGCCAGCTCCGTTGCCTGCATTTCCAGTCACTCCACTGATCAAAAGCTGCCGCATCCTCCGGGCTGGTTCTGGTCTGAGGACGGGTTTATTTTAGACGGCTAAATTTGACTGGATCCCCACGCTCATTGTTATGTGTCCTTAGCCATTGAAGATGAGTTTTGAAGAGCATCATGAGGCCATTTGAATCCATTCTGTAATCGTCCAACATGACGAAGGATGGCCCTGCTGTGCGCCGTGAAACTCGAAAGGTGCCCTGTCAACATGTTCGTTTGAACCAGTCTTAGAGAACCGAACATTTATGTTACAGGGGGGCACAGTCTGTTACTAGACCGAACAGCTTCGCTGGTTCACCTTGTGGGAAATAACAGCTTGTCCCCATGGCTGTTGAGAGCCCCCCTGCAAGTTCTAGTAGCTGCCATTTTGGAGAGTAATCACATTGACTAAGTGAAGGTGAGCCTCAGGCATTTAATTGGCTCTTCCCTCCCAGCCTGCTGCATGAATTTTCGAACCGTTGTCAGAGAAGCTAACAGGCAGGGAGAAGAGAGGCTGTTGGTCTTTGGAGGAGGAGGGGCAGGTTCTGAGACAGTCTTGACTGTCTGGCTTGTGCTTCTAGCTTGTGCTTTGTAGCCTGGTCCTCACAGATCTCCACTAAGGCGTCTCAAATAGCAGAACAGGGAAAAGAGGGGGAGGTTGCTGACCCTGGGTGGTTCACAGTGTTTACTAATGCAAACCTAATCTTAAATGACTTGGTTTTGATTACGTTGTCCCCCAAATCTTCATTTAGAAAGGGTTCAAAGGGAAGGTGCATTTAAAATTTAACATTTAATTTTTACTAAATTTACTAGATATATTGAAATTTTAAAAATTAAATTTAAAATTTAAAATCGTGTGGCTTCCCAAACCCATGGAATCAGGTACCTGGCTTAAGAAGTAGTTTTGTTTTATTTTTATTTTTTTAAAATATCTATTAATAAAAAGGCATAAAAAGTAACAGAAAGCAGGCAAAGGAACTTTTGTATGTGAGGTGAGAACAAAGAGGCAGAAGCCAGGGTGGGATTCACCTTTCAAGGCCTGACCACTAAGTAGGGATGGCCTGGTGAGACCGGAGTGGGCCTGAGTGAGGGGCTACCTTGGTTATTTGAGGCAAAAGGCTGAATACATGGGATGGGGGGCAGAAAAGTGTGAGGCAATCCACTCATTGATTGGCAGACAGGGAACACATACCCAGCCCACCTAGCAGCTTCCTAGACACTGGGCTGACGTGCTCGGGCAACCCTAGTGAGGCATCTGGGGCAGGGTGAATGTGTGTCTACCTGCAGACCTGGTTCTGAGGATGCTGTGCAAATGACCAGGGTGCTGGCGGCACAGTTAGTAACAGTGAGATAGGAGGAAGGAAAACTGTGCTCTGCTCCTGAGTCTTTGCTCCAGAGCCGCCTTTCCCAAAGATAGCTCCTCCCCACATGGTCCACCCATTCTGAAGATCATGCTGCGTCTCTGGCCTTTTACTGGATTTATGGTCCGAAGTCCAGAGCTAGACCCTCCCTCTGGCCCTTCTAACCAGTTGTCTTCACGCCACCTCCCTCTCAGCACTGCAGTGTCCTCAAAACGATGCCGATAATAGCTTCATTATGGGGCTGGAGGAAATGCACATGAAAGCAGGCAGGGCTGAGTCGAATGCCAAGGCATTGCTCAACACACAGGAAATAGTTGTCTTTACGCGGAGCCCATAGATAGCATTCGATCTTAGGATGCCTGGGGAGTTATGAGCTGTGCAAATGATGTCTTTTTAGAAAAAGATAACGTTGTTTAGAAAATTATGTGTGTGAGTATTTTCCTGCATGTGTGTCTGGTACCACATGTGTGCCTTGCGCCCGCAGAGGTGTCAGCTCTTCCAGAACTGGGTTTGTAGATGCTGTGAGCTGTGTGTGGCTGCTGTAAATTCTGAGCCTAGGCCCTCAGCCAGAGCAGTGGCTTTGCTCTTAGCTGCCAAGTCATTTCTCCAACTTCAAATGATTGGACTTTGATATATGTCTCTTCATTTTATTTTATTATTTTTTTATTATTTTAATGTGCACTGATGGTGTTTTGCCGCTGTGTATGTCTCTGTGAGAATGTCCGATCCTCTGGAACTGGAGTTATAGACAGTTGTGAGATGCCATGTGGGTGTTGGGACTTAAACACAGGTCCTCTGGAAGAGCAGCCTGTGCTTTTAACTGCTGTGTCATCTCACCAATCCTTGATATATGTTTCTTTATTATATCTAAGTACACTGTAGCTGTCCTCAGACACACCAGAAGAGGGCATCAGATCTTATTACAGATAGTTGTGAGCCACCATGTGGTTGCTGGGATTTTTAACTCAGAACCTCTGGAAGAGCAGTCAGTGCTCTTAACCACTGAGCTATCATCTCTCCAGTCCCTTGATAGATGTTTCTAATAAGAAAAAAAAAAAAAAAAAAAAAAAAAAAAAGAGGCAGAGTCTCATGTAACCCAGGCTGGCCTTGAACTTGCTATATTACTGAGGGTGACCTTGCACTTCTGACTCTCCTGCCTCTACTCATCTTCGCCCCTACTCCCATCCTTGCCCCTGCATGCCGGATCTGCATCAAGTATACCATTGAAGTCTACATACCCAGTTTATGTGGTGGTGGGGATTGAACCTGCGGCTTCATGCACAGTAGACAAGCATTCTACCAACTGCGATACATCCCCAAGCCTAAAAAAGGAAAATGCAATTCTTAACTCATCGACTGCTTCAATATTGGTTTGTATTTTGTTTTAGTCAGTGTCAGTGGGATATTTCTTTTTCTGAACCACAGACGGCCACCTGTAAACTACCTGTCTTGTTCCTATCAAGTGATACTGATGTGTTTTTATAGGACTTACGTAACTTATGGAGTTACTCCCGGCTGGGGGATTACCTCAGTGGTAAAGCGCTTGTGAAGCGTGTTCAGGGCCCTAGGATCTATGCACAACATCATAACGCAGCCCAAAATGTCACCTAGACCCCCCACAAAGCATGCAACTTGTCAGCCCATGCTATTAAAAGTACCACCTCACGGCTAGTGAGTGAGCTGTGTGGCTCATGCCTTTCTCTTGGTTTTTCCTTCAGTTGTGGCTGTTTACTTAAAGGAATCCTGGTGGTCCATCGAAGACATCCTAAGAACTTCTGATCCCACGCGGGAAGGGCTCATGAAGGTGAGGGGATATGATTTTAAGTCAATATTTGCAAAACAGGTTTTCAAGGTCTCTTTCCTTGGGCCCATGTTAATAAATTAAAGATGGATACCAAGCTCGTTTATCAGGAATCTGAATGAACAGTTTTTCATTCTCTTAAATATATTATTTATTTCTACGTGTGTTGGCATTACCGCTTGTACATTTGTGTGAGGGTGTTGGATCCCTGGAACTTGAGTTGTAGACAGTTGTGAGATGCCATGTGGATGCTGGCAATTGAACCTGGGTCCTTTGGAAAAACAGCTAGTAAATGCTCTTAACCAGTGGAGCCGCCTCTCCAGGGCTAAGACAGGGTTTCTTTGTGTAACCTTGGCTACCCAAATTCACCAGGCTGGCCTGGAACTCAGAGATCTACCTGCCTCTGTCTCCTGAGTGCTGTAATTAAAGGTACATCCCACTACGGCCATGCCGGAGCAGATTCCTTTTAATCCCCAGCTGCCTGAAGAGTGGGTTCCTCTGTGTCTACGCTGTTCATGTCTGCACACTTTTCCTGGGCTGCTCTGTGGGGAACCAAGTCTGACATTCTTACATAGCAAACTTTGCTTTGTCTTTTGTTTCTGAAGGCTGGGGGTCCAAAGTCGTGGAGTATATCTTTGGAGGGCTGTGAGGGAATTTGTTGCCTGCTCTATCCTTGCTTCTGCTTGCTCCAGTAGTTCGTTGGCCCAAAATGGCAGTACTTATATGCCTCCACATGGCCTTCTTTGGAAACATTGTCAGCCCAGGTTGAGAGTCCTATTTTTGATGAGGATATCAGTTGTATTGGATTTTGGAAGAAGAGTGCCCCACCATGGCTCAATTACCTATAAAAATTACAAAAAAGTTCCCTTTCAGAGATGCTAGTGGGGATTTCAGTATCTTTGGGGGGCACAGCTATCAGTTCTAGCATCTTGCCAGCAAGGAAAACAGGAGCATGTGGTGGTTGACCAGATAGCTAAGTACCACTCAGTCTGCTCTATCATCTAAGTCCCTTCTGTGCCTTGGTGTGTAAGCTTTAGCCTATTCCACTTCCCTGCTGTGTTGACAAGTGTTTCTGTCTGTATATTCAGGTCATGGTTATTGATAGGAGATTTAGCAACAGATCCGGTTCTGTCTGGCATATCTGTTGCCCCAGCTTCTTCATGGGGCTGGTCTAATTTCAGAATCTTCAAACCCTTAGTTGTGCACATGGAGACACAGGTTTGAATTACATAGTCAGTGAGTGACTTAGCTGGGTGTAAACTTCCGTGCCGCTGATGTCTGACCTGGAGCCTTTGAAATGTTGTAGAGCTGTAAAGTAGGAGGGAGCCTACAGAGGGATGGCGAGGGTGGAGTCACGTGGCTTCTCAGAGTGCACTTCTGTTGGGGTGCGGCTAAGGAGGGAGGCAGTAATCAGCCAGGAGATCTGACCGTGTGCCTCATAACTACCTGTTCATCTGGCTGCCAGATATATTTTAATGATGTGGGTGAGATAAAGATTCTTTACCATCTTGAAATGGTGTGTCTTTCCACAGCTGGTCTAGAAAACTACTTTCTGTTCAGTAAGTGCTGACTGAAATGTCAACATCTGTTCACTTTCAGTTTGGAGAATAACTTTATAGTGTCGTTTCTCCTATTGGACAATTAAAGCACTGTTTATGCTCTATGGCTGGGCTGATGGTTCAGGGAGAAACTTTGTTTTGCAAGCATAAGGTCCTGAGCTGGAATGTCCAGCACCCATGCAAAAAGCCAGGCATGACTGTGTCTACCCAACCCGGGGGTGGAGGTGGTAGTGGTGGTGGTGGTGGTGGTGGTGGTGGTGGTGGAGGAGACAGGTGAACCCTTGAGAGTTCCCTGAATGGCCAGCAGAGACAAGATGGCAACCTTTCTCCTCAGTAAGAGCCTGTCTTAATACAGTAAGACCAAGAGTGACTGAGGAAGACACCCAAGGTCCTGCTCTGGCCTCTGTGTGGGTGTCCATGGTCACATGTCAAGTACACGCACCTTACCAACACACCAAGCAACACATACAGATTGAAAATTTTAAATTAAGTCCTGTTTTTTAAGCAAGTTTCATTGACATGCAATTTGCATACCATAAATTTACTGTAAAAAAAAAAATATATATATATATAATTCCATGATGTTTAAGGGTCTTCAATCAACCACTTTCATAACACTTTCATCATTCTAATTCTGTTCTTGGCTGAATGACAGTCCAGTGTATGGATGGACATTTTATTATCCCGTCTTCGGTTGATGGATATTGAGTAGTGTGTGCTTCTTAGCTTTCACGAACCTCTTTGTATGACTTTTTATGAGAACATGCCATTTTGAATTTTCTTGTATATAAACCTAGAAGCATAATTATTGGTCACATGGTTTCTTTCTTTCTTTCTTTCTTTCTTTCTTTCTTTCTTTCTTTCTTTCTTTCTTTCTTTCTTTCAGATCTATTTATTTAGTGTATGTGAGTACACTGTCATTCTCTTCAGACATCAGAAGAGGGCATTGGATCTCATTACAGATGGTTGTGAGCCGCCATGTGGTTGCTGGGAATTGAACTCAGGGCCTCTGGAAGAGCAGTTAGTGCCTTTAACCGCTTTAATCTCTCCAGCCTGGTATCTCTCCAGCCTGGTATCTCTCCATTTCATGTTTTGAGGAACTGCCAGGATTCCCTGCACAGTAACTGTACCACCTGACTTTCCCACCGGCAGTGTCCACAGGCTTCAGTCTCTCCATGTCCTCAGCAATATGAACTGTCGTATACTTCCTCTAGTCTCCATCTGTGGTGGGCATGGGAATGTCCCCCACAGTTCCAAGTACTTGAACACTTGACCCCCAGTTAATTGTGCTGTGTGTGGGGTTATGGAACCTTTAAGAAATAGAGCTTTGCTGAAACATGTCACTGGAGGAGGGCATTGAGGTTTTAGGATCCTGTCCCACATCCTGTTCTCTGTCTGTCTGTCTGTCTGTCTGTCTGTCTGCCTGTCTGTCTCTGAGTCTGTGTCTCTGTCTCTCTCTGCTTCCCATGTCTGGGTTTAATGTGACCAGCCAGTTTCCTGCTCCTGCTGTCTTGCTTTCCCCGACCTGTCACCATCTCTTTCCCACCATGATATCCTCTGTCCTTCTGGAACTTTAAGGCACAATAACCCTTTTCTTCCTTAAGGTGCTTGAGGTAATGGTGTTTTCACCACAGCAGCAGACCAGGAGCTCATACATCATCCTGTAGGTGTGAAGTGGTACCCTGTTGATGTGTGGATGTGCAGTCCCTGATGGCTAAGGATACTGAGCATCCTTCTTTATGTTCATGGGCCATTTGTATGTTGTGATGGTCTGTATGTGCTCTGCCCAGGGAATAGCACTATGACCCTGTTGAGTAGGTGGGTCACTGTAACTTTAAAATCTTCATCCTAGCTGCCTGGAAGTCAGTATTCTGCTAGCAGCCTTCAGATGAAGATGTAGAACTCTCATCTCTGCCTGCACAATGCCTGCCTGGATGCTGCCATGCTCCCACTTTGGTGATAAAGGACTGAATCTCTGAACCTGTAAGCCAGCTTCAACTAAATGTTTTTTAATAAGTTTTGCCTTGGTCATGGTGTCTGTTCACAGCAGTAAAACCCTAACTAAGACATATGCTCTTCTTGGAAGAATGCCTGTTGATCCTTCCTGAGCCCACTTTTAGACTGGGATATTTGAACTTTTGTTGTTGAAATGTGTTTCCCACATATTCTCGGTGCGAGCCATTTGTCACATATTTGTGATTAAGAAACATGCACGGCTCTTTTCCCATTCTGTAAGCTGCCTGTTTAAAAAAATTACACCCGGATTCAGTAGACTCGGTAGATGTTATTATAGATGTTCTGCAAGGTTTTCTTCCAGAAAACTAGTGCTGCCTCGAGACTCAGCAAAGGAACACGACGCATGTTGCCCCAGGCCCTTTGTGGGCACAGTGGCTATTTGGTGACTGCTGGTGCTGGTGCTGAGTGCTGATCAGACTCTGATAGAATGTTCCAGAATGAGAGTGGTTGCTTTTCTCACTTCCCATCCCTTCCAAGTTTAGATTAGGAGCCCACCTCTGAGTTTCTGAGTGTGCGCTGTACAGTTGTTTATGTTCTGAATAGAAAGAACTTAACAACGTGCGCTGTGACATTCTGTGCTCTCACCCCACCCCGTACTTGTTGGTAAGGCTTTGTCTTTGCTTGCTTTTTTTTTTTTTTAATAGGTTTTTTTCTTAGCGACTTATTTTTCACAAATTACTAGAAAAAGCGTCTTTAATGCTCTCTTTGTTAATGTAATTAGTGGTCCCAGTGAGAGCTTAGAAATGGATCTTAGTTTGATGTTTTCGGAAATGCTTATAAGTCAAAATCACATGTCACGCATTTTTTCCTTCCTGTAATGGAATTGGACAAATTAAGCACACTCCCTTTTCTGCCTTCTTCTCTTGCCAGTGTTTGATTGGATGCTTCCCCTCTGCCACATGGAGTCTGCTCTCTACTCCACTTTCCCTCTGGTTTCATAAGTTGAAAAAAAAACACAGCCTCCCAGATGATACC
The DNA here is from genome assembly GCF_000001635.26 of Mus musculus. Classification (NCBI taxonomy): domain Eukaryota; kingdom Metazoa; phylum Chordata; class Mammalia; order Rodentia; family Muridae; genus Mus; species Mus musculus. Next base: position 68,326,453 of record NC_000073.6, read on the forward strand.
CATTAGCTCTGAGACCAGCTTGTCTCAAAGCTGAACTTCATCTGGCTGCCACTGTCTGAGATAGAAAGGGAATCCGTCAGATCTGAACGTGCCTTCCTCTTCTAAGAGCTGGCTCCAGATGAGGGTGACATATCTTCACATTCTGCACCAACGAGGAAGTTTGTGGACCCTGGACCCTTGGTGCCGGATGTTATGGCATTGCAAGCTGCCTTATTAACTGTTTTTAAAGTGTGTCAGTATGGTGGATCAGTGGGTAAAAGTGGTTGCCGTGGCGGCCTGATGACCTAAGTTCGATTCCCCCGACTCCATGTTAAGGTGGAAGGAAAGAACTGACTCCACAAAGTTGTCCTGTGGCCGCCATATGTGTACCATGTGTCTACACATGTACATCTTGTCCTAATGTGCATGTGTGCGCATGGTGCATGTATGTATGTGTATGTGTGTGTGTGTGTGTGTGTGTGTGTGTGTGTGTGAAAGACAGAGAGAGAGAGAGAGAACACATAGACATACAACGATAATAACAGACAGTGTTTTAGAGCTCACTCAGTCTCTCCTCCCCTGAACTGAATCTCAAAGAAGGCTGAATGGCCGAGATCTCCCAGGAAATGAAGCTGAGATCCCGCAGCTACAGGTGATGGTGTTGAAGATGATGAGGACGATTTGGGTCTGGTATTAAACATAAACCTGGGGTAGGTGGCTTAGTTGGTAAAGCGCTTGTCATGCAGGCATGAGGACCTGAGTTCAACACCTGGAACCCACATAGAAAGTGGGACATGGTGGCACATGCAATCCCAGAGCCGAAGAGTCAGGGGCACACGGATTCCTGGGCTCACAGGTCAGCCAGCCTTTGGTGAGCTCCAGATTCAGTGAGATATTCTCTCTGTCTCAAAAATTAAAGGGGACGGCACCTGAAGAGTGATATCTAGTGTGGACCTCTGGTGCACGTGCGCGTGCGCTCGCGCACACACACACACACACACACACACACACACACACACACACACACACTCACTCACATACACTTTCTTTCACACATGGGCATGCACACACCCACACACCAACATATAAACACACTCCCTAAACAGGAACATACAACGTAAATAAGTAAAGCTGACAGTAAAACTGCGCACTGTTGCTGGCAGTGGATGGTTCCTTTCCCAAAGCCTCAGGTCTGGTGGATGAGGAAGCAGGAGGGATGTAACTGCTGTTTGGGCTGGTTAAGTAGGTGTGCTGTTTGGGATGGAGGAGCCCTGGCCTGTTAACCCCGGCCAGCATCTTGAGATAGCCCTAGGCCAGCTGTCTCAAGTTGTCTTTCGAAGGAGACAGTAAAATCGGTCCACATTCTCACTTAAACTTTTTGAGCTTCAGTGTCTGCGCCTGTAAGCAAGACCCTCCCCAGCTGATGAAAGTCAGGTGACAACATGTGGGCGTGGATCTGGAGGTACACACACGCACACGCACACGCACACGCACGCACACACACACACACACACACACACACGCATGGACGTGCGTCCATGCCCACGCCTGCGTCCATGCCCACACATGCACCTTGGCTGTCACATAGCTTAGTTGTAGGAAGAAAACTCAGCACCATGATACATTCCTCGTGTCAATGGCTGGCTGCTTTCATCCTTTACGCTGCATTTTCTCAGTTATTTGTGCTGCCTCGAGGGCTGTTTGTAGGATTAATAATCCGTCATGGTCTGGCTGTGTAGCCAGACATGACCATGTAGCCATGTCTCATGTGAATCCAGAAGAGAGGCCGGATCTCAGCGACACATTTGCCCTTCCTAGGCCCTGTGCTCAGAAGACTCATAGACAGGAACATACCATCATTTTGGCTTGCATCAGAGAAAGCTTCCGGGGCCTGGTGAGATGGCCCAGCGGGTAAGAGCACTGGCTGCTCTTCTGAAGGTCCTGAGTTCAAATCCCATCAACCACACAGTAACTCACAACCAGCTGTAATGAGATATAATGCCCTCTTCTGGTGCGTCTGAAGTCAGCCACAGTGCACTTATTTATAATAATAAGTAAATCTTTGGCGGGTGCGATTGGCCGGAGCGAGCAGGGTTGACTGGAGAGAGCAGAGGTCCTAAATTCAATTCCCAACAACCAGATGAAGGCTCATGACCATCTGTACAGCTACAGTGTATACTCATATACATTAAATAAATAAATCTTAAAAAAAAAGAGAGAAAGCTTCCAACGAGATGGGCCTAACTTTGACCACAGGGTGGTTTGCTTTCTTGGATCATTCTGCCATGGGTGGGCAGGAGGTTTCTATTATATAGCTTAGTTCAAGGTAGGCCTTGAGTCCTTGTAATGCTCTGGGGTTGGGATTCTAGGTGTGCTTGACATCTGTCACAAGTTTCAAAACTCTGTGACTTTTGCTGTGCAACAATCCCACACTCCCTTACCCCCGCCACCCACAGGCAGGGCAAGGATGCCATGGTGTTAAAATGGCAGCTTGGGTTATTTCAGGACACAGAGCATCTCATGGAATGGTTGACCTGGCTGCCCTGGAGGCAACTTCCTATTCTGCCACTCTCAGCAGACCCCCTTTGTCATGCTCTGTGGACTTATGGGGTTCGTCTGTGGGCTCAAGTCTTCCCTGACACTGTTACTCCTTATTACCTTGTAATGAGTCAATAGCACTGCGACTTCATCTTCATAGAAAGCAGCCTGCCTCACCTGGCCCTGCCGCTTGCGTACCACTTCCTGTCTGGTCTCACTTGCTGGGGGCCCCTCTTTCTTTTTCCTTTTAAGGTTCAGTCCTTTGGGGAAAGGATTGTTCTCTTTGTTCTCAACGTCATTGTTTTTGGAAGACTGGAGAGAAGGCTGCACATCGATGACATGTTTTTCTTACCTCACCCTGCGAAGGAGCAAGCTAAGATTCTGTGGAAAGATGGAGCCGCGGTTGCATTTTACTCAGTCAAAATGAAAGGTGAGGGACACATGGCCTATGAGGTGGAGGGTGGGGTGGGCATCCCGGGTGTCTGCCCATCTCTGCAGACCCGCCCTTGGCACTGGCACTCTGTGAACTCTTCTGGCTTAGTAAACTTTTGTGTAAGTCACCCCAAGGCGTGGATTTCATTTTCGCATCTCTGTAAGCCTTATCCTGGGTTCCCAGGAAGAGTTTAATGCTTTTGTTTTTTTCCTTAATGTTGACAATTAGCTGTCAGGATAAATACTATTGCTGATAGCTGGCACGTGTTCAGGAAGCACCCCAGATGCCAAGACTTTCAGACATTACCTCAGAAGACAAGACAGAGAATTGGCCACAAACACAAGGTTAGGTTAGACAACAGCAACTTCCTTCTAGGGTCCTTGGCAAGCCTTAGGCGTTCAAGCATTGGGCTGCAGGTGTCTGTCTGTCCTTTCAGATAGCTGCTCTCTTTAATAGTCTTTTAAAAGGCAATCAACATCTGGCCTAGCCAGTTCCAGCATCACCGCCGCTGCCTTCTTATAAAGTTATTCTTTTTAAAAATTGCTTAAAAAATTCCAAGTGTTTATTTGGCAGGTGGGAGGAGGATTGGCAGAAGTGAGAGGGCCAGAGTATAACTTGTGCCAGTCTGGTCTGTTCTCTCCTTCCACCATGTAAATTCTGTGGATCAAACTCATGTCATCAGGCTTGCTTGGAAACACTCTGAGCAAGCTCACTGGCAAGAAAAGTATCAATTTTAGCAACAATTAAACTTCCCAGAAAATCCCCAAAGGATGTGCTATTTTTGGAGGTAAGTGTTCTTGGTGGATAAAGAAGGCTGATTTTTGTTTTGAACCATGTTCACATTGTGTGTGTGTGTGTGTGTGTGTGTGTGTGTGTGTGTGTTCGTGTTCTACTTGTCCAGGATGGGATGAAGTCCTTCTCTTCTTCCCTTTCTGTCTCCGCCTCTGTCTTCTATAATATGACTAGAGCCTCATGCTTTGTTAAGTGTCTGCTGAGGTCAGTTCTAGGTGCTTTGGCACATAGCTGTCTCAGTCGCGTCCCTTGGACGGTCACTAGCCCTGTGATCTCAGTGTCTTTATACCTTCTCAGGTTGTCATTTTCCTGGCTTGTTAGTTTCGGATAGATGGATGGGCCCAGAGAATAATTAAGATGAAGGGGAACCACTTAAAATTCATCTTCTCTAAAGCATGTTTCTGTCCTCATTTAAAAAAAAAACAAAAAACAAAACTAAATAGCCAAGCTTAACAGTGTAAGGGAATCATGTGCAGTTTGAATGCCTGCCCTTGTTGAACTAGTCCTGGGTCTCCTGTCAGAGACAGGATGTCTTAGGATATTGCTAGCTTCTATAGGACCAGTTTGATTGTTTCCTTTTTATTTTTTAAAGATTTATGGCTGGGCCATAAATCCATAACTCCAGTTCCAGATCAGATGCCCTCTCCTGACTTCCATGGTACCAGGCATATATGGTATACTTACACTTATGTAGGTGAACACTCATAAAGTAATTATTTTTTTTCTGAGACAAGGTTCCTCTGTGTAACACTCCTGGCTGTCCTGGAAGTCACTCTGTAGAGCAGGCTCACCTTGAACTCACAGAGGTCTGCCTGCCTCTGTCTTCTTAGGGCTCTGATTAGACCATGCCTGGTCTGTGCTACCATCTTAACTGCTTGTCTCTCCTCCCACTTCCTTGTTTATTTCACAGGACAGTTTGGAAATTATTGTTGCTAGGCCTTCACTTAAGGCTTGGTAGAACTCCATCTGGTTCTGAGCTTGTCTTTGCAGGTAGGCTTTTTACCGCTGCTTCAATACCATTGCTTGTTAATGTATTTGTTTAAATTGTTTACATCCTTTTGATTTGGGGAGGCTGTATGTGTTTAGGAATTTATTCATTTTTCCCCTAGATTTTCTAGTTTTCTGGCACATACGTTTTTAGTTTTCCCTAATGGTTCTCTGGATTTGTTGAAACCTGTAGTAACTTTCCTTTTCAGCTCTGCTTTCTATCAGCTGTGTGCTCCCTGGCTCTTTGTCTCTCTGTCTCCACTCCCCTACTCTTAATTCATTTGGCTACAGGCTTGTCAATCTTGTTTATTTTTATTTTTATTTTTTATTTTTAATAATCAACTTGTTGTGTGGTTGATGTTCTCTTAGACACCATTTTGCTGCTTTCTGCCTGGATATTTACTGCTGACTACTATTTGGGTTTAGATTATTCTTGTTTTTCTAGAACACTGAGGCGTGTCATCAGGCTATTTATTGAAATCTCTTTCTCTCTCTCTCTCTCTCTCTCTCTCTTTTTCTTTCTTGGCTTTTTGAGACAGGGTTTCAGGGTTTCTCTGTGTAACCCTGGCAGTCCTAGAACTCACTCTGTAGACCAGGCTGGCTTCGAATTCAGAAATCCACCTGCCTCTGCCTCCCAAGTGCTGGGATTAAAGTCGTGCGCCACCACTGCCTGGCTATTGAAATCTTTCTTGTTATTATAAACACTCATAGTTCTAAACGTTTTATTTTTATTTTTTTTAAGATCGCCTTAGCTGTATTCCAAAGGTTCTGGTGATAGTGGGGACTTTAAAATTTCCTCTCTGACTTCTTCAGTGACCCACTGGTCATTCAAGGACATAGTGTTTTATCTCCATGTTTTTGTATAGTTTTTTTTCCCCTAATATTGATTTCTATTTTCTTGCACAATGTTCTGATAAGATACAAAGCATCATTTAGATCCTTTTGTACTTGGTGAGGTTTCAATTGTAGCCGGAGTATCTGTTTTTTAAAAAAAAAGTTTCATGAGAATATGGGCTAAGACAAATATGTACTGTATACCTTATGGGTGAATATGTAGTGAATCTTGCAGGTGAATACGTACTGTATCTTACAGGTAGAATATTATGTAGCTGTCAGGTGACTTCAGTTGCTCTGTTCTGTAGTTTAACTCTTAAGATTTCTTTGTTGGCTTTTCAGTTAGATGCCCTCTTTTGAAGATAAACATAGGGTGTTGAAGTCACCCACTGTTACTGATAGTATCAGGGACCTGCTTGATCTCTATGTCTACTAACATTTGCATGTTGAATTGGGGGCTCTAATGTTTAGTGCATGTATTGGCAGTAAACTCTTGATGAATTGTCGCCTTTATTAGTATGTATGGCATTCTCTTTAGCTCTTCTGACTAACTTCGGTTTGAAATCTATTCATATTGTTGGAGACACGGCCTCATAAGTCCAGGATACCCTTCAACTTCCTTTGTAGCTGAGGGTGACCTTGAACTACTTCTTCTCCTGTCTCCCTGTCACAGTCATGCCTGAGCAGTATAGTACTTGCAAGTGAACCCAGTGCCTTGTGAGTGCGGGGTGAGCATTACGCCAGCTTAGCTAAATCTTCATCCTGAAAGTCTAGTTCTATCAGATACCAGAACAGCTATGCCAGCTTGTTTTCCGTTTCTGCTCACTTGATAGATTGTTTTTCATTCTTCGACTCTATCTATGGATATTTTTACCAGTGAGTTGTGTTTCTTGGAGACAACAGATGGTTGGATCTTGTTTTTTAATCCACTCAGCCAATCTGTACCTCTTTCGTGTTGACTCGAGGTCATTTACATTTAGAGTTATTAATAGCGGTGTTCGGATGACTGCTTTCCTCTCTTCTCTGTTAGCCTCAGGACTTTACTGCTTTGCTGGCTTGGCAGTGGTGGATTCCTTCCCAGCTCTTCTTAGTTTGTCTCTCCCTCTCATGAAGTTTATTCTTTCCTGTGTCCTTGTGATGGTGGGGGTTCTTTTTCTTCTAGAGTGCTGTTCTAGAGTCTTCTAAAGTGCTGTTGGGTGGCCATGAACTTCCCTGGTGTGGGCTTGTCTTAGGATGCCCTGATTTTCCCCTCCACTTTTAAAGACAACTTTGCTGGCGTTAGCAGTCTTGGTTAGCAGTTATTTATTTTCAGTTCTTGAAATACACCATTCCTTCTTCCCTGGCCTTTAGCATTGCTGTTAAGAGACCTGCTATTATCTAGATGTTTCTGCCTTTGTAGTAAGTTGGCATTTTTCCTGACGAACTTTTAATGTTTCTTTGTTCTAGAGGTTTGACACCTTGACTATATGTTGGGGTAGAGTTTTCTCAGGTCATATATATATGTGTGTGTATATATATATATGTATTTATGTATGTGTATATGTGTGTGTGTGTATATATATATATATATATATATGTATGTATGTATGTATGTATGTATGTAGTGGTGGTGGTGCTTTAAATGCCTCTGTGTTTGGATATGTATTTCTCTATATTTGGGAATTTTCTGCAATAATTTCACTGATGGGTCTCTGCCTTTAGTGTTTATGTTCTCTGGTGTGGTGGTTTGCATAGGTATGGCTCCAATAGACTGATGTGTTTAAATGCTTGGCCCATAGAGAGTGACACGATTAGGAGGTATGGCTTTGTTGGAGTAGCTGTGGCCTTTTTGGGAGAAGTGTGTCACTGTGGGGGTGGGCTTTGAGGTAGGTCTCCAATGCTCAGGCTCTGCCGAGTGAGACACAGGCTCTTCCTTGCTGCCTGTGGATCAAGGTGTAGGTCTTTCAGGTAACCTCTCTAGCATCATGTCTGCCCGGACACCACCATGCTTCTCATCATGATGATAATGGACTAAACCTATGAAACTGAAATAAGTGTTGCCTTGGGTTATGGTGTCTCCACCGTGTAAGCACCTCTCCCTTCCTCCACCTTTCTTACCTCTCTATTGCATATTCATTTGTTGTAGTGGCACTGTGACAATGTAACACAGTGTAACAGTGTGTATATGTGTCACAAACAGTTTAACATGCAAATATTCATTGCAACAAGTTATTGATCTGGTTCAGGCTTTCTTGTTTCTGATGCATCATAAATACTAGACTTGTCTTTTGATATCCTGCTGTTGCCCAGAGCCAAGTGATCTTGCTGCAAGGCAGAGTGTCCTGGGGTAGGTTCCGTGTGAGTTCCAGGCTGCTGCTGACCTCCTTGCCTCCCCAAGGCTCAGGGCTCAATCTTTGTGTGTGTGACCTGCAGGCAGCACCACTACCCATCTCCCCTTACTTCTTCCCTTTGTCTCCCAGCAGAGCAAGCAGCATGGGCTGCAGCCTCAGCAGGACCTAGGACCGGCCCTATTCGTTGATGACACGTGGTTTTGCAGGACGAGCTCTTTCATGTGCTCCAGCAGCCTGTAGCTGGAGTAGATGTTGGAGTGAACCAACTCAAGACACTGCATCTGGGCCTGGGTGGCAGCAGAGTTGGTCAGCCCCACGCAAGGCTATCTCTGTGGTTTTTTTGTTTGTTTTTGTTTTTTGTTTTATTTAATTCATTGATCTTTTTATTTTCCAACATTTCTATTTCCCCCCCAACTCTTAACTTCCTTGTAGAATTGTCTTCCCTTTTCCATCCATATTGCTGTTTTCTTATGTCTGTTACTGCCTTTTTCTGCTATGTTGCTGATTTTCCTTTCTAGATCCTCGATTGTGTTTATTTGCTTGCTTATATCTTCATTTACATTATTGATCATTGTCTTAGTCAGAGTTTCTATTCCTGCACAAACATCATGACCAAGAAGCAAGTTGGAGAGGAAAGGGTTTATTCAGCTTACACTTCCACATTGCTGTTCATCACTAAAGGAAGCCAGGACTGGAACTCAAGCAGGTCAGGATACAGGAGCTGATGCAGAGGCCATGGAGGGATGTTCCTTACTGGCTTGCTTCCCCTGGCTTGCTCAGCCTGCTCTATTATAGATCCAAGACTACCAGCCCAGAGATGGCACCACCCACAAGGGGCCTTTCCCGCTTGATCACTAATTGAGGAAATGCCTTACAGTTGGATCTCGTGGAGGCATTTCCTCAACTGAAGCTCCTTTCTCTGTGATAACTGCAGCTTGTGTCAAGTTGACACAAAACTAGCCAGTACAATCATTTTTACCAGAAAACTTGAGAAATCATTACCCAACTGTAGGGATTCCATATTCCATATGCATTTTTCTTGTATTTATGCATTTAATGTGTATGAGTACACTGTAGCTGTCTTCAGACACACCAGAAGAAGGCTTCAGATCCCGTTACAGATGGTTATGAGCCACTACCTGGTGGCTGGGAATTGAACCTTTGGAAGAGCAGTCAGTGCTGTTAACCACTGAGCCATCTCTCCAGCCCTCCATATGCATCTTGATTTGAAATGTTTTGGGTTTTTTTTTTGTTATAAGCCTAACGGTATTGATATATGATTTTATAAACTAGTAATACCTTTAACATATAGTAAGAAAAGAGTATATGACTCAAATCTGCTAACTCTCACTGTTCCCACTTTCTTTTCTATCTTCTGCTGGCTCTGGTTTCTTCCTGGTGCCATTTTCCTTCAGGCTAAACTACTTTCTTCAGTGTTTCTTGTAGTACAGTTCTGCCAACAACAAGTTCTGTGATTTTGTTCATCGAAGTATGTTTTCATTTCCCATTCGTGCTGGAAACAGCTAATCTGGATAAATCTGGCCTATGGGTGACTTAACTTCCTGTTTGTATTTTGTGGGGTTTATTGTGTTTCTTAAATCTGTTAATATTCACTGCCATTTTGTCATTTGCTTTTTGAGTCAGGGTGCCACTTTGTGATCCTGGCTGTCCTGGAACTCACTATGTAGATCAGGCTAGCCTCCCACCCACCCACCTCTGTCTCCTTAATTCTGGGGTTACAGATGTGCACCACCATGTCCAAACCACCTTTTTGCCACTTATGGAGAATTTTTCTCCATGACTTTTTCATATACTTTTATTGTATTTTCTCCTTTTTTTTGGGACTCCAATTATATCAGTATTACAGTGCTTCATAATGTTTTTCAAGTCTCTGAGAGTCTCTTTTTCTTTGGTTGTTTTTCTGAGATCAAGTCTTTTGCAAGCCAGGCTGGCCTCAAACTTGATATGTAGCTGTCTTAGTTCCTTCTCTATTGCCATCAAGAGATACCGTGACCAAGGAAACTTAGTAACAAAGTCATTTAATTGCGGGGTCGCTTATAGCTTCAGTGGGTGAGTCTATGAGCATCATGGCAGGGAAGAGGCAGGTAGGCATGGCACTGAGATGGTAGCTGAGAGATTACATCTGATCCAGAGGCATGAGGCAGAGAGAGAGAGAGAGAGAGAGAGAGAGAGAGAGAGAGAGAGAGAGAGAGAGAGAGATCTGGCACAGGGTTTTGAAGCCTTAAAGCCCATTCCCAATGGCATACCCTCCTCCAAAAGGCGACACCTCCTAGTCCTTCCCAAAGAGTTCCACCATATATTTAAGCACTTAAATATATGAGCCTATGGAGGACATTGTCATTCACCCCACCACAGTAGTCAAGGTTGGCCTTGAACTTCTGCTCCCCCTGTCGCCATCTCTAAAGTACTGGGATTATAGATATATACTACCACACTATCATTCTTGGCTCTGAAATTTTATTTTCATTTAAACATTTTTCTGTCTTATTTAGTTAGATATTTCTATTGCTCTGTATCAGTTCTATCCCCTCAATATACTGTGCAGACCATTGATAAGTTTAGTCATATTCAATTTTAGAATTTCAGGTATTAGTAACAGTTTTATATTTTAGTAGAGATTTTAAATCAATTTATTGATTGACTATTTTCTTTATTAATTTTATGAATTAAACTAATTACCTTAATTGAACATATTTATGAAGTTGCTTAAAAGCCTCCCCTCCTTTCCCCCCTGCTAATGTCTCTTTTAAATCAGTTATGTTGAATAGCTACTTTTTCTAAGTATGGGTCACACTTTTCAGTTTCTTTGCCTGTTTAGTAATTTTTGGCTGCAAACCAGTCACTGAAAATATGTTGTGGGTGCTGGAGAGATGTCTCAGTGGTTGAAAGCATGCACTACTTTTGCAGATGACCTGAGTTCATTTTCAGCACCCAGATCGTATGGCTCACAGCCATCTGAATTCAGCTCTAGGGGAATCAGATGTCACTGGCCTCCATGGATACCTGCTATCATGTGTACATACCCAATCACAGACGCAGACGCAGTCATAGACACAGACACACAAACAGACACAGACACACACACTTTGGAAATTAATATTAGAAAAGAAGATATATTGTGTGAGTCGTCTTTGTGTTGCTTGGAGACCTTTGGATTTGCTCCAGGAGACATTTAACTTACACGGGAAGCTTTGGCTCCTCAGTGCTATGCAGCTGCTGACATCTGTCTGTGTGGCTTCCTATGACTGCTGCTTTAGCCTCGACTTGTTGAGTTCCCCCCTTTGCCTAGTAGTCAAAGATGAGCTGCAGATGTGGCTAGACTTTCATCACTATGACGTCTTGACTCTGATCCTTCAAACTGAATAGGCCTTACCTTTCGTCAAGAAACTACCATAAAGCCAGGTCAGTGGCATGAGTCAACAGTCATAACACATAGGCGGCTGAGGCAGGATGGCTGAAAGTTTGAGGCCAACCTGAGCAATTTGGCAATGCAGTGTCTCAACAAAACAAAACAAAACAAAACAGCCCCTTCAAAGTCCCATAGATCTCTGAGGACCAGGTATCTATCACAAGGACTCCTGGGAGCCAGTGTGACCACACTCAGATCACAGCAATGCTAAGCAATAATACAGGGGGTTAACCAACTATCAGAAGAGCGTTTCAAACCTGGGAAGGGTTGTGGATTCTTGGCTTCTCTCTGGGGCTGGCCACAGGGTCAGATAATGTTGGATTTTACTGTGTTGACATTTTATAGTGCTTCTCGGCACAGTTTCTCCTCATTAGTTTAGGTCCCTGTGATCAGAACCTCTTAGTTTAGCTTAGGTCCCCCTGAAAGTTAGAATTTTACTGCATGAGCATACGAAAACAAACAAATTCCCTCCAGAGAGGACCAGGGGCCTGGCTCTAGCTACCTAAGACTGTGCAGACCACCCCCAACATTGTGGCGATTTTACTTTGAGTTTTTTTTTTTTTGACTCTACGACACACTGTGACAATATATGTTCAGTGGAAACTATAATGTGAATTTTGATCATCTTCTGGATATAGTGATGTGTGGCTCCTTACATTCCTCTTCCACCATACTGGGCAGAAGCAACAAACTGTTGTGCCAATGGAGCATGCTGCTTTGAAAGCACCAGGTAACTCTCTGCAGGTTTCTGTGTTGTGCTGTTTGGGAGGCTAGGCACCTTGAGAATCTTCTCAGTTGTCTATGTCTGTCTGTCTGTCTGTGTCTGTCCATCTGTGTCTCTTCTCTTCTCTTCTCTCTTCTCTTCTCTTCTCTTCTCTTCTCTTCTCTTCTCTTCTCTTCTCTTCTCTCTCTCTCTCCTTTTCTCTCTCTCTCTCTCTCACATCTTTCTCTCATGCACACAAGCCTTTAAATATAATTTGGAAGATGAACAAATAAAAACTCTGGGCTTTATAGTATTGCCAGTTTTAATCCTTGTACGGTAAAAACGAAGTAAGTCGCAGTTCCCAGTTCCCTCAGCTGCCCCCACTTCACACAATCCCTCTGGAGTCAGCCCACTTCTGTTCTTGTTACCCATGTCTTGGCAACCACTGCTTACCTTCCCATCACTGTAGTTTCTGAGTTTTGTGATTTTTGTCTTTTTAAGACGATCATGGAAGTGGAACTGTGCATCATTTAGCTTTTCGAGACTGGGTTCTTCTGCTCAGCATCATGCCTTTGAGATTTTCCTCATACAACCCGGGTATCATAGACTGTGCCTCTTTATTCCCAAGGAGCATGGTGAGTTATCAAACAAATGAGTGCCTTTGTATAGGATGAATGGACATTTTCCGGTGGACTTCTCATTGGAGGCAGTTTGCCAATAGGCTGGTTTTCATTTCTTAGTTGGTTTGGGGGTTCTGTGATTGGTTTCCTTACAGAATAGTGACACGTTAGTCATTTTACTACTTCATGGCCAGAATTTCCCCTAAATAATAAAAAATAGTGGGTTTTACTTTAACTTTTACTCTCAAACCACCAGTCCCCAAGGCTGTTAGCATTTAAGGGAAGAAAGTACTGACTGTATTGTGGAGTGGGGCATAGATCAATTTAAGAAAGAACTTGTAAGTATTACATGTGCAAGAATCTACAAAGAACAAACTTGTCTCCAAGATTCCTAACAACCCAGTGAGAATGAAAACCATGGGAACAGGAGTGTCAACTACAAATGTTAAACAGGATGGTTAGGAACTTGGACAACCTGGGAGGCCATGAGGATGGCCTCACTTCAGCCCTTTTTGTGACTGAGACCTTATGTGTCAACCTTCTCAAGATATTCAGGACCATAGTCACCTCCTACATTGTGGCCCTTTGAGGCAGGAGTCCCTTGCCTTCTGGACTTTTGTGGCCATCATTATTTTTCAATAAAGTTTTATTGGTACACAGGTACTCAAATGACTGCTTTTACCTCAGAGTCTAGGCATTGCAACTGAAACCTGAATCCCAAAGGCTAAAGTTTTTTTAATCTCATCCTTACAGAAACATTTTGTTGACCTCTGTCCTAGAGAATACATTGTAAACATTTCCTATGAAAACAAAACAATTTAATTAAAATTGTATTAGTGGAATTCAGGAGCGTTTAGAGTTTTGGCTGCCATCTTAATAGCTGCTTAAGTGCCCTGGGCTCCAAGGCTTCTGTCTTAATCTTGTAGAGTGGCCCCAGGAGAGACCCAATAGCATGATTATAACTAAAAGATTGTGCTAACAATTAGCAAAAGCCAGCCTGCTTAGCCATTTCTGTTTTAGATCTCTGGTTCAGGAGTATCCCCATGTCTTCATTATCTGCCTTCAGGCTCTTTGATTGGCAAATCATCTAAATTTGGTTATTTCCAGCCATTTCTTTTAATGTTCCACAGAACAGCAGCCATCCTCAGTGTATTTTCTCCCGGGATTTTCAGGACAAGATCTATGTGGGTTTTTGACTCACCCCTAAGGTCTGGGCTGCTAATGGACTCTCCATTTGGCTATTTTGTACCTATCAGGCCACACCAGAACTCTCTGTCCCATTGTGATTCTCAGAAACTGTTGGGCAGGGTAGTTAACTGTCTCTGCCTTTCTACTTACCTTTTAAATCTTCTAGAAAAACTTCTTGTCTGGAGAAGACAGTTTCTTCTGTTATTTGTTGAATGCCTATTCCTGGCTTTCCTTGTGGCCCACCTGTGATTTCTCATTCAGGCATTCTGAGAAGTGACACATGCATACATAATACATACATACGGGAGCACGCACACACACAAACACCTTCCTTCCTTTTTCTTTTTTTTTTTTTTTTTAAAGACTCTCTGGGTAGCCTTAGCTATCCCAGAACTCTCTCTGTAGACCAGGTTGGCCACGAAACAAAAGATCCTTCTGCCTGTGCCTCCCGAGTGTTGGGATTAAAGGCATGAGCCACCACCACCAATCATACCTTGCTTTTTTTTTTTTTTAAAGATTTATTTATTTATTTTATGTATATGAGTATAGCATTGCTCTTCAGACACACCAGAAGAGGGCGTCAACTCCCATTGCAGATGGTTGTGAGCCACAATGTGGTTGCTGGGAATTGAACTCAGGACCTCTGGAAGAGCAGTCAGTGCTCTTAACTGCTGAGCCATCTCTCCAACCCAAGATTTACTTATTTATTTTATGTATGTGAATACACTGTAACTGTCTTTAGACACACCAGAAGAGGGCATCAGCTCCCATTATAGATGGTTGTGAGTCACCATGTGGTTGCTGGGAATTGAACTCAGTACCTCTGGAAGAGCAGTCAGTGCTCTTAACCACTGAGCCATCTCTCCTGCCCCATACCTTGCTTTAATTAATCCCTTTCCTCATTCTTGTTGGACATCGTTGTCCAAACAGCCTCCTGGCTTTGTGTTAGTTCCTCTTTGGTGAGTCTTCTCTGCTCTTCTCAAAGGCTCTGTCTCAGGTCTGCCCATGCTGTCGGAGGGAAGACTTCTGATTGTGTGTGGTGCGGGGCTGTGTTTCCATCATTTCATTACAGGACCCACGAGCTTATGCATTTCCTTTACAGAAATCTGGTGCCCTTATGATCCAGCCATCTGTGGTGACCTAAATTAACTTTGTCTATACTGTTGAATATTAGGTGTTTATATTCATTTGTGTGTTTTTCTTTGATATTCAAATGATTTATCCAATATTTTTCCCTGTTGTTGACTATCTTTTTTAATTCCTTGGAATGTCTTATTGCATATAGCTTTCTGTTCCTTGGGAGCTGTTTTTTTTTTTTGCAAATTTGGTAGAACATATCTCTAAAATTACCTGAGTCTTGTGATTTTTCGTTAAGTGTCGGAGGGTTTTAAGCTATTGATGTAATGTTTTAATGCTTGTAGCGTATTTTAGTCTCTCTCTTTCCGTTTAGTCAGTTTTGTTAGGTTGTGTTGTCCTTAGAGATGTTTATTTTTGATTTATTGGCATGTTCTCCTATTTTAAAAATTTCTGTGGCACCTCTAGTGATGTTGATGCAGGACTTTTTAGTTCATTAAAAAAAAAGATTTATTTATTATATTTACTGTAGCTGTCTTCAGACACCCCCAGAAGGGGGCATCTGATCTCATTACTGATGGTTGTGAGCCACCATGTGGTTGCTGGGATTTGAACTCAGGAACTTCAGAAGAGCAGTCAGTGCTCTTATCTGCTGAGCCATCTCTCCAGCCCCGATGCACAATTTTTGAGAGCAGCAGGCTATTTCATCGCCTATTTGTACATTTCCCAAGGATAAAAGATACTAGACACTCACTGTGGTCAAAGATCATTGTCACATCAAAGGTGACTAAAGTTGTTTGAAATATGCAAGGTGGAAGCAGGCATTATTAAGAGTGTGAAAATAAGGAAAAATGAGAGAAATCCTGGAGAATGGGAGGGGTTTCCCAAAGAGGAAAAATCCCTGAATGCCGTCATGTAGGGGTTTTATTGGGCTATGGCAGAAACTGGACAATATTCGGACTGGCCAATTCTCTGGGCTATATTGAGCAATGCCTAGGGAAGGCCCACTCACTCCATGTCTGTACCCCTAGCCCAACCATGTCTGTGATTGTGCATTATTTATATACTGTCTACCCATTAGGGGACATTGAAGCCCCTGCTGTCTACCTCTGACTAAGTTGGTAGGTATTGATCTTGATTGTCAGTAGCTGATGCTATTAACTGCCTTTGACCTTTAGGGTGTCTTGATAGGTGTCAATTAGATTGCTCTTTTCTTTTCTTTTTTCTTTTCTTTTCTTTTTTTCTTTTTTCTTTTTTCAGTATAGAATAGAGTTTATTCAGGGCATGGGGAGGGGAATTAAGAGAGTAGTAGAGGCAGAGAAAGGCAGAGAGAGGCAGAGAGTAGAGAAGTAGAGGCCGGCCATGACCACCTGGCGAGAGCAGGGAAGGGAAGGGGAGCAAGAGGGAGCAGAGAGAGAGGCAAGAGCTTTCTTTTTTTTCTCCTTTTTTCCCCCAGTTTGTTGTTGTTGTTTTTGTTATTCCTGTTGTTTGGGATTTTGTCTGTTCTTTGTTTTTTCTTTTTTTTCCCTTAGGATTTGTTTATTCTATGTATATGAGTACATTGTGGTTCTCCTTGGACACACCAGAGGAGGGCATCAGATCTATTACAGATGGTTGTAAACCACCATGTGGTTGCTGGGATTTGAACTCAGGACCTCTGGAAGAAGAGCCAGTGCTCTTAGCTGCTGAGCCACCCCTCCAGCCCTGTTCTTTTTTTTTTTTTTTAAATCTTCACATGTATATGACCAGCTGGCAGCCTTACCATGACATAGAGTTAACTCTGTCAGAGCCACCAATATACAGCTACAGTGTTCTTGGTTATGTCCTTGTCTGTGGCATTGTCTTTGTCCCAAAATGGAAGCAGGTTTGTCCGAAGCCATTTTTACTTGTAAGTTAGTCTGTTATCATTGGTTGCATTAGAAGCAAGGATAGGTAAAAGAGCAATACGTTGTATCAAGCATGCATTCCCGAGGGAGGCTCGTGGAAGCTGGCCACCAGGCCCACCAAGTTCTCCTGGCTTCTTAGGGCCTGTCTGTTTGTCTTGGCAGGTCTGGTTGGCTATCTCCCATTCACTGTACGCTTCTTCTCATTCTTAGGGCTGGCTTCACTGTTCCAACCCTAACATCCTTTCCACTGCAACCTGTGTGAGGAGCTTGTAGTTTTCAGGATGGATCCTTTCTTCGTACTACCCACAAGGATCTGGCTTCTGCATCAATATCTCTATTTTAATTCCTCATAAACTCTATGTATTGTTTATTTCTCTTTGTTAACTTTGGTATCTTTAAAATAAGAAAAAGAAAACCCAACATAACTCTCTCTTCTTTGTCTCTGCTCTCTGTCTCATTAACTTGGTGTGTGTGCAGCAAGTGTCTCTGCAGATATACACCTTTAAGTATTATGGTCCCTCACTCTCCACCTTATTCCCTTAAGACAGGGTCTCTCAATGAACTGGAAGGTAGGCTGGTGGGCTGTAGGCCCAGTGATCTTCCTGTCTATCTAAGTTTTTCATATCTGGATTTGTTTTTACATGGTTGCTGGGGATTTGAACTCAGCTTCTCCTGCTTGCACACAAGTGGTCTTATTGAGTTGTCCAGTCTTCTCCCTTTTGGATGATTTCTGCTCCTTTCGGTGATCATACTGTAAAATAGATACAGTGGATGAAACCATTAATGGGGTTTCTCCCAACATTGTCCTTCATCTTTCTATCCTAGTGATGAGCAGAGAGGCAGTTTACTGCAGGCATCTTATTTCTTCAGCTCACAGTTGCAATGGAGTTCTAGGAAAATAGCTTGGTAATCCTTTTACATCCTGGACCTTACTTGACCGTTTTGAAGCTATGATTATCCTTTAGAAAGCACTGGTTGGGTGATTTGGCTTCTTTTTCCTCAGAAGTTGATTTTGAGAAGTTTACAGAAGCATTGGAAAGACAGTTAGAAAGGTCCTCTGTGCCCTGTAGACACATGCCCTCCCTAATATCTGTGTCTATGTAATCATAGTATAGTGTTCAAGATGAAGGCATCACCCTTGGTTGATTTTCTATCAGTGTCTGTTTTCTCTTCTGAGATCAAGAGAACATTCAACACCTGCAACCCCCCGTCAGCTCTCCCGAGCCTCCTCTATTCTGTGCTGGTGGGTTCCTCTTGTATTTCAGCAGCTGGGCTTTGGAGGAGGTCTGGCCAGTGGTGAGAACAGACTCTCAGCTTCAGTGAGACAGCTTTTTTTTTTTTTTTTTTTTTTTATGCTGGGAGTGGGGGGTGATGGGTGAGGGGAAACAAAGGCTGTTTAAGCCTTTGGGAGGTATGTAGGGCTATTGGGGTGAGAATATATCATTGGCCTGGGTCAGGACACTAGGGCTGCCTCATTTGCATAAGGAGGAATTCCAGGCGCTGCTGGACATGATGTTATAAGGGCAGAGGAAGTTTAACTTGGCTGCCGGTCTATGTGACCTCCTCTAGGGGGCAAAGGCACAGGGCTCTGTGCGCCGGGAATCTCAGGCCCAGGGAGGCAGGGAGTGGTCCTACTCCTCCCAACCTCAGGATGAGATTTCTGGGATTTGGATAGGCCTCAACCCCACTCTCGCCCTAGGCCTGCTTCCCATGGGTCCCTGGCTTCACCGTTCCTGATGATTATGGGTTATGGATTGGGAGATGTAGAGTAACCGTGTCACGTGTTGGAGCCTATGGTGTATGGCATGAACATCAGGACTGGTGCTAAACTAACACTGATCCATGCCTGAGTTAAGGGTGGGGAGAGGGACATTGATCACTGCCTGCCGTTGTGACAGAGCACTGTGAAGATGCCTTGGAAGGAGGAAAGGTTAATTTTGGCTCACAATTGCATGGTCATCCTGGTCATCCATTGCTTTTAGCCTCAGATAAAGCAGACTGTCAGGATGTAGGGAGGAGAGTGGAGGCCAGATTGCAATGATCACGTGGTTACGAGCTACTCACACTTGACAGCCTGGAAGCAGAAAAAGAGGGATATGAAGGGCCAGGGGCAAGCAGACGCTTTCAGGAGACCCTTTCCATGACCCCTGTCCTCCATTTAAGTCCCATCTCCCCGTGCTGGGTCAATCCATTGATTATCTCAGAGTCCTCACGTTGATCCAGTAGTTTTGCCACAGCTGGAACCACCAGCGGTAGAGCAGACCTTCCACACCAAGCTTTATGGGAGACACACAGGCTGCTGTGATTTTACCACATCACAGTCGCCATCTTCCTTTTCACACGTATTTGTCATGATCTTTCATTTCTAAAAATGTCTTTACACATTTGTCTGTGCGGGCATGCATGCGTGTTCATGTGCATGGGTGGAGGGGGGCACTTGGGCCTGTGCCACAGTAAGGATATGACAGTCAGAGGACTACTCACTTAATGTACCTGTGTACAGGGACACGTCATTTTACATACTTACGAGGTGCAGGCTGATTACTTGAGATGGGTTATGATCAAGTCTGGGTAACTAATCTCTGCAAAAATCTGCCATTTTGTGTTGAGCGCTATCTATCAAGCTTCTCCCTTGTTGTTTGAAACACACACAGCTGCAAACTGTACCTACCTTATTGTACGCATGCTCTCACTGTGTCCTTATAGGTAATTTTTTTATTGCAGTATAAATTTATATCTTATAAAGCTTGCCTAAACTAAGGGTAAATATTAGAGAGAGGGCTACGTGACTATCACCCAAACTCAGTGTTAGGACATCCCTGTTACTAGTGGATGCTGCCTGCCTGCCACGTGTCGCCGTCTCAGTCCTAAGCAGAGCTGAGTTGCCTCCTGCCCTGCCAATTAGCACGTACCAGGTGCTGTACCAGTCATATTCTCAATTAGCGCAGAGTCTTGGAGCTCCTGCAGACCAAGGCGTGCTTATGTTTCTGTTTCTTGCCACATGGTTCTGTGAATCTATTGGCTGAGGAGTTGTTTCCCTTGTACTACAGTGACTAGGGCGGCTGTAAACGTTCTCTTTCTTGTTTGCGTGGTGGTATTTTTCTTCCTCTTGGGTAGGCTCTTAGGAGAACAATAGCTGGGTCATTTGGCAAGATTATGTCTAACGTTTAAGGAACTGCCAAATGGCCGAGCAGTCTGGCTGCGCCATCGAACACTTCCATCAACCACATACGAGGGTTCCGATTTCCGCACGTCCTTCTCGTCACTCTCTAGTGCCCATCCTTTTGGTTCTAGCTGTCCTAGCCTGGGATGGCAGTTAGCTGTGGGTTTACCGTCCATTTCTTTAATTATGAGTGATGTTAGCTGGTTTCCACCCATGGTCATGTGCATCTTCTTTAAGGAAAGATTTGTTCAAGTCTTTTGTGCAATTTTAATGAGACTATTTATCTTATTTTTATTGAATTGTAAGAGCACTTTATTCTGGTTCGCAGTAAGCCTTTTTTTTTTTTTAATGAGAAATGTGATTTGTAAACATTTCTGTTGACAGTCTATGCTTGGCCTTTTGTTTTTCTTAATAGTCTTTTGAAGCAAAAAAATTTTAAATTTCTTGAGAAGTTGGAGTTGCTGTGCTCTGTTGCTTTGTTGCTGAATCTTGTGATGACCTTTTTTTTTTTCCTGTTTTCCTTGCTAAAAGCTTTAAACGTTTCTCTCTTATCCCTGTATCTGTGATGTTTTGAATTTGTTTTTGTAAATGATATAAAAAAAGATTCCAATTTCAGTTAAAAACAAACAAACAAACAAGCAAACAACTAGTATACTTTTTAAAGTAACACTCCTTTTTGGTGGGCTCAACACAAGGCTTAGCATCCTGAGCCCTGTCTTCAGCTTCCGGTACATTAAATCAGGGATTTTAGAGCAGGTTTAGGCGAATAGAAAAAGATTGAGGCAAAATGCGGGTTTTCTGTGCAGTTTGCTCTGTGTTCTAGTTTTTCTTCTATTGCTGTGATAAATTATGTGATTGGGAGCAACTTTGGGAAAGAAGGTTTATTTCGTGTTACGCTTCCAGGTAATGTAGGGAAGTCAAGGCAGCAGGAATTGAAGCTTGGGGTGGTGGGTGGTGGGTGGTGGGTAAGGGGGAAGGTGGTTCTACTTTCTGGTTTGCCTCTTTCTGGTTTGCCTCTCATGTTCTCTGCTTAGCCTGTTTTTATTGTTATTTTTTCTATAGCACCCAGGATCTCCTGCCCAGGTGTAACACCACCCACAGTGGGCTGCCCCTCCCCCATCAATCATTAATCAAGAGAATGCCCCATTGACACGCTCACAGGCCAACCTAATGCAGGCAGTCCCTCAACTGAGAGCCCCTCTTTCCAAGCGACTCTAGTTTTTGCCAGACTGACAAAAAGTGGCCAGCACAGTGTGATTGTATGAATTTGGTCCACGAGTCAACATGGATGTACGCCTTAGTTTGCTTGGACTTTCACAAAAGACCCAACCCTTAGATATAAACAACAGGAATTTATTTTCACCTAGTTCACCTGGAGGCTCAAAGTCTAGGTTGCAGGTGTCAGCCAGTCTGTTCTCTCTTGAGGCCTTTCCTTGGTTAGCATGTAGCCACTTTCTCACTGTATAGCTATGCACATTTCTCTTGGTTGTATTTCTTTGTCGTCTTTGGCAGCCATATTGGATAAGGGCAAAGCATAATAGCCTCAGATGAACCCTACTCTATCTTTTAAAAGCATTTTACTAAAATATAGTCATTCTGAAGGGTTTGGAACATTAGGGGGACACAAGTCAGCCCATAGATCACATTGTTGCTAAGACAGAGGCCAAGAGAAATGTGCATAGCTATACAGTGAGAAAGTGGCTGTACATGAGGACATGTATTGGACACTCTGTGTATCTAGACAAATGTTTAATGGTCTGTAGTACCTAGGTTAGTATGTGTCCTGAGTAGCCTCGGTGGTGTTCCAACCTGGCAGCTGCCATCATTTATCACTTCTGCAAACTGGCCTTTTCCAGAATATCTGGCAACTGTAATCAGAACACTTGCCTGTTCGTAAGAGTTCTTCCTCCACTAGTAACGGGCTGCCAGCAACGAGCAACACAGTTTGTGTTGTGTCAAATCATCCCACTGTTATTTGTGGCAAAAAACCCAATTCTCTACCCACATAATTGGTACTAACCTGTGTTGATCGACACAGAAGAGTTGATTTCTGGGTCTGGCAAGGTGGTTCAGTGGGTGAAAGCACTTGCTGCCAAGTCTGATAGCCCAAGATCTAACCCCAAACTCATGTGCTAGGAGAGAACTCTGAGTCCTAGAAGTTGTTCTTTGAACTTAACACACCTATCATTACACACGTGTGCATTCTTACATGTGCTTTCTCTCTGCGTCTCTCTCTCCCCCTGTTTGCCATTGATCTGTAGTTCTTTGTGGCAGTGTCACACGGGTCCCCTGACACAGCCCTGAAATGGGCTTTCCTAGATTGCCAGCTCTGTTCCTTTCCAAGCAATGCTGTCTCTCCAGGAAACTCTGCATTTCACGTGACACTTAGACTCAGCTTCTCAGTGGCTACCAAAAACCTGCTGGGGTTTTGCTAGGGCTGGCTTTGAACTTACAGAATGATGGTGGAAAGTATAATGGGGGAAAACACCTTTTGAGTCCTCTGATCCATCAACATGATCTTTCTCCTGATTTATCTCGACCCCGAGTTTCATTCAATGATTTACACTTTCATTTTCAAGACCTGGACTTTCATTTGCTCAGTGTATTCCTAAGCATTTTCTTCTCTTTAATTCTATGGTGAATGGAGTTGCATCTCTATTTAAATTTAAACCTTCTTAGTTCCAGGAGATTTCATACTAGGCTAACATTGTTCTCGTCAAATAGAAACCGGAGCTGTAAATTTCCAAACAGACTGGTATCTTTTCAAGCCCGTTGAAAGGAGAAATCTCAACTGTTTTTTTTTTTTAAACAACTACTGCCTTAACTGAACGGAGCTTTCTTGTTGGGTATAGACCATACACTCATTCATAAGAGAGTAATTTCATGTAGTTACAGATTCTTTTGTTTGCCACTTCGGGCTGTGCTTAGCTGGATGGTTTTCTAGTCTTGGTGAGTTTTCTATGTGAGCTAGGTAACCTGCTTCTGCTTCTTGGGCTAGCTAGAGGTAGGCTGGGACTAGCAGGGCTCTGAGCCACATTTCTTTCAGGGTAACAGGTTGGTTTACACTTGCTTTTGCGATGGAGGTAGGTATCTGAGAGAATTGGAGACTCACTGGACTCCATGGGACCCGGGCTCTGTTAGTCCATCATTTATCCCTCTGCCTCGTTCTGTTGCTATAGTGAGTCACAGGCTGGACTAGACCAGATGGGGGAACAAATCCCGTTTCTTGATGGAAATAGCTTTAAAATCACACACAAGTTGGGTGGACACAGGAAGGGAATCATTATGGCCACGGACACAATGTTACCTAGTATGGTGTATCTTGCAATTCAGCCCATCTACTCAGACCCGAATTTTTCCTTTTCAGGGAAGGTTGGGAAGTCATTCAGGAAGTCATCCAGGGGGACCTTTCTGAGCCTGAGGAATAGTTTCACTTTTAAAAGGTGCAGATGGTCCCCGACTCACCACGATGCCCCCTAGGGTTCTTCAGTTTTATAGTAGTGTAGCCAATACACACTCAGTACTCCTGTTTCTGAATCTTGTCAGTAGGGGGTGAGATGACAGCCATGTGGATGGTAACATTGGGGACAGTACAGTTACAGTCAAGATGGAATCTGGCGTCTTCTGCTCTGATGCAGCCGCCGTTCATGCTTCGCAGGAAACAAGTGTGGTTCATGAGTTTTGGAGGGCCACACATTTGACCTGGATTGGACACCACAAGCCTCTGTTGAAGTAATTGCCAGTGACTGTGGTTAGAACCTGGAGGTCTGGGTGAGTCAGAATCCAGCCCGGGAAACAGCAGTGCATCTCTTGCTTTCCCGCAGGCAGCCTCTGTGGTGATGGTACCGGCACATGCTACCTGCTGCCTGTCTTGGACACCGTGTTTGTGAGGAGGAAGAACCGTTGCCAAGGCCTGGGGACAGCCATGCTGAGGGACTTCTGTGACACCTTTCAAGGAGACGAAGCTCTGGGTATCAGTTGTCCGATATCTCCTGCAATGTACAGAGGTAACCTCCACCTTGTGTCCTCTGTGAGCATTTGAGTGATACTGACCGCTAACACCTGTGGCCTGAGGCGACGCTGAGCAGAGGAGTCTCAGGAGTTCTCTGGGTAGATGTAGGCTGAGGCTTCTCCTTCCCACAGCTGTGGTCCCTCAGCTAACCACAGACTTCATGTTCGATTTGCAAAGGGGACCTTTCTGAGCCTGAGGAATAGTTTCACTTTTAAAAGGTGCAGATGGTCCCTGACTCACCACGATGCCCCCTAGGGTTCTTCAGTTTTATAGTAGTGTAGCCAGTACACACTCAGTAGAGACCATATTCACATTTAGAGTTTTGATATTGTCTTAGGGTTTTATTGCTTTAAAGAGACACCGTGACCGAGGCATTTCTTATAAGGGCAAACATTTCATTGGGATTGGCTTACAGTTTCAGAGGCTCACTCCATTATCATCATGGCAGGAAGCATGGCATTGTGCAGGCAGACGCGGTGCTGGAGGAGCCAAGAGTTCTACATCTTGATCCAGCTAGGAGGAGACTACTCTTTTACACAGGGCGGAGCTTGAGCACTAGGGGCCCTCAAAGCCCGCCTACACAGCGACACACTTCCTCCAATAAGGCCACACCTCCTACTAGTGCCACTTCCAGTGGGCCAAGCATATTCAAACCACCACAGATGTTTTCCCAGGCTCGTGATAAGTGCTCCCGCACAGTCTGAAGAGTGGCAAAAGTCAGGGTTCTGTGGTATTTTGTTTTTACAGTGGTTTTGGATATACAGATAGATATATTGTGTTAGATGGGTTTGTCCTGCAGTAGGCTGTTCTGAGTATTTTTCTTTTTCTTTTAAAAAATGTTTAGAAAATGTGTTACATGTATGTGTTACGGGTATGTATACTGTATACATGTGCAGGTACGTGTGTGTATGTATATGTGTTCAAGTATGTCTGTGTATATGTGTATAGTGTGTGCTGTTGTATGTATATGTATGTGTTTATATGTGTGTGCATGTGTGTGCTGGTGTATGTATATGCATGTGAATGTACATGTGCAGGAGTGCTCCACACATACGCTCACATGCAGACACTCACATGCCGACACTCACATGCCATGGTGCTCAGGTGGGGGTCAGAGGGCAATTTTTAGGTTTTAATGTTCTCCTCCTTCCATGCATTTCGGGGGTTGAACTTAGACCCTCAGACTTGCTCAGCTAGTGCTTTTTCCGGCTGAGCCACCTCGGCAGCCTCCCGCATGCTTAAGAGGTCAATGCTGCTTTGTAGGCTGTGTGTATCACATGCATTGTCACGCATCACCTACATAAACAGCTGTTCTGGGGTGCAACTTCACCATAAGCCAAGGAACAATACTATCAGAAACAAATATCTCAGGGACACGGAGAATCCAGGGAGTTGTGCCAGGGCCTTGAGTGGCTCTCCATTTTTATTTGAAACGGATAGGGCTGGCAATCAACTCTTCTGGGGTCACACATTCTGATGCGCAACCCCAATTATCCAAGAACCCTGCCATTGGGGCTGGCTTTCTCTGAAGAGAGGTTAGGCTGCTCGAGCCAGGAGGGCACGGCATGCTATGCTCAGTGTTTCCGGGCATGTCTCCACCCGCCAGACAGCACTGTATTTAGACCAACAAACTTCCACGCTGCTTTGGCCTAGAGCCTGCAAGTGGACAAAGAGAGCTTGCTTGGTGATAGCGTCACAGTTACCTGCAGGACCAGAAGTGGCTTCCCATTTCTCTAGTGTTGGGGCTGCTGCTTTGTGAAAACGTTTATCCGGGAAGTGCAGATAGTCTACCAGCCTTCAAGGACCTACTCAGGGGTTCTCAGCCTGTGGGTTGTGACTCCTTTGGGGGTCGGTGACTCTTTCATTGGCGTTGCCAGCGACCATCAGAAGACATAGATATTTTCATTTTGATTCGTAACAGTAGCAAAATTACAGTTATAAAGTAGCAATAAAAATGAATTTATGGCTGGGGGTCACCACAACATGAGGAAACGTGTTAAATGGTTGTGGCGCTAGGAAGGTTGAGAATCACTGCTCTAAAGGAACAGAACTTAAAGAACGAATATAATCATCATACATAAATATGTATGGGGTTTATTAGAAGGGCTCACCGGTGGTGGTCCAACTAATCCAACAATGGCTGTTTACCAACTGAAGGCTCAAACTTCAGTAGTTGTTCAATCCATGAGGCTGGATGTCTCATTTGGTCTTCAGCGTACACTGGAATTCTGAAGACATAAGTAGGCTCTAATGCCAGCAAAGGAATGGACTTGCCAGTGAGGGCAAGCAGGCAAGGAGAGCAAGCTGCCATCTTCCATGGCTTCTATATAGGCCGTCGGCAGAACGTGTGGAACAGATTAAAAGTGGATCTTCCCACCATAAAGATCTGGATTAGAAACTGGTTTTCCTACTTGATTTAATTAAGAAAAATCCCTCCCAGGTGTACCCAGCCATTTGTGTTTTAGCTAATTCCAGATGTATTTACATTGACAGCCAAGAGTAGCCATCACAGACACCCTTGTAAGAAGAGAGACCCTAGGGATCCCTGGGAAGGTACACAGGAGGCTCAGGGGAGGCCTCGGGCAATCCAGCCCAAGGTACCTACCTACCTGGCCTTCAGTGCCTCGAGAAATCAGCTTGTCTTGCTGCGGTGCTGATAGCCTGTCCTATCTGAGGAGTCTGATTCCAGAATTCAAAGTAACTATGGCTTGAAAATGTTTAAAAAATGACACTCACAGACCCTTCCATTGCGGCCTTCTCCTACGCGTCATGGTCTAACTGCTATCGATGCAGCATCTGCGTCACGTCACGTGCTAAAAGGCTGGATGCGCAGGGGGATTGCGCAGTGTCCGTGTGAACACTGTGCCGGGCATTTTATGTAAATGTAGCACCTTTGGATTTGGTGCGTTCATTACTAATACCCGCGGACACCGACGGATGGGTACTTTGTAGTTGCAGCTCTGGAAACAGTGCTGGATGGGTGCAAGTGGAAGCGTGGGGTGAACAGGGATGATTCTGTACCCATAGGGAGTCGGTGAGAAGGGCTCAGTCACAGCAGGGCCAATGCAGTGAGGAGGTGGAGGGTAGTCACAGAAGGGCTGGGAGGGCCACGTGCAGGGACTCAGAGAGCTGGCTGAACCAGCCTGGTGGGCAGGAGTCTGACTCATGGTTTGCTTCTTCCTCCCAGTCCTCAGGCAGTTCCTGTTGACCTGTCCAGGCGAGAGAGGGCGCTTGTGGGAGGTGGAGCCCCCGGGGGCCTGGGGCCAGCAGCGTGTTAACATCTGGCTCAAGGTTTATCTTCAGGAGCGGAGACTTCAAGATGGTGAGTGGGACGGACATCTGCTCAGGGGTCTAGTCACTCTAGCGTCCATAGCTGCCCCAAATGGGGACAGTTTCATTTCCATTGACTGAGTCTGATTCATGTAGATGTTACTGCTCTTGAGTATGTAGCAGAACAGAAGAAGAACTGAGACCCGACCGACGTGTTTGTTCTTTGTCTATTTCTCCCTTATGATCGTCTCATTTGCGTGACGCCAAAAGATGTCCATCGGTTTAGGACCTGGAAGCTCCCTAACGGTTTCCTTTTTCCCAAATAGACTAGGTAGATCACAGAAACATCTATGAATGTTCTCCTTTCCGTCCCTCTCTGTGTGGCTGAGGATCAGGCGCAAATGTTATTTTGAGGGGGTAACATGTACACGGGGGAATTCAAAAGCCGACTAAGGTTTGCTGCCGTAAGCCAGTCTTCATGTGTCTCTCTCTCTAGTGCAGGCTGTGTACACGGCTGCATGGTAATGTTGAATGGTGCCGTGTAAATCATTGTGCTCAGATGTGCGTGTGCGGTGCATGTTGGTGAGGTAATGTGCTCATGCGCTTAGAGGCCAGAGGTTGATGTGGAGTTATCTTTCTTTGTCCTCCATTTTATATTTATTTATTTATTTATTTATTTATTTATTTATTTATTTTTTGTCTTTGAGACAAGGTCTCTCAAGGGACCTGGTACTGATTCAGCTAGAGCGGCTGGCTAGCGAGCTCCAGGGACAGCCCTCCCCACTTGCTGGAGTTGTAGAAGTAGCCTGTATATGGGTATGAGTTTTACATGAGTGCTGAGGATTCGAACTCAGATTCCCCTGTTTATACAGCAGGCACTTTCCTGGCTGAGCCATCTCATCCCAGTTCTTCCTGCTCCTCTTCTTCTTTGTTGTGTGAATTTCATAGATGTACACGATGGCTTATGACTATCTCCATCCTCCCTAACTTCACATCCCTATTTTTAAAATTGTTTAATTTTTTTTTTTAACTCTCTCATTGCATCCAATTAGTGCTATCTGTATGTGGTTGGGGGTGGGGCCAACCACCTGAGCCTGGGCAGTCGACAAGTGGCCACAGCCCAAACAAAAGTAACCATCCCTCCCCGGGCATCATCACTAGCTACCAATAGCTTCTCAGCTCCAGGTGGGGCTTTGCTAGCCCCTCCGTCATCCCTGCTGGTTTTGACTGGCCTGACCTTGTGAGCTCTGCACAGTGGCTGTGAGATCTTGAGGCAACAGTAGCCATCTTCATCTTTTGAACGGCAGGCAGGATGCTATCGTGCCCTGCAGATGTGCTGTTCATCTACTGTTGACCCGGCTGTTGTCAGATCTGGGTGGCCCCAGACAGTGCCCTGGCTTGCCAGTGAGGTTTGGATAGAGGGATCTTTCAAGGGAGCAAGGTAGGGCTTTAATGGCAGGTTCCTCAAGGGAGGCAGAACCTTCAGATGGCCAGAGGGAATGAAGACTTGCTTGTTCCAGGATTTGCAGGTGGCTTTCTGACTCCCACAGAAGTTTTCACATCTGCACAGGTTCCACGTGAGGGGCTGGGGAGGGGCTTCGGTACCCGGACATTGCAGCCGCAGGTGCCTCTTGTTTCTGGAGATAAGCATCCAGCAGTTTAAATATACTGCCCTAAGTTAAAGTGATAGCGTTTCTTCCCTTCCGCGATGTGGGCGCCCATCACATTCATCTGGATGTTTCTGCAGAAGCCGGTGGCTCATTAGGGGTGGATAGGCCAGGGTATAGGCTGCCTTTCTAGGTGGGTGACTGCCTTAACTCAGGAGGTGACAGGCAAGTGCCTGAGACCTTATTGATGATAATAGTGTTGGGTCTTGCCTTAACGGCACCCTTCAGCTGTAAGGCTTAATGGCTCCTTACAGATATTAATGAGGTGAAGGAGTGCCAGGGAAGGAGCTGGGCAGAGCTGTGACTGTGATCCAAATGATGCAGTTAAATGACTTGCCCTGTGGCACTGTGTTAGGAGGGAAGGGAAGCCAGCCTGTGCCCCTGGCCATCCGAATACGTTTATAACAGAGCTTCACAAATGAGGGTCCAGCTACACAGTCTCTTGGCTGGGAGTGGAAAAAGTGCATGCATATTGGAATGTGAAAATTGCCTGGCCAGAGGGTCTGGGTGGGGAGGAGGCGGTTTTGGCCTAATTGGGGAGATGACTTCCTCCCGGAGAATTCCCCCGGGGTTTATTTCAAGAGTTGGGAGTCTGTGTGGTCTGGTCAGGGGAAGCTGATCTGGAAATCAGATGCTAATCCACTCTGAGAGTTACCAACTCCTACTCTCAAATAGCAAAGGAGAGGACCAGAGTCCTTTGCAGGAAGAGTCATTCTTGTAATTAGCTTATAATTAGATTACTCAGACTCCGTAGTTTTTGAGAGAAAAAAAAACTAAAGGGTCTTTTCATTCTTTAAATCTTGGCTTGTTTCCAGCGTCACCCTCAGGGCTCCCAGGCAGTACGGTGCAGTGGTTAGGCCTTCAGCCACCTCACTGATGTCTGCAGGGGTTTTCCCAGCTGGTAAGCAGGGGCTACAGGACATAATCAGAAATCGGCACTGATGCTGGGCAGGGTCTGCTTCTAATCGGCTTCCCTCTTCGTTGCAGATCACCAGCTAGAATTTTTCACAGGTCTTGAATGTTCCAGAACGTTCTTTACCTTGGGCGTCTTACCATGCCACTTAGTTTTAATCTTCAGTTAGCCAGTGATCCCTAGAGTTCCTTTTTCAAAATTTTGAACGTATTTTCTGCGTTCTAACTCTCGCTCTCCCGTATTTCTGTTATTTTGGAGCAGTGGTTCTCAACTTTCCTAACGCTGCGGCCCTTAAATCCAGTTTCTCACGCTGTGGTGACCCCCAACCGTAAAATTATTTTCGTTGCTGCTTTGTAACTGTAATTTGCTCCTCTTGTGAATCATAATGTAAATATATGATACATAGGATATCTGATATGAGACCCCTGTAAAAGAGATGTCCACCTCCAAAGGGGTCATGACTGACGGGATGAGAAGCGATGTTTTAGAGGGCCTCTACCACTCTGTGTGTAGGGAAATGAAACCGGAACCAGAGGTTCTCCCTCTTCCCCACTCATGGCTTCTGAGTTTGGAAAAGTCATGAGTGAGCCCGTTTTAAAGGGAGAGTCACTGGGCTCTGTGTGGAAGCTTGAGTGGGTGTGTAGTGAAGTGGCTCCATTTGTGGGCTGGGTCTTTTTAAAGTTTGCATAGCCCTGGCTGTTGATAACATCTGTGGCTTGTAATGACCCTGGAAATTGTTAGATTTTTTTTTTCAGACCCTTTGAGAGAGGAGTTTGTGGGAAATGCCTCCCCCCTTCCCTGCTCTCAGTTACATGGGAGACCTTTGAAACTTGACCGATAGCACCATAGTTCCCTCTGATGTGATTTCCCAGTCAGTCTGTACATGCCTACAGTCTCTTTACTGGAGGGGATGAAATTGAATATCTCAACAAGGAAAAAAAATTTTTTTGCAGGAAAAAAATGTTGCTGGAGGTGGGAAATCAAAAGTTTTTCCCTTTGAAGTTTCACATTTTAATTTTCTTTTTCTAGATGAATTTATCACGTTCACTTTGTCATCCATGGGAAAAATGCTTTCCTTCCACTTATGAAAAACCCAAACCAACCAAACAAACAAAAAAAAACCTCTGGATGGATCATGTACATAGATCGAAATGTGGGAAGGGAGTTCTGCTTTTCTAAAGTCAGAGGGCCAGAAAACTGGAGTCCGAGTCTTGTTGCAGCTTGTTCTCATTAGCTGTACATTACATAGTACAACAACAACAGCAATTTTATGGTGATCCAGTATGCCTGGGAATGTGGCGAGCCTAAATAACCTGCTTGAGTTTTTACTGTGAAGAGAGTTTTGTCGAGTGCTGTTTTGGGCAGGTTTTATGGTTCCCTCTAGTGGCCATTGTTATGCACTGCAGTCCTGAAATGGAGCCGGCTCTTACCGATGTACCTGAATGTCTGGTTCCCCAGATACGCATCATTCCAATTAGTGTATCAAAAGTCATGGGACATTAATTGGTTAGAAATGAAATGCAAGTAAACATTTGATTTTTGCTAACATGAGTTGTCTCACAGCACACAAAAATATAAAGGACGGTGGGAACTTGAGAATATATTCATTTACTCCACCCACCCACCCATGTATTCTTTCATTATTTCATTTGATAACAGTTTACGGTGCAGGCAGGCACTTTCTTAGGCATTAGATAGTAAGTAGACAAGGCTGGTGAGGCACGCTGAACACTCTCCTAGCTGAGCTACATCCCCACCACTGAATTGCCTACCCCTTTATGTCCCCTGACACCTTGCAGCTGTCCTCAGAGGAGACCAGTGTAGCAAAGATCAAAGTGGAGATCATGAGAATGAAGTGGGGCCTCAGCATCGATGTGTGGGGAGGGGTTCGCTTATCCTGTTCTCTTGTTTAGGGAGCACCGTGCACCCTAAATGTTCTGAAGAGGACACGGACACTCCCGGGCAGGCTTCTCAGGAGGATGGACCCACACAGTTTAATCATGGAGAAAGCCACAAGGTACAGTAGCAATCTACCATTCCACTGCCTTTCCGTGTCCTCAGCAATCATCTTGCCTTTCTTAGTGACTGCCTCGCAGCTCCCAGCTCCTTGGACACCTGGGCTCTAGGCTCCTCCCTAGCAGTGGACCATACGGATGTTGATTGGTGCTTAAAAGCTTCCCAGTCTCGGGGATAGAGGGATGAGATAAGAAGAGATCTTTATAATTAGGCATTTCGTTTTGGTAATTTCATCTCTCAGACAGACAAGCACTCATGAAGTCGGAAGGAAACTAGGAGTCTGACCCTCATATGGTTAGAGAATTAGTGAAAGATCTGAGTCTTAAATCTGGCTGCAGACCAGCATCTCACGTAGAACAAAAGCAAAGCAAATCTACCTTGCTCTTTTCCCGATGCCTTCCCAGTCTGCTGCTGACAGGAGAATGAAGTTGGGTGTTTGCATCCTCCGGCATGATGGGGGTCTTGAGGGGAAATCAGGTCACCAAGTCTTTCTTAGTAGCTTGGTGCTCAATATTTGATAAGATTTGGTGTTTTCCCTGAAGCCAGCCCGTATGCATACTGGGTGATCGCTCTGAAATCCTTAAAGGGTCAACTCTAAAACCTAACTCTTGTCCGTGTGAAGGAACATGGCTCATTCTGTTAAGCAGTGATTTCTGGGATAGGAGACTCCACAGAAGCAGAAGATAGTCCCGTAAGTCTCGGGTCGTCTTTGAAAGCTGTACATGGGTAAAAAGAAAAAAGTTGGCCCTTTCAGAGGAAGCAGCTGGAGTCTGGAGTATTTGAAGGGGTGTGTATGTGTGTGTGTGTGTGTGTGTGTGTGTGTGTGTGTGTGTGTATTGTGCATATGTGTGTATGTGTGTGTGTGGTATATGTGTATGTATGTATGTGTGTATGTATGTGTGTGTATATGTGTGTGTATGAATGTGTGTATGTATGTGTGTGTGTGTGGTGTGTGTATGAATGTGTGTGTGTGAATGTGTATGTGTGTATATATGTGTGTATGTGTGTATATGTGTGTGTGTATGAATGTGAGTGTGAATGTGTATATATGTGTGTGTATGAATGTGTGTATGTGTATGAATGTGTGTGTATGTGTGTGTATATATAAGTGTGTGTGTATGTGTGTATGTATGTGTGTGTATATATGTGTGTGAGTGTGAATGTGTGTATGAATGTGTGTGACTGTGAATGTGTGTGTGTGTGTGTATGTGTATGTGTGTGTGCATGTATGGCTGCACACTCAAAGGCAGAATGCCAACTTAAAAAAATACATTGGCATATATCAACCATATTCACTGAGTTCTATTATGACACTTCCTACTTGTGTATAATGTATTTTCACCACAGTCATTGCCCTGTTACCCTCTAATTCCCCCCTCCCCCTCCCATTGACCCTCTCTCTTCTCCTTACCTCTTCCTGCTATACCACTGAAGAAAACATCTTACCTCTTTCTTCAATCAGTATCTGTCTATAAGTCCTCAGGGAGGGATATAGTATATATTAAATATATTTTTATATATAAATAAATATATTTTTTAAGTTCCCTTTTCTCAAGACAGGGTCTCTCTGTATAGACCAGCTTGGCCTTGAATTCACAGAGATCCACCCGTCTCTGCCTCCTTGGAGCTGGGATTAGAGGTGTGCACTGCCATGTTTGGCTACTCGATGGTACTCTAACAGGCACATCATGTCCATTTCATAAAGCAACAGTAGTTGCTTCCCTACAGGGGGCCTGCGACCCACCCTGGCCACTGGCTTTCGAGCAGGCTTACACTGCAAGGTGTGGATTTCTCTCTGTAGGGCCAGCCTCACGTGCAGCCATAAGTTTGGCTGTAGCAAACTTGGGACAATTCTATCAGTGGCTCTGTCCTGCCTTACCTGTGAGTGACAATGGGTGCCGAGGACAGTCCATGACAGCCTGTGCCGCTTGTGCTTTCTCGCAGCATGGGGGCTGACCAGCAAGGGAAGAAGCCCCCAGTTGCAGCTTGATCCCCCTTTGTCTTTTAGCCAGCAGTAGGACCTTGTCTTGTAGTTCTGGTGGGCAACTGGTCACAGTGCGGTGGCCTGTTCTGGAGCCTCTGGTGCGTCCCTGTCCTGTATCTCACAGGGAAGTAGCCCAACACTGTCATTTGGGTTCTCATTTAGTAACCTGTAGCTTCTGCGAGGAGCTTCACTCTAGCACACGGGATACGCTTTTAAAGCGAGGCTCGGGATGTCTGCAGCTCAGTTGGTACACGGCTTCCTCACACGCATGAAGCTTTGTAGAATCTGGCTGTACTTGTGTACCCCCTGTGAGTCCATCCCAAAAGAGGCAGAGGCAGGAAAATCAGAGCATTTTTAGCTTCGTGGAGAATTCAAGGACAGTCTGGAACACAGGAGACCCCATAACAAATAAACAAACAGACAAACACAACAATGTCTAGTTGTGTCTTGGTGTCTATGGGAGTTGGTTTCTGGACCTTCCTTGGATGCCCAAGCCCCCTGTGTGAAATGGTGTCCCTGTTTCACTCACCCTCCCACACACGTGACATCATCTCTGGATGAGTTGGGCACCCAGTGCAGTGAACACCACAGAAATGGTTGTTTGGTACTGTAGGGACAATGACCTGGGAAGGGTGGGCATGCCCAGTACAGCCTGAGCTGTTTGGGGTGTTCTGACTTGTGTTAGCTGAGTGTGTCCATCATCTACTGGTGCTGGGTGCGTGGCTCTCCTGCTCTGCTCTGACCTTACTTAAATCTTGTACAGGCTGGCCTTCGGGTCCATCCAGCAAATATGTGCACCGGTGACAAATATGTTCCCCTGTGCATCACTAGCTGGTTTGTTCAAACGTGACTTATCGCCTTTAATCTCAGCATGAAGGGTGGGGCTAGCCAAGCCAGCTCACCCCGGGTCCTATGTCTAGACCTGCACTGTCCGTCAGGACCTCATCACAGTGTTACCTTCTGATTTCAGGAGTGGGCTGTTGGAGAACCGGAGAGGACACAGAATGGCCGACGCTGTGCGCAAGTGTGTGAGGAAGCGCGTCAGGTGTGAACTCGGCACCTAACTCCTCAGAGGGCCGTCTGGCTTCTCCAGGATCTGAGCCTGAGGGTTTTTATACGGCCCTGAATAGTCTCTGGTCCTGAGGATGGCGATCGTTATCTCTGGCTCCCCTGGTAGGCTCCGGAACAACAGGGTCTGAAGAAGTGCTTGGGTGAGCCAGATACTCAATGGGAGCCACTTTTGCAGGCCAACTGTTGGCAGATGCAGGACTTTAGAACGTCATTCATTAAAATGACCATTGCTTCCACTCCCCAGGAGAATAGGAGGGAGATGCGTGGGACCCTGTGAATGAATGAACACACTTCCCCTTAGTGGAAATGGGCTCAGAGATGGACCATGGTTCCCATCCATGATGTACATTCAGCCTTGTTGTAACCTCAGAGCTCCACAGTGGAGTTTTCAGGGAGACAAGTTCCATCTCTGGGGACTTGTCAGTCACTTCTGAGCTCCTTGAGGACACACACCAGGGCTGGATAATGTCAACCATGCCAGGGCCTGATGGTGGCCACTGTGGGCCTTGGACTGCATTAGGCTCAGTGTACTGCCCATGTTGCCTTCAGTGCCATCGGGTCCAGATGTCTGCATTCGGGGGAGGATTTCTACCTGAGAAAGTGGGCCCGACACTTTATGTTCCCTGAATGCTCAGCAACATATGCTGTGGGGTCTTATATTTGTCAAAGCGTGCAGCTCTTTGCTCATTTCTACATACATGCACACATGCATGTGTGCACACATACTTCTCTCATTTTCTCTCTCTCCTCTTTCCTTCACCTCTTCTCTTCCTCTCTCCCCTTTCCTCTACCCATTTATCTGTATATATATGTGTGTGTATGTACACACACACACACACACACACACACGTTGTGATTGTTTGTATATGCTAGGCCCAGGAAATGGCACTTTTAGAAGGTGTGGCCCTGTTGGAGTAGGTGTGTCACTGTGGGTGTCTGGCTTTAAGACCCTCATCCTAGCTGCCTGGAAGCGAGTATTCTGGTAGCAGCCTTCAGATGAAGATGTAGAACTCTCAGCTCTGCCTGCGCCATGCCTGCCTGGATGCTGCCATGCTCCCACCTTGATGATAATGGACTGAACCTCTGAACCTGTAAGCCAGCCCCAATTAAAAAAATTTTTTTAAATAAGACTTGCCTTAGTCATGGTGTCTGCTCACAGCAGGAAAACCCTAACTAAGACACACACACATATATCATACATATACATATCTACACAACCACACACACATGTACACTCACACATACATTCTATTTCCTTTGATTCACTGCTGTATCCCCTACCAGCCTGTCCTCTCTTGTTCCTTCCTTTCTCCACCCATCCAGCATGCTTTCTGCGGGACAAACTCTGTGTCGTGCTTGGGACATTAAACTGAGGCTTGGTTTCAGCCTCAGGGAGCTGCTCTCTCTGGGTGGGCTGCCCTGAGTGTCTCCTGCAGTTTCTCTTCGTCTCACACACATTGCAAAGAGGGAGGGGCCCGACTGTGAAGAAGCAGAACTTGCAGCTCCATACAGGGACATCACGAGGACCCCGTTTGCATATGGGGGTCTGTGAAGGAAGCCCGGACCACAGACATGGACTGAACATCTGAGGGGTGCTTTGTGTGGGACCCCACACATTCTTTAACATGTAGTTCATGTGTTGTGAGGATTTCTTGTTTTCTGTTTATATGAAAATTAACTCATAAGTATCTCTGTGATTTAGTAACATTATTGCTCAATAAAGACCTTCCACATGTTAATAGCTTAATTTTAGGACTTTCAAGGTGCCCACGGTGTTGGGAGAGGCTCTCTGGATCAGAGCAGTGCCCACCCTGGTATTGGCACAGCAGATGCCAGCACTAGGCTGGTGCAGGGTGCCTTCTGGGGAGGACACTGTGGGACTTCTTGATTGTCAGTGTGCAGTGAGCCTGTTTATGCAAGATCATTAATTCTGTTTTTACTCAGGATTTTTAATGGACTTGCCTCCCTCACCCACTTTGAAACAGGGTCTTGCTGTGTAACCCAGGCTACACAAACACACCAGCTTTCTGTCTCAGGCCCCAGAGTGCTGGGATGACAGAGTTTTAAACAGCTGCTGCGAATACAGTTTACTGAATGTAAAAGTGATTTTCAGGGCTTCTGCAGCCACCGCCCCAATCTGTGCCCAAAAGAAGTGTCGTGTCCATCGACCCCCTTTCCCTTCACTGCTCATGATCCCTAGGTCACTGCTCACAGACACGCCTGCTCTGAGCATGTCACATAACTGCAGTCATACCTTAGAAGTTATTGGCAGCTGGCTTTCTTCAAGTAGGATGACAATGTTCAGAGGTCTTAACTGTGTTCCAGCATATGTCAGCACTCCGTTCCTTTTCAGGGCTGAGTAATATTCCACTGCATGGATCCATGGTGCCACATTTGTTCATCCAGTCCTCAGCTGATAGGCTTTTAGATTGAGTTCTAGCTTTGCCTGAGACAATAATATTGAGATCATTGCTTTAATTTCCATTTCTTCAATTGTCAAGGAAAGTGGAAACTTTTTAAAATATTTATTGACCCTCTATGTTTTTCTTTCTTCCTCTCTTCTTTTCTTCCTTCCTTTTCCTTCCTTCCTTCCTTCCTTCCTTCCTTCCTTCCTTCCTTCCTTCCTTCCTTCCTTCCTTCCTTCCTTCCTTCCTTCCTTCCTTCCTCCCCCCCCCCCTCTCGTTCCCTGACCAGTTTATCCAATGACTATTTTTGGTGTTTAAGTTTTGCAGGTTGTTTTTTTTTTTTTTTTTTTTTTTTTTTGTATATTGTATATACTAAACCCCTGTGTTATGGTTGATTTTAATGCCACAAAGTAGAATCACCTGACTAGGGAGCCTCTTTTGAATGAAGTGTCCGTCCTGCTTGATGTGGCAAGACCTACCCTGCCTGTGAGCAGCACCTTCTGGTAGAGCCTGGATAAAAGGGTTTGCAGAAGGAAGCTCACCTGCATCTGCACACTTGGCCTCCCCCTGATGGCTGAGTGGATTTGCCCATTGCTGCTGCTGCTAATTCTATCACAGACAGCAGAACCATTGTCTCCAGGCCTTCCCTGTGGGCTAAGGACCAGTGTCTCCCCAGGAACCTTACAGGTTTCCAGCAACAGGTTGGCCCTGCTGAAGTACCCAGTCGTGTGCACGGAGAAGCTACCGATTCCCTGTCCTGCTTCAGTGAGAGAGACTGCGGGACTCCTACTGCTGAGGTACCGGCCTCTAGGACTGAGTAACTACCAGACTCTCAGCTTTTAGGTGTGATCCTGCTGTTACTACCTAAAGCTGACCTACTTCTCTCTCTCTCTGTCTCTCTGTCTGTCTCTCTCTAATCTATTATCTATCTATCATCTATTGATTAATAAATGATAGATTAATAGATCTATTAATAGATCTATCATGTCATATCAATCATCATCCATCTATCTACATCTATGCATTATCTATCATCTATCTTATCTATCTATCTATCATCTATCTATCTATCTATCTACCTATCTATCATCCATTCTCTGTCTGTCTGTCTGTCTGTCTGTCTGTCTGTCAGTCTGTCTCTGTATGTGTGTGTATGGTCATGGTTCCTCCTTCCAGCAATAGAACAATAGGACAGAAGTTGACGGCAGGCATCTGTGGCATCGCTGTGATAGGCCTGACATTCTGTTTGTTGGAAGAATATGGGAGACTTTGGGAATTTGAAGTAGAAAAGTGAATGCTTTAGTGCTTTGCATGAATTAGCTTGAATGCTGCGGGAAGTGTGGCTGATGGAGCATCCTAGTAGGATCATGGAGGGCAGGAGTACGAGGTCGGTGTGGACCCTGCAGGTGCACCTCAAGACGTTTCTGAGGGCAAGAAGTAATAGCAAGTGGCCTACAGAACATTCTTATAATGGGTTGGCAAAGAATGTATGTGTCTGATTTCTGGCTTTGTTTTAAAAAAATCTACCCGAGCACTATTGGAGAATTTTAAATTAGTGTCCTTGGCAGAGGAGATTTCGAGACAGCCTAGGATTGACTGTATCACGTGGTTACTAGTGGGCACTCTCCTGCAGATCTCCGTGGAAAAGGAGGAGCACGGCAAAGAGAAATAAAAATGAACATCAGGAAATGGAGCCAAACTCTGTGCTCGAGGGGATAGTTTTATAAAAGGCTTGGTTTAAAATGGAATAAAGGAATTGGTAACCTCAGGGCAAGACCCACCCAGCTAATCCTGCAAAGGAAAAGACTTGGGGGATTTTTTTTAAGGCTTAAATAACAAAGGAAAGCGTCCAGCACCAGCAAGCAGCAGAATTTAGCAGCTTCAGCTATAAAACTTTATGAAGTTCTGGCTTTATCAAGGAATATATGGGAAAGGGGCTCTGGAACCTTCCTCTGTGGCTAAATAGAAAGCCAAGGAGGCACAGGAGTCCCTGCATGAAGGCCCAGAGAAGCCATTACACGAAGCTGTGAAAACGAAGCTTGGATTTTATTGGAAACTTCAAAATGTTGGAGATGCCAAAGCGGTGGGATACCTGCCAGGAAGAGCTGATAGCAGGGAGTGGAACCAGTCCAAGGGAAAGAAGTGTGCGGCAGTCAACGGAGCTGGAAGGAGTTGGAGACCTGAAGAGCACTTTGACATCAGACATGGGGCTGCAGAATTTGGCGTCTGCCCAGCTGGCTTTCAGTCTTGCTTTGGTCCAGCATCTCCTCCGCAGGGCTCCTCCTCCTCCCTGTTGGAATGGTAAGGTAGAATCTGTGCCACTGTATGCTGGAAGTACGCGATTTGCTTTTTGTTTTTTATAGGAGGTTACAGTTAAAAGATCGCAAGAATCCCAAGAGACTTTGGACTTTAAAACAGCGTTGAAGTGAAAAGACTATATGGGGATCTTTGAACTTGGACTAAATGCATTCTGCATTATTATATAAGCCACTGAGGGCCAGGGAACAGAATGTGGTGGTTTGAGTGAGAATGGTCCTCATAGGCTCGGTGGTTTGAATGCTTGGTCCCCAGTTAGTGGAATTGTTCGGGAAGGATTATGAAGTGTGGCCTTGGTGGAGAAGGTGTGTCACTGGGGGTGGGCTTCGAGGTTTCAAAAACCCATGCCAGGCCCAGTGTCTCTCTCTGCCTGCTGCCTGCTGCCTGCTGATTATGATGTAGCTCTCAGCTTCTTCTCCAGCACCATCCCTGCTTGCTCCCCTGCTCCCCGATGATTATGGACTGACCCTCTGAGGCTGTAAGCAAGCCCCCAAATTAAATGCTTTCTCTTAGTGCCTTTTCACAACAATACAACAGCAACTAAGACAGTGTATGTGTTTTTAGGTGTACACACACACACACACACACACACACACACACACACGGCATCCCATTGGCTCTGTTCTTTTTGAGAATACAGATTTATATACCCTGTCCATAGGAGGCAATCTGAACATTTGAATTTGCAGTTCTCTTTGTAGAGAGTTACTCACTTGCAGCTAGAAGGTGCTCCTTCCCCCAAAACCCTGGGGCAGGGGATGGAACCCAGGGCCTCCCAATGTCTAGCCAGGGTGTCTTCTACCCTGCCCTGAAGATGTAGTTTTAAATTAGGCCCTTGAGTTTTCATCTTGAGAAGCTGTGTGTATTAGTCAGAGTTCTCTATAGACAAACAGAGAATGAATCTATATACAGCAAGGAGATTTATTATACTGACTTACGGGCTATGGTCCTGTTACTGCTAACAATGGCTGCCTAGGGATGCAAGGTCCATGAATCTCATAGTTATTCAGCCCACAAGGCCGGGTGTCTCAGCAGGTCTTC
Organism: Mus musculus; assembly: GCF_000001635.26. NCBI lineage: Eukaryota > Metazoa > Chordata > Mammalia > Rodentia > Muridae > Mus > Mus musculus. The sequence continues at coordinate 68,367,105 of NC_000073.6, forward strand.
AGTATACAATGGGATCCTGAAGACATAGATCTTAATGCCACATTGAACTTGCCAGAGAGCGAGCGTGAGGGCCAGCAGGCAGAGAGCAAGCTCCCTTCTTCCATGTCTTTGTATAGGCTGACAGCAGAGGGTGTGGCCCAGATTAGATGTGCGTCTTCCCACCTCAAAGATCCAGACTAAAAGTGAATCCAGGTGTGGCCTCCATTTTTGGGTTTTAGTTACTTCCAGGTGTAGTCGAGTTGGCAACCAAGAATAGCCATCACACCGTGAGATGCAAGTTTCCTGTGTCGTCTCTTCCTCTTCGGTGTCTCCGCTTCAGAGCACAGACTGCTGCAGGAGAGGGAGGAGAAATGAGTGCCTGCTGTCCTGAGCTTGCACCACCACACGAGAGCAAGATGTCTAAGGGTATCCCAGCCCCAGCTCTGGCCAGGGGAAAGCCCTGGGTCAGCTTCAGACAAGACATTAGGAAGGAGTAATTTCCTTCGATGTCACAGCGTTGAGGTGTTTCTGTGAAGGGTCAAGGGCTGCTTAACGGAACTGGCTAATCCTTTGTAACCTCATTTTCTTCAGACATGTCACATTTCCTCGAGGCTCTTGACAATGAGTAGACAGGGAAGGCAGAATGGGGGGAAACTACTAAGCCACAGGACAGAAAACTGTGGAAAGCCCTAGTGATACTGGAAACACAACTTAAGGCCAGAATGGGATGTCCCTTGTCATGCAGTACAATAGCCATGACTGCCCAGGGCCTGGCCCTCTGAGATGGCATGGCAGGGGCTGGGGGTTGGGGGGGGGGGGGTCTGGGATGTGGGGACATGGAGTCCATAAGCAACACCATGATGATTCATTTTAAAAATAAAAATAAATACTTAGGGTTTCTTGCTCTTTCTTTTGAGACAATGTTTCTTTTCTTTTTCTTCTTCTCTGCACAGCCCTGGCTGCCCTGGCGCCCATTCACTCTGTCGACCAGGCTGGCCTTGAACTCAGATTTGTCCACCTCTGCCTCCCAAGTGCTGGGATTAAAGCTGTGCTTTTTCTGTTTTTGACCTTTCTAACCCTAATTGGTCTTGTACCAGCCCACCTTCTGCCTCAGTTTCCTGAATTCTACAGGATTCTACAGTTTCTATGTTAGGAAAAAAAAAGATCAAGTTTTGATTCTAAAGGCCTGCCCGCTGCCTTTTGATAGATAACATTGGCCCTGCAGACACTGCAGTCCCAAGCCTCAGGGACTTTGCTGGATGTGTATGGACCAACAGCCCCATGAGGATCCCCTGAGAGCTCGAAGGGTTAATTCCAGACACGGAAGCCTTTACTCGGTAAATGTTCCATCCGCCTCATTCTTGACTGTGCAGGCCACTCTTCATTTACTGTTTCCCCGTCTGTGCACTCAACAACTCCCGGAAAGCATGCCATAAAAAGCTGCCGGTGCGACCAAACACGAAAGCCCGTTCTCCCCTGTCGTTATGTCCCCCAGTGATGCAGTTTAACAACTATCCACACGCCATTTAAGCATCAGATTCTGGGTGTCACCTAGCAATAGCCTAGTCTTCGGGAGAGTTCGTGCAAATTCTATGCAAATACAGCATTTTATATGAGACTGGAGCGTCTCAGATCCTAGCATGGGAGGGTTGTCTTAGGACGGATCCGAATAGGATCCTAAAGGTCTGTTTATTTCTGACCTGCAGAGTTTGCCCTCAGGGGTGTGTAATTGAGACTAGAATCCCTGCCCACCATGCTTCATCTATGTCACAGGCTCTGCCCTATTGAATGGCAGAGAATGCAGTCCAGGTGACTCCACACTCCATCCAGAGTCATCTCCAGACAGGATTGCACTTCTTTCTTCTTGGCATTTGCTTTAAGAGCTGAGGCTCGGTGATGCTGACCATCCATCCCCCCATCTTGCCCCAAACTGGTAGCACCTCCATGTTTGTCCCATTGTCATTTCTGGGCTCACATTCCCTACCACGTGGGCCACAGAAGGTCAGCTGGTGGCCCCGCCTGTGACTGTGTTGGCACCAGCCGATAGTGGCACCACCACCTGCCGCAGTAGTGGTAACCATGAAGTCATATCGTGACTTGCAGGTTTTCTTCTTCCTGTCTGTTCGGTTCCTAGTTCTGTCTGTGATTATGTTTGTCTGCCACTCTTCCTGAGATGCCGTAGCTGTGCGTTTGGACGCCGTGGAACCCCCAGGCACCCACCCCCTAGCTCTGGGACCCAGACCACTTCTAACATATATATCGTCTAAGAAAACTTTGACTCTGCGCGCAGAGGACCTCAGGGACTCTGAACACGGAGTCCAACCCTGGAACAAGGAGAAGCTCAGGTGATATCTTACAAGTCCCATGCTGGAGACTGCCTTTTATATAGAACCTTCTGACCACCCCGCTGAGACACATCTCTGCCTCAGCTAGCGAAGGCTCACATCATGTGGCTTGGAACGTGTCCTGGAGGAGACTCAGAGCAGATAGCAGCATTTAAATCTCATTTCCCTCAAAAACTTGGTTGCCAGCTTAGTTGACCCATCATTCAAAACAAACAAACAAACAAACAAACAAACAAGCAAGCAAGCAAGCAAGCAAGCAAGCAAGCAAGCAAGCAAGCAAGCAAGCAAGCAAGCAAGCAAGCAAGCAAGCAAGCAAGCAAGCAAGCAAGCAAGCAAACTAAAAAACCAAAACAGTAACATAAACCAAGCTGTGCTCGCATGCGCTCCTGGGTTCCGGGAGCAATACCTGCAGTTGCCACACGATGGCAGCATCGTACAAACCAAGGCCACCGGGGCACGCTCTGGGGTTCTCACCCTCATCTTGCAAAGTCCAAGAAGACACTGTTTATGAACCCTCCCACCAGCCACCGGCATGTGTCCTTAATAACACTATGTATTTCCCTTCGCCCCAGGGGAAGAAATAGTGAGTGTCAACGTACCACTCCCTCCCCGCCCTCCGCCTCTTCTCCCCTCCCCTTCTCCCTCCTCCCCGCCCCACTCCCCCCCCCCCCAACCCCCAGCGTCTGTGTTAGTGCAACAGAATGCATCTGTTTTAAAAAGGGGTTAGGCAGGACCAACCCGTATCCCACATTTGAATGATGTGACAAGATTAAATATAGTGGAGACTTCTGAATGGGGCCTCCAGCCGCCTCTTCTTGTCCCCCTCTGTCCTCTTTCCCCTCTTGTCTCCTCCTCCCTCCACGTTCTTCTTCCTCCTTTCTCCCTCCCACCTCCTTTCACTGATAAAAATGTTAAGCATGCAACAGGAGCACAGATTTCACAGTTTTATAATTTTGTTACTAAAGTCATATTAGTAACAAAATTAATTATTTTAAGTAAATAAACTCGGTCACAAATTCTCTCAAAGAGCACGAGGCACCCAATGGGCGGCCTGGAGGCTGCTTGCTTCTCCAAGCCTGCCTTGGGGTGCACATAGCTGTGGGACCCTTCCCGTTCTTCCTGTAGCTCCTGCTCCCCCCCTCCCCCGCACATAGGGCACAGTCCTAACAGCTTCCAGTGGGAAAGGGAGCTGGCAGTCAGAGAAGTTCAGTATCCCTCTGTGATTTGGGGTAGCTTTCTTTTCTCTCTGGATGGTCAGTTTGGACACACATTTGCTTTTAGTTTAGTTTAGTTTTTTTTTTTTTTTTAATTTTATTTTTATGTTACCTGCCATTTTCTTCTCAGCCTCGGCATCCAGGTGCTTGGGGATAGTTTTGCCTCTTTGTAAAAGGACAGCAATGATTCTCTTGCAGGATTCACTGGGAAGCTGGAGGTGTGTGGATGTCTGTCTACTTGCTGAGGATGCCCAGGTTACAATGTATCCAAGATCCTCCCACCCACTGTGCATCTCTTGCCTCTGGGACTCTCGCTCTGAGCTCAGGCTGCTTCTGCCTGGTTGAAGTTCAGTTCTTGTGGGCGTTCTTTCTGCAGGAGTTTCCCTTCATGGACCAGTTGTTAAGCCGAGGACTGGCACAGACTCTTGGACATGGTAGGCATGTTCCCTGCCTCCTTGAGCTTCTGGCTAATGCGGCAGCATCCTCTACAAGAAGCAGTAAGGGGTCTGGCATCCTAGTTTCACCCTAGTGTTGACAGTCAGCATCCTAACATCCATAAGGTCTCAAAGTGTGCTAATGCCAGCGGATCAGCAGAGTAAGCAGTTCGCTACAGATGAGAACAGAAGATGGAGGGAGAATGGTCCTTTGTTGCTCCTCCTCTGGCTGCCCTCAGTCCATTCTAATACTAGAGGCTGGATTGGAAGCAAAGAGTCCAACTGGGGTATTATTCAGCCTGGATTAGGAGATCCATGAAGCTAGGTTAGGGCTTGAAGCAAAGGATCAGTTGAAGCTTGGGTAGATAGGAGAGGCTCCAGGAACACTTAGATTCTGTCAATCTGGTGGCCTTGGTATGCATCCTTTAAGGACATGCCCAGGGGGAGGATGGGCTGGGCCCAACCTGGTGAGTTTCCCAGCCAGAGTTCTTAGTGATGGCTAAGTAGGGCAAGTAGGGGCAGAGCTGGGTATCTCGGGCTGCTCTGGGACTGTGAGTGGGAATGGAGAGCCTCAGGGTGTCCTCTAAAATTCCTCAACAACGGAGTGTGGTGATCTTCCTCTACATGTTCTTGAAGCCCTCTTCGGTTTCAGGAGATGGTTGGCTCCTGTCTTCCCATGTAGACTGGTCACACACACACATCTGAACACTGGCTAAATAGCATGATGATAGGCAAAAAGGCAGGTAGGTGGGGGCTGTGCTCAGTCTAGGGTTGCCTGGTTGCTTGGGACCCCTGTGCTATTTGTCTTCCATGTCCATCATTAACCCAGCAATGATCAGAAGAGAGGAGAGTCAGGATTCAGAGGTGTCTAATTGGCTCAGGCCAAGAGATGCTGGAAGTCGCAGAGGATACCACAAGTCCGGCATAAGATCACATCTCAGCAAGTTTGGGCTAAGGATGCAGTGGCCTCTTGATGGGGGAACACAGACCAGACTGTAAAGAGCAACGGTGAGATCATGTTTGAGGATCACAATCCATAAGGAGCAGATAGCATAGTATGCCATCTAGGCACCAGGATGACTGGTTAGCTCTGACTTGCCCAGCTTTGCGATCCTAGCCTAGATGCTGGGTGCTTCTGAGTAGCGTGTGATGATCAGTGTGTTAAACTCAGTAGTTTAACCGGGACCTTACTTTGAGACAAACCTTTATTTGGGACCAGTGATAGTACGTTTTGATTGGCAGTTTCCTTGGGAGGCTGTTTCACATAATGAGGTTGTTGGCTTTGTAAGAGTCGGGTAAGCCGACTTAAGAAAAAGCAGAGAGGAACACAGCAAGAGAATGTAGCACACTGTAAAGAAGTATGCACTCATTTACCCTCCCTTAAACCCAAGAACACTTTCTGTGGATTAGGCTTCCTCCTCGGATGCTGAAGTCTCCTTAAAATGTCAGGGATCTATTTCCCTCCGAGCAAAGCCTGACCTTTGACATAAGGGATCTTGGGAGGTCAGGTAGCTTTTTGAGGCTTGCCAGCCAAAACGCATGGACAGCTAGCTGCCTGCACCATGCAGCGTGCAGCGCAGAGGACAACGAGCATCACCAGCTTCCCGCATCTGTGTCTTCTTCCAGAAGTTGCCCTGGATGGTTGCCTGTCCTGTCCCCTGCATCTCACCTCATGCGGTTTAGTGTGTGTGTGTGTGTGTGTGTGTGGTGGTGGTGGTGTGAGACATAGATCTAAACATGGCACTCCCAGCACAAAAAGTGGCTCAGGGTATCCGGTTGGCTTGAGACAGGTGGGCAAGCCTGTGAGGGATTTTTTCTTAATTGTATTATTTGAGGTGGGGAGACCCATCCTAAATCTGTATCATTTGAGGCTAGAAGAACCATCTAAATCGGGGCCACACCTTCTGATGGCAGCCAATCTACAAGAACATGACAGAGGGAAGCTTTTGATGTTTTGCCTGCTTGTCCTACTCTGCCTGGTAAGTCCATCTACCCTGCTGCTGAGACACTCCTGGAGACTTTTGCCTTCTGGAACCTTTCCCTACATAAAAGTTAAAAATTACATTTTGCTACTTTGCTGTTATGAAGTTAAATAGTATCTGGGGCAGACTGCAGTTTTTCCTTCACATTTTAAATCCGATCAGGACACTCTCATGAGCCTTAGGTGCTGTGCTTATTAATAAGGCCCTTAATGCATAATCCCACTCAGAGAATTATTTTTCCCCCAGTTTGGCTGTGTGTATCAGAGGGCAGGCTCTCAGAGTATTGACCGCTCCTGACTGCATGAACACACCGGAGCCATCTTTTGGCCCAAGTGCCAGACAGAACTTGGTGCTGAGGACTGTAGTATAAGGAAGGACAGATGGAATGGTGTTGGTTGAACCAGGGCAGAAGCTGTGCTGTGGAGATAGATCTTAGCACAGACCGCCTCTGGTACAAGTGCTGTAAAGATGTCCACCTTGCCAAGGTTCTGGGAATGCAGGTGGTGGCCCTTAAAGGCTTCGCCGGCTACTTGGGTGCTGTGTTTGGATCCTATTGCCTTTGTGACCAAGGTCTGGGCCTGCCATTACCCCATGGTGGTCCTGCCTGCTGTGTGGGATTAGGAAAGACAGGTCCAGTGCTTAGCACTGTTGCCATCCCTTTCTTCTGTCCCTGAGCTTTTCCTAAAGAGTCACAGGCTGAGAACCACAGAACTTTGCCAGTCCAGCCAGAGCAAGATCAGCGCAGACCTTTGCGGAAGAGCTTTGCAACTGTGCTGACAGAAGTAGCAGTAGCCTAGGTAGGGAAGTGGATTCCTAGGCCCTACCCTAGACAGACGGCAGCCCAGAGTTCTGGCTGAGCTCCTGTGTACTCTCTGAGTTTTTACCCAAGGATGCAATCTTCTGGAAGGCCTCCAGCATCAGGCCCATGACCCGCCTGAAAATTGAGGGAACCTGGCTACAGCGGCCCCTTTAGGACCCTTAGCAATAACAAGACAAGTAGGTTTTTGTGATTAGTTTTGTTTTTGCCTTCCATACGGAGGTGGAAGCAGAAGCTGGTAGGTTTAAAACTGTAAAATGTAATTTACTATGCGAGTTGATCTTGACGGTCCAGGAGATGCATGGAGCAAGAATTGCCACTAGATGGCGCTGCTGCACTTCCCTGCGGACTCTGCACATCGATTCTAATAAGGTTTTCCTGGATCCCACCGGAGTCCTAGTTAAAAAAAAAAAAAAAACCAAAACGACGCGCCACTGTGAGTTGAGGCCTATTTCACTAAGATACCCAGGAAATGATATAAAGTCACGAGGCTTTGGCTGGGGGCAACTGTGGGATTGTAGCAGGAAAGCCATGTAGAATGTTACAGATCTCCCTGTCCACAGTACTAGCTTCAGCCGGGTGGAGGAGCAGTTAGAGAAGCGGAGATAGGCTATTTTCTTTTACAGGGAGCTTTCTGATCTGATCGAATGCCTCCTCTTTTTGTGCCAGCTTTGATGAAGTTGATATTGGCCAGGGACCCCCTAGAAGGCCTCTAGAGAAAAAAAGTCCTATTTGGGCTTGGGCATGGGAGTGTGTGGGGGAAGTGGGGTGATAGGGTCAGGCTGGAACTGGGCTTAGATTAGTTTGTGCCAGAGCACAGTGTGGATGCAGAGACTGAGCGTGGGGCTGTAGGGGGCTGCTGGGTGACTCAGTGACAAACCCATGATAGTAATAAGCATAAAGACACCCACCCAAACTACCTCATGGAATCCAGCCTCTCTGCAGCTAGGAGGACGAGAACACAGTGTCCGGTTCACAGATGGGAAACACTGGACGCTCAGGCCTGAACCACAGGGAGGGAGGGAGGGCAGGGCTCAGGCTTCTTCTTTTTTTTTTTTCTCAGACCTCCCTCCCTCCCTCCCTCCCTCCCTCCCTCCCTCCCTCCCTCCCTCCCTCCCTCCCTCCTTTTCCTTTCCTTTCTTTCTTTCTTTCTTTCTTTCTTTCTTTCTTTCTTTCTTTCTTTCTTTCTTTCTTTCCTCTTTCTTTCTTTCTTTCTTTCTTTCTTTCTTTCTTTCTTTCTTTCTTTCTTTCTTTCTTTCTTCCTTCCTTCCTTCCTTCCTTCCTTCCTTCTCTCTCTCTCTCTCTCTCTCTCTCTCTTTCTTTCTTTCTTTCTTTCTTCCTTTCTTCTTTTCTTTCCTATTTTCTTTATTTACATTTCAAATGTTATTCCCTTTCCTAGTTTCCCCTCCGAAAATCCCCTATCCCCCTCCTGCCTCCCCCTGCTCCACAACCCACCCACTCCTGCTTCCTGGCCCTGGCATTCCCCTATACTGGGGCATAGAACCTTCACAGGACCAAGGGCCTCTCCTCCCATTGATGACCGACTAGGCCATCCTTTGCAACAAGAGCTTGCTGACAGGAGCCTGATAAAGCTGTCTCCTGAGAGAGAGGCTCTGCTAGTGCCTGAGAAAATACAGAAGTGGATGCTCACAGCCATCCATTGGATGGAGCACAGGGTCCCCAATGAAGGAGCTAGAGAAAGGACCCAAGGAGCTGAAGGGGTTTGCAGTCCCATAGAAGGGGTAGGGTTTCAAACAGGCCTGATTCTATGTCTTCTCCCTTAAAGCCACTGCCCTCAAGGATCAAGTAGTAGAGGCTGCAGGAAGCCCTGGTGTCCCTGTGGAGGAGGCTTCTCCTGCTGGAGGGCTTGTCGGGATTCATCTCCACTCATTGCCATCTGGGCCACAAAGGAGCCACAAGGCCCCAGGACATGCTGTGCATCTGGAAGCTCCATCTAGGGCCCCATGGGCTCTGCGGGCCCTGTGGGTTCCTGGGAGGCCCGGGGGTGGGGGTGGGGGTGGGGGAAGGATACCAGCTCACAGAAGCAAACACTGAGATTAAAAGAAGGGGTTCAGCCCCTCTACCATGCTCCCACCATCCCCAGCTCCCTGAGAGACCTGGCTGGCCGCCATGTCTTTAGGATAGGCTGATCCTCTGAGGAGAACTTCCCATATTACCAGGAGCCGCAGGGAGGTGGGGAGGGGGCAAAAGAAGACCCCTGTATCAGGCAGTGGCTAATCAGAGGAGAGATGAGGAGGGAGGAGGGAGGGCGGTGAGACACGGGTGCCAGCCACACAGTAGTCTCTTCTCTGTGAGTTTCACCAGTTTGGGCTTTCACTCTTGACATCCACTTGGCTCTTGCTATGCCCTGTCCCGCCCTGACTCAACACTTCCACACTACCACCAACACGATTGTCAGGACCATCCTTGTACTCGGCTCCCCCACTTCCCACCCTGGCTTTACCACATCCCCCAAGTGCAGGACTTGTCTATGTCTCTGGGTCTGCTCCTCATCAGCTCCCACTGTCCTCTCTTGTAGCAGGAACAGAGGGGCCACCTCTATGTAAAATCCGGGGGGCGGGGCGCACAGCCGCAAAAGCATCTCCTGCAGGAGGACCTAATGGAGGACTGCCTGAGAGACCAAGGATTGCGGATGCAGACAATGCCAGCCAATCAGGAACTGCTGTTTAGAAGAGATGCTTTCTTGGGACCAATGGGGACCAATGGGGCACGGGTGGAGGGTATTAAAGGAGCTGGAAGCAGTTTGCTGCTGCACTGTTTCTCACCTGCTTCTGAAGTCTGTATCATGACCTCACCTCCAACCCCCAAGGGCAGGTAGGGTCAGGGCAGTAGACCAGGGCACAGGCAGCACTTCCTTACAGTCCCTTACTGTCCTTTCTTTTCCTTCACAGCTTTGAAGCCTGAGTCCTCATTGTTTTTTCAACATGATATTTTTATTGACTAGTTGGGAATTCCAACACAGTTCACCCCCATCCCACCCCATCCCACTCCTCCCAGGCCCCCTCCCCCCAAAAAGAAGAAAAAAAAACCCACGTCTAATTTGTGTTGCCCATGTTCTCACTGGAGCATGGTCATATTCCCAGTGGTCAGCCCTTAAAGAAAACTGAATGCCCCTGTCTCCCTATAAAATCCCACGGAGCCCGATTTGCAGCACATTTGCTCTTGGGTGTGTGGGATTCACCTGCTGGTCTGTTGAGAAGCTGGATCGAGGCTGATGCCTTGGTCTGCTTTCTTCATCTCTTCTGGTTTACAAGCTCCAGACTGTGCTGGAGCTTCTAGGCCCTAGTGTGGGGTGGAGACATTTGGAATGAGTGATGAACTTCCCCTGGGTTCTAAGCTGGTACCCATATCCTACTTGATCTCAACTTGATGCAAGTTTACCCTCCAGTGGAAAGTTCTCTGCCTCTGTCCAAAGGTTAGATTGGAAATGAACCTAAAGACATTGGAATTCGTTTAAAATTTGCAAGAGTTTCCAAGATGTAGGTGCTACACAGAGCTCCCAACACCCTTCATCCAGATCAGAGGCCCACCTGTCTCTGCCTCTGAAGCGCTGGGATTACAGACCGGGAAGGCACCACACATCTGACTGCAGTCTTTCATAGTCACGTGTCACAGGGCAGGGCTTGTCATGAACACTTTCACCCTCTGTTTTGCTTTAATTTGGTCTATTGATGTATGCCCTGTAGAGCATCCCCTCCCCCCACTGCTCCCTCTCCCCCAAGCTCTCTCTCCCCGACTTCCCTCTCCCCAAAGCACAGGAGAGCTATGACATCTCCTTGCTCCCTTGGTCTGCAAGAACCAACATGAAAACATTCCCTTTTCCTTTGTGACGTTGATTTGTTTGCACATAGGATTCTTCTCCCCCACGCCTCTCCAGAACTAGAATGTTCTTTATTTTAAATTAAACTTTAAAAGGGGGAGTGGCTGGCGAGAAGACTTTGTGGGGTAAGTTTTAGCTTTAGCACTTTCCGGGTCTGGTGTCTTGAGTTCTATCCCATGAATCCACAGTGGAAGGAAAGAACTGACTCCTGAAGGTTGTCCCCTGACCTCTGCATCGTGACTTAGAGCCCTTATGGCCATCACACACATGAACGCATGCGCACACACACAATATGCATATACATACACATGAACATATGTACATGCATACATATGCACACACACACACACACACACACAGAGGTACGTGCATGTATGTATGCACATTCACATACACACCCATATGCACACACACATACTCTACTTTACAATAAAATCAATTCAAAATTAATGTTCTTTTATTTTGAACTTGTCTGGCACGTCTTCACCACCCTACTGGAACCTACTGGAAAAGACCTGACTCCCCTGGGGTGAGGCACGCCTAAGAAGCAAACTTAAAGACAATGACTTCTAACTTTCCCTGCTGCTGTGGGGACTATAGAGGCAGCAACATCAGGAGGTGGCTCTTTTTTCAAAGAGTGCTCTGGAAAATGCTTTTCTCTTCAGCCATGGTGGAAAACCTTAATGAGCCTGCTGGCTTCAGGCACCAGAGAAGCAGGAGGGTTCCCACGCTGCTCAGACCCCGTTTCCTGTCCCCACTGCCAGGGCCACACTATAAAGTCTTCCCCTAAAAGCAGCTGGGCTGCAAACAATATACCCTTTACCTCCTTCATGGCTCAGTTGCATGGCTGTAAACACTACACAGTGTGCTCTGCCAGGGCTGGGCTTCAAGGGAACAGTTGCAAGGTTCCCTTGGGCCACCTCTCTTCAATTGGTCTGCTAAACGCCATTGTCGTCAAAGAAGCCACTACTGGCCAATAACTGGGTGTCACCCGGGAGAGTTTGTGGACAGTAGACTGTGCATGATCTCTGGGATGGATAGAATAGTCACACCTTACTGGTACACTTTCTGTGTGGTCCTTGCTGGTTCCTGGAAAAAACAAAACAAAACAAAACAAAACAAACAAACAAACAAACAAAAAAAAAACCGGCTCATTTGTTTTTGATGCATTGCAGTGCCCAGCAGGAAGGCAGCCCAGCAGTAGATGGAGAACCTACAATTACATTACGGATAGGGTTCAAATCTGGCTCTATCGGGTTAGTTTGGGTCCTTTACCTGGTCCAAGACTTTTCTGTGATCCAGGAGAGGAGGACAGTGTGTGCAACTTCTAAGTCAGTGTGAGCATAGTGTCCCTACCTCCCTGGGCTGCCATCACTGACAGGGGCTGGCATACCAGGAGGCAGAGGGCTGGGTGTGCCTTTGTGGTCTAAGCCTACATGGGTACCATATGAGCTCAGGCCAGCAACCCTGTCCCCTATGGCCAAGGGCACAGGTTTGGCATTTTGAGCACTTGGGGTTTGTTTTAACCAGCTATGGTAGGATAGGCAGATGTAGACACATGACTGTGATTTTTCTATAAATAGCTGTTCTGGACATGAGGGGAGGAGGTGGCCAGGTCATTATCTATGGTGTCTGCAGAAAGAGAAGGCAAGGGGGGGGGGCAAGAAGACTTTGGGGGTCCGTTTGGGTGATAGCCAGGGGTTCTGAGGTGCTGGGCTGTCCCACATCTGACATCTGGTACTAGAGTGATTACTGCAGGTGAATAGTGAGCTGCCCAGGGGGATATGGGTATGGGGTGTACATCGGTTAGTTTACTTTGGGGGCAAGTTGTTGACTCTGTAAGGATTACTTGGTCCCGGAAGGGAAAGGCCTCAATGTCAAAGCACCAATAGTGGTAATACATGGTGGACGTAGTGTAGACACTTCCCATGCCTAGACAGGAGGAGGGCTTAACTACAGAATCTGTTGGCAAGGCTACTCTGGCTCCTTAGGGTTTTCTAGAGTACGTGTCACATGACCAATGTGGCCACAGAGCTGCTGGACTCTTCATCAGCACTCAGCCTTCCAATGTGAGGCCTGTCACCGATTTTCTCTATACCCATCCCTTGCACCATGGTTATCAAGGGTGAACCCTGGGAGATGCTTTGGCTGTGGATGCTGGGGCAGTAAGCTGACTTGGCATGGCATGATGTCTCTCTGGAGTCAGGGGGTTTTTCTCTGAAGGCCACATAGAAGGGGTTTGGAGGAACATTGTGTGAAGTGTTGGGCGAGATGTGTGTGCGTAGTTCAGCTGGCGTAGTGGTCGCTTGGATGGGATCACCCCAGGTCACTTGCCAGCAGGGACAGGAGAGTCATAGACCCTGCAATGTGTGTGTGTGTGTGTGTGTGTGTGTGTGTGTGTGTGTATGTATACACCTAGTGAATGTGCTGTAGTCTACCCATTTTCTTTCTTTTGCCTCCTTCTTTCTTTATTCTTTTTAGATTTATTTATTTATTTTATGCATATGAGTACACTGTAGCTGTACAGATGGTTGTGAGCCATCATGTGGTTGTTGGGAATTGAGCTCAGGACCTCTGCTTGCTCTGGCCCAAAGATTTATTTATTTATTTTCATTTTTTTATTAGATATTTTATTCATTTACATTTCAAATGCTATCCTGAAAGTCCCCTATACCCTCCCCCCGCCCTGCTCCTCAAACCCTCCCCCCAACTCCTACTTCCTGGCCCTGGCATTCCCCTGTACTGGGGCATATAATCTTCGAAAGACCAAGGGCCTCTCCTCCCATTGATGACCAACTAGGCCATCCTCTGCTACATATGCAACTAGAGACACAAGCTGGGGGGGGGGGCGAGTACTGGTTAGTTCATATTGTTGTTCCTCCTATAGGGTTGCAGATCCCTATACCTCCTTGGGTACTTTATCTAGCTCCTTCATTGGGGGTCCCGATTTACTTCTTGTTATATATAAGTACACTGTAGCTGTCTTTAGACACCACAGAAGAGGGTGTCAGATCTCATTACAGATAGTTGTGAGCCACCATGTGGTTGCTGGGATTTGAACTCAGCACCTTCGGAAGAGCAGTCCGTGCTCTTAACCACTGAGCCATCTCTCCAGTTCTCTTTTGCCTCTTTCTTGTCTCCCCTCCTTCACCTGCTATGAGGCAGTTGGTGTGTTTTAGGGTCTGGAGACAGATAGCAAGCTGGCAAAGCCCAAGTAGCTGCCTGTGTGGAGTTCATAATTACTTTTGTTGTCCTCAGCATGTTTATAATTATGGACACTCTTTTATGTCAAGGAACTGCCTTGTACATTGCAACATGCCTCATAGCATCTCTTGTCTTTACCTACTAGATGCTGTAGTGCCCCCCTCTAGCTTGTGTGTGTGCTTGTGTGTGTGTGTGCGCTGTGTACGCACTTGTGCACTTGTGTATCTGCTGGCACATGCACTTGTACAGATACTTGGAGTCCAGAGGAGGACACCAAATGTTCTGATCTTTTGGTCTCTGCTTTATTCCTTTGAAGCATGGTCTCTCACCAATCTGGAGCCAGACTGCCACCTAGCAAGTGCCAGTGATCCTCCTGTCCCCACCCCCAACAGTGCTGTGGTTACAGGTGTGCATGCCCCTGGCTGGCTTTTCACTTGGGTGCTGATATTTGATTGACTTCAGGTCCTCACGCTTACACAATCAACACTGTGGCTTACTGAGCGGTCTCTCTAGACCCCTTTCCTCCAGTCTGGAAAAAAATGTCTCCAGATGCTGCAGGATGTCCCCTGAGCCTAACTGGTGTCCTGCTGAAAGCCATCAGTCAGTGAAGGAGGCCCACAGATGAGCACATGGCCACAGTGCAACTGGCATAGATGGTCCCGGTGTCTACACAGGATCTGCTCAGAGGTCTTAGGCAGAGGGCAGAATGGGTGTTGGCACGTTCCTGTTGTGGGGAAGTAATTGATCAAATGAAACTCCAGCCAGGAGATAATCACCTTCATATCACAGGGATTTATTGTGGATAACCAAACTTGAACGGCACTGTCCTGTAAAACTTAGCAGAGGTATCTGCGAATAAGGAAGGAAGAAAGAAAGGAAGGAAGGAAGAAAGGAAGGAAGGAAGGAAGGAAGGAAGAAAGAAAGAGAGAGAGAAAGAAAGAAAGAAAGAAAGAAAGAAAGAAAGAAAGAAAGAAAGAAAGGAGGAATGGAAAAAACCCCACAGTGGTTCTCTTTCCAATTTTTCTTCAGCTTGGAACAATTGCGAAGCAGAATGAAATGGTCTGGTGGCAATGGCCTGATGTTTATCTCCTTTGTGAGTGGACATGTTTGCTCAGTGTTTCTCTAAGCCCTCAGAAGGGAGGAAGGTCAGCTGAGGTGGTGAAGTGCACACCATCCCTGCACCTGGGAGGCTAGGCAAGAGGGCCAGGAATTCAAGTTCATGTTCAGCAGCATAGCCTGTTTGAGGCTAGCCCAGGCTACATGGGACCTTGTCTCAAAGTGAAAGAAGAGAGTGCAAGTGACTTTTGCCCAGTGCTTGGCTGTTTTTGACACTTGGTGAAGACCCGCTGTGACATCAGGGCACAGTCTCACTTAGGAACCCATCACAGGAGACACTGTCAACACCTCCGCTTGCCCCTCCCCCTGTCCAGCTGAGATCCTTTCTCTTGGCTCAGCTCCAAGGTGCTGATGGGCGGATCGATGAGGCTTTGCTGCTTGGTCTCATCTGGGGATTCTGACAGGCGGCTCTGAGTTTAGTGCATGGCTGCACGCGAGCTCACGCCGTGGTCAGTGCATGCTTGCTTCAAGTGCTACAAGCTGTGGCTAGAGGGAATTTTATCTGTTCATGTGACCATTGGGAAAAAAAATGCCAGGCCTGTTTCAAGTTCCTCAGTTACCTGGGGAGTAATTACAAGTGTTGAAAAACCCAGAACCTTAAAATGGAAACTTCATGTCTCCAAACACATGCTTCGGCCATCCTGATAATTGAAATTACGAGTCTGGAAACCGGGCCAGTGAGACTGCTTTTGTAAAAAGCATATCGTTTAAAAGGAAAAACCGTTCCAGGTACACAAGCTGGCAGTGGTGACAGCCATGGGCGGGGTTCACGGTGAGAAGTAGTGGATCGGCGTGGTTTCCATTTCTGAAAGCATTTCCACAACTCAGACTCCGAGCCTTGCGATCATCCTTGTAACTTTCTTTTTAAAATCGTGTGTGTGTGTGTGTGTGTGTGTGTGTGTGTGTGTGAGAGTCACGGTGTATGTAGTGTGTAGATAGTGGCCAGAAGAACCTTGTCAGAGTCAGTCCTACTCTTTCCTTTCACCTTATGGGTCCCTGGAGATTGAACTTTGGTAGTGGCGCTTGGTGGCAAGTGGCCTAACCGACTGAGGCATCTCACCATGCCTTATGGTCAACAAATCTCTGAGCTCTCTAAGTGTTTTTTTTTGTCAGAAATGGGAGGATCCCCTCCTTTCTGTCCGCATTACCCTGGTCTAGCCTACCATGTGACTTTCCTAAACTTCGCCAAGGTGGCCTCCCATCTCCTGTTTGCTCATCCATCTTCCTTCCTTCCTTCCTTCCTTCCTTCCTTCCTTCCTTCCTTCCTTCGTCCTTCCTTCCTTCCTTCCTCCCTTCCTCCCTCCTTCCCTCCCTCCCTCCCTCCCTCCCCCTTCCCTTCCTCCCCCTCCCTCCCTCCTTCCCTTCCCCCTCCCTCCCTCCCCACCCCTCTCTTTCTAAAGATTTATTTTACTATGTGTAAGTAAACTGTAGCTGTCTTCAGACACCCCAGAAGTGGGCATCAGAACTCATTATGGATGCTCATCTGTCTTTCAACTCTTTCAACCACAGTATCTCATTTTGTTACTTCTTATTGCTACATTATAACTTAGGCTAACACACACTAGCTGGAAATGATGGTTTGCTGTGCCACAGAGCTTATGAGTATCCAGGAGTTTGGAGAGCATCTTTACTGCATGGTTCTGGTTCAGGATATCTGATGAGGCTTTAGTCCAGGATGTCTGCTAGTGATGTAGTCATCTGAAAGCTTGACTGGGCCTAGAGAATCTCCTTCCAGGTTGGTGTACCCACATGGCTGTGGGGAAATGCCTCTATCCTTCTTGAGTTGTAGTAGGAGACCTCAGATCTTCACACAGCATCTTTCCATGTTGACATGTTCCCAAGATGGGGCAGCTGGCCTCTCCAGATAGTTAGAGAGGGGGCAGGGCAAGGCCTCTGAAGAACCGGCTTTCACTACCAGACTCCATATTGTCTCTTCATTCAGCTTCTTAGAAGCCAGGTGTTGGGAAAGAGTCATCAGGTTCTGCAAGAGGCAGTGTTGAAGCCATTGTGGGCATATTGAAAAGCAATTCCTGCTGTAAATGCTGCTGTCTGTACATTCAGGGAATGTAGTCTGAAGGTTCCCCTGTTGGTTCACCCTAGCGTAGACAGACAAACTGCCAACGTAAGTCACCCCATCCTGTTGTATCTCTGCTAGGTCCTTACAGTGACTTCCCTGTGCCTAAGGCACACAGTCCCCCCAGCCTTTGAGATACCTGGTTATTTGGGCCAAACTTTCTCCTACTCCCCAGAGCACAGCCTTGTCTTCTGGATTGGCCAGGTGACTCACCCTGTTGGAACCGCTGTCCCCTCGTCTTTTGGCTTTCATTTATTCCCAGTGTCTTCCGTTCTCTTATCTGTCTCTTGTTCTTGCTTTTAATCACAAATCTCTGTCGCCTTCACTTGCTCAATCATTTAACACTCAGGGTCAGACATGCGGCCGCTCACAGGACTCAGGGAGCATCCACTCTGGGCTCTCCAGATTTTTCTACCACTTCACAAACATTTGGAGGAACAATCACACTGATATCCCCTAGATATGTATACGCCTGATCTCTGCTAAGCTCCTTCTCTGGCACTGTGCTGGGTAAAGGTCAGCTTTTTCCTTGGTTATCCAAGTCCCCTGACTGTGGGCCTCATACTGTCCTGGTCTTCCCTCTTCAGTACCACACCCTGTGCTGACATAGGCCTTTGTGACTTGCTTGGGTTTCCCTTGGAAATCTTGCAGCCACAGGGGTCTGAGCCCTCTAGAGACCAAAGACATCTTCAGGATCAATGAACCTTATAGCTGCTGAGGAAAGGCTCCCCAGTTGAGCTTACTGGGGTCACAGAGTATGAAGGTTACAGATAGATCCTGCATCCAAGGCACTAATTAGCTCTCTAATGAACTTGACCTGGACAATGAGGTCCTGTCCTGACTCCTCGAAGGCTGACCAAGCCGGCCAGGATTGCTGTTCTAAATACACAGCTGGGCAGGGGAATGCGCTCAGAGGGATTCTGCTGCCTTGTACGTTTTTAAAATAGTTTCAGAATTAGGGAGAGAAGTCCTTTTTCCACTTCTATCCAAGAATCCTCATTTTCAAGGGGTTCCACGCCATTCTTGCCTAACACAGGCAGTAAGTACCATGGTGTGATGTGGGTTGTCCAGTGGTAAGGGTCCCTCAGAGGCTACAGGGGACTGGATGCCAAGTGGATGTTTGAGCCTCTTTTATAAGCTGTAGAATTTGTATATAACTCACCTACATGGATGTTGTTTGCTTTAAACCATCTCTAGGTGATACATACTACGTAACGGATATATACGTAATGGATATAAATGCCCTGTCAATGGTCGTTATACTGTGTGTCGTTCAGGGAACAATATCAAGAAATGAAATTCAGTATATGTTGAGTCCGTGGGGGGCAGCACTCCCCCTACTCCGAATGGTTTCGGTCTGTGGCTGGCTGAAACTTTGGATTCAGAACCTGTGGATCTGGAGGGTCAATGGGGATAAGGACATGGGCCACTTTCAAATGAGTAAGTAGTAAGGACGTCTGAGATGCTTCGTGCTTTGCTAAATGCAACTCCAAACTGTGCTCCGCAATGCCCCCTTGCACTCTGAGATGTTAGAACTTGGGGGACAGGGTGATCCTATTGTTCTTGGGGTCACAACTGGCTTGCGCAGAGCACACCAGCAGTCTCCTTGGTTTATGGTATTCTGTGATTGGGAGAGCTGACATTGGTTGTTAATTTATTGGATTGGGCTCAACTGAGAGACACCAGTCTAGTTAGGGCTGTGAGTTATTTCCTGGAAATAATGACTGGCAGGGAAGCCCTTCTTCCCCAGAGTGGGCAGAGCCTTCTGTCAGTGACCCAGACAAAAGAGGTCCAAGGGAGAAACAAGGCCACCCTTCCCCATCTCCTTTGCTCTCTGGTGGTGAGTGCATCACCTTCACTGACTGCTTCTTTGGCCTTCCAATGGGGATTGGAGCTTTCCTGGAATCTTCCAGGAAGCTTCCACTCTCTGTTCTTGATTGCAGGCACACCATGACCGGTCTCCCCAGCCTTCTCTGTCATTACTTCCTTTCCTTATGATGGACTGTATCCTGAGCCACAATAAACCCTTCCTTTCTAAGTGGCTTTTGTTAAATATTTGTCACAACAATAGTGATCACTAGTGCCACCTAATATTGATTCCTGTCTTCCTATTCTAACGCATGGGTGCAGTGCACTCCTTGGTCCTCTTGTCATTTTTTGGTGTCAACTGATTAACTCAGGCCAATGACCATGCATGGACCATGTCATCTGTGCGTGGCACACATTCCATTGTCAGTATGAAACCCTCTAGAGCCTGACCATGATGCTGGCTGTTCAGCACCACCTAAGATAACATGGTTAGAACCCAGAACCCTGAGGGGAGACTCCTAGATGGTGTGTGAAGGATGTGTATTGAGGACAAAGGGTCTCACTAAGTTGCCTTATCAAGGGAGGCCTCAAACTTCTGGTCCCCCTGCCTCATCCTCTCGAGAAGTGAGGTTACAGCTCTGTGCTCTCAGGCTTAGCATGTGTTGTGATTTTTTTTAAGTCACAGACTCTTGGAATGGTTTGCTACTGCAGCACAACCTGGCATATCCTGATAGGTGGTGATGTCATTTCCAGCAACTGAGGACTTAGCGTACCTGCGCTTCCACGGAGCCGATGGCTTCCCTTTGTCTGTCTTATTATCTCACATTCTTTTGAGGGACTTTCCGAAGTCAGCTCACTGGGAAGGTGGAATTTGTTTCAAGCTTTTGGAGAAGGAAGCAGAAGTCATTATCCGATAGCTCAGAATGGTCTTGGCTCATTAGATAAATCCTTCCTGGTTTGAAAATGGACGTTCCAGCTCCATTTGCCACATTCTGTCGAGAGGCTTGGCTAATATTAGCAATAACCACACCTTGCAGAGCACTGCTGTGTATCTGGCTCTGAGTAAGTCTTATCTCTTCCTATGATAACAATACTGTATTCTTTTTTTATTTTATATTTTCACATGATAAGACAGAATGACAAACAGTTAAAGTGGTTTTCACAGACTCACTTTGCTGCCAGAACCAAGATCTGAATCCAGCTCTGGGTGCAGCTTCCATGTTTTTCTTTTAACTGTACCTAGTGAGTCTGCTTTGCAGATCTGTAGAGGAGAGATGAAGAAAGGGCACTCTTATTCTGTAGAGGAGAGATGAGGAAAGGGGACTCTTATTCTGTAGAGGAGAGATGAGGAAAGGGGACTCTTATTCTGTAGAGGAGAGATGAAGAAAGGGGACTCTTATTCCGAGTGTAACCCTTGGGGACAGTAGCCTGCTGATGCTCTTAGTTTTGTTGCTGTCTTAGGGTTTCTATTGATGTAAAGAGACACCATGACCTTGGCAATTCTTATAAAAGAAAACATTTATTTGGGGCTGGCTTACAGGTTCAGAGCTTTAGTCCATTATCATCATGGTGGGAAGCATGGCAGCCTGCAGGCAGACATGGTGCTGGAGAAGGAGCTGAGAGTTCTACATCTTGATCCACAGGGAGCAGAAGGAGACTGTGTGCCACACTGGGCATAGCTTGAGCATATAAGACCTCAAGGCCCACATCAACAGTGATACACTTCCTCCCACAAGTCCGTGTCTACTCCAGAAAAGGCCACACCTTCTAATATGCCACTCCCTATGGGCCAAGCATTCAAACACATGAGTCTCTGGGGGCCATACCTGTTCAACCACCACAGTTGCGTTCTACATTTTCACTCATTTAGTAACTTCATTCACCACTTATTCATTCATAATGAATTAACTTGAATATATGTGGTATTGCTGAAAATCTTTTAGTTATTGGGTTTTATTTTGGGAGGTGGGGCTTGGGTTTCGATGTGAGCTGTCCTGATTCATTCCTTCAATACCTATGGTACCTTTGGGATTTCTCTTTTCCTGTACACACCCCTCCACTCCCCACACCCCACATATGTTCATACACACACAAACCACACACACACACACACACACACACACACACACACGCGCGCGCGCGTGTGTGTGTGTGTGTATATATATATAATATATATTAAAGAATATGCTTCTTTAAATAGATATACATATATGTGTATGTACATATGTATATATGTATATCTATTTAAAGAAGCATATTCATAGTAAGGAGGTGACTCTTGGTTTAGTGAGGGTGCTGTGTTTCAAAGGAGATAGATTGAGGGGTGTTCATCTTCTTTTTCTTTCTAAACATCTTATACCCTTACATTCTATTAAATCTGCAGCTTGAAGGCCAATGTCATTAGAATTAGCTTTCTGTTTCTGAAGGTAACCGTAACAAGAGCTTTGACATTCCACCCTCATCCCTTGCAGAGGCTGAATTGGCTTCTGTCCCCCTGGCTCCTCAAGTCCCTGCCACTCCCACCCAGGATCTTTCCCCACAACTCTCACCAAGAAGGTGAATGCCCCTGTCCTGAAGACACAGTGAGATAGAATCCCAGCTCTTTTGGGGGCACGACTAGATGTCTCCACAGTTGGGCCTGTCACTTGCTTGTAATAGCTTGGGCTGGGTGGCAGAACTATTGAGCAGGAAAAGTGGAAAAGGACTCTCTGATTCTACGCTGCTGAGATGTCTAGGGTAATTTGAGGAGAAACGGCTTTACAGCTCTGGGGAATTAAAAAAAAATGTAATTCTCGTGTATGAAAACCACCAACCATACTTGCCATGTTCGCTTCTTGTTTTTAGAGCCCCGATGGGCCAAGTCACATATCTGGGTCAGAGGGTCTATTGATTACCTGTCAGGCCTGAAGGTGTGGGTGATCAATAACACTAACGTACAGGGAAGGTGGCTTTGAATGCAGAAATCCTGGCGCGTTGACCATGGTTTCTTCTGGTCTGCAAGTGTTTTGAGAGATAGCAGGGCTCGATAAACTGAAGCCACAGACACCCTAAATCCCAACAGTGCTCCTGAGCACCAAGACTGTGCAAAGGCTCTCTTCCAATGGTAAAAAGGGAGGCTCTGCTTGCCATCTCAGCTCTTAAACAGCCACGGGCCAAGCAGGGAGGCAGGGAGAAGATGCGGCAAGGGCACTGCAACAGGAGGATTCTGAGGGCTGTGAGACAGAGGGTTGTGACAAGATCCTGGAGACCGTGGCCTTGACCTCATTATCGTTTAAGGTCAGAGCATGCAGAAACACCTTCAACGTGCTTATGGCTGGTGAAGGGAGCTGAGATGGAGGAAGCTGGCCTTGTCTGGACCAGCTTGCAGACATTTCCCTGACACACTGACCTCTTTCTGGCAAGAGGTACCATACAGCACACACTGGCTTCTTTCTCTGCTCACTTCAGATCTGGCCTGGGGTTTAGTTGAGAAAAAAAAACAGCATCACAGGCATGAGAGTGACCAAGCATCCTGAGCCAAGTCCTGGATGAGCATCATATATGACTCGCCTCGGCCCCAATCAGAAAACTTCCATTCTACCTACCATGATGATCCTGTCCATCTGTTTCATGGAGGGCTGCTGCTGGAAGCTGTCTTTGGACTTCCAGGGGAAGCTGAGGTAAAGTACTTAGACTGTGGCCTCTTGGGGGCCGAAGCTCCCTGGGGAGTGTTTTCTCAGCAGGCAGGAATCCCTGTTTTCCATCCCAGCACTGCATGAGCCAGATGTGGTAAGACCCTGGAAGAGTGGCTCTGTAACCTCATCCCTGGGAGGGAAGAAGCAGAAGATCAGAAGGCCAGTGTCATCCTCTGCTATGTAGCAAGCTTGAGGCCAGCCTGGGCTATATAAAACCCTGTCTCAAACCAAAAAAAACCAAAAAAACCAAAAACCTATGGAGTTTAGAGTCCAGTCCTTGGAGACATCGCTGAGTTGTCATATCAGAATCCTATCTAGTCACTCTGTTGTAGGAAATGTCACGGTCCATGTCTTAAAACTAGTTGGAACCTGGTTGGGTGATACACACATTTAATCCCAGCACTCAGATGGCAAAGACAGACTGATCTCTTTGAGTTTGAGGCCAGCCTGATCTCTAGCCAGCCATGGCTCCATAGTGAGATCTTGTCTCACAAAAACCAACCAACCAACTAACCACCAACCAACCAACCAACCAACCAACCCACCAACCAACCAACCAATCAACCAATCAGTTGGAATCAGACAGTTATTTGGTTGTACAGAGAAGTCCCCTGTGTATGGTCTTCTATTTTTGACTCATTGAATTATTTCCTTGATTAATTGACCACCATGGGGGAAAAGGGCTTGAGAAGGGAAGGGAAGAGTCAGTGTGCTGACATGTAATCCTGGGACAGCATGTGTTCCTTAGGCTTTCAGACTCACCTCCCTGGGAGGACAATGATGTTCCAAGTTGACGGCGTCATCCCAGGTAACTACCAGGAAGTGGCTGTTTCTGCAGGAACACATCCATCTATGCCTGCTATGCCTCTTCTATATGCACCAGCAAGTGTCCCAGGATGCAAGTGTCCCTCAGATCCTGGAGTCACACAATCTGACACTTAGGCACAGGGCCGTATCACTCAGAGGCTCTGCTCATTTGTGATTCCCAGAAGGGGCCTGCGAGAAAGTACAGTATATGGCCAATAGGAAGCACTCCAGGAAGGTGGTCACCTTTTCCACCCCTTTCCCAGCTTGTGCTCCTGAAGTTAAGGAAGAAGACCTCCTGATGTGTTGGTAGCCACACACATGACAAAACACTGGCTGCCCTCATAGTCTTTCCTCCCTTCTTCCCCAGATATCCAAGCTATCTGAGACATCTGGCTTCACAAAGCATTTGAGTCAATCTAATTCTACCACCCAGGGCCTAAGTGAATTCTCAAGTAGCTAAATTATGTGCACTGAAGATGAAATTTAGAATCTCAAGTCTGTTTGGGTAAGATACCATGGAACCCACATGGTATCCTCCTCAAATTCCTTATAGGATTAAATCTTGCAACCCAATACCATTAGTTATTGTCCAGTAGATCAGTGCTATTTATTGGCCAAGTTGAGACAATGATTTGGACTAACAGCATCACAGATTTTATGGTTGGCCTTGAAATACCGTTTGCAGTTTGTAATGGTTTCCCCCCTCTTCTGATGTATTTGTTTTCTGTTGCTGTGGTTAAAGAACCATGTCAAAAAGCGACTTACAGTCATAAGAATTTGTTTTGGCTTATGGTTCTAGAGGGAAAGAGTCCATCCCATCACAGGGGTGGTGGGGGTGGCGGGGGTGGCGGGGGGGGGGGAGGCTGGCAGCAAGTGGCAGGTAAGGTGACAGGAAGCTGAGCGCTCACATTTTCATCCCAACATAGGAAGCAGAGATTGAACTGGAAGAAGATTATAAACCCCAAAGTCCACCTTGAGTGATGCACCTCCTCCAGAGAAGCAATACCCACTAAAGCACAACTCCACACACAGCGCCACCAACGAACGGGACCAAGTGTTCAAAATATCTGAGCTTACGGGAACAGTTTTCATCAAAACCATCATCCCTGAGAAGTTTCTGAACACAGATTGGACATACTCCAAACACAGAGGACAAAGACCCAGAGTGCACCAATAGACTGAGCAGGAAGCCCTGCAGGGATACTAGATCCCCAGTGTGCCAGGGCATTCCTGTAGGTGTACCAACCACATTCCGTTTCCTCCTCACTTCCTGTCATCCTTACTTCCTGGATGTCCAGGTTCCCTCCCTTCTGGTTAGAGTCTTTTTCTTCTGAGCTTCAGTCCACCCATGTAGGAAGAAGAGCACCATTACTAATTATAAAACCATTATATGATTAAACTTAATTAACTTCAAATAACCCTCGAAATTTGCTTAATGTCAGCCTTTGCCCTGCTTGAACTGCTAAATATTGCTGTCCTATGGAATTCTGATGGGATGAGATGATTATGTTATGATACTTGGCACTCCAGGGGGGCAATGGCATGTCCTAACATTCTGGACAGGAAGTGACTGCTTGGTCCAGGGATCCTCTGTGCAGTGGGGGAAGCATAGAAGAGATAGTAGAGATGTCATTTAGGAGCCTGTGGCTCTGTTGGGGCTCAGCCTGTGAACTGCTGGTGGGAGCCCATTCTCTGGCAAGTACTGAGAAAAGTTAAGTTCAAATGTCAGGTCACTTAGTATGTGGTGCTTCAGCAAGAATGGCCAAGTACCCGAGTAAAGTAACCCTTGGCCTCTGCCTCCATGCTGTCCTTGAAGGTGTTCAGGAGCACTGAGGGACACGTGGGGTGGTATATTTCTCAGACTATAATGATAAAGGGTTGACTCTGTTTTGTCAAGAGCATTGTCTCTTCAAAGAGCCTGGCTGATTAGATCTTGGATCAGACCCACAGAGGATAATCCTGCTTCACTTCGGCCGACTGGGGGCAATTATCACACCTGTGTCGTCCCTTTAGTTTAGCACTCAGTGAGGGCAGATCACTGAGAACACTTGAATCAGTTGTGTGTATGTTTATGTATAGTGTTTCATGTGTTCATGTGTTCATGTGGGTGCATGTCACCATATGTGGAGGCCAAAAGAGGAAGTTGCGTGTCTTTCTGTATCACTCTCCATGCTCTTTTTCACTTGAGACAGGGTTTCTCATTTAACTTGAACCCCCAACCCCTAATCCTCCAGGGTAGCTGCTGAGTTCCTGAGCTATATCTGTCTCTTGTCAATGCTGGGGTTACAGGCACTCATAGCTATGCCCAGTTTTGAAAAAAATGGGTCCTGGAACTGGAGCTCAGGTTTTATATTTGCATGGTATGAGTCTTGCCCATGGAACCATCTCCCAGCCCCTTGTTCTTATGTGGAGGGTCACATTGACTGTCTGGAGAGCTTACCTCAGTGGAAAGCTCATCTGCATACCTCAAAGCATTTCCTTTCAGGGTAAGGCTGAGGTGATGGAGATCAGGAGTGAATTAGCCTTCAGTTATTGTCTTAGTTCATGTTTTGTTGCTACAGATAGTTGGACCCCGGAGATAGAGTAGTTATTAATAAAGGACAAAGCATATTCAACTCACAGTTCCAGAGGACTTGAAGATCAAGGTGAAAGCTGCTAAGTGGTGAAGGCCTTCAGGCTGTGCAAGTTCATCCCAGAAAGACAGATGAGCATTGAGAAAGACAGGGAGCAGAAGGAGATGGGACTCACTTTACTGTCATAGCAACTCATTCTAGAGGTAATTATCCCTCCTGTGATGGCGCCAATCTATCCTGGCGGGCTCTTTTCTCATAACCCAGTCATGTCTTCAAGTCTTCACATCTGCACATCATCAGAATGGCACCACATTTAAATCACAGCTGTCACTTGTGTGCCCTCTTTGGACCTATGGAGAAGGGGTATTTAATACTCCCCATTTTAAGCTCTAACCCTTCTCCCTTTAGTGACTGCATCACCTCCCTCTCCCTTCCATTGAGTAGCACTGTTGCAGGGTTGGCCCTCTTGCCCTGTTCCTTGCCCCTCTGGAGCAAGTTCTGGTTTCTGGGAGGGAGCATTGGGCTTGATCCAGAGGTCATGGGCTGACATTGTCACCTGCTCTAATTGACCAACTATTTGACCTCACTTCCTCAAAGTGAAGGACAAGGGAATCCTAGATCCACAGCTGCTTCACACTATCTCCATGGGAACAGGTACAGAAAAGCACTTGTTCCTACTCCAAAGCATCAAACAGAGGTGGGCTAACACTGTCAACCTTTTACCGTTAGGTTACTGATTAAGTGAGCTTAGTGGTGGTTAGGGTAATTTAGATAATGGATTGTCTTGAAATTGATTTCATATCTGCTTAAAACAGTGTTGTCCTCTCATCAGAAAGGCCTGTCATCTGTGCAGAGCAGGGTACTCTTCTGTCTTATTCTTTTTTTTTTTTTTTGGGTCAAGCTTTTATGTTGCCCAGTCTAGCCTCTGACTCTCTGTGTGGCAGAGAGTGGCCTTGACCTTGAATTCTTTCCTGACCCTTTTGACTCTACTTCTAGAGTTGGGATTATAGGCGTGTGTTACTATGCTTGCTTAAAAATATTTATTAGTGTTTGATAGTTTCATGCAAGTATATTATGGAGTCCTTATCATCATTCCCATTCTTCTCTCCCCTTCCCATTCCCTTTCCCCCATCCCATGTCCCTTCCCTCTCCCTTCCCCTCCCCCTCCCCTCTCCCCCTTTCCTCGGTTCTTCTCCATCCCCTCCCCCATGTTTGAATACTCCATCCCCAATTGGTGGAATTGTTTGGGAAGGATTAGGAGGTGTGGCCTTGTTGGAGGAGCTGGTTTGAGTGACACTGGTCTGAGGTTTCAAAAGCAAACACCATTCCCAGTTAGCTCTCTGCCTGGTGCTTGTGGATCAGTCATGAGCCCTCAGCTGCTACCCCAGCACTATACCTGCTTGGTGCTACACTTCCCACCAAGATGTTCACTCACTCACCGTCTGAAACTGTAAGCCCCCATTAAATGCTTTCTTCTATAAGTTTCCTTGGTCATGGTGTCTGTTCACCCCTTCTCCATGGGGACTGTCCACCATGCCTGGAATCCATGGCTCTATAGCTTTCTTCGAGGCAGTAGAAGGTCCCATAGCTTCACTACAAGCACAGGCTGCGTGAGGAAAGAAGAGTCCCTATCTGTGTAATGTTTACCTCTCTGAAGAAATTCTGGTTACAGTTTTAGCTTCTCTGCTACTCCAGGGAGGGACAACACCCTTTTAAGTCCTGGCTTCCATTCTTCTCAAGACCAAGGGCATGGGGAAAGAGAAGGAGAAAAGAGACATAAAGTTTAATTGATGCCTAAGCTTAGTTTGTCTTTATGGACAATAGGCATTGATTTCTTATAAGACCAGATTTTTGGAAGTCCCAAAGCAAGGTGCTAAAAGATTGGGGTGAGAGCATGTTCCTTGCTCTCTCTCTCTCTCTCTCTTTCTCTCTCTCTCTCTCTCTCACACACACACACACACACGAGAGAGAGAGAGAAAGAGAGAGAGAGAGAGAGAGAGTCTATCAGGAGCTTTGTGGTGTCTCTTCTTGTATGAATACTAATCCCACCATAAGGGCCCTACCCTTATAACTTCATCTCATTTAATCATCTACCAAAATCCCCATTAGTTAACTTTTATGGTGTTGTGTTATAATTGTTATAACACCATGACCAAGAACAGCTTAAGGAAGAAAGGGTTTATTTTGGCTTATAGTTCCAGAGCCACAGCTTCAATAATGGTAGGGAAGACCCTGCATCAGGCAGGTAGGCAGGAGCTGGAAGCTGATCAGACTTTTATCCTCATGTAGGAAACACACAGACACACAGACAGACAGACAGACACACACACAGATACACACACACACACACACACACACACACACACACACAGAGACACACAGATCTCTCTCTCACACACACACACATAGACACACACACACACACACACACACACACACACTGAAGCTTAGCACCTGAGCACCTGCTTCTCAGAGGCCTTGAGGCCACCACAGCTGTGGCCATTCAAGTCCTTCATGCATCTCTGCTTCCTTATGCTTCTGATGTCTTCCTGGCGTGTGGCTTAGCTGTATCTTTGCATGAGCTAGGAAACTGGTGAGCTAGAGAGAAGACCGGGGTCTGCCTTGAAAGAGGCATGGACTTAGCTTGCTTTTCTCTCCAGCTGCACTATTGCTGTGTGATCTGTATGACAGAGGCTCTCAAGAAACCCTGCTGGCTGAGTCATGGGAAAGAAGGTGGCCTACACATGCCTTCTAGAAATGCCCCAATAAGCCCTGTTATTCCATTCTATAGTCAATTGTGGAACGGGCCTTTGGGCATTAATCCCAAAAGGGCAGTAAAGGGAGAGGGTCATGTAATTTTATCGTCTCTGACCCTGGTCAAAGCCAGCTTCCTTGCCTCCGTCCTTGACTCTGCCTCATTGCTCCTGGGTTCGTTCCTCACACAGCTGCTGGATCACACTAATAGCCCCTGGATCTTAATTTTAAACACTAATGCTTGTTTCCAGGGTAATTTCATCTGTCAGGGACACAAAGGATGTGAAATATCTTCTAACATTCTCCATTGGAAAGGGAACATAAAGGACTTCACTGGCAGCATTTAGCCCTCCAGGCCTGGATGTTTTGTCTTTTGAGTGGAACTAGCTTAAATCAAAAGGGGGACACAGTCAGGAGCCCCAGCTTGAGAGGCATGTCAGTGTGGATGGGGTTAGAGGTCCCCATTTTACAGAAACCATTATTTCCACATTGGGATTCTAAGGAAAGAACCTGCAGCATGTGTAATGCCACCATGTCAAAGCAGCGTAGAAAACCTTTATTTCCCAAAATAGAGGCTGTAGTTAAGGCTGCTAGACGTGCATCTTGGTCTTCATGTGGGTCCTGAACACCTGGCCAGGGTTATCCTAAAAGCTGTTGCCTGACTGTGGGATATGTTCTTCTAGCTGGGCTGTCTTGTCTGGCCTCAGAGAGAGAGGATGCACCGAGCCTCACAGAGACTTGATGTACCAGGGTTGGGGGATTCCCCAGGGCGGGGAGAGCCCACCTATTCAGAGGAGAAGGAGATGGGGGGTGGGAGGAGAATTGTGGGAGGGGGTGATGGGAGGGGCAGTGAGTGGGATGTAAAGTGTATGAGTAGACTACTACTACTTAATAAAAAACAATTATTTGAATCAAACTCCCCCACCCCACCACAAAAAATAAAAAGAAGGTAAACTGAATAATATAACTTAAAAATAAAACAAAAAAGCACATAAACAAAAGAGTAAATAAGATATTTTGTTTTGTTTTGTTTTGTTTTGAGACAGGGTTTCTCTGTGTAGCTCTGACTGTCTTTGAACTTTCTTTGTAAACCAAGCTGGCCTCTAACTTACAGATATCTGCCTGCCTCTGCTTCCCAAGTGCTGGGATTAAATGTGTGTGTGTTTGTTTGTTTAATGTGCATTAATGTTTACCTGTATGTCTGTGTGAGGGTGTCAGATCCCTTGGAACTGGAGTCACAGACAGTTGTGGGCTGTCATGTGAGTGCCAGGAATTGAACCTGAGTCCTCCGGAAGAGAGCCAGTGCTCTCAACCACTGAGCCATGTCTCCATCCCTGTAAATCAGATCTTAAAACAGAATTTTGGGAATGATTTTTTGGCTTCCTCTAATGCTTGGATCTGTGGCTGTGGTATCACAAACTAAGATGCAGGTCATTCATAGGTCAACACAGCTCTTAGACCTCTTCAGAGCAATTCTTTGTGCGGTGGACATCGGTTACCACAGAAACTCAAAACTGGTACAGAGAATAAGTGACAACTCTCCTCAGAGTACTCAGCCACAGAGGGGACACTGCTATCAGATTTCCTGCCCCTGAGGCTCAGGGACCATTGCAGAAGAGTTCTCTAAGAGCCAGAGGTCAAGGAGAATCAACAAAACAGTGTCTTCTTGACATGATAGGTCTGCTGCACTCACAACGCACAGCACCCGAGGTTACCTGCATAAGATGTGCCCAGGATCAAACCACTCAACATCCCAGCATGGAGATGGGAAGGACTCAGGAGACCCCAACTGTGGATGAGGAACTGTGGATAGCTGACAGATTCTGAGTTAGGGAGAGTCTGTGTTTTAAAGGGTGTGGTCTCTGGTAGGTCAAATGCACCCCAGTGGATTGCCCCATACTCCTGTGTATATGGGCAGCACAAATTGGCTTGGAGAGGCTACAGAACATCCAACAGAAGAGGACAGAGAGTTGGGAAGGGGTGGGGGAGATGGGGAGTGGGGTGTGGATCTGGGAGGAATGGGTCAATGTATACATTTATGTAATTCTTAAAGAATGAATCAAAATATATTATAAAAAGGATTGTAAGAAACAAAAAGATGTTGAATATTTGAGTTATAGAGAAATTACTCTAATAATTCCCGGGAAGCTTAAGAATCTTAAAGCACAAGGGAGAGAACATGTCATGGCTTTTTAGAGAATGGTCGTAATGACTGTATTTATCTGTGAGGAATGATGTGATGTTTTGATTCATGCTTGGGCTGGAGGTTGAGCAAATTAAGGTAATTAGCATATCCATCACATTAAACTTTTATTGTTTCTTTATGACAATCACATTCTGTTAGCTGTTTTGAGATATGGGATGCATGATTATTAAGTATGTAGAGAGGCAGTGGTAGTTAATTTCTATATAGTTATCTCTGGAATTTACACACGTGCGTGTGCCCGTGTACACACACACACACACACACACACACACACACACAGAGCCCATCTCCCTATATATGCAAACATTTTACTAATAAAGTATTTGACCACACACACACACACACACACACACACACACACACACAGACCCCCCCCCCCCCACAGACCCACAGCCCATCTCCCTACATATGCAAACATTTTACTAATAAAGTATTTGACAGGAAGAAACTTTAGGGAGGAAGGATTTGTTTTGGCCTACAGTTTGAGAGGATGTAATTTACCAATTGAAAGATGCATGAAAACGCCTCATGACTTTGTAAGGCCATTAAAAAAAATTAAGGTCAGAGAGAGAGAGAGAGAGTTCAGCATTTCAGTGTCCTGCTGCTCTTCCAAAGGACCTGGGTTCAAACCTCAGCACCCACATGGTGACTCACAACCATATGTAACTACAGTGCCAGGAGATCTGGGACCTCTTCTAGCCTCTGTGGGTACCAAACATGCATGCGGACACACAGACATAGCTGCAGAGAAAACACTGATACACATAAAATAAATAAATAAAATTGTCTAAAAATCATAGTAATTTATAAAGGAGGTTAAATGGGGGCATGGGGAGAGGGGAAGTGCTTTTCTTTAAAAACATGGACGATGAAATGAAAATCTAAGTGCCAGGTGTGAGAAAGTCCTTGTCAGCTTGGTCAGAAAGGCTCCAGATGGTTCACAAACAACACAGGCTTTTGCCATCGCTCTTTATTGCCAACTATAAACTGGAGTAAGTAAGACTCCATTGTTGAAGACACAACACACACTAATTATAGGACACAGAGAAATCAAACTGGAACCCATCTGGAAATCACTTCCTTGGTGGCTGGATTTCATAGTGCCCAAGGTTCTGCAGTTCCTATCTGGAGAAATCACGAGTATTTGTCCAGCAGTGCACCCTGCATGTTGCAGTACTGACCCACCAGACAAAATGTACGCAAGACAGTGCAACAGTGAGTGGCATGACTGTTACAGGGGTAACCAACTGTGGTGACTCGTAGTTTTGGGCATTTGAACACTTGGTGCCCAGCTGGTGGTGCTGTCTGGGAAGGTTTAGGAGGTATAGACTTACTGAAGGAAATATATCACTGAGGGCAGACTTGGAGATTAAGAAACTTTGCCAAGTTCGGGTTAGCTCTCTCTGCTTTCATGCTTGCTGTTCAAAATGTGAACTCTCAGTTTCTTGCTTCCAGACACAATACCTGTTACTGGCTGCCAGGATGTCCCTGCCATTATGGAACTAACAGACAAAATAAACTTTTTCTTCTATAAGTCACCTGGTCAAGATATTTTGTCATAGAAAAAAAAGTAAGTGATAAATAAATAAATAAATAAAATAAGACTAAATGACTAAGGGCCCAGCCCTAGATGGAGCATCTGTGACATCCCCTGCAAGGCTCAGGGAACATCACAAAAGAGAGGGTGGGAAGACTGTAAGAGCCGGAGGATGGGGGAGTGTGCTATGAATTGTTGTCCTCTGCACCTGACGTGACCTTTGCACTCATGAGCACACAGCAACTGTGGTTATCCCCATAAGACCTGCAGTCAGTCATGCCAGCATGGACGAGGTGGGACTCATGATGCCTGTGCACCTACAAAAAAGCTTCTGGAAATGGGTGACATCTGGAGGAGGGAGAATCAATTTCATTCGGACAGCTCCATGTCTGCCCCTGCTCATGCAGGTAGCACTAACTGGATCTAGTGAGTTATAAAAGATCAGACAATGTGAAGAAGGGTGAGCACTGTTGGGTGGGTCTGAAGAGACTAGGAGAGGAGAGTTGGGGTGGACAATATCAAGGCATTTATAAGTATCAAATTGTCAAGAAACAAGTTAAAAGAAGTTTTTAAACTGAAAGCAGGGCATGGGGGCACTTGCAATCCCAGTGCCAGGGTGGGTGGGCATATACCTGGTTTGCTGGACAGGTAGCCAGTGAGAAATCTGGTCTCAAAAAAGAAGACAAAGGAGAAGAAGAGGAGGAAGAGGAGGAGGAAGAGGAAGAGGATGAAGAGGAAAAGGAAGAGGAGGAAGAAGAAGAAGAGGGAGAGAAAGAAAGAGAAGAAAACTTGGTGGCACCCGAGAAGCCGCAACCAGTGCTGCACGCGCACATACACTTGTACACACACAAACTGAA
This sequence comes from Mus musculus, assembly GCF_000001635.26. Classification (NCBI taxonomy): domain Eukaryota; kingdom Metazoa; phylum Chordata; class Mammalia; order Rodentia; family Muridae; genus Mus; species Mus musculus. The sequence continues at coordinate 68,400,328 of NC_000073.6, forward strand.
CAGCTACCTCGGGCATCTGTGACGCTTTATCTGTTTGATGCAGATGTCAAGTACACACATGGATGGAACTACACATGAATGCAAAAGACAAACTGTGCTTCAGCTGGTATATTCTGTACAGCACTGCCCCCTCCCCATGTCTGTGTGTCTCTCTGTGTGTGTGTCTGTGTGTCTATGTCCACTGTTGTGCATGCATGCCCAACAGATTCACCGGAGGTCCCCCCCAGCTGACGGTGTGTGGATGCGTGCTCTCTTCCACATGTGTGTCAATTTAACAACTCGATGCTCCGTACATGTGCGTTTTCCTGCCTAATATCTTTATTTCTCAACTGCTTGGTTTCAGACTTGGAAAAGCTGTGCTTGATGTTGAAAGCTAAGTTCACACCATGCAGGGTATTTTAAAACTCAGCATCTGATGCCTGAAGTGTGAAAAAAAAAATCTTCCTCCTTTCTGTGAGCACCAAATGCTGGAAAGTTTTTTTTTTTCCTTCACTAACTGGAGAACATACAAGTCTATCAAAGGCTGATATGCACCGTTGTTACAGAGTGTGCTTGGAAATTATCCCTGCTATTTCAGTGATGAAACAGGTCATTAAAACTCTGGTTTGGTAGAGAAGTGGTCCAAATGTGTAACGTCCGGGAAGAGATCTTGAGGATAGATGGCTCACATGCAACCAATAAAATGGATGTGCTTGAATTTTAAACAAATTACGTACTTACACACATTTCAAGGCTTATAGAATGAAAGGACACAAAGAATGCTTGAGGTGCTGGAGAGATGGCTCAGTGGTTGGGAGTGTGTGCTGCTCTGGTGGAGGACCTGAGTTCAGTACCAAGTATCTGTATCAGGCAGCTGTAACTCCAGGTGTAACAGCTCCAAGTGTTCCAGGGCCCTCTTCTTGTCACCCCTACAGGAGGGTGGGCACCTGTACTCACGTGCACATATCTCTGTCCCTACATAATACATACATACATACATATGTACATACATACATACATACATACATACATACATACATGCATGCATGCATGCATATGTGCATATGCTCACACACATAGTTAAAAATAAAACAAAAATTTAAGACAATATACTTCAGGGAATCTGGGATAAATGAAGATGGGCAAGGGAGGAATACAGGCAGGTTACCTCACAGCAATGATCACAGTTGGTGGCCTTCTGTTCATAGTCAAGTCTTCAGCCTCTGAAAAACAACTTTCAGGGGGAAAGAAAAAGAACAGCTGTATTGAGAATACACAGATGTTTTCTTGACATTATTCCCTAAGCAATGCAGCATTACACTGTTTACTGTATTGGGTATTTCAAGTCATCTAGAAATGTTCGAGTAGAGGGTAGGACACATGTAGAGTCTGTGCAAACATTGCAACTTTATTTTCATTACTTCCTGACTTTGATCAGTGCGAGGGACAGAAGCCTGGGCCTTCCATGTACTACAGGAAAACTGCCCTCAGCCAACCATACCCTTGTTCCCAGCTACAGGCCTTTTGTGTAATGATATGGGGTACTCTGGAACTGATCTGCCATAGGGGCATAGAGACGGGGTGGGGGTGACAGTCCACTTGAACCTGTGTTGGACTGCTCATGACTGTTGGAACTGTACCATGCTGGAAAGTTCTTCCTTCTCAGGTGGTCCTCTTGCTCTCTTCTTTCCATGTCAGAGCGATATGTGAGCTGAAGGCTCTTCCTTCCCCTCACGCCTATTCAGCTCCCTGGAAGTCTCTGGTGAGTGTGTTCTTCCAGAGGAACACGTGCACAGTCATCATCTACCCTGGGCCTGTGGCTCTCATTTCCAGCTAGCTCCTGGGACACTATAGACGCTCTCATTTCCAGCTAGCTCCTGGGATACTATAGAGGCTATGTGAGAGGTGGACTTGCCCCACCAGGTTTATTGCACACAGATGTTCTAAGCAGTGTCTAGGCATGACTGAGAAAAGAATTCTTCATGTTCATCTTTGTTAATCCCCAAGGATGCTATACAGTCTAATGCCTTTTCCATAGAATGAGCTGAGAAGTGACAATGTTTTTTTTTTTTTGTTTCTTTGTTTTTTGTTTTTTTTTAAATGTGTATTGGTGCTTTGCCTGTGTGTATATATGCATACCTTGTGCCTGGTGCCAGTGAAGGCCAGAAGAGGTTGTCGGATCCTACAGAACTGGGGTTACAGTTGGTGGTGAGCCATCATGCGGTTGCTGTAAACTGAAGCCAGGTCCTCTGTAAGAGTGGCCAGTGGTAACCATTGAGCCATTGTCCCATCCCCATGGTGACAGTTCTTAAGAAAAACTAGAGCAGGGACCTCTTGCCTCACATACTTTACAGGTAATAAATCCTTCGTTTGCAGGGGCCAAGTCTACCTGCACTTAGAGTCATTCAGAGCATGGGTCATTGGAAAAAAAATACATCCTAGTGTGGTATGCCCAGTAGGGCAACAGGCACCATTCACAGGACCAGCAGCATGAAGATGGCAGAGCTCTGAGGCATAGTCTCCAGTCCTCAAACCTCCTGTGGTTACGATGCCAGCAAAGGCAGATGGGGTGGTGGAGGGGGTGTGGGTCCATCTTCTGTCACTGTGACAAGATGCTTGAGATAACTTAAAAGGAGGGAGGGATTTACTTGGCTCACTGTGTCAGGGGCCTTGGTCTGTGGTCACTTGGCTCCTTTGTTATTGGACACGTGGCAAAGCAGTTCATCTTGGTCGAGAACACACAGTAGAGGAAGGGTTCCCTCCTACAGGCAGGAAGCAAAAGAGAGAAAGAAGGGGATGGGGGTCTTGGTAGTCACTTTAACTGTACACCCTGAAGAAGTTAAATTCCTCTGATTAAGCATCACTTCTTGTGTGTGTCTGTGTCTCTCTCTGTGTACGAATGTGTGTGTGTGTGTGTGTGTGTGTGTGTGTGTATGCACATGTGGCTTCTTGTGTGTGTTTGGGTCTCTCTCTCTCTGTATATGAAAGTGTGTGTGCACACACATGTGCACTCCCTGGAGATGAGGGATCAATATCAAGTATCTGTCTTCATCACTCTTTGCTTATTTTCTTTCGAGACAAATTCTTACTGAGCCTGGTGTTTACTGATTGGTCTATGCCAGTTGTCCAGAAAGCCCCAGAGATCCTCATGTCTCTCTGCCTTGCTAGCACAGGGATTAGAGGCAAGTGCCACCATGCCTGGCTTCTCTGTGGTTCCTGGGAATTGAACCCAGGTCCTCCCATTTGTGTGGCAAACGTGTGTATGTATGCATGCACTCATGTTTTCAGTAAGCTACTGAGCTCAACATATTGCCTTGAGGCATGTGGTATATGTGGGTGTGTGTACCTGTGTTTGTGTATGTAGAAGCCAGAGGTTGATGTTGGAGTGTCTTCTTCTGTTGCTCTCTGCCTTATGTTTTGAAGCAGGGTCTTCCAGTGAACCTGGAACTCACTGATAGTCTAGACCAGCTGGCCAGGGACCCCCAATGACCCTCCCATCTTAGCTTCTTCAGAGCTGGGATTTGGGGTATGTGTGGCTCCACTGGACTTTTTATGTGGGAGCTGGGATTTGAACTCAGGTCCTCATGCTTTTGTGGTAAGCCCTTTCCCCACTGGACCATTTCCACAGCTTTTTATAATCCAGCATGTTTACACTTGGCTGGTACCCACTGTGCCATATAGGGTCCCCCGCCTCTGCCCACCAGGTTCCATTGTTGGAAGCTCTCTCTTACCTAACCTGTAGCTTGTGAACAAAGTATAGCCGGCAGTGTGTTGCCTTGAAGCAAGCGGCAACTGGGCTAGATTTTCTACAGCAGGCCTTTGTGCACAAGCTTGTGAAACACCAGTGGAAAAAAAATAACCTTATCGCAAATTAAAAGAACAATCTTTAGAAAATAGTTGAAACGTAAGGTTAATTGGAGCCAGAAATGTCAAATTAATGCAGCAATGCACGGGGGAGACTGCCCTGGCCTTTGAGCACGGAACCCGTGCGCATGACGAAGGGAAGCCGGGAACGACATAATAGGATTTTAGGGGGTCCCCTGTCATATTAAACAGGCTCTGCAATTAATTTCTTGCTGCCATGTTATTTTCATTGCCCTATATTTTCTCTGACCTCTCGCATTTTTTTCAGCTACCAATGCGGGGCAAGTGGGACTGAGGACTGAAAGAAAAAAAAAATCTTCAAAAACTGTTTTGACTGAAAATCCGTAGCAATGCAATATAAACAAGCCTTAGGATGTGTGAGCTGTCTGGTGCCCTTGAGGTGATCTGGGGTTCACAGATGCTGACCTGGCCTTCTCTGCTTCCGACATACCTCCTCCATCTCAGCCCCCTTCTGAATCCCGCAGGTCCTATCTTTCAGACAAGTCTTGGAATTCCGAGAGGAGGACGGTGGCCTTATAGGCCAAGATCTTTCATTTGTTGAGCATGAGACACAGGCCAAGCAGCCTTTTAAAAGCCTCACCTTATTTAATCTTCATCAAAACCCTTTGAGGGGATATCCTATGATCGTAGACGTTTCCAGAAGGAGGAGATGGAGGCACCGAGTGGTGAGCTGCTTGGCCAGAGATACACAGGCAGTGAATGTCCCAGACTTTGGGATTTGTACGCAAGCATCTTGACTCCAGAGATTGTGTGTTTAATAGAGTGTCATGTGTCCTTCTCTTCACAGTGGAATTGAAATTCACCTGGAGTGTCTGCTGGACATATAATCAATTTTGTATTTATTTACTACATGTGTGCATGCATATGTGATCTCTCTCTCTCCTTCTTCCTCACTGCCTCTAACCCCCTTCTGTCTGTTTCTTTCTGTCTCTCTGTCTCCCTCTGTCTCTGTTTCTCTGTCTGTCTGTCTCTGTCTTTATTTCTCTCCGTCTCTCTGACTCTGTCTCTCTCTGGATGACTCTGTCTCTCTTTGTGTGCATATGTGTAAATGCATGACAATATGTGTGTGCATGTAGAGACCAGTGTTCTATCCCAAGAGTTTTGCTCAGTTGCCCTCTTCCTTACTTTTCGAGGCAGGGTCTCTCATTGAATTTGGAGCTCTCAGATTTGGTTAGAATGACTGGTCAGCAAGCCCCAGGGACCCTTCTGTCTCTGCCTTCCCAGCCTTGAGATTATAACTCTGAGCCACCACATCCATTTTATGTGGGTGGTGAAGTGGGTGTTAGGTCTTACCGTGCAAGGTGAGGCCTGGCAATCCATCCTCAACACCATCTCTGAGCATCTCTCCTCGGCATTTCTTCTGGGAGATGGAGACTATGTAGGAGAACCCTCAAAGCTCCCAGTCCACGTTGGCGAGTACATCCACCCACTCACTGTTCACACATGTTGTGTATGCACGCTCACACAAACCCTGTTTACAGTGGGTTCCTTAGACAGACTACATGTTTCTGCATATCCTTTGGTTGGACTTCTGGGTGGGAACTGAAAACACTTCCCAGACTTTTCAGAAGCTAGAAACATGGATTCTGAGTGCCATTGGTGCACTTCTTTCTGCCTCTCTTGAAAACAGTTGGTCCTTAGAAGCCTTGGCACGCTGGCAGCCTGTCGCTATGGTAGTTCATGCTACAGGGTCCAGCCTTACTATGTGTCACACAGTGTGGCCAGTCTGTATCTCAGGAGACATGTGGGATTTTTCAACTCTAGCAAGCTTGCTGCCTTACCACAGTGCCCCTCTGGGGACTTACAACCCCCACCAAGGACAGGATGGAAGCTGTCTACCTCTGTTTCTCAGAGACCAAAGTGAAACATACTGGCCACCACCTCGTAGAATAGATATTGCTCTCTCTACTTTGTCATGGAGGAAGCTCCAAAGGGTTGGTTTGCTGGGGACCAAGAAATCCTGTCTTCCAATTGTAAGTACGGTTCTCATTCCTACACACAGCAATGAATTCCCTGCTACAGTGGTTCTTCTGGACATGGGATGAAGTCAGAGATTAGAAGATTTTTAGTTTCATTACAAGTTTCTGTAGTTGTGTTTTCTGTGTGGATGTATTTCTATTTATCGGCAATGCTATTTAATGTATGGTGAGTGTTGATTTTGAGTATGTTGATTCAAATATAGAAAATACTAATTATTATATTTTTGGAATGCTGGGGGTTGCATTCCAGGTTTTACACATACAAAGTCAGGGCTCCACCACTGTCTTATACCCACTCCCCCAGATGTTCACATCTTATATGGAATGTGTAGTTGACAACCCACCCAAATTGAAGAACGGGTGTGATTGGCTTTAGCCAACTCAGCAACTCATGCTCTCTTAGGAGACATAAAAACAACATCAAGATAAGTACATACAGTTGCGTACTTCCAGCAGTTCAGCATCCACTGAGAATTTAGGATTCAGAATTATCTTTCAATCAGTTTTTAACCCTCCCCCTACTATTTTTCCTAATTGTTTGTATTTTCAGGATACCGAGATGATGAAGGATGTAGCTGTAGCATGGGCAAACCTCTAATTGGCTCTGCCAACCAGGTGGCCAGCTGATGAACCACTGTACTTCAATGTCATAAGCACTGGCTTATAGTTAAATATTTGCACGTGTATCTAATTACCTATGCAAAATTGTTCCTGCCAAACAGGAGTCTGGTTGAGAGTTGGCATCCAACACGCATTAATATTTTAAACTGTTGCAAACACTTGGTGCTGTAGATCCAATTTTACTAATGTGTTTTTTTAAAAACACCTCCCACTGCACTGTGTAATTTTTGCATATCTGTAGCATGCTTAGAATTCTATTGTAAGGTTCTGGGCACCAAGAAATCTGATGGTGTATCGCAATGCCCAAATAGCAGTAAGAAGAAGAAATCAAATTCATCACCAGGTTGTTAGTATTTTTTCCAATTAGTGTAATAGCCTCAGAATATGAGTGGGTCACCCAGGCAAGAAAGGGTGGGTGAAATCAGCTGCAATGGCCCAGCTTTGATTCTTGAACAAAGCTCTCAGTTTCACATGCACTCATCGGTCCTGCTCCCAGCAGGGGTAGAGCTGGCCCTTTTGGCTGTGATGGGACAGCTGGGGTTTGAGAAGAGTCACCATCTTTCCTAGGGTGGTTGGGAAGCTCAGAGCTTGATCACTAGAAGGCACCTTGTAGCGTGGAGGAAAGGGACTGAGGCAGTCCAGAATGAAGGAGCAACCAATAGCCAGGGGCAGGGCAGGGAAGACAGGCCAGTAGTGTGCTGTGTGTGGGCTTAGCTCGGTGCCTGCCACTTAAGGGGCCGTTAAAGGCAGTGGCACGTTAGTCCGTTTTGTGGTGCTATAACAGGACAGCTGCCACTGGAGAGTTTGAAAAGAAGAGAAGCTATTTTAGCTCATGATTCCTACAGCTAGATGATCCAAAGAGCATGGCGTCTTTGTCCTGGACAGGCCTTGGCTGTGTCATAGCATGGATGAGAATGGGAAACAGCCACACGCAGAAGCCCTGTTTTGTAAGAACTTGCTTTTGGCTGGAGTGAGATAGCTCAGTGAGGTCTGTCTGCTCTTCCAGAGGACCTGGGTTCAATCTTAGCATGCACACAGCAGCTCACACCCATCTGTAACTACACTCCTAGAGGAGCTGGCACCTTCTTCTGACTTCCTTGGTCACTATACAAACATAATACAGGCAAAACACTCATACCCACAAAATAATACTTAAAAAAAAACCCTGCTAACTTGGGAGCCAATGGACTCAATGATACCAGTGATCCTTTTTGAGGCTTTGTTCTCATGACCTACACCAGGCCTTACCTCTTAATGGTCCTTCTGACATGATCCTCTTAGAAAGCAGGCTTCCAGCAGATGAACTTTTGGGGTAAGTACAAAAACCACCTCCATGCTGAAGCAGGAGTCCCCACAAGGTGGCTATAATTGTATGGGATGTGGAATCCTGAAAGAAGATGAAATCAAGCTAAATACTTGGTCCCCGGCCTAAAGGATTTCCATGAGGGTCTATGAAGCACATAGGTGACCACTTAGTCTATCTCAGTGATAAGTGACTCAAGGCTGTCACATCTATCCTGTCTGTTCAGGTTCCTTCTTAAAACATTACCTGTTGCCCAGGATCAGCCCTCACTAGCCCTAAAGTCTTATTTCTACAAACACTGTGAGGTTAAGTGGATCTGGTAAACATGTGATTTGAGTTTAAAGACAACATTGGTGTAGCTAAGTGCTCAGACACTACACTGGGCACCCCGGTACTGCACTTAACAAATATTTGTTATGTCTAGTGGCTTTCCAACCAGGCAAAACTTGAGGAGACATTGTCAGTGGCCACTACCAGAATGGAAGAGCTGCTGGCAAGTATTATACAGAGGCTGGGATGAGCTACACAGTTTTCAGTGTGGAAGACAATCCCTCCCATAAGGGCCAGCCCCTTAAAGCACTATTGGTCTTGAGGCTGGGAAACCCTGGCTTGGAACCTTTTAGCAGAACAGAGATCAATTAGACTTGATACATGGCGCTGAGAGCCTGTGATGAACGGCAGGTGGCAGGCTGAGGGGTGACAGCTGGAGATCTCTGAAGGTCTCCGGGCTATGTGTGTCTAGAGATAGGAGCAGCCAGTGTGTAGATTGGCTGTGCCAAGGTTTCTACAGGAACAGGTGTTTGCTTTGGGTTTTTTTTTTTTTTTTTTTTTTTTTCTTGTGCAAACTCCAAGCCGGGTGCTTGCTTCGTTGCTGGGGCCAGCTCTTCTTTGGCCAGCAGAAAGAGAGACTAGTGAGAGGGAAGCACAAATGGGAAATAAAAGCTGTGAGAAGAGGACAAGGGCCAAGAGGAAGAGGTGCTGAGTTCAGAAGCTCATTTTAGATAAAACCTTACAGGTCGGTTGGTGAGCAGCGGGAGGGAGGATGGGATAAGGGGCTTTCAGAGGGGAAACCAGGAAAGGGGATAACATTTGAAATGTAAATAAAGAAAATATCTAAAACAACAACAACAACAACAACAAACTTTAATGGTAAATGCAGTTCAGTGGAGAGGCAACAACTTTGGGTTAGTGTTTGGAAACCTGCAAATCCTAGGCCAGGGCAAACCCCTGCTCCTTCTCTCCCTGCCTCTCCTTTCACTCAAAAGAACATTTTATTGTGCATATTTAAAGTATACAAAATGTTATATGGTACCTATTTACAAATCATTATTAGTGGAACAAAGCAACATACCTATATCACCCATAAGGAGTGCTTACTAAATCCTTGTTGTGGTGATTTGCAGTCGTCTGGTCTTGTCTGATGTCATTTACCTTCTAGTACCCTTGCAGAGGGATTGTTCTGATGGTGTCACAGGTTTCCAGCGGACAGTGTAGCTTGTCCTAGGGAGAGAAGCCACAATGAGAAGCCCCCTGCCAGTGTCTCTCCTCAGATGCAGTATCTCAGACTCGAATGGACTTCTTCAGCCTGCTTTTGCGATCGGGCTAGTTACTAAACCCCTGCTTCCTGCTAACCTTGAGGTGTAAAGGGCCAGCTGCAACTGCTTGGTTAGAAGATGCTGGCACACCGGGGACAACAGGCTCTTTTCAGTCTACCTGCCCTGCGGCCAGTTACCCTGTCTGAGACCCAGTTTGTTTCTCCGAGTCATTTGCTGGGACCCCGTGTCTCAGCAGCAGGTATAGCAACAAGATGAAGGACTGCAGTTAGACCCAAAGTCCATGCTAGGGCAGAAGAGTGTCATAGATGGGGAGGAAAACATAAAAATTCCTGCACTCCAAAGAAAGATTATGTTGGCTTACCCACTGCATTCCTGCTGAGCACAGTTGTAATTGGAACGTACTCTTTGCAAAGTTTATTGGGTCTTGGTGCTACTTGTTGCCAAACTGGTCAATTAATCCATTATTATTATTTTTTAATGAGTTAGGGGATTTCCTTGAGCAGAAAATCACCAGGAAATATGACCAAATGCCCGGAGCCCAGGGAACGGCTGGTCTTTCCTTCTGGTAAACCCCGTTCGACAGTTAAAGGAGGAAATGTATGTTTCCCACGACAGGTGACAAATCAGTCTGGTCTGGAAGGGGGCGAGGAAGGTTGGGCTCTGCTTGGAGGTGATCTTGGGGTGGTCATCACAAAACGGGTCACCCGAGTGCAGCAGCTTCAAGTGTAGGAAATAAAGCTATTGAGTTTCCCTGCTGAGAGACAAATGATTTCTATTTAAAAACCTGCTTGTTCTGTGCAGAAACTCCCAATGTAGCAATAATTAATGATATCGGGAGGTTAAGAAAGACCTTCTGTTGGAGTCCCTCTGCTCCAGGCGTGAAATTGGATTAAAGTGAAGATAAACTTAGACATTAAATCTGAGGAGGAAGTCAGTAATTATGTGCGAATGCACATATTTGCAGCTGTGTGAGCAAGCCAGGTTGGAGCCACACGGTCGTTCTTGTTCCAGGCATGGGGGGCTCTTGGAGATGATCAGTCAGAAGAGGCGTTTAAATGGCACTGTAGCCCAGCTCTTGAGTTCTGCTGGTGTTTTAGGTAATAGACTCTGTGGCTTTACTTACTTAATATTTATTCCTAGTTTTCTTTTATTAGCAGATGTTTTTCCCCTCAGGGGACAATGTGTATTCCACAGAATGTAGTCACCCCGAGATGGGTTAGTTCCAGGATCCTCCTACAGACAAACAAACACCCAATGCCCAGGTTGCTGTGTGGATTAGCACAGTATTCACACAGAACATACATATATTGCCCACATACCTGATTGCCTAGGTTACTCACGGTGCAAATTTTGTTACATAAGGTCTAGATAGACGTGCTCAGCACAGACACAGATTTTTGCTGTTGTTTTTACTCGGTGATTGGTTGAATCCATGGGTATTCATGGGGAACACAAGCATCCAACTGTGAGTTTTCTAGATGTTCTGAGAGATGGGGATGGTCACGAGATGTGGTTCTGACCCGATACATGTAAAGGGAAACTAGCTGAATAGGGTTTCTGGGAAAGCTATATTCCTGCTAACAAAGGACGGGGTCAGCCTCTATGTACCTTTCTCAATCTCCACCTTTACTCATGCCTATCTATGAAAAAGCCTGGAAGTTGTACTGCCATTGTATGATCATTGGAATAAAATTTACGCTTTAAGGGTAGGACCATTGGCAGCCCTGGGGACCCTTCATTCTTCATGCTTTCCTTTGCCTACGAGATGGGAAGGAGACAGCTCTTCTTCAAACATCTTAACTGACTAAGCCCCAGGCAGTTATGTTTAGATTTAGAATAAAACCTTTCCCCTGATTTTTGGCATAGAGTCGACGCAGCACATGATAGTATTTGGGAGGACTCCATGTGAAGCTTGCCTAATTTCTGGCTGCTGACAGGGTGGGCATGGCCAACAGTGACACATCCTTTGAGCATGGCAAGGGGTGCTGATGGTCTCTGTGGCACACAGCCCACAGATATAGCTCTTTGGGTATTCTCTGAGTCTCTTTAGTGTAGCACATATCTACCTCCAGGGACCCAATTGATTGTGCTTGCTCCAGATGGATGCTGTGACCACCAGAAGACATCCTGTTTTGATAGCTTTAGAGCTAACAGAATAACAACACAAAGTAAAAACATAAAACTTCATTCCTTCCTTGGGTATATCCAGATGACCCTGTTTAGAGAGAGAGAAGGCTGGCTTTGCATTTTACTAGTTCTTGGCTCTAGGATGTCAGTGGCTGTTTGGTTTCAGGAAAGCTGGACCAGGAATTCATCTCCTGCTTTGTGAAGGGCTTGCCTCACTGGACACTAGAGGTTCAGACCTAGGAACCAGGTTTTTGTGATGAGCAGATCTCCCTAGATCAGGTCAGTAATGGACAAGAGGCTGAACACCTTGAAAGCCCTCCTCTAGCCATCAGGAGTCATGGCTGCACAGGGTCTCTGGGCCACATGATCAAAGTCTTCCCTTGGTTGAGGGGTCTTGTAGTTGGTCTTGTGTCAGCTAAAACTCATACCTCCATGAATTTCTTCAAGCCATCTCCACACTTTACATCTCACTACTTCTTTAGCTTCATCTCACACACGAGAAACTGAGTCTTCAAGAGGCTGAATACATGACCGCATTCTGGTAGAGAGCTGGGCTGGCCATTGACACCAGCATCCTTCACCCTTACAATTTCCACATGGCTTTTCCTCTCCTTTGCTGGGAGCTCAGAAAGCACAGAGTCTGGTTTCTAAGATGCTAGCGTGAGCATGCTCCAGGGTTATAATCCTCCTATGCACACAGCTACCTGTCTCCAGGCTCCTTTTGTATTGTGAAGCAATGATTGGTCCATGGGGAGATAGGGTTTTGCTACTTTGGGTATGGTCCCTAAAATGTTCTGCATGATGCAGAGTTTGCACCTAGAACACCCAGAAGGACATGGGGAAGACTCAGAGGCTAAGTCACGTGCGAAAAGGGGTCCAACACTTGTGTAGAAAAGAACTTTCTAGCTACCATTGTTCTCTTGTGTCTATGGGAATGCAGGATATTTGTGTCAGGACCTAGTGTAATGATACTGTCTAATGTAGGCTGATGTTGGTGTTGCTGATGAAGGCAAAGTCCATGCTAGATCTCCTAGAGGCCATGACTGGTCACCCAGGAAAAGCCCCAAAGCTGTTATCACACCTACTGTGTGGTGGGTATGCTAAGGCTGTGGTAGAGACATTTTCTGCATACTTGAGATTCCTGACTCTGTAGGCAAGTAGACACCAAGCCACACTTACCAGCTCTCACTGCCTTCTGTCATCCTCTTATAATGCCTGGAGATTATCCTAGGGGGTTCCATAAATATAGAACTGAATTTCTCACACCTGTTTCCTGAATGTAGCTTGTAAAGACTTGTTCCTAAGTTGTGGAAGCAGCTGCAGAGATCTTCCATACACCCTGATGTGTTTATGTATCTGTGAGCATTTTCCACACGGAAAATGGATATAGAATACCCACCTCTTTGTACTGCTGTGGGAATGGAATGTGATAATGTATTTTAAAGGGCCAAGCATCACATCCTGCTTTCTTCTGTTTATTAATTGCACATACCTGACTCTGAAACTTCATCAGAGGGCGAGGCAGGTCTAGAGGTCACATGGTGATGGTTTGGTAAGTATCTGTGCTCTGGGAAAATATGTCATCTGATGGGAAATGCATCCAACAACCTGTAAATCACTCAGTGTACTTTCTTTTTAGGATAATGAACTATTTGTAGATCAGCTGTAGGCGCACAAGGAAACTGAACACAAAGCATGGGGGTTTTTCAATATACTCCCATCCCTTCCCTTCCATCTACACCCACTGAGTGAGTACATTCTCCCATTCACTAATGACAGTGATGTGTTTGCCACAACTGATAAGCTTACACTGGCACATGATTGCTCAGAGCCCATAGTTAGTTTGTGTTAGTGTTCACCCAGTGTTTTCCAGAGAATGGCTTTAGGGAAGTTGATAATAGCACACAGCTATCATTATAGTATAAAAATTAAACTAAGTGCCTAAAATATTTCTGCCCCACCTGTTCATCCATCTCTCTTCCCCCCTGATTCTCTCTTGTGTTGTTTTCTGGGACTTCTTCCCACCAAGTGTGGATGTCTAGTTTTCTAAGGTTTCTAGTGCCACTTGTTGAAAAAAAAATCTTTGCTTTATTTTTCATTTATTAAAGGTCAGCTGATTATATTTATATAGACCCATTCATAGGCTCTACCGCAGTGGTTCTCAACCTTCCAAATGCTGCGACCCTTTAATTCAGTTCCTCATGTGGTGGTGACCCTCCAATCATAAACTTATTTCATTGCTATCTTACAATGTATTTTGCTACTGTTATAACCTGTAATGTAAATATTTAATATGAAGGACATCTGATATGTGACCCCTAAGAGGGTCACGACTCACAGGTTGAGAGCCACTGATCTACATTATGTTCATTGATTTGCTTTCCTGATTTCCAGGAATATCAGTCTGTCTTGATTAATACAACTTTAGAGTAAGTCTCGAAATGAGGTGTGTCAGCTCCCCAACTTTTTTCCTTCGGATATGAGGCTTTTTCTTTTTCTTTTTTTTTCTCTGTGGGTGTAAACTTTAAAATCACTTTGACAGTGTCTTCAATTATTTTGGATTTATGCATCAAATTGGGGAGAAGGAACAGTGGGCGCCTCTGCCCAGAACCGCTCTGCAAATCTGTCCTGCCATGGTGGACCTGCCCACATCCCTTGACACCGTGAGTCGCAATAAATGTTCTTTATCTGTGCTGCTTCTGCAACGTCACATGTCACAATAAGAAGGAAAGTAAGCAATGTAACACCAATTACTTCCCCCCTTCTAGATGGCTCTCTAGAGTCCTAGGCATGTATTTACTTGAACTCAACTCTACTCTCTAATACTAGTCTGCTTCACAGGCCTCGTGAGCATTTTATAATAATGAAGCCCAGCCAAAGACTTCCTCCTGCACTGTCACTATCATTCATTCCCCGTAAAATGCACGTAAACCAACAGGCACACACAGTCGTGTACATGGACAAAGTCATGATCCCCTTAGTGGAGGACAATTCTGGTAAATCTATCTCCATTTTTTTTTTTTAAATCAATGTAGAAATACCAGGAGTGTACTTACATAGGCCAAGATGGCTGCAATGATGCAACCTTGTATGTGTGTCACCACATATGCTGTCTGTCACTGACTGGAATGTCATGTGGCATCTGGGTCTGCGTATGTGTGTGTTTGTGTGTGTGTGTGAGTGTGTGTGTGTGTGTATGCATGTGTGCACATACATGTATGTGTGTATGTCTCTCTGGCTATTTTGAACAGACTATTGATTGTTAAATAAGAGTAAAAATATTGAAAATTTTATGCTTACTTATTCCTTCTCTGATTTCATCTTTTCCCATGTGCATATTAGTCTCTGACTCCGTCTCTGTTTCTGTCTTTCCACACCCCCAGGAATGCATATGTATGGAAGTCAGAGATTAACACAGGGTGCCTTCTATTGCTCTCTATTTCAATTTTTTTGAACAGGTTTCTCACTGGCCTTGGAGCACACAGATCCACCCAGCTAGGCTGGTTGACTCATGGATTCCAAGGATCGTCTTGCATCTGCCTCCTCCAAGCGGGGTTTCCAGATGCGTATTGCCACTGCTGGCTTTATAGCGTAGTGACCAGATCTGAACTCAGGTTTCCATCCTATCCCTACTGAGCCATCCCATTAGCTCAGTTCATTTAATTCTGAGGGCACGTTTCCCCATGTAACTCTCTGACTGAGATAGAAAGGATTACTCTTTCTGCTTTTTATTGTTATTTTCCTCCTTACACATCAAACCAGAAATTGGAATAAGTCAATTAATTCTTAAAAAGATTATTATGTTAATTTAAAAAATTAGCATTTTTACCAGGACTCTAGGCTCCTCTGAGTGTATCTTTTATTGTCTGTTTCAGTGAAAACGAACTTTCTAACACTACCCTCTAAGGGAGGTTAGTACACACTCCCTAGATGTCTTGTAAGTTTCCCCGCTTAGTACTTTCAGCAGAAGAAAAGCTCCCCTCCCAATCCCAGCAGAAGCCTGCCCGAGGCTGTAATCAGAAGCTGAGCTTGAATCTGAGTACTCAAGGTGAAGGCTGCGAAGTTACTCAGGACTCCAGTCAGGATGGTCTCCCTGTGGAGTGTGGGTATCTTGGCCCATTCTCTCCATTTTTTTTAGCATCCTCTTTGTTGGAAGTGGCCAGCAATGGCAGGCTTTATATTAGTTATCCAAGGAAATATTTTGGAAGCCTAATAATCCTCACCAACTTCACCTGGCACAGAGAACGCGTGGAAACAAATGAGTTTGGCCAGAAGCCCAGGCTGTCAGCCCTGGCTCCTGTTCATTAGCAAGGACCTGCCTTTTGTGCCGGGATGCACTTGAACTTTGCAGATGGTTCTTTACCTGAGTGAGCAGACGGCTGTGGGAGCTTGGCTGTTGCTGCTCTTCTCACTTCAGCGGGAACGCTGAGGCACGTAAGGTTTTGTCCAAGTCAGATGCAGTGAGGGCTCTGAGATAGTCTATGTGCACATTGTTTTTTATTGTATTTCAACCCTATATGACATATATATATCATATAGTCTACCCTTCATTTATTACCCTACCCTGCCTCCCAGCCACCATTCTAGTGTCTGCCTTGGGTGTTCTCTCATGGGTAAGTCACAAAATTAGGGGCTTTATGAAAATCCTCTATTTTCCATCTTCCTTCAAAAAGTCAAAATTCAAGGGTGGGGCAGATGTGCCAGGCAGAAAGCTCTTGCTATACAAGAACTGAGTTTGTCCTCCAGAAACTACACAGAGTTAGATGAAATGATACAGTCTTGCCATTCTAGAGCTGGGGCAGGGGGTAGAGATAGGTATGGCCTATCCCTGGGCTTGCTGCCAACAGCCTGACCTAATCAATCAGCTTCAGGTTCCTCAAACAACAGAGTGGGTGACCCCTGAAGAATGACACCCCAGGGATACTGTCTTAGAGTTTCATTGCTGTGAAGACACACGATGACCAAGACAACTCTTAGAAGGACAACATTTAATTGGGCATGGCTTACAGGTTCAGAGGTTCAGTCCAGTATCATCAAGGCAGGAGCATGGCAGCATCCAGGCAGGCATAGGGCTGGAGGAGCTGAGAGTTCCATCTCTTGTTCCAAAGGCAACTAGGAGAAGACTGGCTTCCAGGCAGCTAGGATGAGGGTCTTAAAGTCCACACCCATGGTGACACACCTACTCCAGTGAGGCCACAACTCCTTGTAGTGCCACTCCCTGGACCAAGCATATAGAAACCATCACAGTTACCTTTGGGCCTCTATATGTGTATATGTACACATGCACATATACTGCCAAACATATGAATCTGCACACCTATACCTCCTCCCGCACAAATATACTTTTCATTTGTAAGTTATGTTATGTTACTTATTTATTTGGTTACTTTTAGACAGTGTTCCATGCAACCTAGGCTGGATTCAATGTTGCTCTGCAGCCAAGGATGATCTTAAACTCCTGATCACCCAGCTTCCACCACCATACTTGGTTTATGCAGTGCTGGGAGCTGAAGCCAGGGTTTTATGTATGCGAGACAAGCACTGTACCAACCGAGCGAGCTATGCCCCCAACCCTTATTTCCTGCATTATTATGACATCACATGCTTCCTGTGGAAACTGTGCACAATGCACTTGGAGCAGAAACTGGGATTCACTGGCTCACTTGGGGGATGCTGTACCTCTGTCCTTCTTGCTTCCCATATGGCTCATTGACTGGCATGAACTCACCAGCCATTGTTTCTTGTGTAGAAGGTAAGATGGGAGGCATGCAGAGGGGCAAGAGGCACTTTAATCGGAGCACTGTAAATACACGAATGGCCTCAAGCTGCCTGGCTTCTGCCTTGAGTCCTGCCTGACACTGCACTTGCTTTTCCTCCACTCAGCAGCCTGAGAAGGAGCCCAGAAACCCACAGGGGTCCCCAGAGTCCCCTCAGAGTTAGAAAGATCTGTCCACTTCCACTGCACACCTACATGAATCTGGATTTTCTTCACATGCTTCAGTCAAACAACACAGTGCAACAGATGAATTCAGTAGTGCAACTGTCTTCTGTGAAGCCAGATATTAAAGAGGTTTAAAAGTTGCTAAACATTTTGGGGGGGGGCAATGTGGCTATTTTAGAAGAAATGTCATACGTTAGTGTGATGGATTCTCTGCTTCAATATTTCCAGATTTTCATTTCTTTCACTTCTAGAACTGTGAACAGGAATATGTAAAATCTACATTAAGAACTAATTTAGAATCTTTAGTAATATTTAAATGTGTAAAAGAATCCTGAAACCAAAAGTTTGGGAATAAGGATCATCTCCCTAATGATTCTCTTCACTTTCTAGCAGATATTTCTGTGTCTCAGAAGCAACAGCGGTCATTTGAAAGAGAACCTTTAACGATAAGGGCTAGTACATTACAATGTATTTATAGATGGAATACTATACAGCAACAAACGGGAATAAAGTATAGTTCCATAAAGTGGCTGTTTAGTGAAAGACTACATACACAGCAAGTGCATTATAGCTGGAGAAATGCAAAAGCCAGAGAAAATCCGTGACATTTCAAAGACAGGCTGCATATGTGATGGTGGCCCTAGAAGGATATGTTGTCTATGATGTCATAATAATCTATTTTGTGTAAGTATACCCTATAACTTACAATGTAAGCATGATGATGAAATTGCCTAGGCACTCATTTCTCAGTGCTATTAGACGACACAAGCAGAGACTCTTGTGTTTAAAGATTCATACATGGCGGCGGTGGGGGGTGGGGGAAGAGCATAAAGGAGAGCCAAGAAGGCTACCTTAAAAGTTAGGCTATGAGTGTGTGAACATTTCCAGTGACCTCCTGGAGATCTCTGTACTTACCTCAAGTGCTGGTGATGTGACATCTTTCTCTGCTTGTGACTCAGCTAAGGGTATCAACGGTCTGTCTGGGAGCCATGAACTTGCTGGGAAACCATATTCCCCTTAACCCACTGCCTTTTTCCTGACCCGCCAGAGGAGGCCTCTGCAGAGGCGCTGCAGGATGGGAGCTGTATCCTTTATGATGGCTTTCTCCTCATCACTTCAGTACAGCTGTTCTTTCCCCAGGCAGTCCAGTAGATCCCAGCACGGTGTGGAATCCAGTGTGCAGTCTTCCCATTCTCCCTCCTTCACTGGCTTCATCGCCATCTTCTCAAAGGCCCCAGTGCCTGGCAGCTTGGCATCCCATCTCCTTGGACCAGTGGCTTCCACAGAGGCCTGATGTACTGTTTTCAAGCCTAGGGTCAATATTCCCTTATCAATATTCCCTTATCAATATCCCCTTATCAATATTCCCAATAAGCTCTTTCCCTTATCGGATCATCTGCTGATAATAGCTGCTCCTTGTGGAAAACTCAGATTACTTATTCAAACTGAGGCTGTCAAATGGCACTGGGCAGTTTGTGTGTTACTTGCATGGAGTCCCGGAGCATAGGCTAGGGTAAATTTTTTTCTCTTGCCAGAACGCCATGGAAACAGTTTGAGCAGCCAATTAACAGAAACCCAAATTTCAAATGGCTCCACATTCTAAAACTTTGCCAGCATGCATCTGACCTCTTGAGCATCCCCAAACACTAGTGTACTAAAAGTATTTATAAATTACCTTAGTCTACATGTAAAGGAGTTTTGTGTTTCATTTATTTTAGGTGCCCTTTCATTATGTATGAGCAAATATTCTAAAATCAGAAAAAAAAAAAAACAATCTGGAATCTGAAACACTTCCAGACACTTAGATAAGAGATGTTCATTTGGTTCCGGGAGCGATGCAGGAACAACACTGATACAGGATACAGATCTCCAAAGATGGGATGCGTGCATAGTTTGCTGTGTGAGCTCCTTGTCATGGCCTGTGGGTCATCATGAGGTTTCAGCCTGTCATTTGTGGTGTCCTGTGAAGAACTGGTAATGAAACAAATACCCAAGGACTACTGGCTGCTTCACCTGACCGCGATGGTGGTCAGCTGACTCAGGGCTGTCAGGTCTGGGAGCTCTTCTTCACTCCATGGGAGCATTTATAGAAAGAAAAATGACACTCCTAAACTTAAAAAATATGAAAATTTTCTCTGTATGTGTGTTTTGCCTGTATGTACTTATGTGTACCACTTGTGTTCTTGGTTCTCACAGAGGCCAGAGAAGGGTGTCAGATCCCCTGAAATTGGAGTTAGAGATGGTTGTGAGCTGATATGTGGGTGCTTGGAATTGAATCTGGGTCCTCTGGAAGAAGAGCAAGAGCTCTTAACCATTGAGCCTTCTTTCCAGTCCACACAACCAAGCTTGTTTTTTTTTTAATTAAAGATTTTTGTCTAATCCTTTTTAGAATGTCATTTTAATTTTAAAAAGTGTTAGTCCTTTGAGATTTTATACAGTGTGATTTTGATCACATTTATGGTATTTTTGATGTATGTGCACATATGAGTTCACACATGTGTGCACATGTGTATGGAGGACAGAGGTCAAGACAGGTGTTTTCCTCAGTCATGCTCTACCTTATTATTATTTTAAAATCTTTATTCTTTATAATTTCATACATGTACACAATGAAATATGATCAAATCTACTCCTTTCTATCTTTAACTTGTTCCCCTTACAACCTCATGGCCACAGGTAGGATTCCTATGTTTGAGCCTAGAGCTCACAGATTTGGCTAGCTTGGTTGTCTAGAAAGCCCAGTGTCTCTTCTATTACTGTCTCTCAGTACTATAGGATTCTAGGCATTGTCTGTTGTGCCCAGCTTCTGCCTGGGTGCTAGGGATCTAACTCAGGGCTTTGTGCAGGCATAGTGAGCACTTTACCAACTGAGCCATCTCTGCAGTTCCCAAGTCTTTAAACCTCCAATCCAGTCATAGAACTAGAGTGATTCCCCCCCCCCCAAATTTATTTCCCCCTAGAACCATCAGAGCTGGATTTACTGGAAACTAGACAAAATATTTAACTCAGCAGGACGCTGAATCACAGTGAACGCAAAGCAACAGCAAGTGTGTTACATGGAATCTAACATGTTCTGTGAGGCACAAGACCCTGACAACTGAAAGAAGAGGTTTGGAGAGTCTCAGACGAAGCTGAGGGTGGGGAATCTGAGTCATTTTGGTTCTTGTTTTCTATGTCAGCAGACATGACGCTTTTACTGCTGGAAGATACTGTTGTAATATCACACTGGAAGCTGTTTGTGGGTTCAGTCAGCTCTCTGTTACTATAGTGGAGTACCTTATATAGTCAGCTTACAGAAAGAGAAAGTTAATGTTGGCACAGACTTTGATGGTTTTAGTCCACAGGCAGTGGGCACTGTTTGCTTTGGCCTTGGAAAAGCAGCCATCATGGAGGGAGTGTGTAGTGATGAAGCCTATGACCTCAAGGCCAGGATGCAGACAGGCTTTGATTTAATACTCACACTGATCTACTAAAGGTCCCAATTCTTAAAGTCGTCACAATCTCCCAATAGCACAATTCTAGCAACCGAACCTTTGAGGACTGTCAAGATTCAAACTAGATCTCCTTGCAAGGTGGTCCAGCCTTCCCTGCCCCCCAATGCAACCGTGCCTCTCTAAGAGTAAATACCAAGCCAAAATGCAGGGAGAAATTGCTTGTATATCAAAATAAATAAATGATTTTACTGATTTATAACACTAGAAACTGGTGAATAGGAACAGTAACATACACAAGGGAACCAGACAAAGGAGACAGAATACAACATTGGATAGAGCCAAACTTTTCTCTTGTACATAACAGAAAACGTGGAGCCAACTTGGACCTGGAGCTCTGCTTTGTTTAGATGACTGAAGGTTGAACTCCTGGCCATACTTTATGAGGATGAAATGTCAGTACATCCTTGCTATAGCATAGACGAGGGATCCAAAGTTTGAGGGAGACAGAGATGCTGAGGTGGAGTTAGTCACTTCCAACCCCACTATCTTCCCAGTGACATTTCTGAGAGGGCCCAGAATGGCTCTGCAGTACCATGGTGAGAGAAAGACCCAGGCATGATGGATGTTGCTACTAACCTCTTGGGTTCTCTGGCTTTAGTGAAGGATAGACCCTCTAGCAACAGAGATGAAGTTTCAGCAAGATGGACCATATGGAGACGAGGAGCTTTGCCTCAAGTAGGCTATGGTTGACTGCTCAGCCAACTCCAGGAATCTGTCTGATTCTACCTCCCATTTTGCATTTCTATGATTACGAACGTGTGCCACGCATTTGGATTTTTATGTATGTTCTGGGAATTGAACTCAGACCACTGAGTTCATGAGGGGCTATCTGACAGAGCTCTCTGTCCAGCGTAAGAATTTAATTCTTGAGCAGTTTCAGTTAGTCTCCTGACTGCCGAGGAGACACAGTTGTAGATTCCTGGGGTACAGGTTGTGAAACAAATGCTAGTCTTCCGTCCGTGAGCAGAGCCTGGGGATCCTAGATTGTGGCTCAGGGAGAGGTTTTCATCACAGGGACATCCCCATGCTGTGCTCTCTGGCACCAAGCACCGCAGGTCTCGTTTCGGGGCTGCCTGAGACTCTGGAGCGGCTCCGGACAAAGCTCCAGGCAGTTGGTGAGAGCATTGCTGTGCTGGGTGGGAGCATCCTAGAGCACTTTGGTCACGCAGTTTCTGCTCCAGTCAGAGCTGATGAACAGGAGGGCCAGACCCGTCGGAGGCTGTTCGGGGTGAGAAATGCTTTCTAAGCAAGAAGAAAGAGTTCCTTTCTGGCCAACTTATGATGGGAACCCATAGAAAAACTGAAGCCTTATAATGGACTTTCAAGTAATTCAGACAAACTTCATACCAAAGCAGGGAGAAGCCTGCACAGTACAAAGCCGTGTGCTTAGCTGCCGCTAGGAAAGACTGGGGAGCAGCCCTGTCCCCAAGTGAGCTCAAGTGGGGTTCCTTTGCCTTTCACAGGCCTTAGGGCTTCCCATGGCCCGGCCCGTGTTACATCTCTAAGGCTACTGTGCCCCCTTTTCTCTCCTCTCCCCAAAAAAGTATCGAAGGAACATTCTTAGGTATTTTCTTAAGTATCTAGGAGGTATCTAAGAAACTTTCCAAATAGAAAAGTTCTGTCTCCTTTGTCTCCTTATTTGTCCAATATGTCCAACAACCTCCCACCCCACAGATAGTCACATGCAGACATAGACGTGTGCTCTTGTAGGAAAGCAAGGACAAAGGGAGACAGTTTGGAATTATTATTATTTTAAAAAAAATCATTTTGTATGCTAGAAAGAATGGTGAATAATTTCTGCCAATGGTCAAAATAGGACTTGTACTCATTTGAATTTTAAATTATCTACCAAACGGGGTTTCTATTTTGCTTTAAGAGGGTGGATTTCAGATAAGACAAGTCATTGCAAAGCCAGGTTCAGAAGCTAAAAAAAAAATCCTCTGTGGCTAGCCAGACAGTCGCATTTGCCAAGGGACTAGGCAGTAGGAGCTGCTGCCCTTCATCCGGGTTATACCAGTGCTCTGCAACTTCTGAACACCTGCTTCGCAGACTTCCCGTGGTCTCTTCCTCGAGAGACTCCACTCTGAATCCGAGCCAGGAGAGCTGCTGAGTTTTCTGTTAAGGAAAGTCCATGCTAAACAAGCCATGTTCATACCACACTGTTGTCTCCACTCGAGTCTCCATTTTTTTTGTATCCTTGCTTTGTTGAGCACTTTAATATCCCCAACGCGTCACATGGTCCCTCATCCTCAGTGCAGACCTGAGGACAATGAAGCTCTCAGATGGAGTAAGTCCAGTTTCTTCGTATTGTCCCTAAATGAACTATCAGGCAGATCCACCAGGACTGTCTGACTTTCCTTCATGGCCCTGTTTCTGTGTGAGCACATTCGTGAGAGTGTGGTGTGTCCCAGTGGGTGTGCACATGTGTGAGCATGTGTGTGCATGTGTGTGCATGCATGGAAATCAGTCATCCACGTCTGCTATCTTCCTCCATTGCTTTCTGTGCAAATGTTTGAGATAGAGTCACTGATTCGAGAGCTTATCCATTGGACACACTGGCTGGCCAGTGAGCTCTATAGATCTTTTCCAAGTCTCCCAGTCCTGGCGTTACAGAGGTTCCCACTGTACTCGCTGGTGCTGGGACCCTAATTCAAGTCTTCGTATTTGTGCAACATGTCCTTTATTGGCTGAGCCAACCCCCACCCAGATTCCCTATAAGCACACCAGAGACAGGAGTGTGGAGTTCTAACTTGGATGTATTGTCAGTCAACTACCAAGTTTAAATATCAGGCAATGCTTCTTTCTTTGGGGTTTAATATTTGTCTTAATCTGCTTTATGTTGCTAAAGCAGAAAAAAAGGGAGGTTGGGGAATTCATTAAAAGCAAGAAATTGGTTTCTCATAGTTCTGGGCTTTTGCCAACTGCTCCCAGAGGTGTCTGGGAGACATTGTCACTGAATCTTCTTGCACTTGCCTGTAGGTTGAGATGTCTAAGAGTGCCCTGTGAGTGTGTATGGTAAGGGTCTCTGTGCTGGATCTCACATGCTGGAGGGAAGCTAAGCATGCGTGAGAGACAGAAGCAAGGGAGGGACACACGTGTGTAGACACCTCACTCTCTTGATACCTAGTCTATTCCTGAGACATTATTAATCCTAATCATGTGTTAATGGCCCATTTTCTAGTACTGTATCAATTGCAATTAAATTGCAACATGAGCTTAGGAGGGGGCATTCAAGCCATAGCAATGTCCCATCTTGATACTAACGTGAGCAGAGATACTCAGATTCATATCTATCGAGATAGAATATGAAGTACATGGCGGGATGGGCTTGTGCTTGCCCTGCCTGGCTCAGCAAGAGAGATGATTACTGATCTTGCAGGTGTTTCATTGGAAGGACCTTGTAGAGCATGTCCCCAGGAGCTGCCTTCCTAGCGGACTGGAGACTGGGTGTCCTCCAGGAGGGGTAAGTGTGAGATGATGCAGCAGACTACTACCTGAAGCAGAGATGGCAAAGGCCAAGAATTGAATTTTGTGTGTGATCACAGTCATCTAACAAATGACTAGTACCTTCTCGCACGTTCAGACATTGCCCTCATTGCAGAGAGGGTAATCTCAACAGCTGTATTCCTATCTCTCTGTCACCAACTGATAACTGAAATGTACTCAAATAGCTAGGCGATGGCTTAGTATATTTGGGCACTTCCAATCTTATAATGAAGAACAGCAGAGAGCTACACACAGAGAGCTCCTCTTCCTCCCTCCCTCCCACCCCCTTCTCTCTCCCTCTCCTTCCACTTACACCTGTTCCCAGTTCTTGTACCTTATGGAAGCTCCAGGCTTACACATTGCTATACACTCTCTGTGTCTCCCCATTAATGCATTTCTTCTGTGTATATATGTACCTGTGTTCACATTCTCCCGATTTTTAAAGGCCACCGATCAATTTGATTTGAGGACTACCCTTCATGATCTCATTTTGCTTTATATCGCTGAGATGATCCATTGTCCAGGTAAGTTCCCATTTCCAGGTTCCGGGAGTGGGAGCCTGCCTGCAAATTGTATTTGGAGGAGGACAGGGGAAGTCACTACAGGTTATGTATCAGTTGGAGTCCTGAGTGAGAGTCACTGGAGCCATCTACTGAAAGGCTGCAAATAGAGTATCCATGGGATAAACAATTATTTTTAAGACAGGCCGTTTATATGGAATGCTTTGAACTTGAACCCAGGGCCTCTAGACTTACGCAGTTTTTGGTCCCAGGAGTAACTGGCTTGTTGGTTGATCATAAGCTTTGCATGCTAGCCTTACTCTTTCAAGGTTTTTATTAGTCTTTTCTTTTTTTTTCTTTTTAAAAAAGTCCATTTTAATTGGAGATTTTGACATTGACATTATTCGGGTTGGGAAGAGCCTGAGGCAACATAAAGTAATTGTCTTTTATCAGAAGAGTTCAGGAGGACACTGGGTGATCTCCATCAACTCTGAAAACACGGAGTCCTTCCTGAAATACCTTCACAGTGAAAAGGTGGGGAACAACCCGCAGCCAATGGCATACGATCAATACTGGCGAGAGGAGGGGTGTGTGGGCTGGACAGCAGTTTCTCTTATTTCTTTATCCCATCTCATCTTTCCTCTAACAGGACTACTTGTCAGATGTCGAGGCCGGGAACCGGTTTGGAGATTCTTGTGTGATCGTTTGAGGGTGTATGGACATCCACAGAGTGTCACTGCTTAGCCAGTGTGGTCCATCTTGTTAGACCATGACTGTGCATGCATGGCCAGTCAGAAGCCTCTCAGGAGGTGACATACATGCTGGCAACACTGGGGAATGGGCCACACATGTCCTGGGTCACTCATTCTCTTGACTTCCTTTACTATGTTTTATCTTTCATCGTTCTAACAAAATATATGAATCTGGGTGCTGTACCTTCAGTGTATCCAGTAGGCTTTGTCAGTAAGGTTTTGGTCTCCAACAGGGCATCCCTAGGAGGTGGAGGAAATCTTAGGGGTGGAGCCTAGTGGGAGCCAAGTGGGACCTATCTATTAGGTCATTTTGGATGTTGTCAAGGGGATTGAGGAACACCAGTCTCTTCTCTTCTTTTGTCCCCTGTCATATTGTGAGCTTGGTTGTCCTAAATAGGGGTCCCATGATCATGTGTCATCACAGGCCGAAAGCAATGGGTCCAATTGGTCACGGACCAAGACCTCCAAAACTGTGGGCCAAAATAAGGCTTTCTTCTCTATAAATTGATTATCTCAGGTCTTTTTGTGTCGTGTGAAAGTCTGAGTAACAAACTTGGTAACTTAAAAAAGAATAGCTTATGTGCCTCATGGATCTGGAGGAGGCTACATGCTAAGAGCAGGGTGCCAGTATCTTGTTGGTACCTGGTCAGGCATGTGATGTAGTGATGCAGAACAAGCTCTTAGGAAGGGGAACTGAGCATGGCATCTGAGCCTGCCACATAGAATAGGGCTCACCCACATCATGCACACCAGCCAGTGTGGTCTGCTTTGTTAGGGTTTGCTGTTGCTGGAAAACCTGAGTACCCTGATCTGTACATATTGTGCACATACTGAGAGAAAGCACACTCTGTGAAAGGGTGAACTTCAAAGAAGAGGGCCAGGCAGAAGAACAGAAGAAGTGGACACTATAATAGGTTGTAATAAAGTACTTGGGGGGTGGTAAACAAGGAGGAGGCATGAGACAAGGAGAAAGACACTAAGAAGAACACTTAATCTATCTATCTATCTATCTATCTATCTATCTATCTATCTATCTATCTATCTATCTTCTATCTCTCTCTAGCATCCATCTCTCAATCAATCGTATATTTGTCTATCATTTAACATCCTTGCCAGTGTTTCAGTACTCATCTCCATCTTTATTTATCACTATATTACATTCTTCTTTATTCAAAGAGAAAATTGATGACATCTAGTAACACAAAGAATGATTCTACTTAAGAATTTAAGATCTTAGGCTTTTAGTTTAAAAATTGCTCCATATATATGTAACACATTTACTATGTATACATAATATATAAATATACATATGTGCTTCAGATAGTGACACTTGTTTGTATATACTTTTTTTAGTAGACAGAGAAGGGGATGCAAAGATGAGTGTTGGGAGTGCTAGTGTGGCTGTCGTCAAGGTGAGACTAAAGGGAGTGTTTATATTCATGCTAATTATTAGTTTTTTATTATAACTTTGGATTGTATACTTGTACAACCAATTATTCATTTAGTCACATTTTCTTTTCTTTCCTTTTCTTTTCAAAAACAATTTTATTAGATATTTTCTTCATTTACATTTCAAATGCTATCTCAAAAGTCCCCTATAACTCCACCCCCATGCCCTGCTCACCAACCCACCCCACTCCTGTTTCCTGGCCCTGGCATTCCCCTGTACTGGGGCATATAATTTTTGCAAGACCAAGGGCCTCTCCTCCCAGTGATGGCCAACTAGGCCATCTTCTGCTACATATGCAGCTAGAAACACGAGCTCTGGGAGGGGGGTACTAGTTAGTTCATATTATTGTTCCTCCTATAAGGTTGCAGACCCCTTCAGCTCCTTGGGTACTTTCTCTAGCTTATATTTTATTTTTAATAGAGTAAAATTGTAGATGGTTAAAAGTCCAGGAGTTGCAAAATATTTGCAATAAAAACAAAGGCTATATACCTCAGAATTAGTCAGGGCTCTCCAGAGAAACAGAACTGATAGAATGAATATATACATATATATCTCTATCTCTATCTCTATCTCTATCTATCTATCTATCTATCTATCTATCTATCTGTCATCTCTATATATGTATATTAAGCTGGGATATATTAGATTGCATGATCATGTTTGGGTGGAGCGGTCTAACAATGTCTGTCTATATCTGGAGAGGCTGAGAGCACTGTAGCTACTCAGTTCATGAGGCAGAGGCCTCAGCAATCCCAATCTGGCACTGAGAGTCTGGAAAAGTGTGGAGAGCCACTGGTCTTCAGTCCATGGAAGCCCATAGAAGGCGAGTTCTCCTGTCATTGAAGAGTAGGAGAAGCACTGACCACATCGGAGGAAGAATACTCACCAGCTGCAAAGCGAGCAGGCCCAAACCAAACAGCAACCACCAAAAGCAAACCCCCGAACAATGCTTTCCCATCAGCCACAGCTGGAAGGGCTGGCCACAGTTTAGTCAGTGTTACTGAGAACATCTCTCACAGGTGTGATCAGAAGCCCCAGTACAGGGGAACGCCAGGGCCAAGAAGCGGGAGTGGGTGGGTGGGGGAGCAGGGTGGAGGGAGGGTATAGGGAACTTTCCGGATAGCATTTGAAATGTATATAAAGAAAATATCTAATAAAAAGATAAATAAAAATAAAAAAAAAGAAGCTTAGCTTCATCCGATTTCAGAACCTATCAGGTTGACAATGAAGGTTAACCACCACAGCCCCTCATCCCTGGTAGCCTTGTCATTGTCCCACAGAAAGTTACTTTGAGTTCTTTCATCTGTCTCTTTCAGTGATTTCGATATTCTAAATAACATGCTTTGTTAGTAAGCTTTGAGTTACTCTGGCAAGGAGCTGAGATGATCAGCTCATAAAAAGGTAAGGAAGAGTTTGGCTCACTGTGTTCAATGGAGAGAGAGAGAGAGAGAGAGAGAGAGAGAGAGAGAGAGAGAGAGAGAGAGAGAGAGAGAGACAGAGACAGACAGAGAGAGACAGAGAGAGACAGAGAGAGACAGAGAGAGAATGAGAGAGACAGAGAGAGACACACAGAGAGAACTCACAAAAGGTCATTTTATGAGTCAACGAAGTTGTTCTAAGGTTACCCTGTAACCCAGTGCCCTGTCCAGAGAAATGTTGTTATCATCCTCCAAGACCTTGAGATACAGAGTGAGCTTCTGTGGAGCACAGAAGTGTGATCTTGAGTCATCTAGAAGAACGGTCTGTCTGCAGTAGGGAGGGAAGACATCCAGGACATGCACACACATCTGGGAAGAGAGTGTCCTGCAGATCACAGACAGGGAAGTGGGAGGGTGCAGTGGTGGGTGGAAGCTGGGGCTCAGTGGGAAGGAAAGATAATGTCTGACCGGCTAAGGTTAGAGGGTTCTGCCGTACCAGAATCTGCTGAGTCTGAGTTCCCAGGGAGCTCTGCGAGACCTTTACTGTGACCCTTACATGGATAACATCATTGTGAAGTCACCAACAGTGGATGTTTTTCCAGTAGCCACAGGGCTCTCTGATCCCTACGAAAAGAGAGGAGCTGACAGGTAAGTTTTGTAACTAATTATATGCACATGGCAGACCTAATTTCATTTAACCTTTTAGAATAAACATGAATGAGGAAGATTGGTGTTCCCATTTTTATAAAGGAAGACACCAAATTTCCAATTCAGAACCAGAGTCCAAATCCAGGAATCAGCAGTCCCTGCTTTGAGCAAGTCAAGAAATGGATTTAAGACAGAGTCCACAGCAGTCTGCACCATTTCCCAGAAGTTAAGTCATGCTTGAGCCAACCCTACATGCATAATAGGATCACATGATGCCCTGCACATAGTTTGAATTAGTTTGCAACTTTCAAGCACTCTGGAGCGCTTACACGATCTTTTAGAATTCCATCATCCATTCTTTTTTGAAGACTTTCAGACCTAAGAACATTGAGTCCTCAAGTTCGATGTGCCAATAAAACATTAGAGCGAGGGGAAGTCGACGTGTTTAGAAGGGTGGAGTTGATTAATCTGGGCCTAATGGTGCAGGTCTGAAGCCCAGCTGCTTTGGAGGCTGAGTCACGGAGATTGTAACTTCAAGGCTTGCCTTGGCTTCACTGTGAGCTCAAGATTAGCCTGTGCAACTTAGTGAGATTCAATCTCAAAATAGAAGACAAAAAGATGGCTGGCATGTAGCTCAGTGGCAGAGCTCTTGCCTTGTATAAATGAGGCCCATGCTTAGTCCTCAGTACTGAATCCACTCTGGACTAAAGAGCAGATGTTTCTTATAGCATTCTGGGTGGTCCTAACAAAGCCCACGTATGCAGCTGGCTCCCAGAGAGTGTGTGCAGGGAGCCAACCCTACATGTGTCTCACTGCTTGTTCGTTACTGCCTCGCCACTCCATATGACTGTCCATCATGGGTCCTGTTGTAGATGTGTGTTATTAAGTTGATGTGGTAGTTTTCTTGTCGGTATATGCTTTTAACTGAAGAGTAATAACTACATTACTGAAGTGTACCTAGAAAGGGTAATTCATAAGACAGTTTCATGTGTCAACAATATCCCTTTTTAAATCCCCCTCTTATGTTGATTTTCTTGTTTCTATTTTTATTTTACTGTGTGTGTGTGTGTGTGTGTGTGTGTGTGTGTACATGTGGAGGTCAAAGGACAGCTTGTGGGAGTCAGTTCTTTCCATCTACCATGTGGGAATTGAACTCAGGTTGTCTGACTTGGTGACAAGTTCCTTTACCCTGTGAAGCATCTTGCTTGCTCTTGGGTTCATTTTCTTTCTGTCTTTTTTTTTTTTCTGGAGTGAGTTGTTGTAGACTACTATAGACTAATAAGCATATGCTGGGCCCTTAGTCCTTTGTCATCATCTGCGTCATTAGCCTGCCTCCACTCTCCTGCATCTTTTTTTAGCTCTTCCTCACCCCTCCCCTTTCACCTTCATCTCTACTAACCATCTGTAGCAGGTGGTTGATGTAGTTGCCTTACTTTTCTTTGTTTCTTGTACCCCCTTTTCTGGCTGCTGCTTCCAGTCTTCCCGTATCACGATCAGGGCAACTCACCATCTAATGGGGCTGGACTGGCTGGGAAGGCTCCTGCGGGTGTTTACTAGAGATACAACTATCTGTTAGTGATTTCATCTTAGTGCCATCTCCCATCAACCTATATATTCTCAGGCAGGTTAACTGGTCAAACCCATTTTACTTCACTTTCCTTATGTGTGAGATGGGAACGACTATTAGGCCACCATGAGGTCATGAGTTGGCTGATATTTGGCAAATACTCAATGAGTAGCCACATTATATATGCCATGGACTCTGCATATCTCCATAGCTGGGCTTTTAGCAGCAAGGATTTGCTGATGTTTTTGCTTGAGACTCTATGAAGCTATCAAAGTTCCACTGATCACCAACTTATGGTTGATCTTTTAGATGGGGCTACTTAAAGAGATGCCCCAACTTTTCCAGTATATGCTAATTTAATCAAATTCTAGGGCATCTCATTTTTTCCCCTGTTACATGGCTCTTTACTTCCAGATGGTAAGCAAAGTCTGTGTGTGTGTGTGTGTGTGTGTGTGTGTGTGTGTGTGTGTGTGTGTGTGTGAAGATAGTCATGAACGATCTCTAGTGGTTTTGGGCTTAGGGAACAGTAGATACACAAAGTTGAAGATCCTGAGAGTTAAGGCTCAGTTGGGGCTAACAAGAGTTCTAATAAAGATGGACAAATGTCCAGCCTGGGTTCAGAGGGAGGGGTTTGAAGCCAATTTTATAGACAGGAATTTGTCTTTCTCTTTTAGTATCAAGTTTTGCATTTGCTCATCCATCTTTTCTTTCATGTTTTCAGATCTTTTCCACCTATAAAGCAAGCCAGAGTCAAGTTTTGTATTTAATTGGTTATTAATCGGCAGACTGATTTAACCACATCAATGCAATTAAGCCATCAATATATTATCTTTTTTTCACACAGAAAATAACAATCAAGGTCTGTCTCTGTACTCAGGGACAGTTTTTTTTTTCTCTCTCCATGTTACCCTTGCTTAATATTTACAACTATGGACAGGTGCTAGCTCTTAATGAAAGCACACTCACATGGACACTAGAAGTGCCAGTGGGTTCTGGCATCTCCTGCAGAACTGTTCCTGCAGGTCTCTCAATTGACTCTTTTTCCTCAAGGCCAGAGGACAAGACGCTTCCTTTGGTGTTGATTGCAACCATAAAATGAAGCACACGGGAACGGCACGTTAGTCCTATTACTCGCTTTCTTGCTATATTGGGTATAGAGTCCTCCTATTTCATAAGGCCTTCAAGCACTGATTTAAGAAAAAAAAAACATTTTCTCTTTCATTTATGGACAGCGCCTGAGGCATCCACTATGTGATAGGTGCTTAATAAATAATAATAACAGTTATTATTTGGAGCGGAAATCTGCTGATCCTTTCCCACGAATGGAACCCCGAGACCTCTTTTTTTTTATTATGGAGGAGGCTGTATTTGTTTAACACTGCATTATTGTCGCCTTTATTTCAGCGCATCAGCGTTCCACTTAGCCATGTGCGGCAGGAGTTATGGTTATTGCTGTGTCTGGTTTTTTTTGTCTCAATTTCTTTTCTTTCTAAATTCCAGGGGTTGAGATAGCACCATAAAATAAATAATAAATTTATGCCTTAGTAAATAATACAGATGTGAATGAATATCTGCAGGTGTTGTGGGGGTTGTGTGTGAGAGAGAGAGCACGTGTGTGTGTGTGTGTGTGTGTGTGTGTGTGTGTGCGTGCTCCCTCACTTGAACAGTCTCTTCTTTAGCAGTTTGGGAAATCACAGGAAATCTGACTGTGACCTTGTAGTCTGGGCTGCATTTCAGAACTGTGCTTTGGTGTAGTCTTACTCCAATGCTAGGGGCTTTTCACGTTACCCAGTGTTCAGCAAAGATACCGCAATGAAACCTCATTCTAGTCCCCATTTCTGTTTAGATGAGAGAGGCAGGGAGGTGTTTTATTTTATTTTATTTTTTCACTTCTTAAAACATACAATGTATTTTGGAGAAATATTCCAGGAAGGATGTCACATGTCCTGCCACTTCATAAAAGGAACACAGTGTCTGTTTTTCTTTGTGACTCAACTTTGTTATGTCACAAAAAGCTAAAGAGCTGCTCTGGGTCCTCAGATGGTATCCTTGACTTCACAGCACTGTGGCCAGATTCCCCCCACCTCCCCATGAACCCTACCCTGATCCCCCTGTCCTCAGCTTCTCCTTCACGGGTTCTCTCCTTCCTGTGATACATAGCTGTTACTTTTTTCTATCTGCTGTTGTTCTGCCTCCTACCTCCCCCTCTTTCCCACCCTGTGTTTAGAATATGAACATTTAGAAAGAAGAGTATATAATCAATACTCTTGTTAGTATGTCCTAAATAAGAATTAACACAGCAATAAGGTAGGTTGTTTTCTGTGGTCTCTTTGGGCACCCAAATGTGATCTCTAAGTTTCTACCAGGACTAATGAGTTTTCATGGCTAGCAAACCTAACTGTGTTCACAATGAATGGCTGTTTTCCATATCAAATCACCCTAAGAAGTGGGTGCAGGACTTGAGCACCATAGCTTGTCTCTTTAAGATGAAGACCATCATTTATATCTGCCCCAACCATGTTGAAAGTCTTAGGAAGTCTGGAAGGAATCCTTGTCAATGATGAGATTGCAAGTTTGTATAAAAATGGGATAATAAACAGCAATAAGCTTGTAGAAAGTATAAAAATCAACCCACAAAAACTGACAATAACTTTTGCTTACCCTGCACTTCATCATTTGTAAGCCCTGTCATTAAAAAAAAAAACCTGTTATTGAAGGGGATTTTCCTATCCTGGTTTCAGAGAAGAGCAGACACTTGGGCTGCATAGGACTTCAGAAATGTCCCTTGAATTCCCCATGACCAGAGAAGAGAAGGGCATCCTCCAACTCCTGGATTAAGGTGGAACTCATTGTGGTAATTAGTTCAACCCAAACAATTTTTAATTAAAGGTTTTCTTAAAAGTGCCAGCCGTTGGGCCCTGGTTTTCCTAAACCTTTAGCAGAGCTCCATAGGTTAGTGCTTCGGGGCTGTGTGCCTGCGACAGCTCCATTTAGAGAGTATTTGTGATATTCTCTCCTGGTCTTTTACTATCCACAAGTTGAAATAATTTTATAAGCTTTTCTGGTGCAGTTGAGCCCACAGGCTTTTCTTTTCTTTCTTTGTAGCTCTATATAGGCACTAGTGGGGATATTTTTCTCTATGTTAAGTGATGGTGTTCTGAATTACTTTTCTATTCACCCAGAATCTTCTTAAAACAGAATATGTGTAGGAATGTGAATTGGAAAACCGCTTGGAAGTATCCAGTAAAGCTTATCTCATGTTTTCCCTATACTGCATAAAATATGCATATGTATGATATATCTCCATATATGCATATATGAGATATACATATATATCTCCAAGAGAGATGGGTAACAGAAAAGTACAAAAATGTTCTTAACTATCTTATCATACTCATCCACAATTGGAACATTCTGGAGAGCCACCCTCAGGCATGGTAAACTTGACACTATGCGGCAAACAAAAGCAACAATAGAAATAGCTGCTGTGCATCACAGACAGACTGGATGAGTCATGACTGGAATAGAAATATATGAGTGCTCACGGAGTATTCACAGAGTGATTACAGATAGCTGAGGGCCAAGGTTGGCCAAGCTGGTGTACGATGAACATGCAATCGTGCATTTGTGATGATGGTTATCCCTGGGAAGATGGTTTTGATTCAGGAGGGGAATCTGTTGGGGTACTAGAGGTATGTATGCTTTCAGGTGGTACTGATGGATAAGTGGAGATGTGTCAGTACTCTCTGAGTTTATAGGAGATGCTGTGTATGTGGTCCAGCCTGTATCCTCCTGGCTCTAAGCACCCATATTTCCAACTACTGAGAATGTTAGACAACTGTCAGTCAAACCCACCTCCTTGTCTTGCCCTTGGTCTCAGAGAGTAGCTTGTCCAAGATTACACCCTTCTCTGATTTAGCTAGCAACCTGTGACCTGAATCCCAGGCAGTTCTTCCCATTCCTGGAGCTCTTGGGGGACCACTACAGCTTTCCTTGTAAGTGCATCACTGGGTATCCTTTCTCCCGGCCCCATTCTGTTTCCTTCCTCACTTATGGGCAAGGTTAGTAACTTAATTTGGAAGGCTCAGAGCAAAATGTAAATGCAGGGTCTTGCTCACAAATTTAAGAATTCCAAAACGTTGAGAGCAGAGCAAAGGTCAGGTTTAAGTGTGGCTCTTATGCCCATGTGTATGTCTTAAAGTCAGGCTAGTCCCTACAACCATTTCAGGAAGTGTTTCCATGAACAGCAGGTTCATTCAACTTACAATAGAGACTGCTTTCCACAGAGAAGCCTGGCTGATCCCAGAACTCCATGATAAGGATTTATATTCTTGGGTCTTTATATGATGCTGCAAAAAAAAAAAAAAAAAAAAGTAACAAAGTGTAAACTCCTTTGTTGGTGAATAATGGTTCTTGTGATGGCTGTTATTGGTTGTCAACTTGATTATATATGCAATTAACTAAAATTAAAAAATGGAGTTCACAGCAGTGAGGGTTTTTTTGTTTGTTTGTTTAATTTGAAGTAGGAAAATCCACTTCTCATCTGGATCTTGAGGTGGGAAGACACAAGACTTTAATCTGGGCCACACCTTCTGCTGGAAACCTATATAAGGACATGGATGAAGGATGCTTTTGCTTTTTGTCTGCTTGCTCTCACTCTCACTGACAAGCCCACTCCTTCCTCATAATTTGAGCTTTGTTCTTCAGGATTCCAGCATCTACTGAAGACAAGCTGAGACATCCAGCCACATTAGAATGAGTAACATCTGGATTCTTGGATTTTTCTGTTCATATCCAGTCATTGCTGGATTGTCTGGACCACAAATGTAGGCAGAGAAATGAAAAGGGTAGGGATGAGATTACAAACTAGGAGAACTGAACCAAAGAGGAAGAATGCCTTCAGTTGGCAAACCAGAAGGTTGACAAAACACAGGTTAGGAGCCTGAAGGTAAGTTAACAGAAACTTTCCAACTCAAAATGCAAAGACAAAACCAGTGAAGAGTGGAGTTTCGAAGAACTATGAGACAAGTCCAGAAAGCCTTAACATGTGCCTTGTTGGAGGGAAAGAGAGAGAGAGAGAATGTGTGCAGGGAAGTCTGCAAAGTTACAGTGGCTAAGTGACTGTCAAAATTAACAACAGACATCCAAATGTACACTGAGGATCTTATGGAGCACGAAGTAAGATAAACATTATGTAACTGTATCAAGGCATCATGTTCAACGAACAGAAAACCAAAATCTTAAAGGTCTTTGTCCAACTTGTGTCAGGTGGCCACAAACATTTTTAGATGCTACAAGGGCAAAACAAGAGGTAGAAGAACCTAGAATTCCACTAAAGTAAATTAAATACAAAATAAGGTTCTTTAAAGTATTACATTTAGTATATATAGAATTATTATGTAATATATATTTAGGTTAATACATATTTCTTCTTCTTCTTCTTTTTCTTCTTCTTCTTCTTCTTCTTCTTCTTCTTCTTCTTCTTCTTCTTCTTCTTCTTCTTCTTCTTCTCCTTCTCCTTCTCCTTCTCCTTCTCCTTCTCCTTCTCCTTCTCCTTCTCCTTCTCCTTCTCCTTCTCCTTCTCCTTCTCCTTCTCCTTCTCCTTCTCCTTCTCCTTCTCCTTCTCCTTCTCCTTCTCCTTCTCCTTCTCCTTCTCCTTCTCCTTCTCCTTCTCCTTCTCCTTCTCCTTCTCCTCCTCCTCCTCCTCCTCCTCCTCCTCCTCCTCCTCCTCCTCCTCCTCCTCCTCCTCCTCTTCCCATATTGGAGTTAAAAATTTAGTCACAGTGCAAAGAAAATTCACCTCATAGAATTTTCCCCAAGAGGCAGAAACATTGATGTGTGTCTGTTATCCAGGATTTCCAGGCTTTAACCATCAATTGGTTTAAATAGCTGGTCCATGTCAAAGACCCCTTTTCTGTTGACTCTGTCAATATCAGGCAGATACAACCTTCCTATTCATGGTATCTGTTGTTTCTTTGTGAGCATGGGTTGGGAGAGGAGAGATGGTCCTTGGGTCTACA
Source organism: Mus musculus (assembly GCF_000001635.26). Lineage (NCBI taxonomy): Eukaryota > Metazoa > Chordata > Mammalia > Rodentia > Muridae > Mus > Mus musculus. Next base: position 68,437,054 of record NC_000073.6, read on the forward strand.
GTGGTCTCTGGATACTCCCTGGACTCTGCTAATGAGTGTCTGACTACAAAAGTGTCAGAGATCTTGCCAGTCTGGCTTTTCTCCAATTTAACTTATCAGTCGTGTTTCAAGAGTTCATATCTATGTGATCACTAGGCTCAAAGGTCCAGCAACCAGACTATCAAACCTGCATCTATCTATCTATCTATCCCACCTACCTATCTCATCTATCTATCTCATCTATCTATCTATCTATCTATCTATCTATCTATCTATCTATCTATCTATCATCTGTCTGGCTATTAGTCATTAAGGCACAAGGCCACAATGATTGTGTTCAGGTCAACCTCAAGCTCATCCTGTCTTGATGACACTGCTTTTGTGGAGCCTTTAAAGTCTGTAGCTGCTCAGCCTGACTCCTGAAGATGCTGTTTGAGTGGGTCTGATATATCCTTAGGTGTTTTGATTTAGAAAGCTCTCAAGATGAAACTGATAGACATATTGTATAAAATGTATTAAACTGCATCACCTAACGCTGTGGAAAAATGTCAGAGAACCAAAGAGAACACCACTCCTGGTACCAATTTCCTTTTAAATTTCATTTCTGTTGCTGTGATAAGATGTTCTAACAAAAGACAACTTAGGGGAGGATGGGTTCACTTTAGTTCATAATTCCAAAATTGTTAGGAAGTCAAGGCAAGAACTTTAGGCAATGCATTACATCCATAGTCAAGAGCAAAGAGAAAGGAATGAGGGCATGTCTACCCATATTCAGCCCACTTTGTAAACGTACACAGTCCAATATCCATTCCTATGGAATAGTGATGTCCACAGTGGATTTGGTCTTCTCATATAATTACTATAACACAGACATGCCCAAATTCCTTATTCCTTATAGACATGCCCAAAGGCCAACCTCATTTAGATGATACCTCATTAGGCCTATTGTGATAAGTTAACTGTTAAAACTAAAACCATCATAACTACTTGTATAGAGTTTATAATGAAATTAGTAAAGATCATTGTATAAGACTCATGGTCTAGTTCAGAAAATGGGGAAGCAGAAGCCACAATAAATGTTTCAGTAGTGTTAATTTCATATGGGGTTGAACACTTGCTGGAGAAAAGCATGACCATTGAGTTAACAGAGAGACAGATACAGCAAGAAGCAACAGAAGATTTCTTCATCAGTGGAAGATAGGCAGGACTAATCTTCACCCTCATGCATTCTGAGGTATCTGATGTTTTTGCAAACTTGTATATGGAGCAAGTCCTATGCCCTGAGAGACAATTCACAAAGGGTTAGATGGAGGACCGTAGAGCCTGACTTCTAGCATTAAAATCCTGGTGCTGTTTCTTAGTGTCCCTGTGACCTTCAGATGAATATAATTTAACTTCTCAGCACTATGGGTCCTGCATCTGTAAGATGGAAGCAGTGGATACGCCTGCTTCTTCAGAATAGAATATTGTCAAACACAGTGTTAACCCTTACACAGTGTTGGGCGTTCTAGGATTATTGTTGCTATGAGCAGTGTGACTTTTGAGGACATCTTTGGCTCCTCATGCTTTTTCATTACTTGCTGACTGTGAATTTCTTGGGGCTGTGTAGAACCTCTCCTCCAGGAGTGTCTCCAAAGTTAAGTCTCCTCTGGAGTCCCAAGAATAATGATCTTCTTTTTACTCAGTAGGAGGGCCACACCCCTGCTAGCTTTCTGACCTTCTCCTGGCTGAGCTAACCTTGATGGAAACTTCAAGCCATGTGTTTTTGCAGAGTAATCCATAAAGCATGACCCAGAGCTATATTAAACCCACAAAAATCAGCTTCCAACCGCGAGCAACAGCTTTATATGATAAAGTAGTGATTACATTTCCTAATGAGTACTCAAAGTATTTTATAATCTACGGGGAATATGTTTCATAGCTCCTGGGAGCCGTCCCAACTGCTCTACTTGTGATTCCACGTTTTAAGCAGAGCACAGAATATTATGAGAGGAAGTATTACATACCATTATTCTGCCAGGAGCACATGCATGCAGTCTCCATGTAATTTACCTGGGTTTGGACAGCCTGCTTATGACAATGCTATTTCTCTTCAGCAACAGAGATGGTTTTGTATGGACTACATCCTCTTGCTCCAAGATTTTGTACTTTATATATAAATAGTTTCATATTTTTTTAGCCGGTGGATGAAGTGTCTTCCTCTTAGAAAAACTATTTTCTTTTATTAAGGAAAAAATTAGGTAAATTCTTTGCAAAGTCACCTGTGGAGATTGTGATATTGGTGTGGCCAATTTTTTCATTTATTTTCATTTATTTTTAATTAAAATTTTTCATTCTTTAATTCATTTTTACAGTCCAGTCTTTTCACCCTCCTCATCCATCCCCCAACAATCGCTCCCTATCCCATACTACCGCAACCTGTCTCCAAGAGGATGTCCCCACCTCCTACCCCTACTCCACCAGACCTCCCCACTTCCAAGGGCCTCAAGTCTCTCAAGGGTTAGGTGTACCTTCTCTCACTGAGGCCAGACCAGGCAGTTCTTTGCTGTATATGTCTCAGGGACCTCACATCATCTCGTGTATGCTGCCTGGATGGTGGCTCAGTGTCTGAGAGAACTCAGGGATCCAGGTTAGTTGAGACTGCTGGTCTTCCTATGGGGCCACCTTCCTCCTTAGCTTCTTCCAGCGTTTCCTCAATTCAACCACTGGGGTCTCTGGCTTCTGTCCATTGTTTGGGTGTAAATATCTGCATCTGACTCAGCTATTTGTTGGGCCTCTCAGAGGGCAGCTATGCTAGGCTCCTATCTGCAAGCACACCATAGCATCAGTAACAGTATTAGGCCCCGGGGCCTCCCCTTGAGGAAGATCCCAATTTGGGCCTGTCACTGGACCTCCTTTCCCTCAGTCTCTTCTCCATTTTTGTCCCTGAAGTTTCTTTAGACAGGAACAATTCTGGGTCAGAGTTTTTGACTGTGGGATGGCAACCTCATCCCTCTACTTGGTGTCCTGACCTTCTATTGGAGGTGGACTCTACAAGTTACCCCTCCCAGGTGTGGCCTTTCTTTAAATAAGGACCTTTGAGATTTTTTTTTTTTCATGTTCTCAGTTTTCTTGGCTTAGTTGGGGCTTCTAAGGCACAAGCCTTCCTGACTTGAGGTTTGAACTCTAACTATAAGTTTTAACCAATTTTAACTTTTTTTCTTTGAAAGTATGAACCCTCCTTTTTCTGCTCTTGCAAATAATGAAGAGGTCTTGGGCCATGATTCTTATAGAGTAGAAATGACAGGAAGACAAAAGAAAAGAGACAAGGATTGATAGGGCTGAGAGGTAAAAGTTTTGCCTTGCAGGCCTGGAGACCCGAGTTCTATCCCTGGAACCAACCATAGAAGAGAAGAGGAAACAAACTCACGGAAACAGACTCACAGATACACTGAGCCCTTTTCAGGATTTGGTCAGTGCCGGGTGGGAAGTGGGTGCATGAATTAAAAGTCTAGGTTAGATCCCTGGCTGCTGTCCAGAAAGAGGCTGCGGAGGTAATGTTCTTATTGGGAAATATGCAGTGGATGTCATCATCCATTCAAAATGCAGATTAGAATGAGTAATCTCACAGGGGACATGAACTATTATGTCCAAAGGTACTGAGGTATAAACAGAAGAGATACTCAGTGCATGTAAATGCACGTGTGTGCATGTCCACACAGGCTCACATGCCCATCTGCCCCTGTCAAGCTCCACGCTGCACCTCTGTGTTTCATTAAAGGAGTGCTGATTTGGAGCCTGCTCTATTATTTCCAGTGATTTGCTGCCTCGAGGGCAGCTGAGAATTGAAAAGAGCAGGGCAGCCTGCTCTCACCGCGATGCTCACTCCCTCTGAAAGGTCATGTCGTGTTTTCTGGCAATTGACTCAATGGATTTGGATTCTGTGACACGAGGTCGGGCCGTTTCCACTCTGCTTGGGTTTCCTGGGGAACGTGCCTTCCAGTTGTTTTCACATTGACCTCATTACCCAGCACTGGTGATGAGCTTGGCACAGACAGGCTGCGGCCCAGGGCTTGTCTGCCCTTGTGAACCTGCACTTCTATTAGGGCCAGTGTGGGTGGATGTGGGTGCCTCTCCCTCAGTCTGATCTCTCCACCTCTCCCAGCAGAGATTGCCTCTAAGTCACTGAGAAAAGATCACAGAAGTTGGGACAGGCTATGGAGGGGCTAGGGATCACCTTTTCCTTCTCAGGGAAGCACAGGGAATGGAGAGACAAAGAGGAGATGCAAGGCCAGTCTTTAGATGCAAGTCTCTGCTCTTTAGTGCATAGACAGAGGGACCCTGTGAAGAGCGATAGGAAGTGTCCTAAGATTCATAACTTCTTTCCCCATAAAGACTCTAATTAATTATGAGAAACTGAGTTTCTTAAACCGAGTCTTTTGTAAACCTATACTCCCTGTACACATCTCTAGTGCATCATTTTCAGGAGAATGACAGGCAAAATTGTTCTCCCACAAGGGTGAAGACTTCGGCAGATCTAACCTCCCCAGATTACTGATGATCCTGAAAACAGCCAGCCATGTGCTTCTGCGAATTAGGTCTTAGAAGCCAAGGGTAGTGGATTGGGGCTGAACTTAGGGCTCAGTAGGACTGAGTGTCTACGTGGTTCTCCTCTTTGTGTTACATCCATAGGTGAGTTCTTAGAAGTCTCAGAGCCTGCCAAATGAAAATCATGTCTCCTACCCTTATTAAGAGGATTAAATGAGATTGCAGCTAAGAACTTTATGAATGCTAATTTAAATTATTTATGCTCGGTTTTTACTAGGAAGCTATTTCATTCACCAGGGTCTGGTCAATTATTTGCTGAAACGAGAAGAAACAGAAAGAATGAAAGAAAGGAAAAAAAAAGCCTCTCCAGTTTGATGCAGAGAGAAAGAACATTTCAAACCATGAAGGTCAATCAGGCCACAGAGTAATTCCACTCAGGAGCTGTCAGACACAGGGACTTGAGATATTCAAGGGAAAATTGGATGTAATACTTAGGGAAATAGTATCGGAAGACTTTTTGCCCTTGTGTATCCATCTGAAGGAGATGACCCAGCAGCCAATCTATAAATAAAACACTTGGCTGTTGTCTAAGATTTGGGGGCACTTTGGGAATGGCAGTTGTGTCAGGCACTTTGAAAAATGATAACAGCAACAGCATCGTAGCAAATCGAAGGCCTGTTTTTTTTTTCTTTCTTTCTTTCTAATCACAATATCAACATGGGAGGGTCCCTCTGTGTCTGTGATCATTTAGATCAGACAACTATGATCAAAGGACAAATATTTCAGAAATTTTAAGAATCTTAATTGTCTTTTTATTATCAATTCTAGGAGCAGGCAATACCCTGTCTCAGTAAAAAGCAAGTGGCTCCATGGTCCCAGTCGAGGAGCTTGGATATGCAAGAAGTAGTTTTAAAAAAACATTTATTATTGGGGTGTGGGGAGAGGGGCATGGGAAGGAGATGGGAGAGGGAGGGGAGGAGGAGGGGACTGTGAGGAAAGGAGGGAGGGGTACTGGGGAGGGGTACTGTGGTCAGGACATAATATATGAGAGAATAAGTAAAAGAAATTAAGACAAAAACTAAATCTACCACATGATTCATCTGTACCACTTCTGGGTATATACCTAAGGATCTCTTCTCTATTCTAGAGATACCTGCTCATTTATGTTTGTTTATGTTATTTATGTCCTACTTATATTGCCAGGAAACTGAAACAGCCTAGATGTCTATCAACTTACGAATGACTTCTGAAAATATGATCAGTTTATACAATAGATTATTATTCAGCTATTAATAACATTTTGAAACGTTCAGCTAGGAATCTATTATTATTGTTATCATTATTATTTATTATTAAAGCAGGAGTAGCAAACATGCTATTGGTCGTCGCAAAGTGATTTCCTTTGCAACACGAGGACAGGAAGGCAGAGCAATAGGAGAAGGACCGATCAGCCAGCATCAGGTTTTTGCTTAGGGTTTAAAGATGACAAAACTCCATCACTGTGGCCATTGAAACTGGTCTGTGTGGGAAACTTGGATGGCACAGGAGCCTAATCTAAGGCAGTGGTTCTCAACCTGTGGGTCACAACCCCTTTGGGGAGTTGAATAACTCAAAGGGATCGCTTAAGACCACTGGAAAACATAGATACTTACATTATTATTCATAACAGTAATGAAATTACAGTTATGAAGTAGCAATGAAAATAATTTTATGATTGGGAGGTCACTACAACTTGAGGCACTGTATTAAAGAGCCTCAGCATTAGGAAGGCTGAGAACCATTGACCACAGTAACACCACCCTGGGCCCATAATCTAGTGACATAAATATATGCCAAGGTTCTCTAGAATAGAAGTTTAGTGTCCCTCCACCCTTTGCTCCATAGGGAGTCTGAGGCAGTTTTTCCTGTTAGGCAAATGCTTTCTTCCATGCAATGCCTGGGAGTGAGGCTCCTTTGGCCACATGGTTCCACTGTCCTTCACAGCCCTCTTATCCTCTGCATGGGTTAGTGGGAGGGAAAAGGATGAGGGGAAGGGACATCAGCTCTTACGTGCCTTGGCCAGAGTAGGTGTAATCTAAGCCTTCTAAGTCATATGGCTTTATTTACCAGCAAGGGGAGCTGGGGAATGGGTCAGCTGGATGCCCAGGAAGAGGACACAGGCTGGTTCCAGCTGATCAGCCTGTGGTGATGACACCACACAATCCTGTTTTTAAAATTCATCAGCAGATCCTCACGGCTCTGAGATTAAACATTTATGCCACACAACAATGGTGCTACTGTTACTTTAAGACAGCTATAAAAGCCACCTTACTGAGTATGTGTGTGTGTATGTGAGAGAGAGAGAGAGAGAGAGAGAGAGAGAGAGAGAGAGAGAGACAGAGACAGAGAGAAAGACAGAGACAGAGACACACACAGAGAAAGATGGAGTTATATACATTGTATCTGTTCACGTGTCTATGTGTGTGTATGTAGAGAACAGAGGTTGGTGTCACATCAATGTCCTGTGTCTTCCTTAGTTACTTTCCATCTTATGTTTCCAGACAGGACTTCTCACCAAGCCTTGTACTTACTGACTTATAGCTAAGGAGCCTGGAGGTTCTATCATCCCTGCCCTCCTCACAGTGGGGTTACCACGAGCACTCCCACACTGGCTTTACATGGTTCCCGGGGATCTGAACTCAGGTCTCGCTTGCACAGAAAGCATTTTATGCACTGTTTCTGGTTTTAGAGATTGTCCCCAGATGTTATTAGTAGAGTCAGTATTATAAGAGGACAAAGGAACTGTTCCCCGATAAGGCTGCAGTCTATGAAGTACCATCTCACGAGAAGTTGGTGCAGAGAAGTACTTCGTAAAGTCTAATTTAAATAATTTATGTTCACATTTCTGGCTTTCACTACATTGCTATTTTGTAGTAGACAGGGATCATATAAGGGGCTAATTTTGATACTAGCATTGTTGGTTGCCTGGGGAAATACACAGAGGCAAGCCACTGCCCAGCGCACAGTGAACGGAGCTGTTTTCTCCACGGGTACTGCTAACAAGGCTCTGCTTGATTGCTAACCTCTGCTGTGTGGCTCCCCACCAGGAAAGTGAGGCTGACTGGGGTACCCAAGGTGATTCCCGAGGGCCCAATTGTGTAGAAACGTGTGCAGGTGTCATAATTAGCCATTTCCTGCACAAACCTCACAAACAAGCCATAACCCTCAAGACACAACCTTCTGGAACATTTTACAGAATTGTTTGCAGACCATATAATATTCCTCTGTAACCCGTTTAATTACCCTAGTCATATATTTAACTGCCCCAGACTTGCTGGTCCAAATTTTACAGAGAATCGGAGGTGAGGGTGGGTAATAGCAGAAGGGCCTTTAAGCCACCGCCGTGGGGAGCTCGACAAAGCTGAGACCAGGCTGGCCTGTCTGCAGACCAGTCAGAAGGCTTCCAGGGTGCAGTTTCCTGTTCTATTCCTTGTCCATCAAGAGCAATAAACATGTCACGAAGTGACCAGAAAAGTGTGAACTTGGGAAGACAAACATTGACACCGAGCACAATGTTTCAATAGTCCGAACTCCTTCTCCTACTTTCTAAGAAACGCTGTAAAAGTTCTGGATTGTTTGGGGTACGAAATTCATGAATTATTCTGCTTTTTAAACCCAGACATTGCGTGTACATCTCAGTAAACACATGGACCCAACAAACGTTTTCCCTCCTGGAGAAAATCTAATATTGCATGAAAGCCTAAACGGTTTATATTAACTACCCAGGCATTGGCTAGGATTATGCTTGTTAATGGTATAGCTGAGGCCCTCCCTCTTGTACCAGTAAGACATGTAGGGAGCCACTGTTCATTTTACACTACAGGAGAAATGTCTGCTGGGAGCAAAATTGCATGACCTGCCTCCAAAATGCTTAGAGGCAGTGAGTTGTTAGGTAAATATGGAGATTCATGCAAATGTATTTTCATCACATAATTAACTTGTCAGCTCACTGAGACAGTCATAGCATCTCCCATGTGAGGACCTCCGTTTCCATTTGTCTTGAAGTTGGAAAGTCATGTTGTGTCCCTAGTACCCTTTCCCTCAGGCTTGAAGCTTCACAATGGCTGATCTTGAGCAAAGGCAAACTGAGCTGCTTGGTTAGAGAGAAAATTCAGATGAGGAAGGATTGTGAGATACAATGTATAGAATATTAACAGCAAGGAATGAAGTGTGAACAGACGAATGATGAATTCCCTCTCACTTTGCATATTTGCATGTATGTGTGTACGTGTGTGTATGTGTGTGTACGTGTGTGTATGTGTGTGTACGTGTGTGTATGTGTGTGTACGTGTGTGTATGTGTGTACGTGTGTGTATGTGTGTACGTGTGTGCCATGTGTGTATGTGTGTGTACATGTGTGTATGTGTGTGTACATGTGTGTATGTGTGTGTACATGTGTGCTTATATATAAGATTCAGAGAGGGATTGGGTGGCGCACTTGAACAAAGCTATAGTTTATTTGAAATAAATCTGCACTGTTTCTCTTTTATTATAGATAATACCTCAATGGATATCATCTGCAAATAATTTGTTTTCGTTTAAGTTATTTTCTCAGGAGTAAATTTTCGACATGAGAATTTTTGGGCAGAGGTTATGGACTATTTATTGAGCCTTAAAAATGTAATTACCAGGTGACGTTTTCCAGGAGAATGACGATGACTCACAGCGTCACCAGGAAATAATGATTTAAGCAGCCTTTAGTTGCAGTTTTATTACTAATTTTGCTTCTCTCCTCATTGACCTGTGTCTATGGTGCCCCTCATTCTTATTTCAACTTGTTTTTCACTTGCTTATGGAAACAGTATTTTGCCAAGTGCGCAATTATTATTCACATTTTGGAACGGAATTCAGGCTTCGTCCTTCCCATGGCAGTTTTGAGAGTGGGTTTCCCAAGAGTGCTTGGGTCACGGAGGTGGAACCCTCATGAGTAGATTAGCGCTTTGTTACTCTGAGTGCTCACTGTTGCTGGGGGTACGTTAGTCGCCACAAGAGCTTTGCCTTCTCCGAGTCTCCGTGCTGCTCTCAGTGTGTCTGCTTTTCTCCACGCTGCATCAGTACAAACCCCCATCAGCAGCTGCAGCTGCTCTCTGGACTTTTCAACGTCCAGAAGCATCAGCCAAAATGAGCATCCTTCCTTTGTAAATTACCGAGTCTCTGCTATTCTGTTTTAGCCACAAAAGGTGAAGCAAGAGAGAGCTCTAGTTACATTTATAACTATGTGTATGCGTAACCCTTTATTCCATAGAGTTGTGGTGAGATTGTATTTGAAATTGCGTTGGGGCATCCTAAACATGATACGTATTTGGTGAACTTAGTGTAAAATTTGTATTAGTTAAAGCCATGAGTACACATAGACTTTAGAGATTAAATAATTTGATGGGAACTCAAATGTGGAAAGACTGGATAATACAATCGATCATGAGTCAGTAAGAGATTAGAACGGAGGGCAGCAATGCCCATTTGAGACATTTACAGCTGGATGTATTGTGGGTGTTCTTCTACAGAAGATTATCCATATGAAAGAGAGACCATCTATGTGCAGTCCAATCAGTTCCTTGTATTCAGAAAACAGTAAGAGCCACATTAGGACGATGTACTATCTCAGTCAGTATTAGCGCTTATCAAGAGATTCAAATTCATGAGGGAAAGAAATTTCATACCAATTAGTGATTATTCCTGGCTGGACAACCTCAGATTTTCAAAACTTACTATGTTTTTATGTATTCTACATTTGATCTTAGGGAACATGTTTTCCTTACTAACTCTTTGAGAATTTTATACAAGGGCAAGATACATTTTTGGTAATTTTCACCTCATTCCTCTCCCTAACTCCTCCCAGATTCCAATCCCACCTCTCCACCCTCCCAGATTTATGTTCTTCTTTTTAAAGAATAGACTATATAGACCAGCTGTGATGTCCACACACTCGTGGGTGTGGCACCAGTCACCGGATCACGGTCCACCTACCAGGGGCCACACCATTAGAGAAAACTGACTCCCCCCTCCCCCTGTTAAGAAGTCACCAGCTGTCAATAACTCCTATGAGGTGGGAGCTTGTGAGTCCCTCACCACCTCCATGCTAGAATGATACCTGGCTTGAACTTGAGCAGACCTTCTGCAGGAAACCATAGCTTCTGTACCTTCGTGGGTGCAGTGGTCCTGCCATATCTAGAAGACAATGTATTGCTCTGGCTTTTATCATCGTTTTGCCTCCTGGTCAGCAGTGGTCCCTGATCCCTGATGCTCTTGGAGTAATATAGATACCTCCTTTGTGGCTGAGCACTCCATAGACGTTTATTTTGACCATCTGTGAGTTTCTGTAGTCACTGCTGTTCACTGCATAAAGGAGCCTCTCGGACAAGGCTTGAGAGCTGTCTTAACTGGTATAGAGATGCCCATCTAAAGGATAATCTGCTAATTATGTACACTAAGCAAAATCATAATAGTAGTTCACCCTAGCTGTCCATGAGCTCCCAAACAATGGGTTTTGGGCAAGGTTACACTGCCAGGCATGCATTTTTTTCTTGTGTAATGGCCTTAAGTCCAATCAGAAAGAGTTTGGTTACCCCTCGCCCCCATGACATTCATGCCATCATGCATTCATGGGTATATCTTCCCCTGCCAATCATTACTGTAGCTCACAGGGTTCATGACTGGGTAAGATGATGACCCTTTTTGTCCAATACTATGAAATCTAACTAGTAAGGAGAAAGCCTCCTGATTGGTACCAGCCTGATTTTTCTCTGCCCTGGGACTGAAGTGTGTTATCTTCAGCAAAAGGATCTTATCATAAAGTTCTGGTGGACATGTCACGGGCAATGGCAACAGTCTGTATATATATATAATTTTGGGGTCTCTGGGACACTCTGGACCAATAATTCAAAGGGAAGAATCTTATCAAATAGCTTTTCTTATTTTTTTACAGTAATTATCAATACAACTATTGGTGTTAGCTATTTTTCTCTCCACCCCTTTTCTACCATCATCTCCCATCTCTCTCCTCCCACAAACTTCCCTCCTCATCCCCCCACATATCATCTTCATTGTACTATCCCACCCCTTAAGGTTTTTCCCTCCCCTCTCTACCAATATCTCCTTTCCAGTTTTCTGAATTCTACATGTACTCCCAATGAAACCCACAGCTCCAAGGACTCAATGCACTCTAAAGATGCAACTCTAAGGATTCACATATGGGTGAAAACATGTGACACTTGTCTTTCTGGGTCTAGGTTGCCTCGATTCATATAATGTTTTCCATGTCAACACATTTGTCTGCAAGTTTAAAAATTTTATTTATCCTTACAGCTAAAGAGAATTCCATTGTATATAGTAATTACAGTTCCTTGTTCATTATTGGTTGACATATTTATCATTTATAGTTTACATATTCTAGATGTTCTGAATAAAGCATCTGTGAACGTGGATGAACACGTATCCCTAGAGTAGAAAATGGAGTCGTCTGGGTATGTACACAAGAATGGTACCACTAGGCCACATGGTTGATCCGTTTCTAGTTTTTGGGATGAACTTCCACACTGATTTCCACAGTGGTGACACCAGTTTGCACTTCCTCTAGCAGTTCACGAGGACAGTTTCACAGCTCTAAATGTGGATCTCATAAGCCTCTCTCTGATTTCTAGAGATCAGTTGATAAAGCTAGTAAGGGGTTATGCATTACCATATTACATACACATACATTTGCTAGATTAAGTAAAAAAATAAATCCAACTGCTGAGGTTGGTAATGTATCTCAGTGGCCAAATGCTTGCCTGGTGTGCTGCGGTGGTCTAGGTTCAGCTGCAAGTACTACAAAACACACAAACCCAACCTACACAACACACAAACCCAACACACCCACACAACACCCAACACACAAACCCAACACACACAAACACACCCAACACACCCACACAACACCCAACATAACACACCCAACACACAAACCCAACCCACACAACACACAAACCCAACCCACACAAACACACCCAACACACCCACACAACACCCAACCCAACACACCCAACACACAAACCCAACCCACACAACACACAACCCAACTGCTAAAGGTTCCGCGGCTTGGGAGAACCCTTTCCTGCAGTGTTGTGTATTAGAGCCACAATGTGAAGCAGCTGGGATGTTGAACAGACATATCTGGACATGAAAAAACATTTACATAAGATTCAGAAAAAGGCAGCTTGACTGTGCATGGCTGTTTCTCTCTGGATGAGGACAGGTGGGAAGCTTTGTGATGGCTGCAAGGTCACTGTGTCAGTCCACTTCCATTTTGCCAAGCTGAGGCACCAGATGTGAGCAATCTGAACTTTGAACATATATCATCCTCCTGTAAAAAAATAAAAATCATACAGTGTGAATTTCTGAGAGCTAAGGGTGGTGGGCTGCTGTAGCACTACTCTGCATTATTCTGGACATGGTTCTGCTAAAAGGCAAGAATGATGTCATTGTGTGAAAACGAAGTGGAAGCAATTCTTTTTTGACAAATACAGATATGAAAGAGAAGTCATGTCCCTTAAGTGGTCTATGGGTATTAGAATTTGTAATTCGGAATAAGCGTGCAGTTAAACCCCTAAGTTATAAAATTCTAAAGCAGATACTTGCCGATCGGAACGGAAGTCTTCAGTTATAGATGCTTCCAAGTATAGATGGTCCCCTAAACCTGTCATAACCTGGAACTATATTAGGATGGAACTGCATTTAAAAAACAGAACTCACCGAATACAAGCCGACTTCTTGCCACTGCGTCCCTTTTTATTTTTTACTGAGTCATCATCAACTACCTCATTCAATCTTTTTGTGTATGTCTCTATCAAATTACTTATCTCCAAGAACTGTACTTATGTGTGCTTATATGCTTTTTAGCTGATATAAAAATTGCAATTTTAACCTTGCCATAAAGCCCCAAGGCATACGGAAGAGCATGAGTGATCTTTTGTGATCTCATGGCTGAAAGGGAGTTGTGGTTGGTTCTCTGTCATTGTGCACCTCTCAGTATCAAGAGAGAACACAGCACTGCACATTGTAGGTTCAGAGATTTGAGATTCAAAGTGTGCTTTCTGCTCAGTGTGTATTACTTGCATGCTCTCCTGAACAAATCCACAGTTGGCCAAACTGTGTCTAAGGGTTTTCTCTTTTTTTTCTTCATAATTTATTTTTTTATTCACTTTACATCCCAATTGAAGTCTCCCTCTTCTCCTTCCAGTCCCACCCTTATAAGCCCCTCCACACATTACCCTTCTTCTTCTTCTCAGGGAAGGGAAGGATCACTCCCCAGCCCCGCTGCCCCCCCCCCATGCTACCTGAGACATCTAATCCCAGCAGGGCTAAGCACATCCTCTCCAACTGAGGCCCAACCAGGCTGCCCAGTTAGGGAAAGGGGTCCAATGGCAGGCAACAGAGTCAGAGATAAGTTCTGCTCCAATTGTTGGGAGACACACATGAAGACCAAGCTGCACATCTGCTACAAATATGTAAGGGGCCTAGGTCCAGTCCCTGAATCTTCTTTGGTTGGTGGCTCAGTCTTTATGAGCCCCATAGACCCACACCAGTTTAATCTGTAGGTCTTCTCATGGTGTCCTTGATCCTTCTGGCTTGTTCAATTCTATCCCCTACTCTTCCACAAGAGCTCTGCCTGATGTTTGGCCGTGAGTCTCTGCATCTGTTTCCATCAGCTGCTGGGTGAAGCCTCTCAGGAGACAGTTATCCTGTCTGCAAGTATAGCTGAGAATCCTTAATAGTCTCAGAGGTTGGTTCTCTCCCATGGGATGGGTCTCAAATTGGGCTAGTCATTGGTTGGTCATTACCTCAGTCTGCTCCATCTTCATCTCTGAATATTTTGTAGGAAGGGCAAATTTTGGGTCAAAACTTTTGTAGGTCAGCTACTTTTGAGAAGTAGTTTGGCATCAGAAACCACATGTAGAGTTGCAAGTACATCATGAAGCCAACGTAGAAGAGGATTATGGAGTTCTGAGGATCCTTGAAAACATTTGTAAGAGGAAGGGCTGAGGATAGCCTGTGGCTGAGGTGAAGAAAGAGAACACTTGAAGTAAATGGATATGCATAAAGAAGTATTGCCACATTCAGAGAAGGAGGTTCATCTCAGTGGCTTTAGGAAAGAATGCAGAACGGATTCTGTTTGGTGATGTGTGTGTTGGAAGGTCACAGAGGAAGTCTGATATCGAGTGGGAACTAGAGCTTCAGTCCTGCAGTCTTGTGGGGCTGCAGATCCAGCCATCATCAGGAGCCTGAACTCAGGAATAGATCCATGTTCTGTGGAACCCTGAGATGATCACAACCTCTAACAACTTGATTTCTGTGAGTGATGCTGGCCTCAGGATACTCAGCTAAGATGGTAGCCAGAGTCTTGACCCAATCTTGACAAACAGGATGAAACAATCACTTCTTCTGAGCACCTAAACGTGGGGTTAATTTGTAACAGAGCGGCAGATGGAATGCCAGAGCACACCATCCATTGCTCACCGCCATTTAGAACATCAATGTGTTCACACTCTGCAGAAATGTCATGGACTGAAAGATGCACTGAAGATGCAATATTTAAATCAAGACTTTTATATCTATTTATTTATGTGGGGTGTTTGTGTGTGCATGAGTATGTGTGTGTGTGTGTGTGTGTGTGTGTGTGCGTGTGTGTGTGTATGTGTGTAGGTGCACATGTGCACTTATGTGGCGTGTTATGTGTAAACCAGAGGACAACCTGCAGGACATTAAACTTGCTTTGTCCAGCCTTGGTGGAAGTATCATTACCTGATGAGCCATCTTGCTGGCCTAGAATACTTAAATTTAAAAGCATCTATTGCTACTGTTCATAAGAAGTTGGGTACCTGAAATAGTAATGTTCTTTGGTCTCATCTAAGATTTGCTTACTGACCTCTTAAAACTTTCTGTGAAACTGGTCACGAAGAGATGACTAAAATGTGTTATTTCTTAACTCTTTTCAAGGAAAGCACATGGTTTCTAAGAACCAACTGGGAGAAGGTGATGGAGACTCTTTGTGTAGTAGACCTATTTACACCCTATTGAGCTGATATCAAATTAGCAAGTGACTGAGCTATCAAAACACTTAGAATCTTCCCCCCTTAAATATGAACATTCAACCCTAGAGCCATGTTTTGTTGAAAGTTATTGTTGTGGAATTTTAATTTTCTTGGCACTTAGCCACTCATTATAAATCCTACACCTGTAAATCTACTCCCCGAAGATATTTTCATTTCATGACACATTGTTTCTCCACGGATAAATTCAATTATAAATTACAACCAAATTGGCTTTTTCATAGCATCCTCCTTTCTAAGTATCTTATGTCCCTTATGGATTATAAAGTAATTACAACGCTCCAAGGACGGTCTAATAATTGCACACACGAACACAAACTCGTCTCTATGTTTGAGAGAGGTTCTTTCTCAGCCGGGAACGTGAAGTTGAGTTTTATTGAGACTGGGGACTCTTGGCTCAGACTCAGGGTGATCCCCTGGGTTAATTTGAAAAGCATCTTGGGATCTTTAATTTCCATCTGGATGGCCAGGGAGCTGAAGGAACAGCCTTCCCCAGTGTGGCCCTATGTTCCAGTTGGGGTCTTGACTCGGGCAGTTTCCCACCCCAGAGGTGCAATGCACACTATGGGTGATTACACAACATCTTCATTATTTCTGCTCAAATCCCAACCATATTCACAAGCTTGGCTTTCTTTCCAGGGCTTCAGATGGTAGCCAAGAAGTGTCAGAAACTTCTCAGAGAGCTGTTCCCCAAGGAAGGGTTAACTAAGCTTGCAAGGTGTTTCATTGTCGTGGTTGCATTTGAATTCAGATTTTTCTCTTTCTTTCTGTGTGCCATTCATGTAGCGGGAACATGGCAGACGCTCAAGGTTATTTGGTCTTGTGTCACCGTTTTCTTTTGGCACATCTAAAATGGAGTCGTTCTTTTTGTTTCTTTTCATCTGTTACCTTGGCAATGCTGCCTAAGAGAGCAAATGATTCCTTGTCTTTTGCAACTCACCTTGAGAGGCCTTGGGAGGCTTAGGTGCTAATTAAGTTGGAGCTGTTGGCCCTGCTATTGGTATGAGCTCCAGGAAGCAAAACACCTCTGTTTGTGTGTGTGTGTGTGTGTGTGTGTGTGTGTGTGTGTGCATGTGCGTGTTCCATTTTCAGTGATCCGAAGAACTGCTACCAGTGTGAGTTGTTTTGGAAGTCATAAGCACAACACATTCTTCAACCCTTGTTTGGGGGTTGACTCAAAAGTCACTCAAAAATAATTTGACACTTCAACTAAGTGTGTATCTGTTTGTTTTGATGGTTACAGGATACATGCCATATTTGAATACTCCCTGCCTCTAAGCAGAAATGAGCACATGGTAAGAACAGTTGGCATCTTCCTCCCTCACCTTGCCCTGTAGATATTAAGAAGAAAGATGAACAGATTCAGGAGTGATAAGAAAGCTATTTCACTGGGGTCTAAGGAGTCAGGCACATCGAGGCCCCAGTGCGGTAGTGTTGCCTTAGCCTGAATTTGGAGGCTGAACCCTTTCCTAGGGACTTGGCCTAGAGCAGTGGTTCTCAACCTGTGGTTCGCTCTCCCTTTAGGGTCAACTGACCCTTTCACAGGGATCGCATATCAAATATCCTGCATATCAGATACTTATATTATGGTTTATAACAGTAGCAAAATGATAGTTATAAAGCAGCAATGAAATAATTTTGTGGTGGTGGGGGGTCAGCACAACACGAGGAGCTGTATTAAAGGGCAGCAGCCGCAGGAAGGTGAGAACCACTGCTCTAGAGCATGGACTATGTTCTTAGAGGATCTGGTTCTTGGCTTTCTCCCATGCCAGTGCATGGAAAGCGAGGCCTCAGCTACTTCTGATGGTGCACCACTTCCCATCCTCCACTTCTTAAAGTAACTTCTACATTTGAATTCACATGGCTTGTTCCTTCTCCTGGGGTGGCAGTATATCTTTTATAGATCTTTTATAGTGTTATTTTTTTTCTGAGATACCTTCCATTTCTATACATAAATTCTTCTTTTCTTGCTGTGATAAAAACCACCACCACCACCACCACCACCAAAACATGTATGAGGTTGGGACCCAGGATCTTGGCACTGTAGCTGTGGTACTGTGGTCATATCCTTTCCCCTTCCTCATCTCCTCCCAGACCATCTCCACCTCTCTTGCTAACTCTCTTTAGCTCTGATTCTTGTTTTCTGAATGCCTTTTATACTTACTGGCAGAGCATGCACTCAACAAACAACCACTGAGCAATGTAAGAGTGGATCCGTCCTACCAAATGAGCGACTGCATTATTTTGCATTTTTAGCTCACTCATTGGTTGAATTCACCTACTCACAGACTATTTCTTTGGCCACCAAGGAATATTTGTATATTTTGGCAGACCGTGGAATCACTTTGGTGAATTTTTGTTGGAAGTGTTTGTTTGGAAGGGGCTAAAAGAACCATAGTTTAATTATGATTTGGTGCAAGGCCATTTGCATTAGAAGACCGATAACAATCTTTTTATGGATTGGACGATTTCAGCTTGAGCGACATCCAGAATTCCCCCTTCATCTCTGAATAGATAAAATACTATGATAATAGTAGATAATAATAATAATATATAAAATACTACGAGGGACCTGAGAGGGGTTTGTTTTTTCCCTAAGTTAGTTTCAACAGTCTACTGAGATGATGTCTCTTTAGGAAGCACCAACCAGCTGGAGTTTGCTTAAAGACATTGGGAGAGAACTTTAAGCTTCAGGAAGGACAGCTAATGAGTGACAGCTGAGATAATAAAGACCTGCCTGTCACCCACCCTGCTTTCTGCACAAGCCACAAACATCCTCGTGAAAGTTAAAAGGAAAAAGAAAAACATGCTCTTCCAAGGTGGGTGTAACAGGGAACAGGAGGTGAGCCTGGCTGTAAAGAGAGGTTTAACACTTCCAGCAACTCTTTCAGTGTAGCCCCTGAGGCTTTTATGTAGCCCTGTCACTGTCCCCACACCTCCTCGGTGCTGACAGTCTTGGTAATTGATGGCTTTGTGGGGGCTTTTTGCCCCCTGCAACACATTAAAGCAAGAAGGAACACTCCAGCTCCTACCCTGCAGCAGCCTGGCACAAGGGACTAAAGGAGAGTGGATACAGCGCCCGGTGATCTTGGAGGAAAGAAGGGATCGATCCTGTCAATCAGGCTGCCCCACTACTGTCATGCTCTGAGACCTTCCACTTGCTCCTTCGAGTCATTAGAACTCCCAAATCTCCTTGGAAGCTTTTCTATTAGACACATACTCACATGTTCTAATTTTTTGCTCCTAAAGTCATTACACACACACACACACACACACACACACACACACACAGACACACACACACACACGCACACACACACACCTGCATTGAACCACAGTTCCCATCTGTGGACTGAGAGTGGCCAATGATTTATTACTCTTGGTTTCTTCACTATGCGGAGGGGTATGGGATTGATTTAGCTGGTGGCACACACTGTGAGGAGAGGCTCGGTAATGGGTGGATGAGAGGCCTGTGTTAGGATTGGGACTGCTTTTGGAGACCTGGGGACCTGGGTTTTGGGGTTCAGTCAGTAGACTATGACATTGAAGAAGTGTTTTCTCAAGTTGGGGGGGGGAGTTACCTTATGGAAGGGAAGGAAGCCTCCTAGAGGACTCCCCTGGAGAAGAAAGTGTGCGTTTGTTGTGAGTGGGCACTGTGAACAGCTTGAAGCACAGCCTGGGAACACTATAGTTCTTTTGTCCATATCGAGGGTTTGACTGGGCAGTGGTCATTCATGCTTGAGGCTTCCTGACCACCCAGCTTGGCATTTGTGTCCCACCGGACTCACACACAAATCCAGAGATTTGGTGGTGTATCACCAGAAACATCCCCTCTTTTGATTTTCAAATTGCAGCATGGCCATAGTGGATTGGAGGAGCCCCTGTCTTCTGTACAAACAGCAAGCACCACCGTGCTGGCCACATGGGAAGTTTTCAGTAGCGGTGGTCTCCTGTTGTTTTTTAGGAAGCCATGATCTTGACTTATCAAAAATGCCCGGGTTTCCTAGTGAATAATGGGTAAAGAAGAGGAGGAGGCACCCTGGGTTCTATGGGGTCTGAATTACATTCGTCCTGTCAACTCCTTTCACTATAAAAATGCTAAAAAACGGCATTTATTGTTTTCTGGTAAAAAGTTACATTAAAACTTAACTCACCTAAAATTTGTATTTTTTTTTTTCCCTTTGAAGGCCCTTAGAAGTATTATGGCCCTGGCTACAGTCTCCACAGGGCCTCCTGGGCAGACATACCACTCATGGAGAAGAGAGGTCGCTGTCATTGTATGTCAAGTAAAAGACTTAAGGTTTCACAATCTTTTTGAATGATAGCCTAAGGTACATGTAGTGAGATTTATGGGGTTTTTATGATGAGCTGTGTGGACTCTGCGTTTTAGATGCTGAATGATATTAAAATATAAACTAAGGCACAGTACAACTGTCAATCAAGTCTTTGGCCAAACAACAACTCATGAATTAAGGAGGGTCACATGAGAAGACATTCTGAGCCTCCATCAAAGAAGGGCAGGAGGCCTTTATAAAGGTTATGGGGCATTACCACAAAGGAAATTTATTTGACTGGTTGTAGCTGTGAGGCTATCTCATTGTGTCTGCCCTAGTTGTGTAATTATAAGTTTTGTGGGTGCTTTTCATTGACCAAACTACAGTTCTCTTTTTCTTAAAGTATGCTTTTATAGGAAATGGCTTAAGTTAATGTCTACTTCTGTTTGTAAATCAGGCCAGGGTAAGGACATGTATGGAGCCGAAATGGCTTTGTCTTCTTTGGGATTCCTTATGTCGGGGCAGCATTTTAATTACATTTTGGGGCTGGAGAGACAAGTTGAACGGTTACATTGCTCTTCCCCCATACCCACAGGCTCCTTTATGGCTTTTGGGGTCAACTGCACTTATGGGCACGTACTCCATACAGACACATATGCAAACGTGTCATTAACAATGAAAAACTTTCACAGTGTTTCAGGTTTGTGATGTAACCCTAGGGCCAGTCTATGTTGACTATAAGACATTCTGAAGTTTGGACTTAAAAAAATTCCCTGATTATGAGTGGATTTTTTTTTCTAGATGTCACCGTTGCCTAAATTTCAAAGTTATGTGTTGTTAGATTATGGTTAAGTTAGGATGCTGTTCAACAAGCTATATACTATTTATACAAGCCAAAGAAATCTGGGGCTAAAGGACCTTAATAGTAATTTTTTTCAAAATTAGCTTAAAGAACAAACAAACAAGCAAACAACAACAACAAAAATAAAACCTCCCAGCCCTGAGGGGCTACGGTAATGCAAATACTACATCCTAATGAATTTTCTTGGCATGATGGGTGTCACATCATTGAGGAATTGTGGACTCCTTGGACACCCCCTTGTGTCTGAGCAACTGAACCACAGCTCTGGTTTCTTTTTTCTGTCCTCATCAGTGTCTCCTAAGAGGAAGTGAGATGTAGCCTGGGCTATGGGGCACCTGACTGTGGCTCACTTCTAGTTTTAACACTTGCTGCTGGTGAGGATGGTACAGGTGCTTAGTGCTCAGTGCTTCTGCTTCTCAGCCATTAAAAAGGAGTTTGTTCCAAGTCCGTGAAAGCTTGTACATACTCCTGGAAGCAGAACCTACATCTCGTTTTACTAGCTACTTATTTTTCTATTATTTATTAATTGGTATAAATTATATCTATATACATATAGATAAACATATTTGTGGTGTGTAATGTGATATTTTGAAATATACATGCATTCTGGAATGGCTAACTAAAGCAACCATTACAAGTTATACTTATTATTTCTTGTGATCAGAACACTTTTGTTTTTATCAGTTTTCAAGTGCTGGTGGACTCCCGTTATCATGTTGTAGAACAGTTTCCTTGACCTTAGCCTTCCTAACTGAGAGTTTGGCTCTTTTACCCAGGTTCTTCCTAGCTCCCCTTGATCCTAGTTGCTGGTGATCTTGTCTACACGGTCTCCTTCTGTCAGTTCCAGTTTCATATACTAGTGAGATCCCGTGGTGTTTATCTTTCTATGCCTGGCTCATCTGTTAAAAAAAGAAAAACAGATCATCTTAAGACTCCAACCGACTTCCTCCCAGCCCCCAGAATTCAAATTCTTTCCTAAGGATCCACTATGGATTCATGCATGACAGAGTATCTGAAATCTTATTTACTTCATTTCCTAAGCAATGAACTCATTAGTAACCACCATAGCTATGGGCATAAGAGTCAAAGACTACTCCTTTTCTTCACCAGACACCTTCTCTATTGCAAATGAGGAATGGGTATTAGAACCACTTAAAACATTTGGAGTTAAGAAGACAAATGATGCGAATTAAACACTTCCTTATAAATGGAGGGTGAGTGAGATTTGGAGGTCAGACAAAGTGGTTGGGACTGTTGTCCCTGCTGTGGAGAGTGATCTAACTCCATGATGTAATAATGACTTCTTGACCTACATATTGAAAAAATGGCTTTAGTCTCTTCACAGTCTGCCACACTGGAGGGTCCTCAGTGGACAATTCTTGGGAAACCCAGCAATGATTGGTCACAGAGAGCTCTCAGCTCAACCTCAGCTGCTGTCATATGCCCTTTGACTGACAATGCTGCTCCTTCAACATGGCGCGAGAGGGCATCTACATCGTTGGAGTAATAATACATCAGTAATGCATTCATACTGTCTTCATAATGTCCTCCAACAACAAACTGTCAGCCACTCTAAGGCTTCTCTCTAGGCACAGTCTCTTGCCTGATATATACATAGATAAAAAAGCTCGATCGCCTTTTTGCTGGTTCCTGGGAACCCCAGCTGCAGCTCCATTGTGAACACCATGGGTTATTCTGAACGTGTCCATTCTTTTATATTCATCTTTTCATAGTCCCTCAGTGCATCCAGATCTTGGTGTGAAACTGAACATCTTTTTCTTCTCCTCCTGTACTCTGTTTAGGACCCTGAAGATAAGCATCTTCATGGCGAGCACCCTGGAGCCTTTCACAATTGACCACACTTTTATAATCAAGGCATGTGAGGATCAGATGTGGCTGTGTTTATGAGCACAGGTCCATCTTCAATGAATGCCTTTTTAATTTGTGACTGTTTTTTTTTTTATTTTTATTTTTTATCATGCTCCAGTCTGTCTTTTTATCTTACAGGATTTTCTGTCTTCTAAGAAGGTAATTTTCTTAGTGAAGTAGGGAGGAGGATTTCTTAAAATGCTCCCTTTTAAACAATGTTCTGATCAAATCAGTGAGCCAGGAGGACTGTCCTGTGACACAAGGTGACTTCATGTGCACCCTCCTTAGATGTGGGAATGACAGATAATGATGTTTGGGAGCTGTGAAGTTTTTTGTCAGGTAGATTTAGTGGAGGCAAACTGTAGCGTGTACTTCAAAGGGCTGTTGTAAGGATATGTATAAACTCCTGGAGTAGGATTATAATTGTGCAGTGAAGTAAACATACAGAGAGAGTCTCTGGGATAAGAGCCCAGCTTGCCCAGTGGGGCTAAGCTGTAAACCACCTCCACAGCCTGCCTTTTGTATAAACCACAGAGCAGCTTGGTGGACTGTGAACATAGATCATTCACTTCATTTCATATGTGTGAAAGGGCCACGGAAAGGATCTCAGGGAAGACAGGTAGAATAAAGAATAATTGAAAGAAACTAATGAAAGACAAGAGAAAAAGCCAGCGGGGAAAGAACACTGAGAAACACACACACACACACACACACACACACACACAAACATACACACACACACACCCCACACAGAGCTTCATTTTAAAAAGGAATCTGGGTAGAGTCGTCTTAGGTTTCTGTGGTTCTTAGTATGCAAAGAAGTGGGAACCTAGCTTAAAAAGCTCAGTGTGGACTTTGACAGTAGTTCAAGGGGATGGGAATGGGAAGAGGTCTCAGGGTAGATACAAAAACCTCTCAGGGAGCAAGCTACTTGCCCAGCTAGCAATCTGGTCAAAGAAAGCCAGGAAAAAACAAACAAACAATTTTCTACTTCTGGTTCTGGTGTCACTGTGACAGGTGCTCTAGAAGTTGGTTTGTAAATGTATCTGAATTGGCAACAAACACAGGGTCTACATGGGCCAGGTGATGTCTCCATGTTCAACACAATACTGGACAATTATTCTTAACATATATATTCTTGACCTGGGCACTTGAGGCTGGACAGAAGTATCATTTCCGTGGTGAATGGAGTTAAGTTTTTCAAAATGATGCTTTCATGGAGGGTAGAAATTTTTATGTCCTGGAATTTGTTTAATGTTTTTGAGTAAGTTGGTCTCTGTGGAATTAAAACATCATGGTAGGTAGGTTAATGGAGAGTAGCCACGTAGCTTTCCACGGGACTGAAGAGCAGCTTTTCAAGAGGTCTGCTGCTGCAAATAGGTGGGAAGCCAAGGCTTTGGAGCACAGATTCATGCTGAGTGCCTTAGTCAGGGTTTAACTGTTGTGAACAGACACCATGACCAAAGCAAGTCTTATAAAGGACAACATGTATTTGGGGCTGGCTTACAGGTTCAGAGATCCAGTCCATTATCATCAAGGTGGGAGCATGGCAGCATCCAGGAAGGCATGGTGCAGACAGAGCTGAGAGTTCTCCATCTTCATCTGAAGGCTATTAGTGGAAGACTGACTTCCAGGCAGTTAGGATGAGGGTCTTATAGCCCACACCCACAGTGGCACACCTACTCCAACAAAGTCACACCTCCCTGGGCCAAGCATATACAAACCATCACAGTGAGTAAAGAGAAATGAACACCAAAGGAAGAATATACGCATTCTGAATGAACTCTGGTGCCAGATGAGATGCGATCTTGACCTTTGGAATGGTATCAGAATTTAAATTTTGTCCTGCAGAATGATTCTTGAGTTACTCTCACACGCTGGCTAAAAAACTTATCGAGACAGAGCTCTGGCAATGAAAGGTTTTTGGTTTAGTTTTAAAAAATTCCATTTTAATGACAAATAGTAATTGTACATATTCTGGGTTTAGAGGCTTGATATTTAAATACATAGGTACATTATAAAGATTGGGGTCATTGGCATATCTATCACAGACATTAATTTGATTGGTGACACTCACATTCCTCTCTACTAGCTATTTTTAAGAAGTCAGTTCGTTGACCACAGTCACCAACCTTCTTTGCAAGGCCACTGTCTTGATGGGGTAAAATTTCCCAACTTAGCACATGTACCAGTCTCTCTGAGAAAAATCCATCATATTTTTTGACTAGAAAGTGTTTTCTTATTCTAACCTTAACATTTCTACAAAATTTCAAGGACTTTAACAATAACAATAAAGTTCAAATTATTTTATATTACTTTGTTCTGTTCAGCTATTTATGATTTTCTGCAAAATTTCAAGGACTTTGACAATGACAATAAAATTGAAATTATTTTATATTACTTTGTTCTGTTCAGCTATTTATGATTTTCTGCATGGCATGTTTCAGATATGCCCATAAATATAATGTGAGGTTAGCCAATTTTTTTTTTTGCTACTTGTGTGTTTTAAAGTTAAAAATGAAATGGGGGTTTATAGGTACTAATGAGTCCATGCCTATTTTTTTTGTCCAATATCAACTCCCCTCCATTTTCCTTAGAAATTACTACAATCTTAATATTGAAATTCAATACTGAAAACACTAGTCCTTCATATGTCAATGCCCATAATGTCCATGAGCTAAGATATTGTTTGATATATCTTAAGTCATGTACAAAATGATCATTATTTTTTTACCAGACTTTTAAAAAATTCAAACACTGTATTTATGCTTACATTCACAGATTTAGTAGACTTTAATATATTGCTCACTTAGAAAATTCAAATTGGGAACAGTAATTCTTAACTGGAGAGTTTGCCTCATTTATATTTACTGTGAATTTGTTTAGACATATTTGTACCATAGTCTTTTTTCTTATCTATTTATAGTGCTTTGTTTCAAACATCTTTTTGTTGACTGTTAAAAACTGAGTCTTTTAAAGACTCCTTTCTTCATCTATTTCAAAGTTTATATATTGTTTCTATTCTACCCTTAGATTTGACTCCAGCTTTTCAGACTAAACAAATTCATCCGTCTAACTGTTGCTTCCCCTTTTTATGATCCCAGAGACTTTAGGATGTTCTAAACCCTTCCCCATGTCCCCCACCTTCACGTATAAATCCTAGAGTTTCACAGATGCGTCCTTGCTATGAGTCCACTGTTGACAGCAGTCCCTACATTTATTCGCATGGTGACTTAATTCAGTTTTTTCTTTTTGGGTTTTCATCATTTTTGTATTTTCTGGGTTTCTTTAGGATCCCACTTTTGGGTTAACCTGAAGAACAACTTTTATATTTTCCTTTAGTAAGAATCTGAGAGAAATCCTGTTGGGCTCAAAGAGTCTTGTTTCATCTTGCTCTTGAATGAGGGCTTAGCTGGGTATAGATTCTAAATGTCTATTTTTGCTTCATGCAAGGAATATAAAATTCCATTGCTCTGCCCTCTGCATTCTGTTCTTTCCCATCTTTTAGTTTCGCACCTCTGCATGTCTTTAAGTCAGGTCTTGTGTAGTTTCCTGTCACCTGCTCACAGTTGCTTAGTTATAAGTAATCTGTCCTTTAATCTATGTAGTGAGATTTTATTACAATAACACCATACTTTTTCAATTCAAAAAGTGAATTTTATTTTAAATTTCTCTGACCATTTATTTAACCCTTAGTAGAAACACTGCAACTATATGGCTTCTAACTTAAAAAAAAATCTTTGAACATCTAGCTAAGAGAAAAATGTTAAACTCTCCAGTTGTATTTGTGGACATTTTTATTTTTCTCTTTGGTCTTGTCAATTACTGTTTTGTAATTTTTTTGGATCTCTGGTATTTACAAACAGAATGGCAGGACTTACATGAAGAATTCATTCGTGAAATATTATGAACCATTTTTCTTGATCTCTTATTACTGCCCACATGTTAAATTATACTTTATTTGATGTTAATACAGCACTTAAAATGATTGGTAATATGATACATATTTATTCAGCATATATCTTTAAGCTAGGTATGTTGCTATTTTTATGGTGAATGTTTTTAAACACCATGCAGTTGGGCCATGACTTTTTTTTTCAATAAATGCAGTATAGCAATGTTTTCTTTTATTGGAGCGTTTGGTTGGTTCATATTTAATGTGTTGATTTGACATGGTTGATACATGTCTATCATTGTTTTCATTTGGCACAACTTGTTCTCATTTTGCTGTTCCTGCTTTTCAGCCTTTTTCTTTTTCTCCTTCTTGCTCCTTTCCTCTCCTCTCTTCCTTTTCTATCCTCTCCTCCTTGTTGTCCTTACGCAAGTAACAAATGCATACATATGTTATTCATTGTGACTACTTTTATTTCAGACAGATGCACCTCCACATCTTTGTAATGATAAGATGTGATTAAACATCTTTTACTTTTCTATACATCGATCATCTCCTTGTTGCAGTAAATCTCCAAACCAAATAAGCCCGTGCAAAGAACACACAACTCAGTTATAATATTTATAAGCTGCATGCCCTAGATTGGGCAGATTTACCACTACACTACCATATTCCTCAGCTATGAGATCCCTTGCTACTTGTGGCTTCTCAAGGCCCTGTGGTTCTGCCCCGTCTTCCTTCCACCTCCTTTTCATCCATCTTCAATGTCTCCTTGTCTCCACCTCCTCCTTCCTCTCTTCCCCCTCTCTAAAACCCCCCAGCCCCACCTTTTTCTTCTACTGCCCAATGGGAAGAAGGTTTGAAAGAAATCACTTGAAGATGTGATCCACTCTTGAGGAAGCAGAATTAACATCAAAATACAAACAATACCTGAGCAATCCACAACAGCTCCTATGTTCTGCATTTCTTTATATAAATAAAAAGAGTCTGCCTAGTGTTAGGATAGCAGTAGTTTTCAGAAAAACATCACATGACACAACTGAGTCACCAAAGGAACCAAAAATTTCCACTTCACACTAGTATTATATTTTCTTATTCTTCTTACTTTCAGGAATTTTTAAGATTTCTCCTCATTTTTTTTTCTGAACATTAGTGTCCCTCATTGTTTTATTTGTGATATAATCTCAATAGGTAGTTTTTGCAGTAGCACTACATTTCTTTCAATAAGATTTTGAGCACAACAATTATCCTCCAACAGATAAGAGTAGGTATTAGTAACATAAAGCTGGTCAAGAAGTTAGATAAAAAGGATGATGGGAGACTTAGTTGAAGTGAGAACATAAAGCCGTAAGCAGTGGAATAGATTCAACCACAAAAATCAATGTATCACGTACAGAAATAGGACCCTTTCTGAGAAAGCAACAACAAAATAGAAAATAGAAGAAAAATTAGGAGATGTGGAGGATTGAAAGAAAAATGCCAACATGTGGATAATAAGAGGTCCAGTAGGAGCAGAGACAAGCAAAAGAGAACAAATAGACACACACACACACACACACACACACACACACACACACACACACGCACGCACGCACGCACGCACGCACGCACACACGCACGCACGCACGCACGCACAGGAACGGCCAGATGTGGAGGTGCATTCCTGTAAACCCAGGACACAGCAGGAGAATCCAGAGTTCCAAAGTAGCTTTGGTCACACAATGAAAACCAGGGGGCAGGGGAGAAAGGACATGAACATTAATATCAAAGTAAACAGTGATGACATAATTTTAATACAAAAGACTTCTAGTTAGCCAGGCAGCCACAGAAATTATAGTGAAGTCTGACTGAAAAGATGAAGAGAAAAATTACAAATGTTCTAAACGGTGGGATGTGATAGCCCGAGACCTTAAATCAGCTTTTGGGAGGTGGAAGCAAGGGGATCAAGAGTTTCAGGCCAGCCTGAGCTGTGCGAGAGCCTGTCTTATAAGATAATGAAAATAGAGTTAGAGAAAGAAATGTCCTCAAGGACAAAAGAAGTACCCTGGTAGCTGGTGGTCCAGGAGGAGCTATGAGCACAGAAGGCATTAGTGATAAAACGGTGAAGCGTCTGAAGAAACCTGACACAGAGTTTTGTGGTTTACAAGACCTCTGGGAGGAGGGGTCCACACAGGTCTGCTCTGTTGTACTTGGTCTCAGGCATTTGCTCCACAAAACCCCCTGTAGACTCAGCCCAGGAGGAAGTAACTCATTTGGAGAGCAAAAAGACCAGATGCAGAAGGCCATGACTTAACTACTGGCCTTCAGCACGGCCTTATTAGGAGGTGATGGGGTCTTTTAGCACAAGTAGAGCCTTGTTGGTGATACATAGATGGGTCAGGAGAAATTGCAGGGTACAGGACTATAAGAACATCAGTGAAGGAAAAGAATTGAAAATAGATGACCATGAGGAGTTTAGTATTTAAAAGAGAAGACAAAATCAAGTTAGTATTTTTGTGAAAGTTAGAAAAAAGAAAAATATAAAATTTACATTAAGCAAACAATAACAATGGAATGGGAGAAATATTTCTAGACGTGATGTCAATTACAGGACATGGGAATGTATTAAAACCAGCTAGCCAAACCCCCAAAACTTTCATTAAATGAATAAACAATCTAGCATTACAGTATGTTCAGGAGCTACACAATAACTGATATATTTGACAAACAAAAGAAGAGGGAAAGAATTTGAAAGGGAAAAGAAAAAAGAAAAGAAAAGAAAAGAAAAGAAAAAACCCAAAAACCCCAAACCCCACAAAAACCCAAGATTAGCAGAGAACACTTGCATGAAGCAATACATGGAGTTCTTTCTTGCCATCTCAAAACGTAAAAGTGACATTTTAGTGTACCGAGTCTTAAGCTGTGTATTGGCTAGTTTTATGTCAGAGAGGAGGGAGCCTCAATTGTGAAAGTGCCTCCATAGGATCCAGATGAGACAAGCCTCTGGTGCATTTTCTTAGTGTCCGATTGTGTCGACATTATGGGTGGTGCCATCCCAGATCTGGTGGTCCTGGTTCTATAATAAAACATGTGCCATGTAATCATCAAAACAAACAGAGACACATTTAGTTGAACTGTTAGACTAATTTCCAGTGACTTTTGAGTCAAGCCCAAAGAAGAGTTGAAGAATGTGTTGTATTTAGGGCTTCCAAAACAACTTACGTTGGTAGCAGTTCATTGGATCACGGAAAATGAAACAGACACAGACACAGACACAGACACAGACACAGACACACACAGACACACAGACACAGACACAGACACAGTCACAGACACAGACACAGACACAGACACACACACACACACACAAAGAGACACACACAGGGAGAGAGAGAGAGAGAGAGAGAGAGAGAGAGAGAGAGAGAGAGAGAATAGCTGAAGATACACAGATACACACTTTGGGCCAGGAGTTCAGTTGAATGGAGATGTCGTAAGTCTCTATGAGACTATGGATCTGACCCTTAGCACTGACACAGGGTAGCAACTTACAATTCGAAACCCAAACCAAATCCCCACCAACAAACAAATAAAGCAATCCACGCCTAGCTCTAACTGTGTGATCATGCCGTGGTTAGCTGCTCTCAGAAGTGCCTGCATGAACATCTGTTGGAACAGACCCAGGGCTGGAACTGAGAAAGAAAACAGGACAGGTTCCAGAACCTTAATCTTTACTGTGCTCTTTTTTTACTGTCTGGACAGAATGCTAGGTCAAATGTGTTTATTTTGACAATCGAAAGATAAAACAGAATCCAGGTTTTATGTAGCACTTAGGGATTGGCCTTAATTTGTTTGCTTAACTAACAAAACAAAACAAACACCCCCCCCCCAACAAAAAAACCAAAACCCAACCACCACAACAAAACATTCTCTGCTGCTATTCTTATCAAGGAAGATCTTGTATTTGCATGACCACAGAACTGGCCTGTTAGGAAGGGCCCATTAATTTGACGTTTTTTTTGGACGTTGTTTTAGTGGTTTGAGGCCACAGGGGGTTGTATTTTCATGGCCTCGTTTTGGAATAGGCAGTCACTGGAGAGATGTGATGTATTCTGTTCAGAATGTCTTGGTTTCACCAGCAGCTCTTCTGTTGTTCCAACTCTGTTGACACACTCACAACAGGCACACAGGGATCCTGGAGCTGCAGCATGGCAGCCTGGGAGATACCAGGGAAAGGCAATTGTCCATTGTCCCTCTTGCTATTTCCAGGTAAAGATATGGTGTTTGGAGTGGCCAATAGCTTGTGATGCAACTCTCCTCAAAATGCCTTCTGGAATAAAGCTAGCTTAGCATTCGGAAACAATGCAGATACTTTTCTGACCTCAGTGACAACTACCAAACTCTTAACAAACACTGGGTGTCTCCCGAGACTCCCAGGGACAACCTCCTTGTAATCAGAACCCTGTGTGATACAACTTGGGTGCTGGGAGACCAGATTCTAGTTCTGTGTAGCCATTCCAGACATGACTAGAAATGTCACCTACCGCAGGAGGCTGTGGAAACAGATACCGGTTCCCTCCTGGCTCCAAAGTTCTCTTCGCATGTTTCACTTACTGACTGGTTTAAACTATAGGTTGCAGAGAAGATTTCAAATGTCTTGAAATACTTTATTTTATTCTTTTTTTCCAAACAATTCTATATTTTATTTAATTGATTAATTTAGGACTTTGAGACAGAGTCTCAGTATGTAGCCAAGGCTGACCCACAACTGTCAGAGACCTGTCTGCCTCTGCCTCCTGAGAGGCGGGATTAAAGGTGTTCTATACCATCCCTGACTTTTACTTTTTACAGATCGTGGGGTTTCATCCAGGGGCCTTTGTGGTGGGTTGGAGTGTCTACACAGCAGAGACAGGTTATACAAAAGGACAGTGGCCAGCACATATATAAAAATAACACTGATCAAAACCTGTAGCACGGTGCCTAGCAAACCATGGCCATATCTAGAACTACCCAGTCTCAGAAGCCAGCTTGCCGAGAGCCAGACTTGCTCTCTCTAGTAACAATCCAGAAAGCCAGGTGACAACTTCTGTAGCAGTCAGTCCCCAAAGTACACATTGGTTAACAAGTGACACTCTTTGTAATTTTCGTTCCTGGTTAAGGACCAGTAAGGGAAAGTTAAATATTTCCCTAAGCAACTCCTTGGAGTGCCCTGCCCTCCTTGAGCAGTGTCCCACATTTCCAGGCCCGAGGGCTCTAATTAGGGCCCACCTCACAGCTTTTCTGTGTTACACTATGAAGTCTTCCGTCCTGCGGCTCTGCTGAAACACAGGTGACAGTTTCCTCACTGTCAGCAGGCTCTGAATTAGTAGCACAATTCCTACTTTCTCAGCCTAACTTTCCAGTTTCTGTTAAAAAAAAAAAAATCTGAGCTCATCCATGGCCCAGAAAATGCAAATGGAAAAGGTGCAAAGTAAACATTCCCTAAGCTTTAACTTGATTACCAAGTCAGCAAGGTAGGAAGACATTATGTATCACCCTGGTCTGTCCTCCGGTTGTGGCTCCTGGCTATCTGGGTAGTTACATAGTACAAGTCACTCACGTGGGGTTGTCAGCTTTCCGTTACTGTAGCAAATGAGACAGCTATCAAGGAGTTATAGAGTTTTAGTCCCGGGATACTTGGTCCCAATGCTTTTGGGCCTTGGCTGAGGAAACACATTTTGGCAGGGAGTGCATGGTGGTGGAACAACCAGTACCACTCATGGCCAGGACAGGAACAAGAAGAGAAAAGGTTAGAATTTTCCACAATCTCCTTCCGGGGCACACCCCAATGACTGGAAGACTGGACACCAGCCCCAGTTTTTTTTTTTTTTTTTTTTTTTTTAATTTCCTTCGTCTGTCGATAGCTCTGATCAGGGAGACTGTCACATGCAGTGTGGCTTTGTCCTGAAACCCTGACTGAGGCAGTGAGGGATGGAGAAAGGACAGACACACAGACACAGACATACAGAAAAGCTGGGATTGTGTGGGTTGTTCTCGCTCTGCTGGAACAGCACTAACAACTGCAAGCAACCAGATGCTGCAGTGAGTTCATTACTGGACCACGCAGGGGGAGGAGTTAGCTAGTCTCCATAGGAGGTGGGGAAGCAGTCTATGTTATAGTTGGGGAGGAGGAGGCTGTCGTTGCTTGTTCTCCCAGGCACTGTCATTCTCACTAGGACCAGAGGAGAGCTTTGCTGTCCTTCTGAGCTTCCCTGAGAAGAAACCTTTGCCTGCTTCCATGGGTGTGAGGTATTTGTGTCCCTGCCACCAGAACACCTTCACCCAGGGCTTCCTCAGCTTCCCACAAGAGACTGAGCCTTTAACAAAGCCCCTTGGGGAAATAGTTTAGATTTAAACCATAGCCTCGCCCTCTTGCCAATTAGAAGCCATCTGGATTACCCGACTGGCTCAGTGCTATATCCAGCGGTCTGCAGCTCAAGAGCAGAGGAGCACAGGACCCGGATGTAAGCAACGGAGGGAGGGACAGATGAGTTCTGGCACCCTGTGGCACACTGAAAGGCACTAGACACTGTCTTGTATGCAGGGGAGGTGGAACATGTCTCCCATGACTTAAGGAGGACCTCTGCCTCCCCTGCATTCTCTCCTTTGATTGACACTTGCTTATTTCTGTATGGTAGCAATGTCATGGTTGAGAATCCCATGCTAAGTCCCATTTCTATTTTCATCACATCACTGAGGGGAGCCAATCACTTTCATCACTTAGGCCACCAGTAAGGAGCTGAAAGCACTCCAGAGAACTAAAGACCCTTCCCTTAAGGACCACCCATGCTCCTGACCTTCGACTCTTGTCCTGTGCTGTTTCTCAGGTAGCCGAATGTTACTGATAGTGACAGGAAACAAATCCTCTCACGTGATAGAAAACTCACCGTAACATTAGCGTGGGTTGCATGGCCAGCTGTGTCCAAGATGAGCATTTTCAGTTAGCTCTGTCCCTTTGAGCTAGGAAACCACAGCTGTGGGTTAAGACATCAGACTTGGAAGGAAGCAACGTTCGAGAGTAATCGAATAGGAAACTGTGTGCAATTTGTCCAGCACTGGTGGGTTATCTTTTGTACATTTGCTTTTGCTGATGTGGAGTGACCCATTATGTTAAAACAGGGCAGTGTGGAAATTAAAGTACCAGCAGCTGTTGAATGCCTACTGTTAGCAAGACAGAGTGTTATCCTCCCAATAGATGTTCAAGCTCATGTAACTTTCACAGGTTCATTGCCACCAAGTACCGGGACTTTTTATTCATCATTTATAGATTTGTTTGTAAGTGATTGTTGAGTGGAGGGGGCTAGCCAGGCTATATTTTTGTTATTCTTGTTCTCAGTAGGAGATTTTCTGACTGTGTGTATCTACATTCTCAGGGCTGTTTGTTATAGACATGCAGTACACCAAACCTCAGGCTGATGTACAGAATCGGGAATTCAGGGACGGATCTTCCCTCTTGGCTGACTTCAGCCTGAGGATGCCAGAGCCCGAGAGCACTGCGCATGTTGCCCTGGGACTGCCGTTCCTGGATGGAGAGGAGCTTTATTACATGTGAGGACCGTAGGAGGAGGAGGTTAAGTGGGCTGTCAAAGGTCACAGAGTCAGTTAATGAGTGGCTGTAACACGCAGAACCCAAGGAGCAGGATGATAAGGCTGCTGGAATCTGCGGGTCTCCTGGAGGCCTCGGGTCAAGTGCCCAGCATTTGCAACTTCTACGAAAGAAATCACTTAATAAAACACAATACTGCTCTCAGTCAAAAGCTCACCCGACAGGGTGGGAAATCTGCTACTGGCTTCCCAGAGAACTCCTCTCTCTGTGTGGCTCTTTAGCAGGGAGGTGTTTGGGTCTTAGAAGCCTGGGCTCCAGGTTGCCTTCCCTCCGAGAGGTTCCTAGACACAGCACAGGGACTGGGGATCTGGCTGCTGTGCTTGAGAGGAGGTGGGCGTCGGTGGTGAGTTAGTCCTTGCGCTCCTAGGAAGGGTGGAAAGCCTTTAGCTCTGTGCAGAGACTTTACAAGTCCATTGTCTTCTGTGGTTTGGGGAAGCCTGGCAGGTCTAAGCCAGGCCAAGGAATCTCTCTCCTTGTTCCCTATCTGTTCTTTTTACAACAAACTGATGAAGATATATATATATATATATACACACACATATATATATATGTATGTATGTATGTATATGTATATGTATATGTATATGTATGTATGTATATGTATATGTATATGTATATGTATATGTATATGTATATGTATATATATACATACAATATATATATATATAATATTTATATTAAATTTGAATCCTGGCTTACTTTCCATGCCTCCTTTTTCTACTTGGTAGATTGTATTATTTTATTTTATATCACCGCTTGCCAGGACCCTAGATCTCTTCTGCAGTCTGGAAAAGATTTGAAAGGAGAGGTCCTGGTGCCTGATGTCTGGCTTCAGAGGTTGCCTTTTTCCAAACCCATCCAGTGGCTACTTCAGTGTCCCAGTGCCACCTAGAAAGGGCAGCCCCTGGTGGATAAGTGTCTCAGGCTAGACCATTCCCTAGAAACTCCTTTCTTCCCCTCAGTGACATTGGAAGATGCACAGAATCAACAGCAAAGATCTGAACCTTTCCAGAAATAGAGATCCAAGGGAAGGTGAACCCTGCATTTAGAGGCAGACTACATTTTGTTGAAGGAAAACGACTTTTGTAAAGTGTACTACACCATAAGCAGAGTCACATTTACCTAAGGACAGGACCCCATCCTGAGCAATATATCTTAGATACGTTCGTGGTCGTGTGGGCATTAGAGTATACATATGCAAACAAGGACAGCTATAATATCACTGGGCTATAAAAATCAGGGGTCCAGTGTCGTACCTGCGGCCCTTCACTGGCTGTAATGTCGTTATGTAGTGAATGGCTGTGTGCTGAGAGAGATATGGGTTTTGCTGAGGCAGTGAGGGCTCTTCTCCATCACCTTGCTTATATTGGGACTTGGGGCCCCCTCTGCCTATATTAATCAGGCCTGTCTGTGACCATGCAGGGCTCCTGGTACCCCATGGTACCTCAGAGTGCCTATGCTGTGTGTTGAGTCCCGGTGAAAGCGTCAGGGTCCCCCTGCCTGACTTCTGACATCCCTCTCAGAGGAGCAAGGCTTGAGTGGTCCCTTCCCCCTCCCTAACACCGCCCTTGATCCAGCTTCCTGTGGTGCCAGGCTCGATGGCTTCTTACCCACAGGTTGCAGAATATTCTGGATTGCAGCTCTTACGAGTTGGATTGTTTCTTGTGCAAATCCAGGCTTAAACGTGATCAAAGTTCTAACCCTGATGTACTGGGGGGAGGGGAGAGGGGAGTTGCAGCAGCCTTACAAGGAAGCCTTGTTTCTTTCCTTTCTTCCAAACTGTGTGGAGAACGGCCGGCCACTAATTACTTATTAATAACCCATGGCCCACTGGGGCTCTGCTCTCTGACCAGGGTTGCTTTGGGGGTTAGCATTTTGACCCATGGAGTTCTCTTTGCACTGCAGTAGAGGGAGATCAGCACAAGGCAAAACAAACAGGAACAGCCATGTTTTTATTACTGGTTTGGGCACAGTGGAAATGGAGACTGTGCAGATGATTTGAACGGAGAGGGAGAGCTTTTGATCTCACGGAAGAAACAGAAACTTCATGCCGGTTTACATCCCAGGAGGCCTTGTTGAACCTGTAGTTGGCTTTAACATGACACAGCAGCTTGTAAATATTTCCAGGTCTCTCCTGCTCTCCTGTACAAAGATTTATTTTACCTTTTATTCCACGTGTACATGTGACTGTATGGGTATAGCTACAGAGGCCAGAAGGGGGCGCTGGATCCTCTGGAACTGGAGCTAGAGGCAGTTGTGAGCTAACCAGCATGGGTGCTGGGAACTGAACTCATGTCTCCTGGAAGAACAGTGTATGCTTGCTAAGCTATCTCCCCCAGGAACTAGTCATTGGAAGTTTTGCACATATCAGACTTCCTGTAGACCATAAGTTGTTTCTAATTTTTTTGATATTATGAGACATGGGGGTGGACACTCCGTGGTTTTCTGTTAGCAGTATCCTTTATTCTGGGAAAGCTGTTTTCTTTGTCTTTTCCCTTAAATCAGATCTGAGGGGATACAGGTTTCCCCACTAGGAGGAGTGAGGCAGTTAGGGTTTCCCTGGAACCTGGAAGTGACATCATGCTGTGTCATACAAGCCTGGAGGCATTCTGCTTAACTCTTGAGGCTGCTTTCAAGGGCTACAACTTTTTCATTGTTCTTACTAAGGGATTGATCACAGATCATCAAATAAGTATTTTCAAGGATGCTTTTATGGTATTGTAGTACTGGTAAGGAGCAAGAGAGAGAAACAGAAGATATTTACAATTAGAGGGGAGTAGTCAAGGAGATTATAAGCCAGAGTTGTAGTGAGATCTCAGGAGCCCTCAGAACACACACACACACACACACAACACACACACACACACACGCACAGACACACATAGACACACACACGCACAGACACACATAGACACACACATACAGGCACACACACAGACACACACAGACACACATTCTCACACACAGTAGCATCAAGGCTCCTGTCCTGAAAGAATGCCAGACACAGCTGCAGAGTATGTTCTGTTCCATGTGTCCACTGGACATCTATAAACCCATGAACATGTCCTAGTTGGGGTGCTTCAGAGTTCTTCCCCTCTTCTTTGGCCACTTTTTCTTCTCCAAACATGTTTTCAGCTGTTATGATTGATGGGCCCCTGGGATTAAGCTTTTGTATCTAGGTTTGTCCAGACAGTCATGGTTATGTTTTAGACAACGTTCTACTGTTTCATGGTAGAGATGGCTTATTCCCCACTTCTAGTAACACAAAGCAGAGAGCAGGCTCATTTCTTGCTCTGTTGTATTTTGATTGTTTCTGCAGGACATCTTTGATTCTTCAGCTTAGAGGGTGATTACGTTGTTCTTGGATCCTGGAGAACTTTGAGGGGGTGCAAACCAGAATATTTGAAATTATGACTTACCTGGAAAAAGCAGTATGGCTGGCAACACCTTCTGGGTCTATGGTTTCCTCCAGTTGTCTAAAAGTTGCTAGAAGCTTGCTCCTGCTCTGCCTGCTGACACTTGCAATGGAAGGCAAGGCTAAACACCTTCATTCAATGTTGTGGCAACCAATCTTTCTTCCTCCCCCCTCCCCCTCTTTCTTTTTGAGACAGGGACTCTGAAGTCAAGGCTGGACTTGAACTCACAGAGTTTGCTCTGCCTTCTGGGTCTTAGCGTCCACCATCACAGTAGCCATGGAAGTGTTTTAAAAAGAAGACATGCTAGTCAGGGAAGACAACTCAGTTGGTACAGTGTCTTCTGCACAAACATGAGGACCTATAGTTTATAGGACCTATTGATTTCCCAGAACCCATGTAAAAATGTTGAGTACGGACATGTGTGCATGTAATTCCATTGCTGGGGAGGCAGAGACAGGTTTATGTCTGGGTCTTTCTGGCTAGCTAACTTAGCCTACTTGGAGATCTTCCGGACGAATGTCCTCTTGAAAGATAAGGTGGGTGGCTCCTGAGGTTTGACACCTGATGTTGACTTTTGTCCTTAGCATGAATTCACACACATGTGCGCCACCACTACTACTATTACACACACACACACACACACACACACACACACACACACACACACACCTTACATATATACTGTACACACAGTGTCAGGACCAGGGATGAAGGAATCTGCATTCAATTCTATTGGGGAGGCATGGCTTATAAAAGCATCTTTGGCATCATGCTTGGGAAGGAACTGCATGCACAAAGCTGTGAAACCTGGGAAGGAGAATTCCCTGCAGATGAACTTGGATCAAACCATATTTTCATATTCTGGAAGCACCTATGGGTGTGTATCTGGGTGTGGAGAAAAATACCACTCTTCAGATATTTTCCAAGATTTTGTTTGTTATTTTATTTTATTTTTATTTTAGTCTTTTGGGCTGCTACAAAGTAACGTCACAGTAGAGAAAAATATGTATATGCATTAATCAGCCTTTTGTTGCTGTGAGAAATACCCAAGACAATCAAATGATAAAGATAAGAAAGGTTTATTTTGGTTCAGTTTCGTATTTCAGATTGTGATTTGTTGGCCTCATTGCTTTGAGCAGGTAGTGATATTGCTTATCACTGCAGGAATTCATAGGAGCTATTATTTCCATATTATTTCCAGGAAGCACAAGAGTGCCAAGATGTGGCAGGTGTCCCTAGTTTGCTTTGGGGGCACACGAAGCATCCTAATCAGCCCTCACAAAGACACACTTCTTCAGGGTTCCACCATCTTCTAATAACACCTCCCTGGTGACCAAGGTCTTTTATCTGTCTGTCTGTCTGTCTGTCTATCTATCTATCTATCTATCTATCTATCTATCTATCTAATTTTTATTAGATATTTTCTTTATATACATTTCAAATGCTATCCCGAAAGTTCCCTATACACTCCCTCCACCCTGCTCTCCTACCCACCCACTCCCACTTCTTGGCCCTGGCGTTCCCCTGTACTGGGGCATATAAAGTTTGCAATACCAAGTGGCCTCTCTTCCCAGTGATGGCCGACTAGGCCATCTTCTGCTACATATGCAGCTAGAGACACAAGCTCTGGGGTTACTGGTTAGTTCATATTGTTGTTCCACCTATAGGGTTGCAGACCCCTTCAACTCCTTGGGTGCTCTCTCTAGCTTCTCCACTGGGGGCCCTGTGTTCCATCTTATAGATGACTGTGAACATCCACTTCTGTATTTGCCAGGCACTGGCATAGCCTCATGCAAGACAGCTATAACAGGGTCCCTTCAGCAAAATCTTTCTGGCATATGCAATAGTGTCGGGGTTTGGTAGCTGATATGGGATGGATCCCCAGGTGGGGTAGTCTCTGGATAGTCCACCCTTTCATCTTAGCTCCAAACTTTGTCTCTGTAACTCCTTCCATGGGTATTTTGTTCCCTATTCTAAGGAGGAATAAAGTATGTACCCACTGGTCTTCACTTTTCTTGATTTTCTTGTGTTTTGCAAATTGTATCTTGGGTGTTCTATGTTTCTGGGCTAATATCCACTTATCAGTGAGTGCATATCTAATAACTTCTTTTGTGATTGGGTTACTTCACTAAGGATGATATCCTCCAGATACACCCATTTACCTAAGAATTTCATAAATCCACTGTTTTTAATAGCTGAGTTACTCCATTGTATAAATGTATCACATTTTCTGTATCCATTCTTCTGTTGAGAGACATTTGGGTTCTTTCCAGCTTCTGGCTATTATAAATAAGACTGCTATGAACATAGTGGAGCATGTATTCTTATTATACCAAGATATTTTAAATTAAAAAAGTTATTAATTATTAATTATAATTATTGTTGTTGTTGTGTGTGTGTGCCTGCAATGTTCAGTCCATGCCATGGTGCTCATGTAGACCTCCGAAGACAACCTTGTGGAGTCAGTTCTCTCCTTCCATCTTTATGGGAATTCCAGAGTTCAAATTCACCAGGTATGCATGTCAAGTGATTTTACCCACCGAGTTGTTTTGCTGGCCCTGGGACCTAGATTTCAACATACAGATTGTTGGGGGACTTGGTTAGAGGATAGCAGTAATGTACTGCCTGCCCCAGAGACAAGTGTTCTGCTGACATTGTGAGAATCCTACAACGTGAAGGTGAATGCTGAAGTTCTTAGTAATGATGGATGAGTTCAGCATTTCTTAATTCACAATGTATTAAAGGCAGAGAGTAACAGCACACACACACACGCACACACACACACACACACACACACACACAAAGAGAGAGAGGCAGAGACAAAGAGAAACACATACTGGAGAAAGAGAACCCTCTCTCCTGACCTTTGAACTATGACCTGCATTTCTGTTTTATTTGGGGCTTGGACATTATAGACCCAGCCTCAGCTGGTGAAAACCTTCACAGGCAACCAGACCTCCCCCTTCTCAGAAGAGGCTGGACAGAAAAGTCTAGTGCACAGTCACTGCCTTGGGCTTGGCCTTTGTCCCAACAAACTTGTCTGTGGCTTTTATTTTTCATTGTCAAATAATTAGGAAAAAACAAAACCAAAAAAAAAAAAAAAAAACCAACAAAAACCCCAAACAACTCCCAGACTTTGGATTCTGTTGGGGCTAATTCTCCTTAAAAGCATCAACAAGACTTACTGTCTACTGGCAAGGGCCGTGTGAGGCACAGTTTTCAAAATAAAATTTCATATCGCTTCAGTGTACGATGAGAGACAATAAGCAAACGTTCAAAAATACCCAAAACAAACAAACAAACAAACAAACAAACAAAACAAAACCCACACAGACCTTTTATCTGTGAGA
Source organism: Mus musculus (assembly GCF_000001635.26). NCBI lineage: Eukaryota > Metazoa > Chordata > Mammalia > Rodentia > Muridae > Mus > Mus musculus. The sequence goes on from NC_000073.6 coordinate 68,477,970, forward strand.
ACCCTTCAAGGATTTCCATGATGGGTTTAGAATATTCTAGAACTAACAGTGCTGTGCTCACAGAGCAGAGTTCACATCTGTGTCTTGAAACTTTGAGCGTCTTCCCTGGAGACATTGTGTGGATCCCTAAGGGCATGCTTTAGTCCAAACTTCCAGTTGTAAGGCAAGATAAACCTTGTTACCTTTGTGATGCTATGGAAGAGAAAGAAAGAATGAAAGAAATCCTTCCCTTTTAACACTAGAGGTCACTCTGTGAGCACAAATGTGAAGGCAGCAGCCTGAGGCTTGTGAAGGTCAGGGCAGCTAATCTGTATAAATTGCTGAACCATGAGCCAAATTTGTACCTAATTATGGACTGCTTTGATGCAGCCCCGCTCCATTAAAAGTTTCCCTCTTCCCTGCAGAACTGTGGGTGTTGGGACACACATATTTCAAAGCAGCCTTCATGTTTCTCGGTTGAGCAGTGGTATTTGGGATTCTATGGCCCAGTTCAAGATCCAGATGAAGAAGGCCACTTGACACTTGGTCATGAAGGGGTAGTGGTAACTTGGTTTGTATCCATTTCTGAGACTAAAATGTGGGCGCGTAAAGACCCCAGACAGCACAGGGCAGTTGTGCAAACAGTCATTAACCAGTCTCAGAGTTCCTCTTTCTAAGTTTATTTTTATCCATGTAATTTTAAGTGGGTGCTTGTTTGTGTACCATATAGGTGCAGGTACCCAGTGAGGACAGAAGGGGTGACAAATCTCTTGTAGCTGAAGTTCCAGGCAGCTGTGAGCTCCTGATGTGGGTGCTGAGAACTGAACTAGGTCCCCTGTCAAAGCAGTAAGTACTCCTACCTACTGAGCCATGTGTTCAGCCTCCAGGGGGCCCCTTTCTTGTTGAAGATACTCAAACTAGCTCTGTATCCGGTGTATAAAATAGTTGTTGCATTTGTCTGGGAGTTGAACTCATAAGTGGTATATAAAGTGGAAATTATGTGTCATTGTTAGCTCTCAGTTTCTTTTACCTTGTTACACTTTCGGAGTGACTAATATTTCTGAGGATTTGAATTTTATCTATGCAGAAATTTCACACACAAGTGTAGAATGATAATTTATGTTTCATTTTCTAAGCGGCGCCTGATCTTTGGTATTTTTGTCTATAACCTGCAGACCACAGCGTCTCTTCTGTGAGGAAAGTTGAGACCTTAAAGAAATCATGGGCGTGGTAACATTTTCCTTTCTCATAGCTTGGTGAGGAATAGGTGGAATTTTGCAGCAGAGGCTGGGGATAGCCAGAAACGTCAGTTTTCATTCAGTTCAGGGTGGAGGGTAATGGAGAGGACCATTTGGCATTGGCTCTGCTCGGCTCCCAGCCCCTGCTGCAGATAGCAGGATGAGTAGAAACTTGGACTTGAGGGGATACCTTGGGCTTTGATCCTTCACAGGATCCAGGGTGGCCATGTTTAATTAGGCTTCAGTGGTGGGCAAGTCAGGAGGTTCCTTCAGTAGTAGGTTCGTAGGGGTGTCTCTTCTGTAGTGTAAGCAGGGTGGGATTGGATGCTCGAGTTTGGAACGCTCAAGGCTGTTAAGGCTCTCTGCAAGGACGTAAAAATCCACCATGGTCACTTATCTTCACACCTAACCCGTCTGCCAACCATTGATTTCCCATTTCAGTTTGCAAGGTGCTGAATGGAGCCGATCGATTGAACAGCACTGATGTGCCTCCAACATTCCCATAATCTATATTATCAGTGGGCTTCCTTCCGAGCGTCCTTATCTGACCTGGCCACAGCGGCTTTTGGTTGGAGAGATCAAAGGAAACATTGCAAAGACTTCTTCATAGGCGCAAGCCAGCTTCAGGCACCGCCCCCCCCCCCCAGGGGTGGACCCAATGTGCCCACCTCCCAGATCTAAAGCTTTTACTAAAGTATGTGCTTGCACCCCGCCCCCCGCCCCCCCGCTTGGATTTAAATTAAAAAACCCTAATTAGTCTCCTGTTTTCCAGCAGCCCACAACAAACAGCATTTAAGGAAGAACTGTTTAGAAAGCAGATTTTTACTTAATAAACAGCGATCAATCGAATTGATTAGCCATGAACGCGCTCCCGCCGAGTCTGTGGGTGGCGCGTGTTGTTGGTAATTGCGGTTCGCAAGTACAAGACTATTAAATGGCTGCCTGTCGCTGATTTCCCGGCTCTTTGGTTTAATGGAATGAGGTCAAGGGTGGGTAGGGGAGGGTGCGAACAATTGTTGATGGCACTTTTTGAGTTGGGACCCTGCCTGGACCAACTTTTGCCCTAGCAGTCTTGAATTATGTCCTGTAATTGTGGCTGCTTTACCCAGCCATTTTTGTGGATCTTGCATCTGCTTAAAAAAAAAAAAAGTAATTCAAGTGGCAATTAGATCTTTGCATGCTGGCTATGTGGATTTACATAAACCTTAAGAACTGAAGCTGTTTGAGCATCACAATTAGTGCTGTGTGCTGTGCAAGGCTTTAGTTACCCTGGGGTTCTCTGTTTCCTGAAGCTGAGAAGGGTCCTGATGGCTGCCCTAGAAGGCAGGGAGGGAGGAGATTGTGCGCTGAGTAAGCACTTCTCATCTCCAAAGCTCCCGCTCTCTTTCACGAAGGTTCCCAGGGCTCCAGGCCAGGTTCTGAACCAAGAGGTGAGGCTACTCTTTATGCTACAGAGGGAAGGAGATGCCTGCAGTCTTGGACTCTTGTGGATGCTGAACTCATTTGGGGCAAGTTTTTGGGTCTCTTGATGTACTTGGTGTAATTTACCAAATTACCAAGAGTATAGACTAGCAAGCAGCACAGTATGTCTATTGTGGCTAGGATTCCTTAAGACCTAGTGATGGAGTTGGAGATTCCATGGAGTTGGTGTATTTACGTGCGTTGGAAGGAGTACCTTTGTATTCTTGGTGCAGTCCTTTGGTAACTGGGAGCCAACAGAGACCGGGGTCTTGGCAGCCTGGAGTCCTCATGGTTGAGTGGTTGCTTGCGCCCTCTGGTGGCTCACACTTGTATTTGTTGGAAATGAAGCCCTGTGGCCCCTGCACTCTGCTTTGAGTTACTGGCCAGCATCACCCTTCTAGGGTCAAATGCGGGTGAATAGGCTTTGGCGTTTGACCGAAGATCCTCAGGAGCCAAGGAAAGACAGCTCCACATGATAGATGGGAAGCCACATGTGCTTGGTACACATCACTTGTGTTTATTATAGCATTTATCATTTCATGATATTTGTTCATGGGTAGTTCCAATGTGCACATTTCTAATTCTTATCTGACAGCCACTCCAAGCCCTCTGTACCTCTTCATATTCTGCTGACTGATGGAGGAAACAAAATGAAATGTAACTAGCTAGTCTCTTAACCCAGGGTAGCCATGTGACAAAGAGCTAGTCAATATAATGTATAGAAGTCCACTGCTGTGTGCTTGTGGACCCCACCCCTCTCCCCACTAAAAAGGGATAGTAGATGTAGGAAACTGTCACCCACAGTCTCTCTTTCTGCTTTGACTATACACTTGATGGTTGGAGCTCAGGCAACTGCCTTGGAACCATGAGGTATGCAAAGAGAAAGAGGGACTCTAGCTCTGACAGGGCAAGCCAAACCCTACAGAACCCTACTTTCAGACTTTGTATTATGGAGGGTAAGTAAGCCCTTATTCATTTAAGACACTGGTTCGTAGCATGCTATCTACAGCCAAATAATTTGTAACAAAACCACGTTCAAATGAAACAACATGCTGAAAGTCGAAGTAGGAGGAAAGTGAGAAGAAAAATAAATTTCTTTAGAGTAATAAGTCAGACCCTGGGTTTCCCCATACATCAAAGTCACTGGTGTTATTGTAGCCATTCTCAGTTGAGAAAACAGATTGACTACTCTCCCCCTGTTCAAATACGCAGTTTAACTTGAAGGACCAATTATGAAATGCAAGAGCTGAGCTTCCAACTGGTTTTATCTGTCTCCAGGGACCATGTTCCCTCTGAGCATCACGTTCCTCCTCTCCCTCGTTTGTCCAGAGGAGATGCTATGGGCCAACATTTTGGGAGAAGACTGTAAATGCAGGAAAGCAGATGTAGCCAGAGGGAAGCATTAGGGAATGCTAAGAGTACAGAGTCACTCACTAACTCCAGGGAGACGCTGGCATGACTGTGTCAGAGCCTGTTGCTGCTTCCTGACCCCTGTAGCAGAAGTACAGAGTGACAGTAGTGGCTCTCAAGCAGCCACCAGCCAGGCCATGGGACCAGTCTCTTACACACAGCCCTCAGAGTCAGGCCCAGGAGCAGAGCCTGGGAAAGCAGGGATGTGAAGATCCTGTTCAGCTCCTCCCAGACAGATAGTGACTTTGGATGGTCAAAGACTGAGAATCCATCAGCCTGGGCTCTAAAGTGAGGAGCTGGGATCCACTGTAAACTTCCACAGTAAGCAGGGGACCTGTGTGCTTAATGGAGGAGGACTCATTGCTAGTTTAACGTAATCAGCTGTGCACGGTGTAAATTCACTGTGGGTGAGTATACTTCTTCATAGCTGCCAGGCAAACCTTAAATCTTAATTCTTCACGGGAATACTTTCTCCAGTTACATGACTCTATGTTCTGGTGTGGATACTGAATGGCTCTGTCACAGAGGCCAGGGATGTCCAAAAAGGTCCCCCAAAGTAGACCCAGAGCAATACATTCAGGTTTCTCATCTCTCCACGGTGCTACCACGTGCACTATCTGGGGTAGAGTCATTGGCTTCCTCCTCAAGTTCCCGAAGTCATTGACTCACACCTTCCCCGGCTGGATAGATCATTAAGAGAATTGGTTTACAAGGCTCTCGCTGAGCTGCTCGCTGTGCGCAAGAGAGTAAACAGACGTTAGATAGAGCTGTAACATATGATGCTCAATCCAATGCTTAATGAGGCCAGTAAAAGCAGGGAAGCAAGATTAGCTGCAGATAAATGAACTCGGCTAGTGCAGAATCGAGAGTTGACTGTATTTTATTTGATTTAGTCTTAGAAATAGCAGATGTTGTGCCAATTACCGCAAAGCAGTTCTGACTAATCTCTTCATCGAATTCATTTGGTTCACAGAAACGGATTAAAAATTATTTCATTTCCATGGGTATAAAAGTCATGTCTACCTTGCTGTAGAAAGTATGTAGGAGGAGAAAACAGAGAATTAAAATGACCAGAAACACCAATGTATCAATAGCCATGAAACAGATCACACTTGCAAGTGCTTAGCTGTTTCCAGACCCTTTCTGGAGCCCTGGCTCCATTAACACAGGAATCAACATGCGCTAATGCAGCAATGGTAGCCAGGGCACAGTGGGGCTACACAGCCTACCCAGGTGTCCACTGCTCAGAGGCAGTGGAGTTAGAGCTTGACTTTTATCACTTAGCCCTCAAACCTTTATCTTCACACACAGGGTTTTCTTTTGTCTCTGAGGGAAACCATGGATGACCCGTGTTCTCATCATCTGGAAAGGCCTGCAAATATCACATCGGCACATGTTACAAACCCAGAACTGTGATCCCTGTGCTTGCTGTAGTGCTCTCAGAGGACTTTGTTGTTGTCGGTGGTGGCTGGGGTCAGCGATAGGGATCTTCAGGTTCTTGCCCTCTTCTTTTGAAATAAAATAAAATCTTCATAGGTTGCAGAGTATTGGAGAAGCTATGTTTAAAGCAAAGTCACAGAATGGGTCAGATACACTGTGACAGCTAGACACATAAGTGAGGATACTTAAGGACCCCAATTATTTTTTGGGGGGGGCGGTTCCTTTTTATGGGATACAAGACAAAGAGACATTTAGTTGTTAAGGGGCAGAGTTTGGGTGGTTTTCTATTTTGACTGACAGATTAAGTTGTTATATAGCTGCTCCTCCTCTTCTTCTTCCTCATCCTCCTCTTCTTCCTCATCCTCCTCTTCATTCTCCACCTTCATGCCTTTTCCCATTATGCATCTGGTTTTAGTTATTCACAAGCCTGCTTCTACTTAGGCATAAGGTGGTAAGTAGGGGAAACATGCTCAGAATTGGCTTTGAGGACACAGTTTGACTTACTGCATGTGGACCGCACATCAGGTGAGGCTGGATGGGTCTCTTTGTTCTGTACCTTGATGTAGTAGAGAGGTTCTAAGTTCACTTGTAGTACAATCGAGGGGAACCTTATTTCATTGCGCGGAGAGGGCATTTGAGGAGTTTGATGCAGGTGAGGGTCTAGGCTGGCAACAGGCTGGCAGGTACATTGTTCAGATAAGGGTGTGCGCACAGATCAAGTGCAGTGCCAGGCTCTAAGGTACTCTCTATGCACACCTGACTCAACGCTACCATCATCACCAATGTTTGATGACTGCACTGAAAAAGATGAGAACATCTCCTTCTCCCTGTCCCCTCCTCCTCCTTTGTTTGTGTTGGTGTTTTGAAATAGGGTCTTGATATGTAGCCCAGGCTGTCCTATTTCCACCTCCCAGCTGGGGTTGTAGGCAAGTCCCACCATACACAGCTTTGTGTGTATTTTTTGTTTTGTTTTGTTTTTTGTTTTGTTTTGGTTTTCCTGACTTCTTCCATGTGATAAAGCAGAAAATCAGCAAGAAGAAATCAGCCTAAAGCCCCCCTTTGCTCAACTTCCAATCTCCCAGCTTCTAGTAGAATAAGATCTCCTCCCTTTGCTAATTGCTGTTTCCAGTGTTCTGCTACAGCGACACAAAGTAGACTAAAACATGGACATACATGTTCTAGCCCCAGGTATTTTCCAAGGGCTGATGGTTCATTGTATAAATACACTAAGATGATAGTCAGTCTTACACACACACCTCTGAATGAGTCCCTGATTACTTTATCTAATCAAATCCCCACAAGTAGCATTCCTGGCTGACAAAATCTGGGGCAGTTTTAATGACCTTGATAGTCACATATATTTGTGTGTGGGTTTGGGCTGGTGATGGGCTTTGACCATGATGATGAAATGAATGCGTTGTTTCATTTGTAGCTGTGATTACAGCTCTGCCCTTAGTTGTATGCCAACAGAGCATTTGATGGGTTGGAAAATAAATCCCATGGTGGCTTAATGAGAGGTGGTGGGTGCTCCATTGTGACCCACAGTGCAGCCTTTCTCCCAGGCATTGGAGGAGGAAGGTCACCCTCTGAGAGAGTGAATGCTGAGGGTCTCTTTGGAGGCCACTGCAGAAGGAAGGGGTTCATCTCACCTGCATCTCAGCTGCAAATCTTGTATCAAAGAACCTGAGGGCTATAGATACTGCTTGGTAGTATAATGCTTGCCTTGCACACTCATGGCATACAGTTTGATTCCTCAGAGACACAAAAGTAAAGAAATAAACAATCCTAGAGATGTAAAAAGGGCTCCCAAGCAATAAACAAAAGGCCTGAGAAATAGACTCGTGTTCAAATTGACAATATGGTAGAAGTCCTTTTCAAAACAAAACAAAACAAAACAAAACAAAACAAAACAAAACAAAACAAAACAAAACAAAACAAAACAAAACAAAACACCAACAAACCAAACCAAACTAAAACAGCAGTGTTCCCCAAAGTCACATTTTATAGTAGAAGAGGCCAAGTGAGTTTCTTGGTGACATGCAACAAAGTGAGGTGCTACTATTCCCAGAACACTTTGTGAGTAGCAATGGTGGGAAGACATATGGGAAAGTATCTAGACAGAACTGAAAGAGGGAAAGAAGAGGACTCAAAGACCTCACAGAATACCTAACCCAGCTCTGTTTAATGAACTCTTAGTACTGGGATTCTTCTATCCCAAAGGGATAGTGCTGCTAATTTCCCTTTCTCTGGTTGTTTATCTTCTCCATCCGTGTAATTTTTTGTTCTTGCCAGGGAGCCTCAGCAATCCCCTAGACAACTACCACACCCCTCCTTACATCATCTAGAGGGAATCTTTTCAAGTGTTCACCTTTTCCTGGGTGCTGCTATACTTGTTAGAGTTGAGGATCTTCTCTTTCCCCAAACATCCTCAATTTCCATCCTGAGCTCATGTCTACCTGGCTCATGTCATCAGGAACTCATGACTACCTGATTCCACTGTTGCAAATCCAGGATTTGTAAGATCCAGGTGCTGAAGGCCACATTGAACCCCGATCTAGACTGCTGGCGCTGCCCTCAGGGGACTGGGCTCCCCTGCATCTGTTAACAGTCAAGACAATTCCCTACAGACATGGTTCCTATTCTCTTTTCTTGGCTGTGAGGTAAGTGTCTCGGTCTGAGGTAATGCCATGAAAATAGCAAGCTGGCTTGCCTTTAGGTTTCTGCCCCAGCTGAGACAATTCCTCTATTGAGGAGTCCTCTCAGATGACTCTTAGGATGGGTGACATGGACAGGTAAACCTAACCAGAACACAGCACTCCTCGTCAACTTGGCACATAGATACATAACTTTTAAACCGTAATTTTTCATTCCTTGACCCCAACATCTCACATTAATAATATCTTAGAGACTTTTTCTTTATTTTGTGTTTATGTGTGTATGCCTGAATGAATGTGTGCACACTATCTGTGTGCAGGTCCCTGTGAAGATCATAGGAGGGCTTCAGATCTCTTGGAATTGGATTTGCAAGTGGTTATGAGCTGCTGTCTAGCATGGGTTCTGGGAGCTATACCTGGGAGATGGCTCAGAAGTTAAGTGCTCTTTAGCCCCAACTCTAACCTTTAAAGTTCCGTAGTCTTTAAAAACCCAGTATATAATAGCACAAAATAAAAATCCTTATTCCCAAAGGGAAGAACCAGGATATAGGAATAATCAGACCCAACAAAAAAATAACAGTATGGGAGTGAAAATCCATTTCTTTTTAGCTCAATGTCTGGCATCTGAGTCAGTCATTGGATAGTCTTCTGGCTCTGTCTGAAAGGCTTGGGCACACACACTATTCCAGCTCTACCATCCACAGCACACACAACCTGTCTTGTCGGCTTAGTCTGGCTCCACTTTACACCTGCTGCTCTCCTTGGCGTGCATCTCACAATCCTGGCATCTTCTAATATCCTGGAGTCTCCATTGAAGCTAAGACTGTGCCTTCATCAATAGCCTATCTACAGGGATTCTGAGCTTAATGCATGGTGCCAGGTCTCATCCACTAACCACGAGTTCCTCAGTCTTACATCTTGTTTGTCTTCAAAACCTGTACCACATATATGATGCTTACACATTTCTAAATTTGGCTTCCAGCGTGTTATGTAGTCTTGAACCAGCTTCTGTGTCCTGACCCTGCTATCACTTTCTTATCCCTATGAAGCATAGCTCGTTTCTTTCAGTGGTGCTGGCCTCTTTAACAAGCACAGATGCTTTTCTAGCTCCGTTATCACCAGTTCTCACAGATTCACGCCTAAATATTCAATAATAGTTGCCAGTCAATTCCTCAGCAAAGTCTTTGTTCCTCTTTAAAATATGAGATTATAGGGCCACACCAATGGGATAAAGAGGGATGTCAGTTAATCATGTCACCAGGTAGAGATTACAGCATCAAATGATGGTGTGATAGAGGGATGGTGGTCCATCCTGTCATGGAGTAGAAAATAGTGTCATACCTAGATATGAGTAAAGTTAACATCTAGATTTTGAGGATGCTGAGGGAAGAGAGCTAGATATGAGCTTGACATTTAGGTTTGAGGATCTTGGAGGTAGAGATGGAGGTACTGTTAGAGGATGTGAGTCCTGAGCAGCAAGTGGGCGATGTCCCAGAAGGCGGAAGCATGCCAGGAAGCAGAGAACAAAATCCTGGTGTTTTCCAGAGTCTTGTGGGTAAGAGGGAAAGAAATTCTGTGAAGGTCACTTGAGTAGGGTAGGTGTGGAACTCAAGGAAAATCAAAGGGCACTCATATCACGAACACTGATGAACAATGGTAACAGACAGCAGCAAAAGTTGGTTCATTTTTCATAAGGAAATTGAGGTCTAGGGACTTGCCAGTGGGTCTCCCAGGTAGTCAGTGGCAGATTGAGACCATGGATTGATAACACTTGCCATGCTTCATTTAGGGGGCAGATCTTTTAACAAAGCCATTTTGCTTGGACTCAATTTTACAACATCTTTGTTTTATTTTCTGTTACTGTGATAAAACACCCAACTAAAGCAAAGGTTTATTTGGTTTATTTACATTCTAGGTCACATTACATCATTACATCATTACAGAGATGCCAAGGTGGGAGAAACTTGAAGCTGCTAGTCTCATAGCTATAGTCAACCTCAGAGAGGAGCCTCAGAGAGGAGTCAACCTCAGGAGGAGTCATTGACACGTGAGTCCCTCCTCTACACTTGTACAGTCCAGGATTCCTTAAGCCAAGGGAATGGTGCCACCCACAGTGAACAAGTCTTCCCACATCATTCAAGTCAACCAAGACAATTCCTCACAGACATCCTCAGAAGCCCTTTTCAAGTGACTCTACATTGCGTTGAGCTGACATTTAAAAGAGTCATTACATATAGTTTTCTCAAGTATAGCATCTAAAAGATTATGCATTTAAAATACTATAATAAGGGCTCAAGATGTCCCTTGCCCAGAATGCATGGCCTAGGTTCAATACCTAAAACTACAAAGAGAAAAATTCCTATATTAACATACACATAGTTTTTCAATAGAAGGAGAATAAATGTGCTCTCTCTCTCTCTCTCTCTCTCTCTCTCTCTCTCTCTCTCTCTGTGTGTGTGTGTGTGTGTGTGTGTGTGTGGTCTGGAAACTAGGGGAATGGAAAAGAAAATTGTAGCCCTCACCTTCCACCTTCCAACCTTGTCACTACTAGTTTTTACGTGATGCTGTTGATTTTTTTCTGGTTCATTTTCTGATTCTTTTTTAAGACCCTTATATAGTGACCAACTGGTCAGGCTTTTCAGTTCCCTCAATCATTCCTTCTTACGTCATATACAAATCCATCAAGTAAGATGGTTCCGTTGATGAAGTACTTACTGTACAAGCATGAGGAACCAAGTCTGAATCCTTAGCGCTCTCTCTCTCTCTCTCTCTCTCTCTCTCTCTCTCTCTCTCTCTGTGTGTGTGTGTGTGTGCGTGCGCTTGTAACCCCAGTGCCGGGAGAGATGGAGATAGGAGAATCCCTGAACAATCTCTGGCCATCCACTCAAGCTGAGCTGGTGATCTCCAGGTTCAGTGAAAGACTGTAAAAAAATGGTGCAAGAAATGACCTGACATTTACCTTTGGCTTTCATAAATACATTCACATGGACCTGTACACCTGCATACTTACGTACATGCATGCATGCATGCATGCATACTTGAACACATATAAAACAATCCACTGAATAAACGGGTCACTTACTAACCTGAACCTTCTCCAATTTGGAGTGGTTAGGTTACCTTTTCTGTTGTTACTGCTGCCTGGAATAACATTATTACACTGTATTAAATATTCTTCTGAAGTTAAGGCCATTTTCTCATGAAAGTAGCACAATCAATATTTTTATTAGCCGTAATCTAGGCTGCCAAATTGCTTCACTTGAGAGCTGCATGCTGCATAAATATTATGAATGTGTAACTAGAGATGTTTGCTTTCTAATTTAGATGCTCTCTTCAGCAGAGTGTGCAGGAGATGGAAGTCAGAGGCCATCGGCTTGCCCACAGTAAGCGGGACTGCTCCTTGGAGGGTCATGACATGGTTTTGCAATGTTAACAAACCAAGGCAGGTGAAGATTGTGAATTGTGAATGGTTCTAGTGGATATCTGTGAAAACTTCACTGTCAAAGGGCAGAACCTATAAAGGCAAGAGAGAGGCTAAAGGAGAAACCAGAAACAGGGTGGGTCTAAGAGGTGTGGGTGGGCTGGACAAGGAAATCCTGACAGCCTAACACTGAAGAGAAGGCAGGAGTAGAGGGAACAGTGAAGAAAACAGGTACAGATGGGAACCCCAAATGTGAGTTAGCAGTTCTCTTATCTCCAGAGAATGCAACCCTTGAAGTATCCCCTGGACTGACTGAAGGACTCATTTATTACTCTGGTTGAGGAGTGCTCTGGATCCTCCATGAGTGGTTGAAATCTAAAGGTGTTCTCCTGGCTTCTGCCCTGTGCTTGTATGGTGGGACATGAGCCAGGCTGCTGCCAAGCTCAGGGTTGTGTCTTGAGATCCCAGGGGCACATGCATGCTGCCATTTAGAACTGAGTTAACCCTGTGTGTCCCACCCCTATGTGTGAACATTCTTGCTTTGGCTCCCAGTTATCCTTAGAGAAGTAGTGGTAGGCAAGGACCAGAAAAGACTGCACAATGGAAAAATCCCATTGGATGGGATGAAAGAGTGGGATGCACTTATTGCATGGCAGAGGCATAGGGCTGCATGTGATTCTGCTCCTTGTCCTTGACAGTTTGCCTTTATAGACCAAAGAAGACATTAATGGCTGGGAAATACTCCTAAGTCCAATGTGTCTTCTTTGTATCTCTAGGCTCTGAGACATTCAGATAAGAACTCAGGGTTCCCAAGGGAGCAGAGAGATGAACAGCCCACAGATGTACAGCCATGGCTTTCCAGAGGAGCCTTAAGACAACGAGACACTCATTAATGGAAGAAATATACGGTGGCAGACACCTTTATTTTTGTTTAGCCTTTTGACAGGATTGGAATGGAAGAGTTATGCAATAGGGGAGAGAGAGTCCTGCCTTCATTTAACTTGCTGAATTCGTGGGTGTAATTACCTATAAATGTAATTACAGGGAAGACAAATGACATTTTCAGCCATGGTCTTAAAGAGCGAGTTAATTTCTGACTTTGACCAGAACTACTTTGTTAATTAGCTCTCGCTTTCTTTCTCTTTCCCTCTCCCTCCCTGGAAGTTCCTCACCCAGGACTGAGCTGCGCATGACTGCTGCTTCCCTGCCTTTGAGTAATGAGGGGACACAGCAAGACGGCCACATCAGGGCTGCTGTATTAGTAAGGCTACTTTCCTGTCCATTTATCATCAATTAAAGGTGTGCTAGTTTGTAAAGCAACCCCACCTTCGGCCTGGCTGCCCAGAATGGCTCCTCATTTATTTTGTGTATGTGTGGTTTTGGATGGAGTTAGACCCACCTTACATCTCAGAGGTGACAGGCGGCATGAAAAAGTACACTAATTGAGACATCCCAAGGGGAAAATATAAGAAAACGGAAACGGTAATTAGAATGAAGCCATTTTAAGCTGGGTAAGGAAAATCGAATGGAGGTGTGCATTACAGGCTGCTCCAAATGGGCATGGAAGGCCCTGGAGGAGGGTGGGGAGGCAGAAATGGGTGTTAGAGTCGAACAGACCCTTTTAACCCTTCAGGAGGAGGCTAAGAACGATACATGGTCAGGGCCCAGACTCTTGAGTGGACTAGCTCCAGACAAAAGCAACACTCAGAGGGACATGGGCAAGACAGTTGTGGGGGTTTAAATGGTGCTTGGTGTCTGGGGAGGGATGTGTGCTGTTGGTTGTGAATGGGGAATGTGGTCTGGGGCTTGAGGCTTTTGTGCAATAGTGGGGAGAGAGGGAGCACGGAGAGTACCTGTGATTTCCAGCCTCAGTTTCCCATCAGGACCTGGCACAATGTTCTCACTTACACACTTACACACTCTGGAGAACACATCTCTGCATGCAGGATACTCTCCCCCACCCAGTCACACACCCTGGAGGACACATCTCTGCATGCTCCCCACCCCCCATCCAGTCCTCATGGGCCAAGAGATGTCAAGGACAGCTGTTCTCAGTCATGCTCTGTGTGTGGTCACTTTTCTGCTTACAGATGTGGATTGCGATAGTCCATTCTTCTTGTGAAATGGCATTCCTCAAGAACTGGGGACAAAGAGCATTTCATCTAATGTTTGAGTGAGTGAACCGTCATCTTGAGTGGTCAGCTCCTGCGTGAAGCTCCCAGCCATTGCCAGTCACAGGTAGAAGCTCTGAGAACTTAGGCAAGGGTGCTTTTCTTCTAGCCAATGAGGCCAAGAGCCAGGGAGATGGAGACTCAACATACCCTCCAGGTTGGAAGAGAAAAAATTTCTGTAGGCAAGCTGACGCAGGGACTGTCCTTAGGGGTCTGGAAGGGTGGGGTTGAATACCTTCAGGGACAGAGTCGTAGAAGACACTATGCAGTCACCTTTCTACGCTTCTCTTGTTTGCACCAGGAGCCCATGCTTGCTTTGTTTCTTTTCTACGCTAAGTGTGCACCCAGTTCCTGGGAGAATGCAGTTTTTATTGTCTTTATTCTTGACCATCATCTTATGTGACAGTCATGTAAACAAGAAGGGAAGGCCCATCATCTTCTTTGTCACATGCTTCTTTTAATGTCCCAAGCTCTCTTTGCTCTCCTTATTTGCATCATACTAGCAATTGACTTCACTTTCTACTCATTATTACCTGTTTCCGGGCATGTGCTTGGGCAGAGGTGAGAGATGGATAAGGCAGGCCCATAACACAGTGCGATGAGTAAGACCTATCCAAATAGAACATAGTGATGCTGCTAGGGCAGAGGGGTGGGGTCAGTCATAGGATCAGTGTGTGGGACTATAGGACATGGGTTCTTGCCTGGATTAGTGAAGATGAGCATCCTTTGGAGGAGCATTGAAGCCAAGTCCTGCAGCTTGTGTAGGTGTTCACTTGATGCCGTAGGGATGACAGCAAGGTGTGCTGAGTGGGGTGGTGGGGGAGAGGAGAGAGAGAGAGAACTAGAAGGTAAAGAAGATAAAGGAGAAGAAGTACCGGGCGTGGTGGCACACGCCTTTAATCCCAGCACTTGGGAGGCAGAGGCAGGTGGATTTCTGAGTTCGAGGATAGCCTGGTCTACAAAGTGAGTTCCCGTATAGCCAGGGCTATAGAGAGAAACCCTGTCTCAGAAAAAAAAAAAAAGAAAAGAAGGAGAAGAAGAAGATAAAGAAGAAGAAGATAAGAAGAAGATAAAGAAGTAGTAGTAGTAGTAGTAGTAGTAGTAGTAGTAGTAGTAGTAGTAGTAGAAGAAGAAGAAGAAGAAGAAGAAGAAGAAGAAGAAGAAGAAGAAGAAGAAGAAGAAGAAGAAGAATTATTATTAAAGGCCCAGAACTAAGGGAGGCCATGATGTGCAATAGAAGGATGCCTTGTACTTGTGCAGAAGGTCCTGAACCATAGAGGGAGGCAGGAAGAGACAATGAAGAAGCTACAGCTGGACCCAGCTTGAACTTGGGTGGAGAGAGAGACATGGCTGTACAGTTCTGCTTCCTGCTATAGCCAGCAAGGTCCATGGAAGCAGGAAGAGTCCACATTGGATTTTCTGCACGCTCACCCTTTCGTCATTTGCAAACATTCCCTGGGAATGGGAATCCCACATCAACCTGCTACCATTTGTTGACTGTATCTGTCTTTTCACACTCTGGTAAGGGGCTGGCATATACCCACATGCTAGATGTTGGGTGTGTGTGATCATGACAGCCTACTTGCACATTTGCATTGTATCTGTGATTCATCCCCTGACACAGTCTCTCCCTCTTAGCTCTACACAGTTGTGGCTCATGCCTCTGCTGCTTCCCTTCCCTTGCCGAAGGTTTTGAAATTGACTCCTGTGGCCATTCCCTGTAGAATGTCTGGTGACCTAGATCCATCCATTCAAGAGCACATGCTTGGCTCTTGTTGAATCCCCCCTTGGTTGCCCCTCATTATAATTATCTACTTGCTTGATTCTGCCCCCTCCCCGCCATTATCATCTTTGAGGGTACAGACACTAAAAATGCCCCATCATTGCATCGGTGTTCTGTTGCTGTAACAAATCCCCCATGCAGCCAACTTAGGCACAGAAAAACCTTATTTTATTTCACAGTTTTAGAGATCTCAGTTCATGGTTGTTTAACCCTGTTTCTCTGAGCAGGCATCACATGGCTGTGGAGTCATGAAGTCGAGCAAAAGCTGATCACTAAATGCTGGCAGAGGAAGGCGAGTCACATGCTTCAAGGGCACATGCCTTTGTGAGTCCTAAAGATGCTCTGCTAGCTTCCACTTCCACACCACCTCCCAGTGGCTAGCCTTGAACACGTCGACCTTGATGGACATGATGTGGGATTCACAAATTCCAAAGTTCATATGGGATGTGTTTAGGTGCTGACCGTCAGGATTGTTGCTTGCTGAGTGCGTCTGTATATGCACCGAGCCCAATTATGGACTGTCTTTACAAACCATATACTTCTGCTTCCCAGAGTTATGGAAGTTTGTGGCCTGAGATCAAGGTACTCTGTCTGTGGTCATGTTCTGGGGACAGTACTCTCTCTAATCTAGCTTCCCAATGGCTCCCATGCAGCTGATGAACTCTTTGGGGTCTCTTGCATAAGGGCACTAGCCCCGTATGTGATGGACCTCATTACCATACTGCAGTGTTCTCTGAAGCACCACCTTCTAATACTATGGTGTTGACATTTGAGTTTTGGGAGACATAGAACATTTATTTATCCCACTGTAGATTTTGTATACTCTCCCTTCCCCCCCCAAAATTAAGAGAAAGGTAGTTTCCTAACTGAGTCTTGGTAGAAGCAAAATAGGTCCAAATGGGATGGCATGACCCCAGTATGAATGTGGCAGAAACTTTGGTGGGGATGTTGATAAAATTGAACCCCCCCAAGTCCTGGGTCTTCACTTTAAGCACCTTTCCTGGAAGACACTCCTTTTGAGGACTATGGTTCACTAAGGCTGCTGCCTGGTGCTCCAAAGACGTACCATGGCCAACACTTGGAGTCATTTTGGGGCTTTCTGAATCTTACTACAGATCTTAGACCAGTGCTTCTCAACCTTCCTAATTAGCATTAGCTGTGACCCATTAATACAGTTTCTCATGTTGTGCTGACCCTTAACCATAAAGTTATTTTCATTGCTACTTTTTAACTTTAATTTTGCCACTGTTATGAGTTGTGGTGTTAATATTTTGGGGGACAGAGGTTTGTTGAAGGAGTCGTGACTCAATAAGAACCACTGTAGCACTAGACTAAACACACTCATGTACCATGGAGCTTCGGCTGGATGCCAGGTGCTAAACAACACAACTTCCTGTGAGTACCTGTGTGTCCCTCTTGTTCCCACAGGCTTCCCGGTGACACTGTCCTCTTCTGCATTGCCTTTGCCACCCCCTTTCAGTTATCCTGTTGTTGGTTCTGAGCTTGAATGAAGTCTGACTTTTCTGACTTGGTGTGGGAGACCTGTGGTTCCTTTGTCTGCAGTGCTGGACCACTGGTACCTCGCTTGGACCTAGGAGGTTCTGCAGCTCATCCACCATGCACAGGACATTTACAAGTGTTCCTGTCTGGCTATGCCTGTTCACTGGTCCTCATGTGTGGTCTGAAGAGCTTGCTCTTAGGGCTTTGCTAAGGTCTTGAGAGATAGCTTTGTATAGTTTCAGACACTGCACCCTGCCAGGAAGGACATCTCTCCCCCGGCAAGCAAGACAGACATACGGAAGCTTTTGGTACCCTGCAGACATCAGGCCGCTGCCCCTCCTGCACGTCATCATTATTTTCTCTGGTTGCCACAGGCATGCTGTTCTTCCATCCTCCCCTACATTCTTCAAGTGGGCTACACATTTCTGGACTGTGGTTGCCAATTAGCAGAGTTTACCATTCACAACCACAGCAGCAGCAGACGGCATGACTCATCTCACTGATAATGAAGAAATGGCTTCCAAGGCGGCATATCTGAGTGGAAATGGGTAATTTTATAAAGCCATGAAGGTCTTGAAGGGTCAAAACTCAAAGCAAGCATCACTTGAACAGTGTGAAACTGAATTAGCGAATTACAGTGTGTGTGTGTGTGTGTGTGTATATGTGTGTGTGTGTATGTGTATATATATATATATATATGTGTGTGTGTGTGTGTGTGTGTGCGTGTGTGTGTGTTTTAAAAGTTTTTCCCTCCCTGACACCACACACACACACACACACACACACACACACACACACACACACACACACAACCAGGCAGAGCTCCATCAAACAGGCTTCTCTTTGAATTTAAAATTACTTTCAGTGGACAGGGAGGTTTCTGAATCACAGATGAAAATGGGAACTTCAAAGACTTTTTCCTTTTGTAAAGGAAAAGAAGCTCTTCCTGCCAAGCTATCTAAGGTGGGGGACATATATAGATTTGAAAGTAAAATTTCAAGAGGGCAAATAGAACAGGAAACACCAAGGTCCTCCGTGTGGGTGAGCCCAAATATTGTTCTGAGGATGTGGATGTGACTGTAGAAGGAGCCTGGCAAGAAGATAGATCACGTAGTCTTAAAATCACACACGGGACCACGAGATCACTCCTTTTTGAGCAGAGACACCCACAGGCAAATTTCCTACTAACTGTCAATTATGGAAGGAATGGTGGGTACCTGAAAACTGAAAACTCCGAGCAAGCCTCATAGCAGGTTCTTTGAAGGAGCATTGATAAAAAGTTACTCTGACTTTTGAAAATTACAGTGTTCTGAGATAATGCACATCTGTCCATAAGCACATAGCCGTAGTCTGAAGAAAGGGTCTATTCACAGACAGAGGGTATATGTTACTTAGTAAAGGGCACTCTCAGTTTGTGCTGTTGAGACTGCTCCTTCAGTATTGCCTTCTCACATATTCCTATGTGTTTTTCCTTTGTGTCACTCATTCCTTTGCACTCTGGGATTTAATGAATGGAAGTCGCTAAAATACAATAACTGATATCAGCTCACAAAGAGCTCACTGTGCTTCATCTTGCTCTCACACTGTCTTGTAGGGTAGAGAGATGTTGGCCCTCACATCAAATAATGATCTAGTTAACTAAGAAAAAAACCTCAACTGACATCAGAGCTAAGACTGGGACAAAGTGAGGCTGTCTGTTCCCATCACTCCCATTTGTATAGTGAGAAGCCATTAATAAACACAGAAGGAGCTTCTGCAGGATGCTACCTGTGCCACAGGCCTGGCATCGTGGGATGATTTCACATCCCTCCACCCCACAGTGCTGTGGTATCTAAATGGGTTTCAGTGATTTATAGAGAAGAAGGCAACAGCTCAGAGGGCCTATGGCTTCATCCAGAATCTCTCAGGACGCAACTGTTAGAGCAGGCATTTGCCACTGAATTAGCGACTTCTGTAGCTATGACGAAAAGATCCAACAGAAACTACCCAGGAAGTTCTGATCCCAGTTCTGAATGACCCAGAAGTTATTCTGATCACAGTTCCACAGGTTCTGCCCATGGTAACTGGGTTCCACACCCTGGGGCAGAACTGAACATTCATCCAAGTGTAGGGCATTTCTTCTTCATCTTGTGAGAGGAGGAGGTAGAAGAGTGAGACGGGAGGCACAGTTTAGACAGAATTTTCCATGACACATTCCTAGTGATCTGCTTCCCCAACAGGACCTCATGTCTACAGCTTCTACAGCCTTCCAAATTAGCACCATCAGTTGGACAACAAGAATTCAACAGCCCATGGGAAACATGTCAGAGTCAAACCGTGACAGCCACAATAGCAGCCTACAGCAAAGGAGAAATGCTGTTCCCAGATGTCCTGCTGCATCCTTGAAATTCAGACTTTAGGAAGGGCCGAGACCTCAGCAGTGTCTGTGATAGGGTGAGGAGGACTCAGCTCCAAGGACTCAGCTCCAAGTGCTGTGAGCTCTTCTTGGCTTTGTTTTACCTCTCGGTTGTAGACTAGAATGTTAGTATATATTTAAGCTTTACATGAACACTGAGATCCCATATGACAATATGTGTGTGTGTGTGTGTGTGTGTGTGTGTGTATGTATTTCCATTTAGTGCAAAGGAAATTCCAAATGGGACACTAAAAACCAGCTATAGCCCTCTGATTTTAATTTTCTTTAAATTTCTTTATTTCTACCATAGTTTTCTCTATAATAATATCAATAGAAATTGCCTGCTTTCTTCTCATGAAGATATGCTGCTCATTAAGTTAAGTAGAAGAGTACATAAGTCCAGTGAAGTTTCATTGTCAGTGATTGAGTGTCATGTTTAAGAAAATAAATTAACTTCAATGAGACTTTGGCATAAGGCTGAGAACAGAAGATGTCATCAAAGATATTGAGATATATGGCAGGGCTGGGTTTGTTCCCTTGGATAGGAAGGATGCTGTTCTGAAAGCCAGGGATCTCACAGGATGCCTTCCCAGCCACACTCCAGAGTCAAGCTTTTTTTTTTCCCTATCCATCAGGTGGCTCCTTCTTCCATTTACAGATGGCTAAAGCAGAAAGCTGGCAGAGAAGGAAAGAGAGAGAAGAGGAAATGGGGAGGGTGGATGGTCCTTACCAACACTGCCTCCATTTCCATCCTTGCAAGCTACCTCTGTGTAGTCACACGGCACTGGGTCAGGAACGAGGAGGAATATCTTACCCAGAGTTCACTGCTGGCATTCACTATGAATGCATGTGGTTCTAGCCAGCCAGAGTGCCTCACAGCAAGAGAATGGGAGTCTATTCTCATGTACCTAGAGACTCTGCAGCTCCAAGTGCATTCTAGGAGTTAACATTTCCGAGTTTTTCTTTAAATTAATTGACTACTTTCTTGTCATTTTGTTATCCATTCATGTTAGCAAATACCCATGTACATCTGTCCAGTGCTTTAGAATGTTTCAAGAAAAAGTGTCAGGTCTTAACATTTGTTAACATTTTGGAGGCAGCAGGGAAACTCAGGGAGAAGGCTGTCCATAGTATGAGTGTGTGCCTGTGTCTGTGTCTGTGCCTGTGCCTGTGCCTCTGTGCCTGTGCGCCTGTGCGCCTGTGCCTGTGCCTGTGCCTGTGCGCCTGTGCCTGTGCCTGTGTGCCTGTGCCTGTGTGCCTGTGTGCCTGTGCCTGTCCCTGTGCCTGTGTGCCTGTGTGCCTGTGCCTGTGCCTGTGTCTGTGTCTGTGCCTGTGCGCCTGTGCCTGTGCCTGTGCCTGTGTGCCTGTGTGCCTGTGCCTGTGTGCCTGTGCGCCTGTGCCTGTGCCTGTCCCTGTGCCTGTGTGTGTTTGTTCCCTTTACTTCTAATTTCTGGCTTTATTGTTGTTGTTACTAAGCGATAAACTATGATAATCTAGCATGATGATAATTACAAGATAGTTATGAGAAGTACAGAGGCCACCCTATTACCAAGAGGAGGTCGTCCTCCAGCTCGTTTGGAAGCAATTTTTTAATTACGGCAATCTCTAGAGAAGATTGAACTGCTGTTTGCCACTGTGAGTCGGTCTATTATGTTGGGAAATATTTTAGTGTTTTGGAATAAAGTACTTTAAAGAATGAGGTGATTATTCTCCATTTTTCTTTGCAAGTGGAAATGCTTGGGTGAACACAGATACATAAGAGGTGAATTTAGTTTTTTTTTTTTTTTAACCAAACATCAAAAATAATACTGTGGTTTTACTAGGAAATTGGGGGGAGTGATAATTTTCAGACCACACTTTTTTGAGAAGATTAGCTACCTTTTTCTGAACTAGTCCTGTTTTGATAAACTTCCTAGAGGAGGGCTCCTCTTTTTCCAAGAGGGCATTGGGGTGAGGGTCACCTCACATATCTTTGATAAGTTAGAAATGAGCCTCGGGGTGTGAGGGAAACCAAATTGTACAGTATTACCCACAGGCATTAATATAGGGCAGTATTTCCAACTGGATTTTTGATATCAAAGCTTACCTTGACTATCTTACCTCTCTTATCATTCAAGATCAATTCTGCCTCCTGATGAGCTCACAGTCCTGTGGTATTCACCGAAAGCACCACCATCAAGTACTGACGACTAGATATTTTCTTTTGAGGATCTAATGTGCCTCAATAAAGGCTGTGTGTGCACCATGCTTTATTCTCATAATTATACAACATATATATGGAAAAGGAAGCCCAGAGGCCTCACGATAACTGCCCAGGGTAACAGTCAGAGTCAGACACAAATTAAGGCCTTTCTAGTTCTGGATCAGTTGATTTTTCTGGTTGCTGTGATAAAAAATTCTGAAAACAGCAACTTCAGGAAGGTTGGGGTGTTTTAGAGACACAGTTTACCATTATAAGAAAGTCAGGGAGGTGAGTCCTTGGCACAGTCCAGCACACCGTGTGCACAGTCAGGAAGGAGAGAGTGATGGACGCTAGTTTGCATTCTCCCTTTCACTTCTTCCAGGATCTCAGACATGGCTGTGTCCATTTTTCGGGCATATCTTTTCACCTTAGTGAACCTAATCAAGATAACCCCTCCCAGGAGTGTGGAGCTCTGTCTGCTAGGCAACTCTAGGTCCTGTCAATAGCAACCATCACAGGTTCCAAATTACTTCTTTTCATTAGGATGTTTCATTACCAACTACAAAGAGTTTTTCTCTTTCCTTTAAGAAAAAGGGGATTGCTAAGTCACTTTGTTAATATTTGCATTTGTCAAAAAATTGAAATGTAAAGAGTAGCTGCTCTTCTAATTGATGTCCGCTTTAGTGGCAGGACAAGGTAGAAGCCCAGGTCCCTTTATTCTTACTAGCTAAAAGGGACTCTCAGCCTTTATAGAACTTCAAGGTCCAAAGATGAGATTCTTTGCTTAGACTTGGAGGCCCCATTGCTGGTCCTTGGGTGCTGTTCATGAGTGTACCTGCCTCCCTCCTGCTATTTCCTGTCTTTGCGAATGCTCCAGAAGTCATTCTCCTGGAAGATTAGGTGGCTGTGCACCCCTCAGGCACTTTTCCTGCTTGCTCATGCACTGGATCACAAACATAAATCCCTCTGGCTCTTACCGACCTACCTCTGTTTTGTTGGCTCTTAGAGATCTGTTTTTGTTTTCTTGTATATCTGAAAATAAACAAGAGGCAGAAGAGAATAACTGACTCTGTTCTAATGGTCATTAGGCCTTTGATAATGAGTGAGCACGGCTGATTTTACTTTATCTATTCTTGTCTTCCCTCCTCTTCAGTGATATTCTCAGATATCACATCTCAGCTGTTCTATCATCTCATGTACAATCAGTTTTGTGATTGATTAAATTAAGAAACTATTGTGATGGGAAACCAGATAAAGGCACACACGCACAAACCTATACAAAGAGAGATGGTGGGGGGGGGGAGGGAAAGGATGGGTTGTATAAAGAAAATAGGCTGAGTAAGCCATAGGGAGCAAGACAGTAAACGGCATCCTCCATGGCTTCCTCATCAGCTCTAGAACCCAGGTTCCTGCACTGACTTCCTTTAATGAGAGACCGGTCAGGTGGGTGAACCAAGTAAACTCTTTCTTCCCCATGTTGGCTCAGCCTGTTTTGTTTTTTATTTTCCACAGCAACAGAGAAACTTGGCTTTAAGGAATTCAACAAAACTTGCCCAATTTGCAATTGCAGACTTGTATGGTGCCAACCTCGTTCTGCCAGACACTGCCAAACATGACCATGAATCTTGCCTCTCTCTGAAAGGACTCATCTTTATAGAAGATTTTCTTGGTAGTCTAGTGACAACAAACTTAGGAACTGTTCAAGGAGAGTTGCTCTTTTGTGGTCTCTTACAGGGTTTTTTTCTCTTGTTACTACAGGCACGGTGTTCTTCCTGGGAAGAAATGCACACAAACATTGTTGAAAGCTTTTTACAGCTCCTTAAATATTACTTAACTTAAGCTGAACATCTAAAGAACATGATATTATGTCTAACTTTTATATATCTGGGAAATTATCTACATAATATACACACATATACGTTTATATTTGGGAATACACACACACACACACATATATATACTTATATATATATACACACACATATATATGTATGTATATACTTATATACATACACACACACACATAATATGTATTATTACTTATATGCATGTTTTCAGGTATGACTATTTGGCACTGAACAAGTTGATGCTCTCTTCCTTGAGGAAGTCCACCTAATCTGCTCCCGCTTTCCTTAATTGTCTATAGCTCTTTGTGTAGGGTTGAAGTCTAGTGACTGCTCCCACCCAGTCGTCTACTTTGACATGTTCATTGGTATCATCCTTATTCAGGTTATATTTGGGCAGTTATTTCAGTGAGATTATAAATGATGTAGTAAATGGTGTAGCTTCTGATGTTACTAGGAGGTCCAATCCAACAGCAAAGTCCTCGATCCTCTGACTCTTACAATCTTTCTGACCCCTCTTCCACCTTGTTCCTCAAGCTCACATGTAGGGGTGTTTCATAGATGTATCCATTGGGACCCCACTGGACCCCATAACTCTGTGTATTGATTGTTTTTTTCTATAGTGGTCTCTGTTGCAAAGAGAAATGTCCTTGATGACAAGTGAAGACTATACCTATCTGTGGGTATAAAGGCAAATATTTATAGGTTTTTGCTAAGGATTATGCTGATTTAAAAATTAATGCTTGTAGAGTCTTCTCCAATAACCATTACTTCACTAGCACCAAGGACTTAGCTAGGATTCCAGTACTGGGCACAGTTTCCCTATTGTTGAGCTGGTTTTAAGTCCAACGATAGGGAAGTTTTAGAGAGCAGTTGGTTACTGCCAAGGTATGCATATCACCATTGCACCTTTAGGGTTGGTTGTTGATGGGTTCAGAGGTGTCACAGCGGGGTAGGACTGTTGCTTGCCTCCCTCCTTTAGAAGCTTGCATGATGCCTTCTGGTACCATGAAAGCTTGTCATCAGGGAAGAGACATTCATATCAGTTTCAGCTCATGGGCCCTGTTAAGTGCACAGTATTTCAGTAATAGGGACTTAGCTTTCACCTGTGGTGGTGGTGGTACAACCAAGAGTAACAGCAATAGACTCTGTTTTGAAAGTCTGTTCGATAGCCATGATCAAAAACTAGTATTGAAGGTATTTATCAGGTGGTTTTGGCTTTTGGAGGGAGCACTATCAGCCCTGATAATGCATGGAATTAAAACCATTATAGGTTTTTAAAGGTAAATAATAAATAACATGAATCCTTGTGGCCTTTTCAGATATGCTATCTTGCCTACTTCCCTCCTTCTTCTATCTTTACCTTCCCCTACCATAAAAAGTTTCCAGCTTCCCCTATCATATCTCTTGTATCACGCTATTTCCCTTTACCCCTCCCACTTTCTTCTGTGTTCACCTCTCTTCCCCATCAAATATATCCTCTCATTCCCATTCCCATATTGGGTAAGTATTTAGAGACTGTCACCTGGGTGCTAGGAGATGCAAGTAGTTGTGAGGCAAAAGGGAGAGACCGACAAACTCACAAAATGTACTGGTTTAAGTTAAGTACTCACCCATTCTAAGGGGGTGCTCATTGTTAACTAGCTGTGTGGTGCAAACGCAAGCAAGGATAATACTTAGTCTCTCAAATGTAAGCCTGAGGATGGAGGATAAATGTAGGAGTTTCTCAGTATGAACTAAAGGCTAAGACATCTATTCCCTACCGTAAAGTGAAAGGTCATCTGAGAAAGACCCAGTTTCCAGAGCCAAATCCTGAGGCTTATCCCAGACTCCATGAGATTTCCTGATCTGAGAATGCAAGCCAGGACCTGAGAATGATGCCGCTGAGCAACGCTGCGGGGGAATTACTATCCAGCACTCCTGGAATCTATGTGATCTCCATGGACAAGGGGAACATGGAACAACACTCTATTGGCAAGATTTTGCTATTTAAACTGAAGTGCACACTCAGGCCATAACATTAACCAAGCAAACAAACCAGAGGAGGACTGGGGCTATTTGATGTTGCTGTCTGTGGATGTGAATGTGGATGTTGTTGATGGCAAAGTAGGGACTTAATAATGAATGTTCACAGGTGGTACCAGAACAGCACATAACTGCCTCTTACTATCTACGAATCTGGTATATTTACATGAGCAAAGCTGCTTTTGTGGTTAAACTATGACAATAAATAAGTGAAATGATGCTTACTGGAGTGAAGCTGATCCTTTTCTGCAGAATACATTGTGGAAACCACTGATTCTGTAGCTGGAGGAAAATATCAATAAAAGGAATAAAAATTAAAAACTAAAAACATCCCGTCTCTGTAGGCAAGAAAAGTCGATAGATTTAGTTGCTAGACACTTCTCATTTTGTTACTGACATGGTGGTTCCCCAAAACCACCCCAAGTCAGTTTCCTTACCCGCAGCTTTGCCCAGTCTCTGTACCTTTTTCATTCTGTCATCTTCAAGTTGATATTTCTGAATTGGACCACACTGCTGTGTCCAACAGGCCACATATCCTTGCCTGAGTTTATGGGTGTTTAAACCATATGACATTTAAAATTCAGTCTTCAAATTTGTCCTTTTCTTTCTCCAATCCTACTTTCAGCCAGAAATAATGCCACCACCAAACTAGGGGCCTGGGTAGGTGTCTTTGAGTCATCATTGTATCTCTTGTCTGTTCCCAGCACACATGACCCAAGAACAGGTCCTATATCTGTTATTGCAGTTGCCTAACCCACCATGGCCATTAACCAGAACCTGTGCTAAGTGCTTGACTCATGTTACAATCTTTATTCTTATTGGTCACTTACTGCAATACAGACACTGTTCTAGGCAGGGCGTATTCTTGCCAGTTAGTATCATGGAGGGATTTCAAAATAAGTAGGCACTCTGGTATGAGACACAATCCACAGTGGAGGTGTATGGAAAGTTGCTTGAAGAGTATCAGAAAAAGGAGGGAACCAACTAAGACTCTGGAACATGCAAATGTGTTTCCAAAGATGACTGAATTTTCTAGGAGAATGAGTGGGGAAGTGTTTTTGGCAGGGTTGATGGGAAAGACAAAGCTTGGTTCATGTGACAAAGATGACACATGCCTGTTCCTGACAGGTTAATGCGAGTCATATGCAATACAGAATTTACACAGAAGATTTGATGACTCCGTTTTGTAAATCTTTATCTTTCAGCTTTCCCAAAATACTCGTGCTTGCAGAACCTCTGTGTGCATGCTCCTCACCTCTTTTAAATCCCACTTGATGCATTGCCATATGCCTCCATAGTAATATATAAAAAGCCTTCTGGTTATTCAGACATACATAGTTCCTGGACATCCCTTCTTTCATTTGTTCAATAAAATTGTTTCAGCATAGGGTGTTAGACTCAGAACTTCATGTGTGCCAGGTAAGCATTTTACCACAGAGCTATATCCCAAGTCCCCCACTATTCAATGCACATTTCTGTTGAGTTACAGAAAGAGGGTATTGAAACCCACATGCTTTAAACATAGAAGAGCAGAAGCTGTGTAGGGATACTGTGGCATTCTTTTGAAAATAACAAGACTCTCTTAAGAACTACAGAAATGTTCATGATACACTGGATAGAACCAATGGGTATAAAATTTTTATGATTACTTCCAGATTTACTGACCTTTCTTCAGTAAAGCAATTAAAGCTTCTTTTATTTTTTAACTCACATCTTGAAAGAGACATGTCAATCCCAGGCAATTATCTTCCTCTGTACCACATTTGTGATGTTCAGGTGCATAAATTAAGGCTTAGCTCTTAAAGATAGACTGTAGTTTGAATATAGCCCCTTGTATCCACAAGCCTTTTCTTTGGGCTCTGTGAATATGACTTTGGACAGGAACTTAGGTTCTTTTCCTATCTGTAGAATGTGTCTAAGAACACTTGCCAAGAGGAAGTGCCTATTAGTTTATTCTGTGTCTGCTGAAGGATGCTTAAGTCTCCATTGCTTGCCTGTATCTGTAGGTAGACAGGATTCTGTGTTGTATTAAGTAGGCCCCAGAGAGTACTGATTTTATTATTTGGCAATGTCAGTGCTTCAAACGTTAGTTCCCAAATTTTTCTTGAGAGGGTCCTCTGGTTTATGGACCCTTCTGGATTTCAAGGAATATCTGAAGTATGGTAGCATTAAGAAATGTGGGCCCTGAAATTTAAGCTCCCAATATCTTTTTCTGTGCATGTTATCACTAAACTTGCAGGGTACGAGGATTTGAGCAGCAGAGGAGGCACTTGCTCTTTAAGAGCTGGCTTTGTGGCATTTCCCTCCTTCTTCTTGAAGGGAGAAGGGATAGGGTGCCATTGGTTTACTCTCTTAGGAATGACGGTAGCACAGACAGCATCCTTTCCTCTAAGTGTTCTGCCTCCCCAGAGGCCTCTGCACATATCTATTCTCATTTCAAAGCAGAAAAAAGGCACAGGTGGGTGGGGAAATGTGTGAAAATAAACACTATTTTTGTTCATTTCTATCAAAATGAGGAAGAGGTAAAGGAAATGTGTAGTGTGAACCTGGACTTCTGCGAGGAAGAGGCTCAGGCTCTACTAGTGAAAGCGCCCCACTGCTGACTTAATACTTTAGCATTCACCCCACTTAGGGTGCAGCCTGCAGGGGCTGACACTGAGATCCTATTATTTTTTGGACCCCACGCTGGCTTCGATGAAATCAAAGGTGATTAGTATCATGCCCACCCACATGGTTTACAATTCTGTGGTGAATGTATATAATTAAACAAAATGTACACTGCCATTTGAAATACAGTGGGAATGAATGACCCTTCAATGGCTGTTGACAGGAGGTGGGTGGTAACTACAAAGATGTGACTTTTGAGTTTCCTAAGAGGCATTCAACATCAAAATACTAAGTTCAGCCTGGAACGAGGTTCCCTGCATCTGGTCTCTTGCTCCACTGTGTCCTGGCTCTATGAACTGGGGTTTGACCTACATCTTCTAATGGGCAAAAGAAGTCATCTGTTCACTGTGAACTTTAGATGACATCGAGTCTGAAAAAGGCTTGACATGGAGCCGTGCACATAGCAACTCATCTGTGAATGTGTGATATATCACGGTGCTACTGTCTATTGTTTACAGTCCTTGTTGAAAGATGTGGAGCAAATTGTCAATCAGAGAGACAGGGGAGGAGCACAGAGAAGGGATGAAACAGGTCAATAGACTGAATGCAAGATCCACGGATAAAGGCAAGGATAGAAAACTCCCTACAGAAAAAAATGTGGCTTAGCCCTCTTCCTCTTTGATTTTTTTTTTTTTTTGGTGGGGTGGGTGGGTGAGATAGGGATGTAGCAAAATGTAAGCTCCCTCCTGAGGATGCTTCAATAAATTAAAAAGATGATTTGGACCGAGTTATTTTAGTGCCTATCCTCAGGAGGGTGTGTTGAGTGCATATGAACTGCGGTTGTTCAGAGTGGGTTTGATTTCACAAATGCAGTTTTTTCCCCTGATGGAAATCAAGCAGGTTGGATATAACTTGAACCAAAAAGGTTTTAGGCACGTGCCAGGCAGATGTGGGTGGCATTAGTGTTGGTGTGCTCCATGCGGCTTTAATGGATTTAACCTGGAATTGCCTCCTTCTCCCTTTAAATTGGGACCCTGTTAAGCTAGTGCTTTTTCAGCCTTGGCTGCACATTAGAATCTCCTAGAAGACTAAAAAAAAATCTGTGGCCATATTACACATCTATATGGTTTGAATGATGCCCCAATTTTCTTTAAAAGTCCCCTCTACACATCAGCACCTGGTAATCTTAATGTAAGACCAAGTTTTATAAGCAAAGTCCTGTGGATTCAAAGCATGGCTCCTGTTGTAATTGAGAACAGCCTATATCAAACTTAGAGACTGTATCAGTTACTTTGTTCCTTGGTTTGACAAAATACACAATAAAGGCAACTTAAGGAAGAGACGATTTATTTTGTTTCAAAGTTTCAGAAGTCAAGGCAGCAGGAGCTAGCGGCATCTGGTTACTTTGCATCAGGGAGCAGAAGGAACAGGTTGTGGATGCCAGCTCTTGGTCTCCTTTTGATGCAACCCGGACCCAAGCCCAGGGCTTGATGCTGCTTACATTTTAAGGTAGGTTTTCCCACCTCAGTTAACCTAATCAAGATAATGCCTCACAGGAGCACCTGGAAGCTTGCTCCTAGGCGTCCTAGTAAATGTTCTATGGCTGTGAAAACACACCATTACCACAGTAGTTCTTATACCGAAAAGCACCCAAGTGGGGCTGGATTACAGTTTCAAGGGCTTAGTCCATCACCATTATGGCAGGAAGCATGGTGGCACACAGGCAGACATGGTGTTGGAGAAGTAGCTGAGAGTTCTACATCTGGATCTGCAGGCAGTAGGAAGAGAGAGGCACTAGGTCTGGCTTGGGTTTTTGAAAACCTACCCCCTAGTGACATACTTTCTCCAACAAGGCCACACCTCCGAATTCTTCCCAAGTACTGTCACTCTCTGATGACTAAGCATTCAAATGTACTAGTCTCTGGGGTTCTTTCTTATTTAAACCTCCCTACTAGGTGATCTAGTCCCCACTAGATGATCCAAGGTTGAGTCAGGTTGACAACCAAATTTAGGCATCACAGCGATACTGTGGTTTGTGGATATGAGTCTGCATCTGATAATATATGTTCTTTCTTCTCAGATAACATATTCAACAGGAGAGATAGATAGATAGATAGATAGATAGAGAGAGAGAGAGAGAGAGAGAGAGAGAGAGAGAGAGAGAGAGAGAAAGGGAGAGAAAGGGAGAGAAAGAGAGGGAGGGAGGGGGAAGGAGAGAGAGAGAGAGAGAGTGAGAGAGAGAGAGAGAGAGAGAGAGAGAGAGAGAAGCTTTTAGTAATTCTTGCATACTGTAGTGGGATTGGTTCCAGGATCCCTGGAATATCAATACTTCTTCTTGATGGTTGAGTCCCTGAATAAGATGGCACAGTATTTGCATAGAGCCTCATGCATAACCTGTCATGAATGCTTAAGTCATCTTTAGATTGCTTGTTATTCAATTCAGTGTAAACACTAGGTATAGAGAGTGTGCTGTCTTTTAAAGCATACACGCTTTTGGTTGTTGCATTGCTAATTTACCGTCTCCCCCCACCCTTGGGAATCTCTTGTACATTGTTGGTTGAGTCTGCAGCCATAGCACCTGCAGGTGGGGAGTGCTGACTATGTGTTTGCTACTGAAGGTTCGGGTTCCAGTGAGCTGATTCTCTATCCTCAGTCAGTGCAAGCTTCACAACTCAGAGGTAGCTATCAATAAGAATAATTTATGTGCCTTTGAATCTTGCCTTCAGCAGCTACACAGGGAGTTTTCTTTGTTCTTGGTCTGTCTGTCTCTCTGGTTACTTTGAGTATTCTTCTACTTGGACACTGAAGACCCCCAGCTTTGACCCTTGCGGTTGCCCCGAGGACTCATCTTCTTATGCAGTTTCACTTGGACACGTTAGGCAGGACATCATGTCCTTCACAGCCCTGTTGGCAGATATGTCTTCCATTCCTGCGGTGACCCCCAGCACCCAAAGGCATCATTACTTTAAACAAAGCCTAAGGCAGTTCAGCCATTGAATTGGTTGAAGCATGTTCCTTTGAGGAGCATCAAATGGTACCTGTTTTCCAATAAAAAAAAAAGTTAAATCAATCCGAATTACTTTTTGCCAAAAATATGACTCCTGGACTTGCAGAGAGGGAAGCTGGACTTTTT
Source organism: Mus musculus (assembly GCF_000001635.26). NCBI lineage: Eukaryota > Metazoa > Chordata > Mammalia > Rodentia > Muridae > Mus > Mus musculus. Next base: position 68,509,213 of record NC_000073.6, read on the forward strand.
GATTCCAGGCTGAGCACCCCTGGGCGATTCTGACTTCTGGGCTGAATTCTGGCAGGCTCACTTACATTCTTTAGCGCAATGCCCAGCGGCGGAAGGTTAGATGTAGAGTTCCTCTAGATTGGCAAGCTTCGGGAACTGGCACTCTACCAGACAGAACTTTTTGCACAGCTGAGTGAAAAGCAATTGTAGGGGGAAAGGTGAAAAATAAATAGTAGAGAAAGTCCCAGCATTAGAAGAGAACAGATTATTCCTTGGAAGAGAAAAGGTGTGCTTTTCCCACACACTTTAGGTTTGACATCGCAAGATTTTTAATTCTTTGACCATAGAGACAAAAACAAAACAAAACAAAACAAAACAAAACAAAACAAAAACAACCCTAAAAATGTAAGTTCAGATAAACACCATAATTATAGATTATCCTCCTATGTCTGGCAGAACATCCAAATAATAAAATAATAATAATAAAAATAAAAAAACCCACTTTACCTTGTCACAAATGGAAAGTCTTAAAAGTTACCTGAGAAGTCAGTGCACAGGGTTGGGGCTTATACACATAAGAGAGGAACCGCGGAAGCAGCGGCTTGAGCAGTTTCAATCAGCCGAGAGGGAGCTGTTGGGAGATTGGAGAGATAGCTCAGCCACTGAGAGGACTCGCTGCTCTTCCAGAGTTCAGTTCCCAGCACTTACATCAAACAGTCACAACCAGCTGGAACCCCAACTTCAGGAGACCCAGGACCTTTTCCAATCTCCGTGGGCACCTTCGAATACATGGTGCACACACCAACCCCTCCCCCCCACATGCACACCACATACACACATGCACACACATACCCCACACATACACACAACCTACACACACATGCATGACACACACACACACACACAAATAAGTTTTTGTTTTTTGTTTTTAAAGATAGTTCCAGTTCAAGCGGGCTGTAAAGGATACATGGAATCTATGTGACAGAAGACATTGTACTCTTGGTCCATCCTATCAGCAGTGGTTTAATAATGCAAGCCAATTAATGATGAGGGAAGAATGAATGGAGTTCCCAATTCCTTATGGTAAAATCACCCATCTTGCCCTTTCAGAAAGTGGGCACCAATATGGTGGCACTGCAAAGGGGCTAGGAACATAACAATACCCCCTCTTTTTACTTTCTTGTGAAGCACCCCACATCCTTTGGAAGGGCAGGATGACTGGGAAGTGGTTAGGCAAACGGCACCATCAGTGCGGTGTCAGTGGAGCGACTTGGAGTGTTAGCTGTTTATTTCACTGACAGATCCTGAAGGGCCTGTAGGGGGCTTTTGCAGGAGTCAGGACCTCAATGTAATATACAAGCATTGATTCTGATATTTCCCTTGATAACAGTGCTCGCCCATATTGGGGTCGTAAGTCAGTAAGGTTCATTGGCTGTGGCAATGCTCACTGTCACCAGCAATAAGTACAAAGGACTTCCTCTAAAAGCTGGCTTATAAAACTTTAAGGAAACTTGGATTGCTTAAGTGAACTTACAGGGCTCTGGCGGGGCCAGGCAGACCTTAGTTGTCTACTTATATTAATTTCATAGAGTTTAAAGGGTCAAGAAAGGCGGCCGGTGAAGCTTACTAATTTATGAAAGGCCGACTCTTGTCTGTCTCGCTCTCTCGCTTTGACCGTGCTGCCTTCTCCTTGTAGAAAATTTAATATAAATTAAAACTCACCAGACAAGAGTGCCCTAAAGGATTAAGTATAAAGTTTGCAACTGGACTAGAAGGATCCAAAGATGCTCTATCTTCTTGCTGGTGCGATTTCATTTGAAGTGATGCTTGAACAAACGAACTGCGCAGTGGACGTAAAACATGAGAGGAAAAAGCAATTAGAAGCAAGTCACAGTTAGTCAAGGATTAGAACATTAAAAAAAGGGCATACTTGTTTCCTGAGGAGTACTTGATCTTCTTTCCTTAAGAAAGGGCAGAGTGGAACAGGAATATCTTACGGCCCTTCAGTGTGTGTGTGTGTGTGGGGGGGGGGGGGGGCACAGCTTGTGAAGGCAGGATAATGTGTGCCTTGGAAATAGCTCCAAACGTGTTTGACTGCTGAAGCAGAAGAAAGGGAAGCAGACCATTGTCATAGAAACGAAAGTGAAGCTCTAGGTTGCAAAGGATGTTCCCTTGTGGCTTATCCTCCCTGCCCCGCCCCACCCTCCGAGACAGGGTTTCTCTGTGTAGCTCTGGCTGTCCTGGAACTTGCTCTGTGGACCATGGTAAACCTCGAACTCACAGAGACCCACCTGCCTCTGCCTGGGATTAAATGTGTATGCTTCCCTGCTGTTTGAAGGGAAGGGCAGGACAATGTAAATACTGAGGTGTTTGGACAATCTCTGTGTAGTCCCGTCTCCACAAAAGCTTTGACTGTCTCTCTCATTTCGGAGAGGAGGCCACGGAGACTCAGAGAGATCGATGTGTTTTCTGAGGCTGTGTAGTTAGGACACAAACGAACCTTCACTCCCTTTTCGCGAAACCAAGGGACCAGATGGAGGGCTGTATCTGCCATGCCAGAGTCTTTCAGGAAGCCCCTTTGAGGAGTAAGGGAGCACAAAACATGTCTCCTCGGGCTCTGAGTGAGGGATGGACATCAGGTCAGTTTGGCTTCCGTGTGCGGGCGCACCCGTGTGGGGAGCGAACTTAAGGCTGGGAAGCATTTGGAAGCCTGAAGCAGAGGAATGCTTAACTTGGTAGATTTATGAGTTGTAAAAGTTTCCATTGAGAGATTAGCAGTTCCGGCAGGGACAGAGTAGCTGGTGGTAGATAATAGAGACTATTCATCTAGAGAACAACGTAGAAAACCAAATAGTCAGTCTAAGATGCTGCACTGTAACAAGAGAAGCATAAAACACAAACTGAGTAGCATTAAAAAATGTTTCTGGAGGATGGGAAGGTCAAGTTCCCTTAAGTCCAGCCCAGATGAGGGCCCACTGGCTCACAGCTGTACCTGTTCACGAGCTCTCAGAAAGGGTCTTTGGGTCTTTGTGGGTTTTTATGGGGCCGTTAATAGCACTTACAGCCATGATGTAATTGCCTCCAGCAGTCTCATCTTTTAATAGCACCACTCTGGTGATAAGATCCCAAGTTCTAAGGCTGTCATCTTGGTAACCAGGGGGTACAAAAGCATTCAGAACTTAGTGCCAGGTAAAAGAGCAGAAATCAGTGTGGGCAAGATGGCTCAGAAGGCACAGGTACTTGTTGTGTGAGTCTGATGACCTGAATTTGATCCCTGGAGCTCACAGGCTGGAAAGAGGACTGGTTCAAGAAAATTGTCCTTTGACTTCAACTTCTGCTCTGAGGCACACGTGTGCTTATGTGTAAGTCACATGCACGCATACACACACACACACACACACACACACACACACACACACACACACACACACACACACACACAGAGAGAGAGAGAGAGAGAGAGAGAGAGAGAGAGAGAGAGAGAGAGAGAGAGAGACATCATTTATCTGAACTTGGTAGAGCTGCTGAGGCAGACAACAGTGTCAAAGACTATATTATGAGCTGACTTTTGCAGTTTCTTTTGGATATAGTTAACGGTATCTCTAGGAATAGGCAGGAGACGAAATAACCAGGATTTAAAATAGCAATAGGCTTCCAGTTGTTAAGAGAAAAAGCCAGTAGAACTTCACAAAAGGAGCAAAAAGAGTTTAACTAGGCTGCCAGTTTCTCCCTTAGGGCAGCTGAAATCTGTGCAGTTTGGAATTAAAGGCAGAGCCCCTAGGTGGAGGGACTCAGAAAAAGAACTCAGCAGTTTTTCACAATTCAGGAGCTCAGAGACCTTTCTGTCTCTGTCTCTGTCTCTGTCTATGTCTCTGCCTATGTCTCTCTCTCTCTCTCTCTCTCTCTCTCTCTCTCTCTCTCTCTCTCTCTCTCTGTGTGTGTGTGTGTGTGTGTGTGTGTGTGTGTGTGTGTTGGGGAGTAAGCAAGGAGTGCATCATGCTTCCAGGTGAAAACCTGGGCAAACCTGGGCCAAAATATATTGCAAGATGACATTAGATTAAGTTACTGCAGATTTGTTTCAATTGGCCATGGTGATCAGCTACGACTCCCATCGGAAGAAAGGAAGGAAAGGTGCTCCATGTGCAGAAGCAGCATCACTAGAGTTTGCCTCAAGTTTTAGAAACAACATCCGTCAAACCAACAATTACCAGACGTGTCAAAGCATGGCACCACATGTGTGAAAATGAAGAGAAAAACAGTTACATAGAACATGTCTAGGATGGCCCAGGTATAGAAATTAGGCAGCAATGTTTTTGAAGGATGGGCCTTTGTCTAAGGGCACGGAGAAAAGGACTGACCGTATTGAGAACATGACACTGTGGTAGGAACTTGGAGCCACGGCTGTCATCTCCGATCCGTTTTATCCAGATGTGTGATAGTTACAGGGTGGAGTGGAAGACGCGTGGGCTCAGCAGACATTCAGCAGCTTGGCTGGGTAGAAATGGTGCCATCATTTCTTCACCCTGAAGTAGAAGTGCTGTGCCATTCGGGGATTTTATCTTTAGATTTGCAGAAGTTGTCCCTAAAACTGATTTTCTATTTTTTTTTATAGTAGGCTAATGGGTGTGGGGGGCATCTCATTCCAGTTTGGACATGAATTTTGTAATTGTTGCTGCAGTCAAACTTGTTTAGTCTTGTGTACAGTTCTGTTCTAGCATTTTGAGGCTTTTTTTTTTTTTGGTTTGCTTCACATAAGAGGTCTTTATATATTATGGATATGCGTCCCTCATTGTGCATGTGCTTTGAAAATATCTCTCCTATTCTATGTTTTATCTTTTCATGCTGTTCCTGGTGTTTGATGAACTGATATTTTAAATTTTGATGACATCAATTTTACTCTTGTTTCTTGTTGCTGCATGTGTCTTTGATATCACGTATAAGAATTCATCATCAAATTCAATGTCATGAGGATTTTCCATATACTCTTTCATAGTAGTTTTGGAATTTTTAGCTTTTATGATTAGGTCTTTGATCTATTGAGTTTTAAGTTTGTGTGCAGTATAAGGCCAGAGTTCAATTTAGTTCTTTTGCGTGTCTATCATGCAACCCTTGATAACAGGATCCCCACTGAGTGGTTTTTAGCACTTTTGTAGAGATCATTTGGAGGCTCATGCTATGTATTTGTAGGGTTAATTGTTACCCTTTTCACTAGTCTGCATCTAGGTTTTGATAGTAACACACTAATTCGATTACTGTACAGGTGTAATAAGTCTTGAGATTAGGAGATATGAAATGTTTATTTTCATGGCTGGGATTGATTTCCAGGGCTATGAACGTCCGTGTTCCTGTGATGGCTAAGATTGAATCAATGAACTGAAAGTAAGAGCTCATGACTTTGTGTGGACTCTGACGGCAAAGGGTGGCGATTCACTAGCTGTGTGGTTTCTGTTTCTGTTAGAACCACACAGATAGAGTGGTCACCAACCTAAAAACTGGGAGTCAGGTTTTAGCACCCATGGGAAATATCGGTTAAGGTAAGATAAAAGGTTAGGGCATCCTAGGGAGACAACACATTATCATCATGATTTATTTATATTTTTATTTTATGCGTATGGCTATTTTACCTACATGTATGTCTGTGCATCACTTTGGTGCCTGGTGCCCAAGGAATCCAGAGGAGGATACTGGGATTCTCTGGAATGAGAGTCACAGATGGTTGTTAGCTGCATGTGGGTGCTGGGTACCAAAACAGATGCCTCACAGGAATGCTTGCATTAGAAGTAGTAGTTCTCTTAACCATGGATCCAGCTCTTCCACCCTAATTTAAATCATTCCAAAATTCAGTCTACGTGGGCATGGTGGTACACACCTTTAATCCCAACAGTCAGGAGGCAGAGGCAGATGGATCTTTGTGAGTTCAAGACCCTGTCTGTTTTTGTTTTTTTATAGCTTATCTCAATTCTTTCTGTTTAATATTTTTTTATTATTACTTTTACTTTTTTACAGTCCAGTCATTACCCACCTCCCAGTCCGTCCTCCCACAGTTCCTCATCCCATTACTCCCTCCACCCCTGCTTGTCTCTAAGACGATGTCCTCCCCCCATCCCCTGCTGGGCCTCCTCACTCCCTGGGGCCTCAAGTCTCTCTAGTGTTCTGAGTATCTTCTCCTACTGAGGCCAGATCAGGAAGTCCTCTGCTATATATCTGTTGGGGGTGGGGTGGGGCGGGTTTGGACCAGCTCCTGTATGCTGCCTGGTTGGTGGCTCAGTGTCTGAGCGATCTCAGGGGTCTGGGTTAGTGGAGACTGCTGGCCTTCCTATGGGTTCACCCTCCTCCTCAGCTTCTTCCAGCCTTTCCCTAATTTAACCACAGGGGTCTCCAACTTCAGTCTGAAAGATCCTGGCAGAATGTAAAAGGACACAGAAGCCCTGAAATTGGCAAGATAGACGTCAGTGTTAGCAGAACTAGCTTCACTGATTTAGAAAAATAGAGGTACACAATGCTCTGGCCACTTCTTGAACCTGTGTGTCTGCCAAAGTTCTGACCAGGTGTGTGCCCATTGCTGCACCTTCATTAGACTCTTTCTTTGTACCCCTCCCATACCCATTTCTTGAAAATAGACATTGTTTAGATCTGGAAATCCCCTAATCTCCCCCTTCTCCTTTCCCCCCTGAGGGCCTATAAAAACTGGGAACTCTTTCCCCTTGAGGACGACTCCTCTACCCCTGCGTGGGATATGAGTCGTCCCCAGAGCTCTGGCTTTCCCCGAATAAAGCCTCATGTGGTTTGCAACAAGCTCGGTCTGTCGTGAGTTCTTGGGTGTCCGCTATTGTCCTGAGGCCTGAGCGAGGGGCTCCTCTCAGAGTCTTTCAAGTCCAATGGTTGGGTGTAAGTATTTGCCTCTGTCTCAGTCAGTTGCTTTTTGGGCCTCTTGGAGCACAGCCATGCTAGGCTCCTGTCTGTAAGCACACCATAGCTTCAGTAATAGTGTCAGGCCTTGGAGTCTCCCCTTGAGATGGATCCCAAGTTGGGTGGTCACTGGACCGCCTTTCCTTCAGTCTCCTCTCCGTTTTAGTCTCTTTTCTTTGAAACAGTTCTTTTAGACAGGAACAATTCTGGGTCAGAGTTTTTGACTGTGGGATAACAACACCATCCCTCCACTTGATGCCCTGTCTTTCTACTGGAGGTGGACTCTACAAGTTCCTTGTCCCCACTGTTGGGCATTTCATCTAAGGTCTTAGAAAAAAATCTGCCTTTTCTTTTATCCTGGCATATACTTTCAATAAACAAATCATGGTTACTTGAAGCTTCCCATACTAGAAAATTTACCAAGTCTGAGGTTTATTTCAGTCTTATTCAACAAAGCCCAGGGAAGAGCAATGCAGGGTTACAGTGTAGTCATGTGTGCATTCAAGCACCCGTAGTCTCAGCTCTCATCTGCATTCCTGGATTGCAGTCCCAACTCTCCTATTCAGAGGTGGAAGCTGCTATTTCCACCTAACACATCTCATCCAGTCTCACCACAATGAACCACTGCCTGAGCACATGATGGTACGCCAGTACAGCAACAGGAGGAAGGAAAACCCACAATTCTATTTAACCGTTATTGGCTAGGAGTGAGTCACTTGAGCACACCTCCCATGAAGGTAGATGGGAAATGCAGCTTTTCACTCGGTAAACAGTAGGAGATTGGATTAACAAGTAAGAATGAGGAAATGACCATTATGAGTGTGCTTGAAGTCTCTGTCACATTTTTGAAAGCATTCAACACGACCTCCGTGCACATAAATTCTTTCTTCTCTGTCCTACACTGTTAGTTACTAATGTATATAAACACAGCAATGTAACACAACTGAGGTTCTTCATTGGAATAGAACATGCTGCAAATCTCTAGAAGGCTTCCTGGCTTGCACATAAAGAGTCTGGCCAAGTTTTTCGAGCTTTAACATAACTTTGGAGTGTCATCGATAACTGCACTGGAGGGCAAGTGATTTTTATTTCCCAGTGTTTGTTTGTCTTTCTGCGCATGTTGGAAGGTAAGAGCATGTGATTTCATGGCTATGCCTCACCACGAGGAGGAAGCTTGGGCCAAGCAACTGACGGACTGGGTGCTATCTGATGGCATGTCTGGCCAACTTGTCTGGTTTTAAGAATCCCACAGTGCTGTTATTTAGAATGTCTTGGGTCCAGGGCTCTAAAGTAGAAAAAGCTGAGGGGGAATATTTAACTAGGACAGAAATGATTCATCAGAGATGTAAAAAGTTTTAATTTGGAAGTAGAATAGTGATTACTAAGGACTGGGAAGAGTACCACGGTGTTTGTGGGGTCAGGGTACAAGAACAGCGGGCAAGCAAATGCACATTGTACACATGTGTGGGAAGATCACAAGAATCCTGTTAGTATATTAAAGTGATATATGCTAGCAAAATGACTTAAAAGTGAAAGTGAGCACAAAGTTTACTTAGGAGCTAAATTGACAATGGCTCGTGCAGCCACACACATACATTAGGGAAGACATTCGGCCTGGCCTGGTATAGCTAAGGAAACCAATCTCATTCCACTTTGGATGCTCTGACTTAAAGTCATTTCTCCTATGTGTCTTGTTTGTTCATGTCCTTCGCCTTTGCTTTAGAACACAGCTTCTTTGATCAAAGACTTTAAAATATTGATTACAGAGACTTCTTCCGACTTTTATCAGCAATGGTTCTCAGTGCCTGTTCACTGCAAGTCATCATTTGCTTGTTCCTCGAGAGTCGTGCAGGTCCATGGAATGCTAGCGTTTAATATGGACTCCTCTTCTTCTGAATGATTGGCTACCAAGCTAGCTTCTGGGGGAATATTGTTCACTTTCCATGCTTTTGTTACTCGCCGTTGTGTCTGCCTGCTGTTGACAATGCTTGGTTCAGCTACTAAGTGCTTATCATTTACAGAGTCTCCTTGACAATAGCGAGTCTGGAACATTCTTTGAAGTTGGTTTTCCCAAGTAAATGCAAGGACCTCTTAAAGCACCTTAAAGCAAAGGTTTTATGTTTTTCAGCTAGACGGATTTGGAGGAATACCTTCCAGGTAAAGCAGGATCTTGTAGAGAGCTGGGACTTGGCTTAACGGGCTAAGCTTAACTGCTTAATGCGCATAGTAGCTCACGGCCACCCACCTATGACACCAGTTCCAGGTATCTGACACGAGCTTCCACAGGCACCCACACTTATGTTCCACACCCAACAGTCACACATGCACACACATAAGTAATAGTAAAAATAAAACGTGAGTGCCTATAAGACTGTAAACTGCTATAGAAATGTTGGTTGTTGCTCCAACCTTCATGGCCATATTTAACTTGTGCCTCTTAGCCTAAAATATAGGAAAGATACTTTTAAAATGTTTTAAAATAAGGTTGCCTATGCATCTAAGCTGGATTTGAGCTGTTGATGTAGCCTAGGCTGACCTCGAACTCACTATCCTTCTGCCTTTGTCGTTTTATTACTGACATTCCATTCATGCACCATCATGCCTGACTGAAAAATAACTAGACTACTAAGTGTTTAGCCTTTTCTTTGTTCTAAAAGAACTTTTCTTTATGATATTTGCAAATAGCAGAAATATGAGCACAAAGAAAACCAAGCAATGGGTGAAACTCATTGACTTGTCTTCCCGGAATCCATTACCAGGCACAGTGAGGTCCAGGAGCTCACTTACTGCCCTCAGGTCCTTTCCCTCTTGAACCTCTGTGTTTTCCCTTTTGTTCTTTCTTTTGGCGTTACATGGCCTCTGTGTAACCAGACGGTTATGGACATCGTTATATAAGAGCACCAAGAGAGCTTTCTTCAGTATGTCCTTATACCGTTACAAGGAAATGTACCAAGCATAGCGTTGTATGGCTGTATTGTACAGGATATTTGACATTCAGAAGACTAGGTTCTTTGGCTAGGTGGCTTCTTTCTGTGTCAGCTACTGTATTCTAGAGAGGAGTAAGCAAGTTCTGTGGTTGACTGTCCAGAGGCAAGAGATGCATGAATGAGACTCTCCAAAAGATTGCTTGCTGGACAGCAATGCAAGTTCCTTGTGCTCTTCTCTTCTCTTCTCTTCTCTTCTCTTCTCTTCTCTTCTCTTCTCTTCTCTTCTCTTCTCTTCTCTTCTCTTCTCTTCTCTTCTTTTTTCTTCCTTTCTTCCTTTCTTTAATGTTTGCAAAATATGAGACTAGACTTTCTTTAGGCAAGGAGAAAAAAAATAATGAGCAAACACATAGAAACATGCCCCACTTCATTCAGTCAGGGGAACTGAAGAGCACTATGGTATCATACAGTATTTAGTTATGTGGGAAACATTTAAAAGTCAAAATGTAAGTGTAGGGAGACTGTAGAGCAATAGTTTCCTTATGAACTGGTTCAAATATGACCTGGTGGGTCTGCTTTGCAAGGTCATCTGCTACATACACACTTGCTGAGCTCTGGCAGCTGCTTGCTACTCTCTTAGCTGACGGGATTTATTCTGAATATTTGAAACATGGGCATTAGATCCCAGAATCACTACCTGAAAGGGCTTGACATGACTCTTTGTTTCATAAATGGATACTTGTGAGTATTAAGTATTCGAAAGAGGATTCTGAACTCATGGGAATTTTTAACTCCCATGAGACTAGTTTGAATTTTCATTCTTGATAGGATTCCAGAGCTTTGGCAATGGGATGGTCCAGTGCTGGCCATGTCACACTGATGCATGCCTGCTGGGCACCCTTCACACTGTCCCGTTAGTTTCCCACAAACCCCCTTGATCACCATAATGAACCCACCTCAGATGGCTTCCCCCAGATCACACATTATATGATCAAGACATTGCACTTGTTTAGGAGCGCAGGTTCCCTCCAGTTGACAAAATGTTCCCTCAGATGATCTCCCTTGCATGTTGCCCTTCACCAAAACCTTAAAAAGGAGTGGTGGAGAAGATTTTACAGATAAGAAAGTTATGCTTCATTGGCTGTGAATGAGAAAATTAGACCAGGAAACCATTTTGAATTACTTCATCACATTCACACTCCATATTGTCATATGGAAATAGAAAGAGGACATTATCTTCCTTTTTTAAAAAAAAATTATTTTATTTTTAATTTATTTTTTACACTCCATATTCCATCCCCCACGACCCCCATCTATCCACATCCCACACCTCTTCCCCACCCCACGCTGTTTCCAGTCTCCACATGGAATTCCCCTCACCCCTCCACCCCACCTGACCTCTAAACTTCCTGGGGCCTCCAGCCTCTTGAGGGTTAGGTGCATCTCTGAATGGACACAGACCTGGAAGTCCTCTGCTGTATGTGTGTTGGGGGCCTCATATCAGCTGGTGTATGCTGTCTGTTTGGTGGTCCAGTGTTTGAGAGATCTCGGGGGTCCAGATTAATTGAGACTGCTTGGGGGACACTATCTTCTAATGCTCTACTTGAAGAAGAGGCTCCAGTTTTGGCATTGACTGGGTTGAGGAACTCTGTTGTTTGCATGTGAAATGTGCCCCCATGGACTCATGTGTTTGGATGCAAGGTTTCCAGCTGGTGCTGCTGTAGAGGGTGGAGCTTTTGTGGAGGAAGTGTGTCAAAGTGGCACAAATTGAGGCTTTGTAGCATTGTGTTACTTCCTGTTCACCCTCTGCGTCCTGAGTCTGAATTCAAGGTGGCTAGCCAGCTTCCTGTTCCTCTTGCCACGTCTTCCCTGCCTGCTGCCATGTCTGCCCTGCCAGGATGGACTGTATCTCTTAGGAACTGTAAGTAACATACACACTCTTCTACTCCAAATTGCTTTTGTCAGGGTCTTTTATCCCAAGAAGGAGAAAGTAAGACAAATTCATTCCCAGACCTCCTAATGTTAATCTTTCTTCAAGGTCGGTGGCATCTCCCTTTCCCTGTCCAGCCTGGAGACAGAGTGTGAGCTAGGGAAGCAGAGAGGCTGAGCACAGTTTTAGTTATGGGGTTGTAAGCTGACCAAGCTGAATTCGTGACTCTAAGTTCCTGTGATTCTGTGTTTCCAGAAGCTTTTGATGCCAGTGTGGATCATATCCATATCCGTCATGATATCATAAGATGATCTGTTATGGATCATCTTATGCTAAAGCCAAGATCGGGATCCATGCCTCATCGTCGAAACCTTGGAGAATGGAGACCATATATGATTCAATAGCTGCCATTTGGTATGAGTCACCCAGGAATTCCAAGTGATTTGTCTATTGATTTTCTGCATTTGGCAATAGGCTCACTGTGATGTGATTTTGACTACAATCCTTATCATAGGACATCTACTATTTTGGCTTCTTCAGCTCTCTAAACTTGAAGAATATTCCACCTGAGTACACACTACAGTCTCCCTTATGGTCCAAAGTGAGATGAACATTATATATATATATATATATATATATATATATATATATATATATTCATTCATTCTACCCTCTTCTCAACTCTATGGTTATGCACTAGTACTCCAAGACTAGGCATGGATATTTTCAAATGAAATTGCTGTTAATGGCACAAAATATTTACAGTTATGCCCCAAATTCAAACAGCCAGTAAACTTTATTTCTCCTTCTTGTAGTTTCAGTATTTAATTAGTGATGAAGCACCAGAAACCTTCAGGGAGAAAACACCCCATTATTTTTTAAGTTACAGTGTATTTACAACCCATTCCCACCTGCTCCCTTTGTCTCCACCTGTCTCTGCTGTATACAGATTCATCTCAGCCAGCCCCTCAGGAATACAGCTGTGTCATCACATACTGTGGCATCCCAATATTTCATACTAAGCCGTAAACCAATTAGGAATGACTACTCCCTGTGCTGACTCATGGGAAGAGAAGGGAATAATGTGTCCTTCAGGTAATGAACTTCTTTGGGGACTTGACACATATTTCATTTTTCAGTGCTGTGCTTTTCCCTTGTCACGTTTCTGTGGATGTGGCTTCATTTGGCTTCACTGTGCTAAGAAGATTATGCGGAGCTTGCCAGGCAACCAAATGGCCAACCTCTTAAATTTCTTAAGAACACCCTGGAGAGTTCAAGTAGGTCTGGTCCAAGTGAGCATGTCCTTGCAGGGAAATGGTATGTGTGTGATGTGCCTTAGTTTCCCTTTATTGAACATAAGAATGTAACAAATTATCATCAGAACATACTGCTGGTCCCTACTTGTAGATCTCCTGATTTCGCAGGACTTGGGTAGGGTCTGGTGCTACTGGGCTTGGGACTGAACTGAGGACCAGTGTTCTTCAGATAGGAGACTGCGATGGTCCCACTTCTCCTGATGTCGGAGGGTTAAATGAAAGCACAAATCCACGTCAAGTGTAACTGTGAGTTGGGATCAGAAGCTACAGAGCCAGCCAGTTATTGAAGTAAAAATCAAAAGTGCAAGACCCATGGGGCTGTGGAGAGTTTCAAAAGGCAGCTTTGTTTCAGCTCTACTGGGCTGTGGGTTGTGGGAACCAGATCTCCTAGTCTTAGGAGGCAAACCTTAAAATCAGGATTTTTAAAATGTGACTTTTTTCCCCAGTTTCAAAATAGATGCTTTTGGTTAGGAAGCTGGATCAGTGAGCAAGGAGCTAGTTGCACTAGTATAAGCACTTGATTCCCATCCTCAGCATCCATGTAGAAGCCTGGCAGGCTGATGCATCTCTATACCCATAGAGCTGCAGAGACAGGCAGATCCCGGAGGCTCACTGGCCAGCGAAGTCTAGCCACGTTCAGGAAGTGATCCAGTCTCAGAAAAAAGCAGAAAAAAGTGCCAAAGTGACTGACCAGATGTAGGGTTGTGGGTCTTGCATCTACTCTGCCACAGGGCATGGCCACATGGGGAGATGAGACATGGGGAGTTTGACTGTACTTATCCCACACCATGCCTGGCGGGTGTTGGGCTGTAGGGAAGCTCCCAGGTACCGCACGCACAGGGGTGGGAAAACACAAGGGAAACAAGGGAAAGCCAGAGCTGGACATCCAGACATAGCTGGGAGTTGTAGAAGAGCTGAGAATGGTAGAGTAGGGGCCCGCAGGCTGCATCTAGCCCAGGGTGGGGGCCAGAGGAGAGGGCAGCTCCGGCTAGTCTGACTGTGATTATCCATGGCTTGATGGCTGGGTTGTTGGTGGTTGTGGCTGGGAATGCAGAGAGGCCTTCTATGGGAGGTTAGACAGCAGCTCTGCAGGCAAAGGCCTTCCCTCTGGCTTCCCACATAGGATCCCGATGAAAAGAGGCAGTTCTAAGGCATTTGTTGTCATGTCAGAGAGTGGATGTGTAAAACCATAGCCTCCTTCTTAGAGTGGGCCTGAGATTCAATACCTTTTGCAAGGAGGAATGTCTGGGAAGGGAATATTAATAGCAACACCCTTAGGTTTATTATGCTGGTTAGAACTTTCTTTAGAGTTTCCTCCAAATTTCCTACTTGTCTATCTTTTAGTGCAGTCAGGTCCCCAGCCCCTGCCTAGGTCCTTGTGGCAAACTTTAGGGACATCTTAGGTTAATACCAAGTGGACTCAAATGTAAAGTATGGAGTATTTTGGTTAGGGTTCTCTATAGGAACAGAGCCAATAGAGTACAAACTATGTGTGCTAGTATGTTCAATTAGAAGGGGTTTGTGGGATAGGCTTAAATGATCTGGATAGTCCTCCAGTGAATGTCTACAAGCTACGGAGCTGGGGAAACCAGCGGCTGCTCAGTCTAAGAGGCTAGAATTCTCAGGCATTTATAGAGAGTAAAGAGAGCCCTAGTGAGGCCTCAGGCTTGGAAGGCCTATGGACAGTAGCTGGTGCAGATCTACTTCCAGAGGTTGAAGAATCTGGACTCTGATGTCCTCTGATGTCTAGGGGTAACAACAGTGGCCAGTCATGTACTGCTCAAGAAAGCATGTCCACCACCTTTCTTGTCACCATGAGAAGACATCTGATGGAAGCAACCTCAAGAAGGAAGACTATTTTGGCTCATGGTTTTGGAGGGTCTGAAGTCCATCACAGTTGAGAAAACATGGAGGATGGTAAGCAGACTAGGAAATAGGAAACTAGTCTGGAACAGAATGGCAAGTAGACTCTTCAAAAGCCTGGTGGTAATGGCCTATGTTCTTCACCGAATCTCATGCTCCAAAGGTTTCATAACCCATTAAAACAGCATTATCATGGGGGAATTAAGTGTTCAGGTGGGTGAACTGAGGGAGATATTGGAAATTCAGATGACCACAGATGGGTTGTACTTGGGTACAGAGCAAATGCCTTTATTCTGCTTTTTCCTTTTACTGGGCACAGAGCTTGTTGGGTGGCACTATCTACACTCATGGCGGCTCCCCCTCTCTTAGTCTCATGCTCTGCTCTTCTCAGAAAACACTCTTCAGACACACCCAGAAGTGAGCCTAATCCATTTTCTAGGTATCTTTCACCCCAGTCAAGCTGACAGCTAGCTCGGATCACCCTCAAAGGATGGATCTCCTGTGTTCAATGGAAAGATCACAGATGAAGGTGAGAATTTCTGTGCTTAAATTAGCACAGTCATAGACATCTGCTATTAGAGTCAGCAACGTCAGGTAGCTCCGGTGCATTGTCTTGGAGGGTAGATTCTCACCCAGCACCTTTCAGGTCTGGCATCTCAGTTTATCCACATGACAGCTAACAAGTTTGCTGTCACAATTATACCAAAGAGAAAAATACTTTGTATTGGTATGGAGTTGAGCTGTGATGCGAACAAAGGGCATGTTGTAAGAAGCCATATTTTGCACACCCTGCACTCTGGGCAACACACCCCTTGGTTGGTAAATGGCATGATGAATGGCGAGAAAGCCATGGCTTCCATTTAAAGTTTTATGACACCAAATTTTATAGTGGGGATTGATCCCCATATTTGTTCATATCTCTACATAGCAAGAGCTTAATTGATCTTTATTAATGTAAAAATGACCCCAGATAAAAGTTCACTCTCAGCTCATGGAAGCTGTATTGAAATAGGATATTAATAGAAACCTCATAATGCACTCCCCAGCCATTAACACTCCTGAATTTTGAGCAAGGAAGCTCCTAATTCTTTAGCTGAAATTTCTTTGCTCCACTAAGTTCAATCCATGTTGGGACGATTAAAATGTCCTCTCAGTACTTGGTCTGAAATCACCCTCCTTTTACAAATTTTCTCATTAGATAGATCTCTATCCCTTCAGAAATGAATTGCTTTTGATGGTGGTGGTGGGGATGTCGTGATCTTAATGACATTGTATAATGTGTCCTGATGAATCAATGTTTGAAGACTGTCTAGCTCTACACTAGATTAAAAGTAAATAAAAATGGACTTGGAGCATAACTCTTGTCTCCATTAAAAAAAAAAAAAGAAACCTCTTTCCAAAAGCTCTTCTGAAATAGAGATCATAGAAATAGGTATGCCTGAGCCCAGGAATGTGGAAGGTTTAAGAGAGGTACTTAATATTCATCTGGTACCCATTGCAATAACATCAATCTTACCATATTCTCCCGGTATTAATGTGAATGTTCTGCATTTAATATATACTTCCAGTGGAATTTCATTGTAATTGAGCACTAAATGATGTCTACTTATGGCAAAGTGGTTCCAGAGTTTTCTGTAATAAATAGGTTTTAGTAAGATAGAGGATCCAAAATTCATCACTGAATCTACACTAGACTTTTTAACGTTCTAATTGTCATTGATGGTCTTTACTGTATTATTTCCAGACAGTTCATAATGACGCCAGCTGAACAAATGATGATTTGTGAATAGAGTAAGACATTGACTAGATTATGTTGTGCCATTGATTTTTTTCAAATGCCCTGGTTTCACAAAATACAGCTAGTCTCCTCTCTATTGATGGGTTCTGGATCCACTAACCATGGATTAAAACCGTATGGGTTTTTAAAAAAATTGCATGTGTACTCCTCACATTAAGACTTTCTTCCTTGCCATCTTCCCTGGAACAATCTCACAAAGCATTTCCATGGGCTAGGTGTTAATAATCTAGTGAGAAGTTAAAGTTTATACATGAATGTGCATAGGTTCTATACAAAATAGTTGACTATCTTAAGATTTTGGTGCCTGAAGGAAGTGCTGGCACCAATTTCCCAAATGACCCCAAGGAATGACTCTCTTCTAAAATCATTTGTCTCCTCCCTATACGCTCTCACTATTAATGGCAGCAGAATTGTGACAAGGTGACTCGTGCAGTGACAGTGATAGCTGAAATGCATTCATGGAGTGATTACTGTATTTTGAGCACCCTGCTAAGTGATATGTGATTAGTATCCCAACGGAACCTCATGGCAACATCATAGCTCCGATTCCCAGCTTAGTTGGGGAATAGGGTTTTAGGAATTTAACGAGCCCCTCAGAGCTAAACAGATCAAGAGTTGGACTTGAAGTTTCAAAGTCTGTGCTTTGACACATGATGCCAGATACCCAGTCTATGGTTAGTAGGTACAGAATTCTCAGTAAGCAGCTGAAGAAAACTGTGGATCCCTGCATGGAAGAATTCCTGTCTTTCTTTGTCATAAGGAGGATAAACACATGGCAAGTTGAAATTTCCTTAAGAGAGCTTCACTGAGAGGTAACCCAAATTCAGAAAGACAAATGCTATGGTTTCTCTCATTGGCAGATGTTAGCTTCAAACTTTCAGATGTGTGTTCTATTTGGAAGAACCAAAGAGGTCAGGAAAATGTAAGGGAGGGAGCTGGATTTCAAGCAACGAGAGAACAGAGTGATATAAAGGCCTAAAAGGGAATAGTGGAACAGGAAGAGTCTTAGTGAGGGTTTTACTGCTGTGAACAGACACCATGACCAATACAAGTCTTATAAAGAACATTTAATTTGGGGCTGGCTTACAGGTTCATAGGTTCAGTCCATTATCATCAAGGCAGGAGGAGCATGACAACATCCAGGCAGGCATGGTACAGGCAGAGCTGAGAGTTCTACATCTTCATCTGAAGGCTGCTAGCAGAATACTGGCTTCCAGGCAGCTAAGACAATGGTATTAAAGCCCACATTCATAGTGTCACACCTACTCCAACAAGTTCACACCTCCAAATAGTGCCATTCCCTGGACCAGGCATATACAAACCATTACAGGAAGGTTTAGATGGGGAGAGTTATGGGAGGACAGGGCAGAGAAGGGAATGGAGCTAGTAAGTAAAATTAGAGTATATGGAAATGTACTGTTATGGAAATCTTCCTAAAATAAGGATATTCACATAGGTAAGAAGAGTTTAATTATAGTTATCCTATAATGAGGCAGCAATACCCCTATGACACACTACAGGATAACAAATAAAAGAAAATTCATCGCCAGGGACAGGAATGTGTTACCTCATTTGGAGTTGTTAGCCAAAGATGTCCCATAGATTCTCCAACCTTGCAGGACATCACCATTGCTCCTGGTGACCCTCTGGACTTTTGTTGGTAACTCCTATTGCTGAAGATACCAACCCTTGAGTCATAGAACGTGAAGAGATCAAGCTGGTACTCAGTTGGAAGCTTCATCCCTACTAGATAGCTTTTTTTTTTTAATGCTGGAGGTGCTATGCATGGTACCAGAGGATAAAATAAATTACTAGTCTTACCTAACTGTGAACTCTGTAAGCTATAATAACAATTGCCCTGACAAGACACTGGTGCACTAGTGCATGAATGTCATGGGAGTAACCAACCACTATTTGACTTAAGGCCTGCTCCAAAAACTGAAGCCCATAATTGGCACCATTATTAGGGCTAACAGCATGTGGATGAACAGGTCATAGGCCTTGGGGGAGAGTGGAGTACTATTACTTTCTTAAATCGTCACAGTACTAAGCTGACTCTTATTGATTTATTTGTTATGCCTGCAAATCAGTTTTTCTCTCAAACTTCATAGAATTTTTTTGCAGTAGATGACAATGACATAGGTTATATATATATATATATATATATATATATATATATATATATATATATATATATATATGGAGAGTGAGAGACTGTGGAGTGTTCACACATAGTAAATGGGACATCTATATCCCACTTCCTCCTCCCAAGGCTCAGGTATCATCCAGGATAGGGGATGGAAAGAGTGTAAGAGCCAGAGGCAATGGATGGCTACAAGGAAACATGTGCTATCCAGACACAGCAGCACAGTTGTTCATATGAACTCATAGCAGATGGCACTGCACAGAGACCTGTATAATCTCAAGCCAGACAAAATCCAAGAGTGGAGGGGGAGGACTGCTTCTAGCTAAGGAGTTCTTGGCAATCGATGGCTGTTGGGAAAGAAAGGGTTAGCATTCTTAAAGCTGTGGCCCCTGGCATACCAGGCACATTCCAGATGATGACCATCATTTAAGAATATATGGGCAGCAAAATGGTACTTGATGGGTTTTAAAATCAAAGAGGATATGATGTTCAGTGACTAGGGAAAAGGGGTATGAATCTGTCATTAGTTGGTGGAGGGAGATGAATCTGATCATATTCCCTTGACATTTCCTGGCAAACACAGAAGTGGATGCTCACAGTCAGCTATTGGATGGAACACAGGGCCCCCAATGGAGGAGCTAGAGAAAGTGCCCAAGGAGCTAAAGGGGTCTGCAACCCTATAGGTGGAACAACAATATGAACTAACCAGTACCCCTGGAGCTCTTGACTCTAGCTGCATATGTATCAGAAGATGGCCTAGTCGACCATCATTGGGAAGAGAGGCCCATTGGTCATGCAAACTTTATATGCCTCAGTACAGGGGAACGCCAGGGCCAAGAAGTGGGAGTGGGTGGGTAGGGGAGTGGGCGGGGGGGAGGGTCTGGGGGACTTTTGGGATAGCATTTGAAATGTAAATGAAGAAAATACCTAATTAAAAAAAAGAAATGAGGGAAAACAAAAACAGAACTTAACTCCCTTTAGCTCAAGCAAGATGGGAACAGCTAATATCTAAGGAGAAAGCCAGGAGCAGAGACAATGAATAGTGAAGTGAGTTGCAGGGAATCCGACCAGGTGCTTACACTGTCCATGATGTCTGGGGAAACTACAGGAGCAGTTTCCCCAGACATCAGTTAACACTCGAGTCACCCACAGGGCTAACAGAGCTGTGTCTGAACTCTCTTATCCACAACTCTCTTGCCAAAGGTTTGTGCATTTCCACAGGAAGGGGTGCTCTAGAGTGCGCACTTGCCAGCCCATGGCCTTGGCCTGTCTTGTCTGCGAACTCAATGGACTGAGATGAATTGAAGTCCATTTACATTTGCATGGTAAGTCTTTCCTCAAAAGAAACAGGTTGCAGAATATTATGTACCCAGTAGGTGAAAACAGACAGTCTCTGGTTGAAATAGGTACTGACACTCCCCTTTGGTAGGTGAAAAGTTCTCAGACCTCTTGGCCCAGATTTCCTAAAACCTTGTTTGATGGCTCATTAAAAGGCTAGAAAACCTATAGACCTCCTCTCTCAGACTCCTGTGACTTCACACTCTCTGTATGTACTCAGTACAAATTGGTATCTATCTTGAATGGTTGATGAGGCTTTAAAGGGTCGAACTTAAAGCTAACATGGGAAATTTCAACTCATTGGGAGAATGCTGTCCAGGTAGACTGTGGACTGGCAGGTTTCCTCTGTTCTTCCACCTCTATCATATCTCTTGAGGTCTGGCCTTGAGGTAAGCAGCTTGTTCCACCACAGGTTCCTTGCAGTTATGGGCTGCCATGACGTAGGTCCCAAGTTACAGGGACAATCAAGTATCCATGAGCCCAAATTCCAAAATGGTGAGCCAGAATAAAGCCTTCCTTCAGCAAGTCAATTCTGGCAGTTATTCATAAAACTGGTTGGGGAATCTGAACACAGCACTGTTTCTGAATATGGAGCCTACTGAGAGCCATTGGTGATTAGAATTCCTTGAACGCTGGGCATTGGAGTCATTGACCAGTTCCTTCTGCCATAAGGCTTCAGTGGATGGTTTACCTAGGTCAAAGTAGGATTAGCCTGATTTTCTGCTCCAACTATTTCATTCCTCTTTCTAACCTACCTACCTACCTTCCTTCTTTCCTTCCTCCCTCCCTCCCTCCCTTCCTTCCTTTCTTCCTTTTCTTCTTAAAGATTTATTATTTTTCTTTTATGTTTACTAGTGTTTTGCCAGTGTGTACATAAGTGCACACTACTCTCATGCTTGTGGAGGTCAGAAGAGGACCCTAGATCCTCTGAAACTGGAGCAGCTGTAAGCTTCTATGTAGATGTTAAGGTCCAAACCTGTATTCTCTGCAAGAACATGTTTCTCTTAATTCTAAAGCATGGAATTATATGTTCAACGTAATTCTGTGAGTCACGTCAAGTTTCTTTATTGTTTTGTTAAAATGGACTAAGAAATTATTCAATTGATCAACCAATATAAAATCCCCTAAAATCTCCCCTGGGCTGGTAGCATAGCTCAGTGTCAGAGCACTTACTAGAGTGTGCAAGGATCTGGGTTTTATCTCCAAGACACCCACCCACATAACACTCCCCCCCTCCTCAATCAAAATGAGCAAAACAGAATCCCCAAATCTTTTCCAATTCCAGCTAGACAGATGCATCATCTGCTTGTACAAACGTTGCAGCTTGCCACCCCTAAATCAGTTCCTCAGAGAAGGCACTGCAGCAGCTCCTGCCCTCCACACACTCTCATCAGGCCTGGGCTTCTCTTTGGTTGCCTATCACACAGCTTATGACTTTGAACTTCCATTTCATTCAGCTGTGAGCCGAATGTTCTAGGTGAGAAAACTGAGAACATTGGGTAAGGGTTAAACTGAGATGGGATCATGCTGCAGGATTTGACCTTCACCCTAGACAAACTTGCACGCACACTCAGTAGGTCTTCAGCTAGCCATTAATGAAAGATTGCCAGAATCAAACCATTCTATAGAGAATTAGCAAGAGTCAGCCATGGCCACTTAAGTGTCCATGAGAGGAAAAAGCAATTCTTTATTGTTAGTGCCAACACCTTGGATAATATACTTTTTATCTCTTCTCATAATGATAATGTAGATAAATTTCATAAATCAAATCTCTGCAGTAAAAAGGTTAATAAGTTTATGCTGTGTAATTGAAAGCCATATTAGTGATTAAAAGGATTTTATATATCAGTTTTCTGGGTCACCAACTAATTATTTTCAATGGCCAGTAATAAAACACGGCACCATGCCTGGCTAGACATTGCAAGCCATCAGATGCTAAATCATGTAGAAAGGACTACCTTAGGTTGGCTGGGTTTTCCTTTGGGATGTGGAGCCATTGAAATCTTTGCTGTTTATTTTGTGTCGAGCTTACAATGTGTTCTGAGGTTTCCTTTTACTCTAAGTAAGCAAGCTTATTTTGTCCTCCCAAGTGGAAAAGGACATGCTGGGCTCCTGGAAACCTCAGATAGCTATAATCAGTCATATTTAATGTTTCATCAACAGCAGGGTCATGGCTTAACTGTGTAACACACTTGGCCATCTTTGCAAAGAAAGGAGTATTTGCAAAGGAAGGGGAAGTCTGTGGGCTGGAATGTATTGGTGTTTATTCAAACATCCTTAAGACATCGCAGGAAAAGTAATGCTAGATGCGGACTTACTAGAGGCCACTGAAGTATAACCTAAGGTTACTGATGTGGGAAAACGGGCTTAGAGTCCACTGAAGTCACGGTTAGAACGCAGCAAGCTGATGCTCAGACTTGATTTTGTCTGACTTCCCACACAAGTAAACTATTGAGATGTTTGTACTCCTGGTTTCATCAAGTTGTAATTTACACATAAGTGCATATAATTGGGTTTGAACTTGTGTGACATTGATGCTCTGTGTATATAGAGATGAAGCATGGCTACTGAATTGTATGTAGAACCTTTTCTGTCATAAGTAAGTGATGTACCCCACAACAATAAGACAGAGAAAACTAACAGATGACAGAGCTTCCTCTCTGGAGGTTGAATGAAGGTGAACAGAATTTAGATAGGAAGGAGGCACTGACAGGGGACATCTGTTTTAATTTTTTTCTATTATTCCTTAAGAGAGGTCTTGATGTATTATTTAGCGAAAGAGCTGCCACCTCTAGAACCATGATAGAATTGTTTGCACAGTCAAAACCAAAGCAAAATATGAAGTTTTGGGCTTAACATCTCTACCAAATAATTCAAGTGTTCTTTGTTTGACACTTGAATGTCTGATTTTGCATTGTTATAGAGAAAAACTAAATTTGGGAACCTTCTGTGTATTTGAGCAATTCTTTTGTTCCTCTAGTTGTTTTTCAGGTTGTGGAATTACCTTGCAAGGTAGGGAATATGTTAGAACCTCTGTGCCTCTGTGCCTCTCTCTCTCTCTCTCTCTCTCTCTCTCTCTCTCTCTCTCTCTCTCTCTCTCTCTCTCTGTGTGTGTGTGTGTGTGTGTGTGTGTGTGAAAGCAGGGACAATTTGTAAAGCCAGTCCAACGGAGTTCTACAAAGGCTGTGAATGGTGGGTTTATTAGGTAGTTTGAATCACTAGGTTATTTTCTTCAAAGGAAACTGATTTGTAGATAAAACAAAAGATGAAAATTGGAAGGTAGGTATAATTGTCTTTTTAAACTTGAGGCATTCTTGATGTCTTAGTCAGAGTTTGTATTCCTGCACAAAACATCATCACCAAGAAGCAAGTTGGGGAGGAAAAGGTTTATCTAGTTTCCACTTTCACATTGCTGTTCATCACCAAAGGAATTCAGGACAGGAACTCACACAGGGCAGGAACTTGGAGGCAGGAGCTGATACAGAGGCCATGGAAGGGTGCTGCTTACTGGCTTGCTCAGCTTACCTTTTATCCAGGACTACCAGCCCAGGGATGGCATCACCCACAGTGAGCCCTCTCTCATTGATCACTAGCTGAGAAAATGCCTTACAGCTGGATCTCATGGAGGAATTTCCTTAAGGGAGGCTCCTTTCTCTGTGATAACTCCAGCTAGTGTCATGTTGACACACAAAACCAACCAGTACACTTGAAAACTGTCCTTGAAACATGCCGGCCAAATCACTAATCGGGAGACAGGATGAAGATGGCACAAAGATTGTACACTCCGAGTCCTCCCTGTGGGTATGGTAATTACATCTAGGTGCATAGTACCTTGGCATCTAAGGCTGAGGAGCACTGATCTTTGGTGAATAAATGATTGCTTGCATCTCCCATGGATGTCTATGTGGAATGTGTGAACAGCTCTAGGTGCTTCTTGGAGGAAGTAGGAGATGTAATTAACTCAATAACCCTAGGGAAGGCTCAGAAACATGCAGGGAAGAAAAGACAATGAGTCTTTTTGGGGTCCAGTGGAAAGATTCATGTTGCAAGGAAAAGTGGCTTTCCACATTTCAAGCATCCTTGATCCACTTGTGGCAGAACATTCTCAGATTCCATTAACCATTAAGCCATATTGCAGAAAGAAATACTGGAGGAAGCAGGAGGAATAGGAGGTTTAGAGAATGAATGGTAGGGAAGTATGGAAGGGATGATTTTAAAGCACACAGACCAATACATATATTCCTGATTATATGAAAGCAGATGCATTTCAGATGACTTGAGGCACAAGTGGCATTTGTTTTTAATGGGAGGTATATTTTGAACAATACCAAATTTATTTATCAGTGTTTCTTCTGACTTGCCTAGATACCGTAATCAGGCCTTGGTGACTTACATGGGAACTGTGGATGAAGGTTAAGGACAGAAGAAGGGAACTGAGCGCTGCGCACTTGGGGTTTGGGGGAAGGGTAGGGAAGGCAGTGCTGCAATCTAGCATCCCAGGTTTCAGTGGTGGATCATGTTTGAAGCAAAAGCCATCTCTGTCAAGAACATGATCATTGCTGATCATGAGAGGGAGTGGGTATACAGGAAGGTGGAGACTTTTCCTGGAAAGATGATAAAAACAGCATTTTTCTCTTCTCTGCTCCTTTCTCTCTAAGGCTTATCAGAGATTCCTATTAACTTTTTACATTTCCATCCTCTCTCCAATAAAACCTTCACCGTGTTTCTCTTTTTAAATTTATCTGATGAACACAACTACTCTAGCAAGAGAATGCCACCACTGGCTCTACCAACTATTATAAGGAAGGAGTGAGCTGACACTTGAATCCTCTCTCCCCTCTCTCCTATTTCTCTCTCTTCTCTCTCTCCCCCTTTCCCCTCT
This sequence comes from Mus musculus, assembly GCF_000001635.26. NCBI lineage: Eukaryota > Metazoa > Chordata > Mammalia > Rodentia > Muridae > Mus > Mus musculus. The sequence goes on from NC_000073.6 coordinate 68,534,298, forward strand.
CCATCTCTCCCCCTCTCTGTCTCTCCATTTCTCTATCTACCTCTGTCTCTCCGTCTCTGTCTCTGTCTCTGTCTCTGTCTCTGTCTCTCTCTCTCTCTCTGTGAGACATAGATGTTCCACTTAAGGCCCAGAACACTGAAGACATTTATTCTCCACACTTCAACCCATTTTATAAGTTAACTGCTACACACTGCACAAAGAAACTTCTCTGGTGAGGTCTGAGCACTAATCTATGGGTATGGAGAAACATATTTATAGGACAATTAATACCATAGCCATTTAATAAATGACAGTAGTAGGTCCACCCTGGAGTCTATGAGCTCCCAGCTGTGGGTTATGGACAGATTTACAGTACTGGGCACACATTTCTTCCTGGGAAGTGGGCCACAGATACAATCAGAGAGCAGTTGGTTACCGCTATAACTGCTGCACCACTGCTGCACCATTGTGGGGAGCCGCCCTCACATTCGCCGTTGCAAGATGGCGCTGACATCCTGTGTTCTAAGTGGTAAACAAATAAACTGCACATGTGCCAAGGGTAGTTCCCCACCCCACGTGCTCTGCCTTCCCCGTGACGACAACTCGGCCGATGGGCTACAGCCAATCAGGGAGTAATACGTCCTAGGCGGAGGATAATTCTCTTTAAAAGGGACGGGGTTTCGCCATTCTCTCTCTTGCTCTGGCTCTTGCTTCTTGCTCCTGAAGATGTAAGCAATAAAGCTCTTGCTTTTGCTCTTGCACTCTTGTGCTCTTGCGCTCTGGCTCCTAAAGATGTAAGCAATAGAGCTCTTGCTCTCTTGCTCTCTGGCTCCTGAAGATGTAAGCAATAAACTTTGCTGCAGAAGATTCCGGTTTGCTGCGTTCTTCCTGGCCGGTCGCGAGAACGCATGTAAGAGTTGGTGCCGAAACCTGGGACGAGAAGACCTGGGACGAGAAATCCTGAGATGAGAAAACCCGGGACGGTTACCATCACCGGCGCAAGGAAGATCCCTCATTCCGGAACCAGAACTGCGGGTCATGGTAATGAAGTGTTCCCGTAAAACAGACTGTTGAGAAGGATTCAACTGCGTGAATTCAGAACTCTTCAGCTGGGGAACGGTGGTAATGAAGTGTTCCCGCATCACAGACTGTTGAGAAGGATTCAACTGCGTGAATTCAGAACTCTTCAGCTGGGGAACAGGGTACCCGTAAGTATAGCTTTACAAGGTAAGTCTGGTCTTGAACTTTCTAACGAAATTTAAGACAGTCTATCAGAAGTAAAGTGGGAAATAGCTTTACAAGGTACGCCTGGCCTTGAACTTTCTAACGAAATTTAAGACAGTCTATCAGAAGTAAAGTGGGAAATAGCTTTACAAGGTAAGTCTGGTCTTGAACTTTCTAACGAAATTCAAGACAGTCTATCAGAAGTAAAGTGGGAAATAGCTTTACAAGGTACGTCTGGCCTTGAACTTTCTAACGAAATTCAAGACAGTCTATCAGAAGTAAAGTGGGAAATAGCTTTACAAGGTATGTTTGGCCTTGAACTTTCTCTAGTGTTAGGAGCCTTTTTGTTCCTTTTCACATGTTATCAAGCGGTTAAGGCAGGGCTAAAAATTCTGGATGAAATTCAGGGCAATCTATCAGAAGTAAAGCGGGAAGAGAGAGTAGGAGCAAAGAGGAAATATGGTACACAAAATAAGTATACAGGCCTTTCCAAGGGTCTTGAACCCGAGGAAAAGTTAAGGTCAGGTAAAAATACCTGGAGAGAGATTGGAAGGAAGGAGAAGAAAAAAGAAAAGAAAAAAGATCAATTAGCGGAGGTCTCTAGGAGAAGGAGCCTATACTCATCACTAGATGAGCTCAAGGAGCCAGTTCTTAATAGTTCTGAATCAGATGAAAAGGCTATTAGGGCCTGGAAGGCGCTCTCCCAAGCAGGTGAAGCCACTGGACAACTAACAAAGATCGTCCAGAGACCTCAGGAGTCATTCTCAGATTTTGTGGCCAGAATGACAGAGGCAACAGAACGTATTTTTGGAGATTCAGAGCAAGCCGCACCTCTGGTAGAACAGCTCATTTATGAGCAAGCCACACAGGAGTGCCGAGCGGCCATAGCCCCAAGAAAGAACAAAGGTTTACAAGACTGGCTCAGGGTTTGTCGGGAGCTCGGGGGACCTCTCACCAATGCAGGCTTAGCGGCCGCCATCCTCCGATCCAAAAAATGCTCCATGGGCAGAAATTAATCAACGCATAGATCTTGTCCAGAAACAACTAGATGTATTATGGCAAATAACTCAGCTGGGATGTGAACAAAAGTTTCCGGGATTGTGCGTTACTTCCATTCAGTATGTTAAATTTACTAGGGCAGCTAATTTGTCAAAAAGTCTTTCTCAGTATATGTTACAGAATTGGACGGCTGAATTTGAACAGACCCTTCGGGAATTGAGACTTCAGGTCAACTCCACGCGCTTGGACCTGTCCCTGACCAAAGGATTACCCAATTGGATCTCCTCAGCATTTTCCTTCTTTAAAAAATGGGTGGGATTGATATTATTTGGAGATATACTTTGCTGTGGATTAGTGTTGCTTCTTTGGTTGGTCTGTAAGCTTAAGGCCCAAACTAGGAGAGACAAGGTGGTTATTGCCCAGGCACTTGCAGCTCTAGAACATGGTGCTTCCCCTGATATATGGTTATCTATGCTTAAGCAATAGGTTGCTGGCCATTCAGCTCTTGCACCCCATGAGGCTAGTCTCATTGCACGGGATAGAGTGAGTGTGCTTCAGCAGCCCGAGAGAGTTGCACGGCTAAGCACTGCAGTAGAAGGGCTCTGCGGCATATATGAGCCTATTCTAGGGAGACATGTCATCTTTCAAGAAGGTTGAGTGTCCAAGTGTCCTTCTCCCCAGGTAAAACGACACGGGACCAGACCAGGACCCCTCTGGGTGATAAGCCTGGAAGGAGGTTATGTGTACGGCTCCTTTACCTACACACTGGGGATTTGACCTCTATCTCCACTCTCATTAATATGGGTGGTCTATTGCTCTTATTAAAAGAAAAGGGGGATCTGTGGGGAGCCGCCCTCACATTCGCCGTTGCAAGATGGCGCTGACATCCTGTGTTCTAAGTGGTAAACAAATAATCTGCACATGTGCCAAGGGTAGTTCCCCACCCCATGTGCTCTGCCTTCCCCGTGACGACAACTCGGCCGATGGGCTACAGCCAATCAGGGAGTAATACGTCCTAGGCGGAGGATAATTCTCTTTAAAAGGGACGGGGTTTCGCCATTCTCTCTCTTGCTCTGGCTCTTGCTTCTTGCTCCTGAAGATGTAAGCAATAAAGCTCTTGCTTTTGCTCTTGCACTCTTGCGCTCTTGCGCTCTGGCTCCTAAAGATGTAAGCAATAGAGCTCTTGCTGTCTTGCTCTCTGGCTCCTAAAGATGTAAACAATAAACTTTGCTGCAGAAGATTCCGGTTTGCTGCGTTCTTCCTGGCCGGTCGCGAGAACGCGTGTAAGACACCATGAGCATTATTTTAGCTTGCAGTTCACAGCTAAGTAAGGCCATTGATGGCTTTTCCTTCACAGCATCCTGCAAAGCACTTAAGGCACTGTGAATTATAGGCAGCAGGAGGATGCTTGCCAGTCAATACTGTGCATATGTGTGTGTGTGGACCAGTGATGGATGTCAGGCCACTCTTCTCAATTGCTCTCCATATTAATTTTAAAAAGTAACTATTGGAGGATGGAGAGATAGCTCAGTGGTTAAGAGCACTAACTGCTCTTGCAGAGGTTCTGAGTTCAACTCCCGGCAACCACATGGTGTTTCACAACCATCTGTAATGGGATCTGATGCTCTCTTCTGGTGTGTCTGAAGAAGTCAACAGTGTACTCATATACATAAAATAAATTAAAAAGTAAGTGTGTGTGGTGTGAGTGTCTAAAAAAATAATTATTTAAAAATGAGTGGTAAAGACTGAAGCAGACTTGAAGGCACAAATACTTGCCCCTATTGGGTCAACATTAGGGTAATGATTAAGTAAATATTCCTCCTTTATGGGTATTCTTTCACTATAAAAGTGTTCATCAATATTTTACCCCAAGCCAACATTTTGAAACTTGAAATTCCATCTCAACTTTATTCAATATAATGAATACAGAAAAGCTAAAAGTGTGCCCACTGAGGGGCCAGTAACATCCTGACAGAACATCTTGTTCTGGATCCTGGGACACATGCTTCCAGCGGACAATATGAGGTGAATAACTTGAAAACACACACTGCCTGTAAGAAAGATTTCCAAGATAAGACACAGGAGTAGGATGTGACTAGCACATTACTGAGATGACTCCCCAATATTAATGCATTACAGAAGTCAAATACAGTCCATACTGAGGGAACTGGTTCTAGGACTTCCTTGGTCACTGAAATGTGTAGATGTTCAAACCTCATCTATAAAGTCACAGTATTTACTTATAACTTATGTGCATCTTCCTGCATACTTTAAGTCCTTGCTAGATGAAATATAGTGTCTGACAGGGTAGAATATCTATGTATTCAACTTACAGAATGACAGAGAAATGGCCTGCTCTCATTCAGTACAATCCCAACAGTGTGCCTGGGTGATTTTCAATTTGTACTTGGTAAAATGGATGGTGTAGAATACATAGGCCCAGAGGGCCAACTCCCTAGTCTAATTCTTACTTCAGTGTGGTTCGGAGTCAAACCCACTTTAGTCCACACCAGAGTTTGCACTTCACCACATCGTCCTTCTGTGTGCTTCTCCAGGGTCTGTTTCTTTTCTTTTTGGAAAACACAACAGTCCACTTACTGTGGCTGTCCAGTTACTGACCCACACCCAGTGTCTCAAGGGTGCTGAGCTTCTGGTGTCTGTTCTGTTCTTCCAAGGCTTCGTGGTGAAGGGTACAAAAGTACCATCAATGAGTAATAATGACTTCGAGTGACTGGAAAGGCAAACCTTCAGAGTGGGTACTATTCCCATTTTCTAGACAATTCAGATTTTAGTAGACATGTGCGTGGCACAGACAAACTCACGTGGTAATAAGTTACCACCAGAATTTCTAGCCAGATTGGACTGTCAATCGTCCCTTTCTACCTACATTTATGACTTTCTAAAGAGCAGTTAGTTATTTTTCATTTGTGCATTTGCGTGCATGTGTGTGCATACACATGTGTGTATACATGTTCTTGCCAATGCATATGTGCATATGTGTGGGAGCCAAAGCTCGTGGGAGTTGATTCTTTCCCTTTTCCATGTTGAGTCCCGGGAATTGAACCTAGGTTTTCAGGCTTGGTGGCAAGACTTTTTAATCACTGAAAAATTCTCTCTCTCTCTCTCTCTCTCTCTCTCTCTCTCTCTCTCTCTCTCTCTCTCTCTCTCTCTCAGGCATGCAGAGGACATCTGAGACTCGACATCACTGACTTCCTGTATAAGTTAAGAGTCCTGGCCTGGGGTCCCTATGAGGAAGGGAAAGACTGGCCTCAGTGTTGGGGGACAGGATGCCCATACTGGCTACCAACACAAATCAAACTCTTGAAAAGGAACCAAGTAATATGGCCCCAAGAGTCAGCATCGACCCAACATTTTGCCCATTCTCATCTGTGCCAGAAGATTTGAACCTCCCCACCTGACTCTCTTTCCTGTAGGAAAAGGATGGCAAAAGTGAATGGAAGACCGATTGAGAGAATGAATGAATAAGAAAATAAGTATACTGATTGTTATTGTCACTCTGTGAAATCTATAATAGAAAATTTAAACCATGTCTAACCCCCTGGGGCGGGTAGTTGCTTCTGATTTACTGAAACTCGGGTTTCCAGAAGATGAAAGCTGCATGATTTTAAATTAGCTTTCTTTGTGCTTTGGAAGTCACCTCCACTACTGTTGAGGATGGTGGGGACTGAAAAAGCCTGCAGCATCTATTTAACAGGCAAATTTATTTGGTGTCTAGGCAGAATCCTTTGAGGGTTTATAATCTGAGAAATAGATTGTAAATCCTCTAAATTAGTGGGGCCATGTAACTTGTCCAAGATCAAACAGCCAATGAATGACACTTGAGAAGTCTAGTCCGGTTTTCCCTCCTGACAGAAGATGGGTTCACTTCTGGCAGGCAAGTTGCCCTTGTAAATGAACCCTCAGATTTTGGAAGTTACATATATAGCTGTGAGGGATGGGTGGGAAGTCACTTCACCAGACCATCCACTGAGGCTGTCCTGGTAGTCAAGGGAAGGCGTTACTCGCAGAGCTGTGTTTCATGATCTTCACATACCTAAGACTTATTTGGGCATTTTGTAAGAAGTGCAAACCTTGATTAATTCAGTCTGGGATGGAATCTAAGGCTCTCTTGACTCCTAAGCAGCTTACATGGGGTGCATTTGCTTTACTGCTGTAGGGACCAGTCAGAGACCTAGCAGTGGCTTTACCAGGGACAGGGTTGATCTTGTGCATAATCATCTGATGTCCTGAGAGCCATTGTCACCATTGCTGGAAACATCTGAAGCCATGGCTACATGTACACCATGATTCCTGCTACTCTTCGTTGAGTACCTGAATCTCGGCACCCGACCCATTCAGATAGGTTCAAAATGAAAGGACGGTTTATCATAAGGCACAGACAAACTCTGAAACCCCATTGGGGACTGGAACTGGACAAAAGGAGTTCTCGTTTGTTTCTTGTTTAGTTGCTCATTTAACTGTTGCTCATCAAGATTGCCCTCCAGTGGTGGCCCTGACATCAACCTTTCTATAGCCTAGCAGGGCATTTTCTCATGGCCGACTGCATCTGTCAATCCCAGACACTCTCCGGTCTACTGGACTCAGTCTGTGCTCCAGGTTTGACTCAGTGCCAGACAGGAGTGTAGGGGAGGCGGGATTCCTGCTTTGCTCACGGGGCTATTGAGACTGAGGACTCATGGGTTGGGAGAGACATGATGGGAGTGTCTACTGCATCAGTTCTTTGTGCTCTTCTGCACGTCTAATAGATGAGGTGATAGTGGTTCGAAGATGTTCTGCCTAACACAGCTGCTCAGTGAGAGAACTGACTCACAGCCTCATCTCTCCATGCTGCGGTCCAGGTTCTTCCTATGACATTGGACCTCATGGTTTCATGGGCCCTGTCGATACCTGCCTCCCCTCTTCCTCACTCTCTTTAAGACATCGTTTCTCTGTTAATATTCCCTCAGGACAACTACAGTTGAAGAGGTGCTGGATGCACCTTTCTGGGGCTCTTTCCAGATGAACCCCCGTATAAATTCATTCCATAACTTTGGTTGAATAGCCAGTGTAGAAGGAGGCACAACATTAAGATTAATAATTTCCTGAAGCTCAGACTTGAGCTGGACCAAACAAACAGAGCACTAAGTGCTGGCTCCTGATGTCTTTCGAGCATCTTGGGTGTCCCTCCCAGGGACTGTGATCTACTTTTTGTTCTATAGTCCCCCAGGACTACGGATCTGTACAGCCCATTGGGGGCTCCACCATCTTTCTGTGGGACTGTGAACCCAGGGGATTTTGTTATCCATCAGTGTTAATGTCACAGATCCAGCATGCCTAGTACTTCTGGATCCCCTACAGTGCTTGGCCCGTGTCCCCATTAGAAGCTCTACTTTGATGGTTCACTTATGAGATCTCTCTACCCTATAAGCCTTGCCCATAGTTACAGTTGCCTTTACATAACAGAATGGACCAGATGGGTAGAAAGTGAAAGAGGAGGTGATGATCACCCTTTTTGAGTGAGTTGCCCTCACTCATTTTCAGTCCCAGTTAAGATGAACAAATACGTTGACTGAACACTGTCTGTCTCAGGTCCCGTGTCTGCAGTCAGGATAAATCAAAGCATCGAGAGCTGGTTCGGATGAATCTGTCCGTGCAGAGTCCAGTGCAAAGCCTATTGTCACAGTGACGGTGTTTCTGGAAAAGATACACATGAAATACGAAAACCTTTATTCTGGGTTTTAGCTTCATAGCCACAGTACAACTAACTGGATCTATCTTTTAATTTTTCTGAATTCAGTCTGAATTCTCATTTCTTGCTTCAGGGATAATTAGATAACGAATAGTAATACAGTGATTAAAAAGTAAAAAGCATTACTCCAGAGGCAGTTTTTCCTATGTCACAACCATGGGAAAGATGAAACTAGTTTAGACAAACATTTAAGGGAAAAGATGACGGAAGAATGAAAAGGTTGCAGTTCTTCAATAAGTCTGCCACATTCAAGCGAGTAGAATCTCAGTTAACAATGGCCCCAGTTTGCTTAGTGATCATTTTCCTAAGCGTAAATTCTGATGCCTCCAGCAAAACATGGCTCCCTTTGTTAATTGCAACTTCAGTGGCCTCCCTGGGGGTCCCTCCTCTCCTGCACCCTTGTAAAAAAGTGTGCATGCCTGTGGCTGTCTCCACAGCCTTTGAAAAAGCCGTATAAAAGGCCCCTTTTGACATTTCCCTACCCCCCCTTTTCTCCTTTCTAAGTTTCATTGAACATTAAAAGTTTTTACGAGTATGGAAGAAAGGCATCTTGCCACTTGAAGTTAAGGTGTGATTCAAATTATAGGATGGCAGAGTCCATTTCTAAAGTGGTATTTAACAAGTTTCACAGATATCTTCTTTTATAGGACATTTCTCCTGGTGTAGAGACGTAGAAAATGTGACAGATTTTTTAGAAGTCTCTATAACTGTCCTTTTGCCCCAATTCTGTTTGTGGCATAGCTTGAGCTACTCACTGTTTCCTCCCATTCCTCTCTCTTTGTGGATGGATGAACCTCATCATGCTTCCCCAGGAGTGCAGTCCGAGCAACCTTCATCAGTACCTTCTCACCTACAACAGACAATGGAGGTTGGTGGGTACCTAGAGGAGCCTGCCTCAGTAAGCCAGGATGTCAGTGTCGGTTTGTTCATGGGATCACTAGTGTCGTTTCATGCTAAGCAGAATCCAAGCATTTTTTCCATATTAAATGAAAAGAATCCAGGTAGCAATTGAAACACAGACCAGCACAATCAACTCTTCCAGAGCATTTTCTGTGAAAATTGTAGGTGTTTTCTCATAAAGAACTAACAAACAAAACCACAACCAGATTGTTTTCTTATTAGATGAAAAGGTAGGCAATATTATTGACTCAGAATTAACAATAACAACAACAAGAAAAACAACAACAACAACAACAACAACAACAACAACACTTCCGCCAATGTAAGCAGCTGAGCTCACTGGTAGGTGCAGGCTCACAAGTGAGAACTTGGGAGATATTTCTCTCCTTTTCTCTTTGGAAAGATTTCCCTTCTTCCTTGGGTTTAACTAGCTTGTTAATCTGGTCAATAATTCAAAAATTTTTTTCAATAGGAAGGTTGATTTATTTTGTTTGATTTTATTATTATTATTATTATTATTATTTGTCAACTTAGCTGGGTAATCCCCTAATTGGTGCTTTTCACTTCACAAGTTGAACCAGGTTGGATGCAGAACAGATTGAGACTATCCATCCCCTGCCAATTAAAAGAGGAAGTTCTTTTCCACTTACTGTAGAAATGTCTATGCTCCATAAATGGAGATCTAGACAGGAGGGTGAAGGACGAGGCTGGTGAGAAAATTTCTATGTGTCTTCTTTCTGTTTAGCAAACTATCATCTCCACAGAGGCCAGGACGCTCCTTTGGTTTGACTAGCATTGAAATACCTTCAAGAATTAATAATAGACACCCCCCCCCAAGCCTACTCATATTTCCAACTGAGCCAAAGCACAAGGGAGACAAATGACATTTTAAACTCACAAGACAAACCTCTTCTCTCCCCTTAAAGTCAAGCAAATCTGAGTTGACTTCTCCCATAAATTCAAGAATAGAAAGTCATAAATTGAACATTCGAAGGACATCGCCTCTTCTCAAGTGATGTTTCCATGTCTTAATGGATTTAGCTGTGGCAGGGAGTCAGAGAAAAGCTGTCTTAACGAAATCTTTGACTGATTATGCATTTTTTCCCTTATTCATACAAGATAGATTCATCATTCCAATTTGTCAAGCTGGCGGAGTTCCAATTAATTACACCCGGCCAAGCTCGGCTCGCGATCTGCCCATGTCAGACCTAATCTAGTGCCTCATTTGCTGGCTGCCCGATGAAGAGGTATCAGAGGTGGTGTTCCTTGAGGTACTTACTGTGATGGATGCCCCACAGTGTGGCTGGTGGCAGAGGCAGAGCCCAGGATGCGCCTTTCCTTCGAGTCCAGCACTCCTGGCTCCTGTACTAATTGAGGGCTCATCTGTATGGTGGATGTTGTGGCGGACTCTATTCCTCATGGCTGGGCTGAAGGCTCCTGTGTCATGCAGACTGTTTAAATATCTGTGTGGGTCCTATGTTGCTGTCAGGTTTGTCCTTGCAAAGTGGGAGAAAGAAGGCGACTTGTCCTAGAGCTGAGTTTTGGAGCCTTTTAGTGGCTCATGTGTGACAACAGGAGGACAAGGCAGGCACAGCTAGCTGCCATGAGGCTTTGTGAGCATATCTAGAGATGCTCTTAGGTATGTGCAGGTAATGCCATACGATTTTTGATTATAGCAACTTTGTTTTCATGAGTTTGGCTTGCTGAGCACTGACCCGCTAATGAATACCATTTATTGTGAGGCTTTCTGGACTTTGCTGTGATTTTTCTGATGCATGGGTGTGCTAATGTTTGATTGAGTGACTAGGGTCAAGCTCTATATTGCCATATTTGTCCTCAGACCAACTGCTATGCCATTTTGGATGAGAAAACTTAACTCAGATAATTTAAGAGGAATACTCAACGTTGCATAACTAGTAGGTTGTGGAGATGAGGTATATCTGATTGTAAGATTTAAGCTCTTCTAGGACCTCAGGTTGCGAACCTAGTTACTTACAGGTTACACCTCTCCTGTTATTCAAATAGATCAACTCTCACCTTTCTTTCTCTCCCATGAATGTGCCTAACCTGCAAACCACAGCCAGAGGCTACAGGAACCTGCTTGTAAATCAGGCTTGTGGGCTGAGGTTGCCGAGGATTATTACAGCGTCTGCTAGGGCTGTGTCTCCTCTAGATCATGGACTGACAGGCCTCAGGGAATGCTAGAGACAATGCTTGAGCATGGTCCAATATCTACTCAATGGCTTCCTTCTTCCCTTTTCTCTGTTAACCTTCCTCCCGTGTCTGTCACCTTTCCCTGAAGGCATGGGTCTGCATTCCCAAGTGTCCATGAAAGGGTGGTAGATGGATCTCAGAGAGTGTCGCTGGCTAGTCAGATCTGCACAGGACAGACTTCAACCCATGGGGAAATGGAGATAGCAGAGCCAAGTGCATAAATACCTCCTTAGGCTTGGCACTTGTGGACTTCCCTTTGGCGTCTCCCCTTCTTGTTTTCCATGCTAACAATAATACAGAACATCTGCTTAGCATCAGATTAGCTGATAGTCCAGACTTCTAGTCAATAAGTGACCAGCCAGCCATAGTTGCTTTACAGTGCTTTAGAGCTTAGCCTCATTTTAGCTTTGAAAACCTCCTTGCTTTCAAGAGGAATTGTTGGTATTGTAACCTTCCTATAGGGATACTAAAAGAAAACCCATTGTCTCACTACTATAGCCTCTTAAAAATAAATGCTCAAAAGGGTGGTCTTGATATAGAAAGAATGGAATCACACCAAAGATCAATATGTATGTCTTTTTTTATTTTTGAGTAAAGGTCTCATATGGCCCAAGCTGACCTTGAACTCTGTAAGCAGGGAACAACCCTGAACTCCTGCCTCCACCTTCCAAGTGTCTGGCTTGTAGGCATGCACCCCCTTTCTCATCGGAAAGATCAATTTCCAATGTAAATAAGACTTCAAATGCATTAATATTCAGCATTTACATTCCTTCCCGGTCCTTAAATATAATGTGTCTTACAGTTATCAGAAACATATGCTGCTTTTCAGCAGCATTTTATAGACAACTTGTTCAACAGAGGTGCTGGCATCCCAATATGTTTTGCTTAGTTTTGGCGTTTGCCATTGTGAGAGAGAATAAGCCCAGTGCAGTGGCGGGTGTCGTCTTTCTGAATGTAAATGAAGACACTGCCAACATGTGTCTCCCGAACCAAGAAAAAAAAAGCCAAATAAACAAAAGGAACTGTTTATTTTTTTCTTGCTTTAAACTAACTTTATGATATTTCTATCTTGGGAAGGGGCTCCCTACCAGGATAGATCAAGTGAATTAAACCCAGATCTTGTTTCTAAGAAACTTGAAGTATAATAAAAGACTTCTGTTGACAAGGTGGATTTCTTAGTAAGAGTCACTGATAATCTCATGTAGCTGTATCTATGGATCCTCAATAACTGTTAACAGCGTGAAGTACATCCATATTTGTTTGTAAATGCTCATCAGTCTAGTCTTCTGACACCTAGCTCACTTCTTCCTTCTGCTTTGGACCAGCTCCTAAAGCAGTACTGCTTCTCAAGGCTAGGGAATCCGACAGCACTACGCCCATTGTCTGATAGGCATACTTAGAACCTGTGCCTCACTAGCTGTTAAATATTTGGGATGCTATTCCTGAATGGAATGATGCTAGGCCTGTTCATGAACTCTGTATCTCTGATGTTTAATTTTGTAAGTTGACCTGGCTGAGCTAAGGGCTGTTCAGATAGCTTGTAAATCATTCCTGTGTGTCTTTGTAGGCGTTTCTGGAAGAAGTTAGCATGTTAATGGGTAGACTAAGGATCCAATCCATTGAGAGCTTTAACAAGAGAAGAATTAGGAAGATTTCTGTTTGAGCTAGATTGTCCATTTCTCTTGCTTGAAAGACTCAGGTACTCTGGCCCTTGGGTCTTGGGGTGTCAACACTTACACTGTCAGACTTCTCATTCAGACTTGAGCCATACGAACGTCTTTCTTGGGTCTCTAGCTTGTCGCTGACAGATTGTGGGAAGTCTCTGCTTAACTCTTCATGGTACACTTTCCACCCAAGACTGTTGGGCTACTTCTTCCTTCCTTCCTTTGCTTCTTCGGCTTTCGTTTTTATATGTTTTGAGATTCCGTTATTAGCTGCTCAAGTCATTTACAGTCATGACATCATCTTGATGAAAGGATGACGTCATCCTGATGAAAGGATTAACTCAGCATTACGAATTGTCCCTCCTTATTTATTTATTTTTGTATAGAAGTACGCTCACGCGCATGTGTGTCTGTGTGCAGGTATTTGTGTGGGTCACACACACCCACAGTTGAGAGGGCAGTCTTGTGTGTCAAGTTAGCATTTTAATGGGTAGACTAAGTAAAACCGTATCCAATCCTTTCTTCACCCGGTCTCCCCCTTTCTGAGCAAGCCTTCTCATTGGTCTGGAGCTGGTCGCATAGGCTAGGTGTGCTGGTTAGCAAACTCCAGGGAACCACCTATCTCTGCCTCAGCACCTGGATTACAAATGTGTGTTACTAAACTTGCTTTTGTTTAACGTGAGTGTAGGAGATTGAAGCCAGGTCCTTGAGCTTGCACTGTTAGCACTTTGCTGACTGAGCTAGCTCCCTGCTTCTTGTTATCTCAAAATTGATGTTATCCACTGCTGGTAAAGCCATGCCTACTTTTTGGGGGCTGGGTTTCTATGGTATCTCCTTTTTAGTTCTTCTATTTTAAACCTATATGTATCTTTAAATTAACATTTAAAGTTTTTCTTTTGAAGATAGCACATAGGATGGTCTTAGCTTTTGAAGTATTATTGTTGTTATTGTTATTATTACTATATCTATATCTGAAGAGGGGCTGTCAGTATCCTTATATTGAATGTACTATTTAATGTGGTTGGCTTAATTTTGTTGTTTTTTTTTTCACTTGTATATCTGTTTTCAACCACTTTCTCTTTTCTTACCTTCCTAGATAATCAGATCTGTTTTAGAATTTTAGCTTTACTTTTCATTGATATTTCCACCCAATGTGGAAGTCTTCTTTTGCTTCCCCAGTTCTTCAAACAGACTTGAAATGTAGATTAAAAAATGAAGAATGAGGTCTTGAGAGATGGTTCTGGGGCTAGAAGCACTGTTGCTCTTGTAGAGGGACCTGGGTTTGGTTCCCAGCATACACAGGTGGCTCCCTACTGTCTCTAACTCTGTTCTACAGGATGCCATGCCATCTTCTGGTCACCATGGGTACTGCACACATCCACACAGATAAATAGGCAGGCAAAACACCCATACTCATAAGATTAAAAATGAATAAAATCTCAAAAAAATTAAAACTATGAAAAATGAGTGAAAATACATCTCAGGAAATGAGTCACATGTAGGGGACATCAAACTGTATGCCACAGTAACTGGAGGAAGACCATGACAATAGGAGTCTCTGTGCTGACTAACATAGAATTTAACATCATTTAAGCCTACTTTGGATCTTGAAGATTTCTTGTAAAATCATAGACATCTGGATTGTTTAAAATTCAGTATATTTGAGCCCCTGAATTCCATGAGCCTATTGGGTTTGGCACAGTCTTCCAGAAGCACAGACTACCTGCCTTCATAGGCCAAGATCCTGCTGTTTAACTTGAGTCTTTCCATTTGTTCGGTCAGCATTGTGTTCTGGGTCTCAAAGTTTAAAAGGATAAATTAGACTTCTTTATACAGAGCCTCTCTCTGAGATGCATCTTTGGGGGAAGCAGAATGTGAATTGATGTAATTCACATATTTGCAATTCCTATCAGGTAAGAGGGTTGGGACACCCTGAGCTGGTGCCTCTAAGGCCAAGTAAAGTCACCTCTGAAGAATGTGATGATGGGAGAATTCGCTATTGTGAAAAGAAATCTCTTCAATTCTCAGATGCAGATTCAAGACTCAGTAAGTGGGCCCGGGAAGCTTAGACAAAGTGGATGGCAGATTTCTACCCCCAGGTCATAGGAGAGGCTGAAGTTAAAGTTTTTCATCTGAAAGGATGGCTCAAGAGCAGTCTTCTTAGAGGCTGGAAGGATCCTAAGGATCCTGGATAAAGACACGAGTGAGATTCAAGCTCACTGCAGTTACAGCGCTCAGAACACACTGAGCAGTGCTTCTGGTTTTTTTGTCCTCCTGGACTCAGTCTGCTATGGGTATTACGTCAGATATGAATGTATGGCTGGACTCTGTCATGGTTCAGCCCCGTGGTGCTGAAAGGAAATTTGAGACATAATCAAAACACACAATAAAGGGTGACTTTGTTATTATTATTAATAAAGAACACAGAGGATATGTGTCTCCTACCAACTAGATGTGGGTGGTTACTAGTGAGGGCTGGAACTCACGGCCCATGGCAGATGAGGGTCAACTCACATTTTGGGCTTTGCAAGAAGAATCAGAGAAGAAACCACATGTTCTGCTGGGTGGCACACAGTCATGTATCAGTGCAAACAGATAGATGGACCCCTTGGCTCATCTATTTTGGAGCTTCATAAGGGGGGAAAATAAACTCCCTGTGATAGGAAATTACAAAAGACAAGAGGACTGGGATCTGTGCCCTAAATCCATCCTTTTAGATTAATATTTACTAATAGATATTAAAACATGGTCGACAAATGAAAGCCCCATAGACCATACAGCTGGAAGGACATGCTTTCCTCTGACAGCCAGGCAGTCAACAGATGTCCAGGGATTAAAGGAAATTTGGATTATATTACCTCTCTATTAAAGTGCTTTTTCCTTTGTAACTCATAAGTTAGAGGAGAGAGGCAAAGGGAAGACAAGATCTCCTGAGGTCACTTTTTCAAACTTCTTTTTTTTTTTTTTTTAACTTAGATAGAAGGGACACATCCATGTTACCATGAAGGGACAAGACAAACACAGGTTAACAAGGGGGCAGGCTTAAAGGATGTGCACACTTAGTGCCACCCATCAGCAGTCAGAAACTTTGAGAGCATAGAAGCAGAGAAATGAAATTGCTGCCTAGATGTCTGCTGGCCAGGGTCAGCTGAGGGGCATTTTCACCAGAGGATTCTGTTTCTTGCTGAAACACCTCTCAGCATCTCGTCAGGTGTTGTTTTAAGTTAGGGTGGGCCACGGGAAAAATTCACAGGCGATTTGGAAGGTGGACATAAAGGCAGTTTCCCCCCTTTAAAGGGATACAGGCTCTTACCATGTGGGTCAGGCTGACCTCAAACTCATGCTGATCTTTGCGCCTTAGCTTTCAACCTCTGGGATTATAGGCACAAGTCACAGTGCCTAGCTACAGCAGCTGATTCCGGTGACTACAAAGGCAATGGCTCTGTCTACACGTTCCCTCCCTTCTCCATGTCTAATCTTAGAACAATATCCTATTTATAGAGCCCTTGACTCTGGCCTCAAACATGGACTGAGACTCTGTAACAATAGATGCTGGAGAGGCAGCTGGGAATGTTACTACTATTACTGTTTGGGAGAGCTTCTGTGTTCTTTCCAGTGCTTGCTGTCAGTTTGGTTTTTGGCTCTAGGACAAGCAGATAGTAATGGAGGCTGCTGAAATAAAAATATCCTACTAAAGTGATCCCGAAGAAGTGAAATACAGCTGCTTATTTTGTCTTTCCTGAAATCATCGCCTTGATGCACATTCATGTGAGGCAATGCAGTTACTGCCTGTTTATTACGAGAACCCTTGAAAGTTGAAGATGGGGGGCATCCTACTTTTTCCCCTATGTTTTTATGAGTTAATGGAGTAAATACTTTCTTATCTAGAAAAAACCCCAAAGCTTACTTTTACAGTTTTGTTGAAAATTAGCTGCTAATCATAGATTAGAAATTCATTAGTATAAAGCTCAGTTATTTTAAATTTTAATTAATAAATAAAATTGCATATATTTATTGTATACAACTGATGTTTAAACACACACACACACACACACACACACACACACAGTGTAGTAATTCACCTATGCTAACTAAAATGTCTATTTCCTATAAGCAGTTTCAAAGGAGAGAACATTCAATATCTACTTAACCCCAGCACTCAGGAGGCAGAGGCAGGTGGATTTCTGAGTTTGAGGCCAGCCTGGTCTACAGAGTGAGTTCCAGGACAGTCAGGGCTATACAGAGAAACGCTGTCTCGAAAAACCAAAACCAAAAACAAGAAACATGTATTTGAATTATGTATGTGCACATCTCTGTTTGGGTGTATAGACATGCCTGTGTGCTCACAGAGGCCAGAAGAGATGTCAGACCCCTCAGGGCTTGTGCTATGGATGGATGCAGGATACCCAGCTTTCGACATGGGTACTGGTGTCTGAACTCCAGCTCCCATGACTGCACAGCAAGAGCTCCCGCCCTGGCTGAGCCATCTCTCTAACACCAGTGGCTACTTTCAGTGATGGTGGGAATTTAAATCTTTGTTCTTAACTTGAGTTGCCAGGCTTTAAGACAGACCTCTTTAATTCATTCCTCCTACTTAACTGAGAGTGTGTATATAATTTCATCCAGTTCTCCTAAACTTCAATGAACTAAGTTACTCTTCTTAATGAGTTCAGTCCCTTTAAACCCAACACTTGAGTGAGATCATGCGACATCTGTCTTTCTGTCTCTGACTCACTTCACTCAGTATAAATTCCTCTAGTCTTTGTCCATGCTGTCAAAACAAGTAAGCCTACACAGGAGCTGAAAGGAGAAGAACAGATATGCCAAAGTGGATAAGGAATGCCCACGAGGCCTCAACTCTACACAAAGAACTACAGGCCACGAAGAGATGCCAAGAGTGGGAGAAATAGCCTTCCCCAGGGGTGAGTACATCAGTTGGTTATCCGATACCAAATGGTCAGCCCTGAAATTATCTATACAAGTAACATTATACAGTCTGATCAGGTTGTATTTAGAAATATATATGCACTTACATATACACATATGCGTGTAATAATACATTTAAAAAGAGGCCATGAATTTGACAGAGATGGAGAGGGGGTATATAGGAGTGTTTGGAGGGAGAAAAGGGAAGGGAGAAATGTTGTCATTAAAATACAATCTCAAGCCAGGTGTGATGGCGCATGCCTTTAATCCCAGCACCTGGGAGGCAGAGACAGGTGAATTTCTGAGTTTGAGGCCAGCTGGCCTACAGAGTGAGTTCCAGGATAGCCCGGGCTACACAGAGAGACCCTGTCTCAAAAAACAAAACAAAACAAAACAAAACAAAACAAAACAACAACCAAAAAAAACCCCAAAAAACCAAAAAAAAACCCAAAAACAAAAAACAAAAAAAAACCCCCCAAAAACCAGAAAACCAAAAACACCAAAAAAATAATCTCAAAAATAAAAGAAAAATAATACTAAGATTTCCTTCTTTTAAAAAGTGGGTGTGGTTGATTATGTTTAGTTTGCATACTTTCACTAACCACTTATTTATTGATGCACACAAGTTGACTTCTTATCTTGGTTATTGTGACTATGGCTGATGTAAACACAGGGGCACAATATGGGTTTTTTTGACGACTGTGACTAAGACAGCTATGAACATGGATGTGCAGCTATCTCGCTGATTTCCTCCCCTTTGGGTGTTTACCCATCAGTGCAGTATCTAGATCACATGGATAATTCCAATTTTAACTTTTTGTCTTTTGAGAAACATGTATAGGGGTCTTCACAGTGATTGCAGCAATTGATGCTCTTGCGAACGTTAGGCAAGGTTGCTGCCTCCTCCCCCTCCTCGACAACAGTTGCTGTCTTTTGGTTTTGGGTCACAGATGGTTGCATAGACACAAGTCAGCATCTGGGATGGTTAATCTTCGCTGTCATCATGAGGGGATCTGCAGTCAACTAAGAGGTGCCCTGATTGGCACCCTTGTGAGGACAATCTGCCTCACTGAAGTGGGATAGTGCATCCTAAGGGTGGGCAGCACCTTCCAGTGGCACCAGATAAAGAGAGAGAATCGTTAGCCACAGTGCTGTCACCATGTCTCACTGGAAGCTCATTTACTCTGCTGTTGTTGGTTCTCCCCTTCAGTGGCATCAGAACCCAGCTTCCCTGGGCTTCCAATGTGGACTGAAGACTATTTGCTCCCCAGAACTCCCCCAGGCCTTTAGCACTAGATTGAAACTGCTGGGATTCCCAGCCTCATGAGCTGAGCAGCTACCCAATATTGTTTATCCCATGGGAAGGCTCCCATTGTTGGATTATTTAGACTGTATAGTGAAGACTAATCTAATGGATCACTCTGTTAGATTTATTTATTTTATATGTATGGTCCTCCCCCCCCCCCCCGCATGTATGTCTGTGTACCATGTACCTGGTAGCCAGAAGAGGGCATCAGATCTCCTGGGATTGGGATTACAGACAGCTGTGAGTTGCCATGTATGTGCTGGGACCTGAACTTGGATCCTACACAATAACAACAAATGCTCTTAACCCCAGAGTCGTATCTCCACCCACCAAATTAACAATTAATATTATTCATTCTCCCAGTTCTGTTCCTCTAGAGGTCCCTGCGTGCATCGTGCATCCTAGTGGCTTGGTTTGCATTTCTCTGGTGAGTAGCAATGCTGAGTTTTATTTCTGCCCTATAACCATTGGGTATTTAAATATCTTTCTTTCATAAGCTTCTATTCAAGTAGCTCTCTTATTTTGAAATTAGATGATTTATTGAGTTGTTGGGTTCTATCTTAGTTAGGGTTTTACTACTATGAACAGATACCATAACCAAGAAAACTCCTTTTTTTTTTTTCTCTTGAGACAGGGTTTCTCTGTGTAGCCCTGGCTATCCCGGAACTCACTGGGTAGACCAGACTGTCCTCAAACTCAGAAATCTGCCTGCCTTTGCCTACGAGTGCTCCGATTAAAGGCATGTGCCACCACTGCCTGGCTCCAAGGCAACTCTTATAAGGACAACATTTAATTGGGGCTGGCTTACAGGTTCAGAAGTTCAGTCCATTATCATCAAGGTAGGAACATGGCAGCATCCAGGCAGGCATGGTGCAAAAGGAGCTGAGAGTTCTACATCTTCATCTGACAGCCTCTAAGAGAAGACTGACTTCCAGGATGAAAGTCTTAAAGCTCACACCCACAGTGACACCCTTCCTCCAACAAAGCCACACCTCCTAATAGTGCCACTCCCTGGGACAAGCATCTTCAAACCACCACAGGTTCCTTATTTAGTTTGAATAGTAACCCCTTACTAGATGTGTGGCTTGTCAACATTTTCTTCTTTTCTATAGAGTGTTTATGAGTAACAGAAAAATACTCTCTAAAGAGCATTTCCACTGATGTTAAAATAAAGGAAGATTTTATTTTGATATAATCCCATATGCTTATTTTATTGTTTTTGAAGCATAACTAAAAACCAGACAGAACCCAAACCACCACTACAGCACACTCATACATGCACATGTACACACACACACACACAGACACAGACACACACAGACACACACAGACAGACAGACAGACAGACACACACACACACACACACACACACACACACAGCCCAGAACAATGTCATGAAGTTTTCCTTTGATAATTCTTTTTTAGTAGTTTTATGTTTTAGGACTTACTTTTAGATCTGAATCAATTTTTCATTAATTTTTGTCTACAGTATAGAATAGGGATAAAATTTATTTTTTGTATCTGGGTATTTAGAAGTACTAATTCTATTTATTAAAGAGATTGCCGTTTTACCATTAAGTATCCTTAACCTGTTTGGCAGGAGAGATGCTGCTGGTTAAGAGCACTTGATACTTTTTCAGATGACCTGGATTCAACTCCGTGTACCTACCCAGAGCTCAAAACCCTCTATCAGTCTAGTTCCAGGGGATTCAAAACTATCTTCTGGGCACTGCACACACATGGTGCACAGACATACTTGTAGGTAGAGAAGCCAGACACATAAAACAAAAATAAATACATTTTAAAGAAATTGATCATATACATTTATGAGATTTTTTCCTTATTTGAGTGTGTGTGCGTGTGCATGTGTGTGTGTGTGTTATACATGTGTTTGTGTACATGTGTCCACATGTGTGGGGATGTGAACACCCAGCATTGATATGAAGTGTCCTCTTTTGTCACTGTCTACTTTATATTGGGAAAAGGTCTCTCTCTGGAGATTGCTAACTTAGCTACCCAGCTATGCCAGGGATGCCCTCTCTGTCTCTTGAGAGCTGGAGTTACAGGTGGCCTCCATGCCTGGCTTTCATGTGGGTTATAGGAATTTGAACTCTGTTTTTTATGCATGCATCACAAGCACTTGAGCCTTCTTCCCAGCCTCACTTCTGAGATGTCTGTTGTCTCCCACTGATGTTTGTGTCTATAACTTGGTAGTGTGTTTACAGATGAAGTGGTACAACACCCAGCTCTGTACTTCTTGCTCACGGTTATTTTGCTATATGCATCTTTTGTGGTGCCACATGAATTCGGGATTCTTTTAATATTTCTATGAAAAATAACATTGGAATATTGTGTTGAATCTGTAGATGGCTTTAGTGGTAGTTTGGAGTTGGGACACTTTAATAGTATTAGTACTTCTAATTCACTAGCATAGGGCATTTCCTCACTTGGTTGCAGCATTTCTGAAATCACTATTGACTATTTTGTGTACGTGTTTGTGTGTGTGTGCGCGTGCGTGCACGCGCGCGCGCGCGCGCGCTTGAGTATGTGCATAGGTGTGCATGTGGAGGCTATATGCTGACATCATTTATCTTCCATTGCTTTCCACATAGATTCTTTTCAATTGAAACATTTTTTTCATACAATATATTCTGATCATTGTTTCCTCTTCCTCAACTCCATACCTTTTGCTTCCTTTCTCTCTTTAGAAAACAAACAGGCAAACCAAACCAAACAAACCAGACTTAAAAAGGAAGAAAACGTACAAGAAACACACACACACACACACACACACACACACACACCTCATAAAATTGTAAACCACAGTATACAAAGGGTCCATAAAAAAAGAAAATGTCTAAACAAAGCTATATAAGATAAAAAGTCTACAAAAATACCATTGAGTTCATTTTTGTCTTGGCCATCTACGGCTGGACATGAGGCCCAATTAAGTATGGCTTATATACCCAATGACACCCTAGTGTAAAAAACTAAAATTTCCTTTGTGAGTCGGTGTCAATGGTTGATAGCTTCTTGGTTAAGGATGGGAGCCTATATGCAACCGATACCACTCAGCACTGGATCTCCTTCTGACTTGAACTCATGCAGGCCCCGAATGTGCTGTCACCGTCTTTGAATTTAGCCTAGATGGGATGTCTTCCTCAAACTCTTCCCCTCAAGGCTCAGGAATCTATGAGGAAGAAGAGGCAGAAAGACTGTAAGAGCCAGATGGGACGGATGGCTCCAGGAATCAGTGTTTTCCAGCCACAGCAGGACAGATGCGCCTGGCTTTGTGAGCTCGCCTCTCTCCCTGGCTCGAGGGTTGAATATTCACCCAGGTTTGGTAGCCACAACACCTAGATTTTTTTCCATGGGTGCTGAGGATGGGACTTAGGTCCTTGTGATTCTGTGGCAAACATTTTGCCAGCCAACGGAGCTATTTACCTAGTCCTTGTTTGCCAAATTTTCCTTAGCAAACGTTTTTAAACCCTTCTCTGTCTTGCACGCTGAGGAGCTGCTGAGTGCTGAGCAGGAGTTTTGTGCAGCGTGCTTCACACACATCTGCATTACATTTTTCTCCCACACGTACCCAGCATAATTAGTAGTGCTATTCCCACCTTATAGCTGATTATTTGGGAAGATTAAGTTACTTGGCTGGGTTCAGTTAACAGCTCATTGAAGTATGAATTCAAAGTTTTCTACTTCAAAAGGTCTTGGTTTTTTTAGCAATGACTAACGGGAGATTTCAGTTGTTTGTTACTTCATATATATATGTATATGTATATGTATATGTATATGTATATGTATATGTATATGTATATGCATATATATGTATGGCGATACAATCTGAATAAAGGTTTTTGTCAAAAAATTTGCAGTTTTCATGTACACAAACTACACAGAGGTAGTTTAGGTAGGCACTGGAGTCTCCTCAGTCAGCCCTGTTCCTGTATCTCTTCTCTTACCGGGCCTTCTGTTAAACTATGGTTCTCTCCAGCTCTGGGGAGGAATCGCTGCTCCATCTCTGTAGATCATTTCCATGTCTTTTAAACAAGTCCTAGACAGCCGCCATTGCTATGCTGGTACATTTTTTGGCCTCTGTACATACACAGCAGCACATAGTTCCAAAAGAACTTGAGGTATCTTCTTATTTGACACATTTAAATATCTGGATGCCATAAACGATTCTAATCAAATTATGATCAAAGATGAAGATATGCAAATGTGTCCTCATTGCTCTTAACTAGTTGGACTTGACCAGAATTTATCCAGATGAATTTATGTAATGAAGGGCTGAGTGAGAGGCCCAGAACGTGGAGATACTCCACAGTAAGGTAGTGTCTCCGAAGCCATGTCTCAATTATTGTGCTGCTAGAGTGTTCTTTCAGAACAACATCAACTTCTGTTCTTCTTACTGTCTCTAATCAAGTGCCTTAGGGAGACAGTGAGACCTAGCTATGTGCCAGGAAACATTTAAATAAGACATAGTCCAACAGAAGGAGGAGACCACTCTTTTTTTAAACAGATTTTTTAAATTCTGTTTGTCTGTCTCTGTCTGTCTGTCTGTCTCTCTCTGTCTGTCTCTGTGTCTCTATGTCTGTGTCTGTGTCTGTGTCTGTGTCTGTGTCTGTGTCTGTGTCTGTGTCTGTCTTTCTCCCTCTGTGTATGTGTGTTTTGCCTGCATGTAGATATATAACATGTGTGCCTGGTGCCTTTGGAAGTCAGCAAAGGGCATCGGATCCCCTAGATCTGGAGTTACAGATGTTTGTGTGACTCCATACAGGTGGTGGAAACTGAGCCCAAGTCCTCTGTAAGGGCGACACGTGCTCTTAACCTCTGAGCCACCTCCCCTTCCCCAGGAGTTAAGTTCATATCTCAGCTTTCTCAGTGAGTTCTGTGTCTAAGACAGCCTACAGAATGGCTGCCATCCTCCGTCTTATTTCAAAAGACAAAGAAATAAACACCATACTTAATGAATATGAAGTATGTAGGGAGCTGTAGAAGTCCTGAGTGAGCGAGTGTATACTGTTGGCACTGGCACAGCTCCTGAGAACTCCAGTGGCTCAGCCTTAACCCTTGAAGCTCAGGAGAGATGGGAAAAGACGGGGGGCGGGGGTGGGGTGGGGCAGGGGAATCTAAGTGCACGTGAGTGACCAGTATGTGCAAAGACTAGCAATTACAGCTTCCTTTTCCAAAATGTTTACAGCCTGAGACTGCACTTACAGGCACCTCCTATGAAGACTAGCTACCCCCCCCCACCCCCGTGAGCTGTATTTGATAAACATGCCAAGGGGCCTAGTTTTGTTGGTACACGGTGATCCCTTAGTAGATTCCTGCTTTCCTGTCTGTGAATCTCTGTGTATAGGACATACACTCCTTCACCTGTTCTTAGTCAGGTTTCTAGGACCCAAGGTTCAAAGGCCAGGGCAAAGCTACTTCAGAGAACTGGAAAAGTTGGGCAACACTAATTTAAATTGAAACTGTAATCTTCCATGGTTCCTCTTAGGACAGTAGCTGTCAAGTGATGCGTCCCAGAGGTGTCCTCAGGTGGCACCATTGTGTCACCCACTCTTACTAGAGGCTTCCTTTCTACCCATTTTGTATAAGACTTATATTGGAGTAACAAACATGTCTTATTAGAAATAAACCAAACAATATGCTTCCGGCACTTAGACTGGGATGCTACTTGTGTTGAATTAAGTTCCCGATGGCCATCATCACCTGAGGTTGGGAAGAACATGAACTTGACAGAGAAGTAGCTGGTCAGGTGCACATGACGATGAACCTGGAGTGGAAGGGAAGTCCAAGCATCCACCAGGGAACACATTCAGGAAGGTACAAGTTCTAAACTTAGTTCTTAGTTTTCACACTGGGCAGGGGATGCTAATGACCTCTCTCAGCTTTAGGTGGGAGGCCGGCTTAATTAACTAAATGGAAGTGGTCTAGGTTCTAGAAGGAAGAATGAGTGAAGATCCAGGAGCAGTCAAGCACCGCTGAACACGTATGTGGTAATTACCAGGTCATCCCCCTGCTCGAATGAGCATTCAAACATGTCCAAGTCTCCTTGACTACAGGTGCGGAGATCTTAGTGATAGCTTGACTCTCTCAAGATGCTACAGTTTTGGAGGGGTAGCTATATCTGGTGGAGAAGACAGGGGCAGTGGTCATGGAAAAAAAATGATGGCTTTATGAATTTGGAAAACTGATGATGCCTGATTGCTCTGTACCAGGGAGTCGATTTCCTTCTTCCTTCCTCCATTGTCAGGTACAAGGCAGACATTCTGGCAAGATCGCCTGAGTGAGAGTATACACTGTCTCCATGATCTGCATATTCAAAGCGGGTCCATCATTCAGGCTGAGCAACTGCAGCAGCAGAGACAAGCCACAGCAGGATGAAAGTGTCACGGATGTGGGGGGGACCCATCTAGGTGGCCTCTGGCTTCTCTCACAGAGGGCCATCTGAGGTCACCAGCTGACTTGTGGAAAGCCACTTTCAGCAGTAATCATAAAGACAGCATCCTGGAGATTATTTTTTTATGAGGATGCAGGGCACCCACCGACATAAAAAGGAGAGAAATGCTTGTTAGTTATGGCGAAGGTGAAAGGCTTAGAAAACTGATTAGCGTAGCAGTGTGGTCAGATGGAAATGAAAGCTCAGAAGCACAACCGTTAATTGGGTGCTTACCTACTAATTTGAGCTCGGATGTCAGCAGCACTGCACTCCATTTCAAACCCAGGGTCAGACTTTAACGCTACATCATAAATTACGTAAAGGCACAACACTAACAATTAGATAATTATGGAGACCCATGCTGTTGCAATTTAACTGGGCAAGTTCAGGGCAAACATGACAGGAGTAGGTTTAACCCTCAGACTGCTGGGCGGGCGTTTCCCAGCTGAGCGACACAGAATGCTCCCATTGGCTGGATCTCAACAGCTATGGGTTAAATCATTTCTTTCCAGTAGCTGGCTTCATCAGATGACCTGAGCAGACTCAGAAGAAATATTAGAGAGGTGTTAATTATGTTTCAGAAAAATCCAGCCACTGAATCCACACCAGCGAAAGCACCTGGTGGTGGGTTGGGTTCCAGCTAAACTTTAAGCTTACGCTTAAAATCAAAGCTTGCCCTCCCCCGCCCCCCTCTCTCTCAACCACGAGACTTTCTGAAGATAGGATATGTGAATGTTCAATCCTAGCTCTCCCACATTAACATATGAAACAAAATAGAAGTCTCAAGGTCGATGTTTTATTCTCATTGTACTCTTGCTGGCAAACCAGTGCCTGCTGCACTCAGTGATAAAGGCGGACATATCCCCTGTGACTCGCAGGGCTGTGCTGGGGATTCTGAGAAGTGTGTCACTCACTCATTGACTTGCTTATCTGTTGTCCTGAGAACCTCTGTGTGCTGGGTATGGGGGTTGTTAAAGATAAGTACCTGAGCACTGCTCCGACTACCTGGTGGAGCCTGGAGGTTGTGAAGGGTCAGTTCACATGTAATATGGCTGGGTCCTCACTGACAAGGGGAGAGTTTGAGAATGGGTGGAACCATGCCTTGTTTCCCCTCCCTCCACAAACTGGATATAGGAAAGGGTGTTTTTGAAGAAATAGATAAAGGTAAGAGTCTACAAAATTGACACAGTGAGTGGCTTTTGTCTAAAGGGAAGAAAGTAAAATAATGGGCAGTTTCATTGGCACTCATGTTTTGGAGATGAAAATTGTCTGCCAAATAAAATTGTATTTTAACTTTACAAAAATAGTATTATACAGCTGAATCTAAATATGTGGATAGTTGTTAATAGATCGGCTTCCTCTGTCTCTTCTCGTTTAAGAAACTAACATGTGATCAGCTCAGGTGTTTCTACATATTCTAGATTCAGGGACCATGGAATTCAGGAACACTGGATCCAGTGGGCATTACATTTGCTTTATGTGTAAGACTGGATTTTCTTAGTCCTTTGAGGTCCGAACCGGAAGGGGCGTGGCTTAGAGACAGACCCCAGAGCTGGAGAAAGAAAGGGAGAGCCTCTGATGACCCCTTTAGATTTACCGCATTGGCGTCAGTAGTACACCACAAAGGAAACTTCTGAGTCCTTTTCATGTCGGCAAACGTATATGTATACATGTACATGCATAGCGCAGTTTGTACGCATGCGTGCCAGCAGACCAGCATACTTGAAGAGTGGTACGGGGTAGCACGAGTTAGAATCTCACCCCTAGGGAAGAGAGATCTACCACTGTGATTCTACTTCTGGGTGGGTGGAAGGCTGGGACCCACAGATAGCTCACCTCTCTTCGCAGGGCATGATCTTTCAAGGCAAGAAAACAGTTCTGAATAGTCAGCTTTTCATACAGGAGGGGAATCTTGGCCACTTCTACTAGGTGGTCATATCTAGGGTAATTTAAGTATAGAAATAACTGCCTCATTTTACACTCCTAAAGTAACTCACATGTGATAGCTGGTTATATAATATGCAAAAAATGCCGTCAAAGTACAGGGAGGTGAGGTAGCGCTTTGCTCACTGGTGGTGGTTGTGAGTGTGACACAAAATAAGAAAGAAGCGCATTCGCTGCAAGTCGGTTCCTGAGCAGGAAAGCGACTGCATCATTTAGGCTAGCACCTCGTCGTCGTCTGCCTTGTCGGCATTCCCTTTCACTCTCGCACTGGTTTGTCCATATGTCTTCCATAGCTGCCTGAATGGGTTGTTTCAGGATTACTATTTATAAGCTCAATATAGTCCAACTTTCTTAAGCTCAGAGCACCTTTGAAGCCTGTCGGTGAGTACTGGGAAATACTTGTAAATACCCTTGTTGATCACCACTGGAGTTTCAAAAGAGAATTGTTGGCAATTTTTCTAGTGGTTTGGTATAGGTTTTTTCTTCCCCTGCTCCCACCTGTTTTCTGTTTCTCTCCTTTCTTATCTCCTCTTTCCATTTTCTTTTCTTCTTTCTCTTCACTCCTTCTTTCCCTTTGTCCCTCCCTTCCTTACCCATCCTTCTCTCCCTCCCTTCTTTCTTCCTACCTTTTCTACCTCAGGGTCTCACCATGAAGCTCAGACTGGTCTAAAACTTGTGATCCTCCTGCCTCAGCCTTATAACTGAGGGAATTACAGATCTAGTGTACACATCTAGATAATATAATATTTTCTTTTGTGATCAAGAATCAGTAGTGGCCCAGATTTGAAAACATCTGATGAGTTAACAAAGACTCAGAATCCATTTGCCCACTCATCATTCTTTCCTTGGCAGGGAAGTGGTCCTTTCTGTCCTCCCAGCTGTTACTGTAGGGAAAGGACTAAAGTGATGGCTCATTTTCACTACTGGGTTTGTCGGCATCTGGAAACTCAGCTTTTAGCCAAAATCATGTAGCCATAGATAATAACAACAACATATAGGATATTCCCTTAATCATATACTCTACTAAAATAGTAGTGAAATTTTAGTTTTCCTTCTTTGAGCTGTCTAGGAAAGATGCTGACTTTAAATTTTGGTTTACAGAACATAGTGCTAAATTAAGCACTTACAACCTTTTGTTGTCTTTGGGAAGTCAGTTCTTGGGAAGGATCATAATTTCAATACAAGAAGATATATTTATATAGAGGTAGGGTGTCTTGTTTGAAGACTCACTTCTTTACTCATTCCTACTAGATCTTTTCAGTGAGATTGTCTGCTTATTCAGTGAGCTTATTTAGCTAAGTAGATTATGTTTATCTAACGAAGACATAGTGATGCCTATTTGCCAGTATGCTGGTTACTCTCTCCTTGTCAAGCTGCTACCCGAGTTACTACACACTTGTCTTTCCTAACTTTATTTTGCCATAAATGATGCTGGAGACTAGATGGACAGTTTTTTCTCCTTAGCACGGTCATCTTCTCATTTCTTCCTCCTTTCTATTTCTCTTCTTACCTAGGAGGTAACAAGGTATGTTGTTCTTAAGTTTGCATTTTGCATGCAATGCAAGGCCTTCCAAGATGCCTTTTCAGCATGTCGGGGTCACCTCGTTCTTTATAAAAGTCACTTCTGCTCTGTAGAAGGGCCATTGTTTGTGAAGCTGCCTTTCCAAGATGGATGTTTAAGGACATTCTAACTTGCTGCCTTTGAAAACGATACCACAATATAAAGATTCTTGGTGGTGAGCATTTGTGCATTGGAGGAGATATTACTGGAAATGTACAGCATAGGATCAAAAGGCATGCATATCATACATCTATTCTCCAAAGAGAGATTTAGCAGCAATTCAGCTATGGACCTTAACTACCATTCCAAAGATCCTTTGAGATAGATCTTGACTCAATGGAGCTGTGTTCAGATGAGGAAAGAAATGAGTGAAACACTAAAGGAGAGTGGAAGAGGAGTAGAGATCAATGGAGGCCTGCCACTTATGAGATAGAAAGGGTTGTCTTGTCCTGTGTGGTCCCCAAGTACTGGAACTAACAGGGGGCCGAGAGCTTCAGGCAAAACCATTAGGGCTCAGTATAAAATTTTTTTCTTTAAGGTGTTTACCAAATATGAAGCCCTTTGTTTCATAGGAGGCAAGATCCTTGCTGCTAGACGTGCTCAAATCAAAGCTGGTTCTGTTAGGCTTTATGTTAGCATGTATGTATATGTATATGTATATGTTCATGTGTGCTGGTGTCTGTGAACGTCTTCATATGTATGAATGTGAAATACTTACAGATATTGTATGGACGTGTGAATTTGCATAGGGAAGTTGCATAAAACCCTTTGCAAATGCCTGAGATGTTGATTTAATAAAGAAATCAAGATATGCAAATTTATACTATAAATTTATTTAAGATGTAAAGTTTTGTTTCCTCAAAGTTATCAAGGTCAATTTTGATTATCACCTTGATTCTGGTGAACTAATACATAGCGTAACCAACCATTCTTTCATTGGATTTGGGGCTTGCTTCACAGAAAGTAGTCCTTGAGTGGTATTGTAAACCTGGTCACACATAGTTGGGGAAGTCATAGGTCCTAGAGGGGAACTAAATACTATGAATTGTCAAATTCTATCCTCAACCTTAATTAGAGAAGCCTCTCTTTTTTTTTTTCAGTGGAGTGTGGTGAGACTGCACAAGATACCAAGAGAGAGTGACAGATGAGGCCTCCCTTTGCCTTAAGTAAAACATTTATATTACATACTCCAAGGCTCAGAGGACACGGAAGAGGAGAAAGAGGGACAGAAAGGAGGCAAGAGCTGGAAGATTGGAAAAGGGTGGCGAGATGTTATCTGCTATGAAAGACACAGCCACTACAATGATAAACTCTCAGGAGCTGTGTGTAAGCACCTGTACTGGATCTGCCTAAGAATGGACCCATCAGTGGTGAACAGTGCTCGAAAGAGGGCCCCAAGGGAGCCTCGCCCTCTCTGTTCAATGCTTTGCTACTGATAGATTCAGGGAGACATAGAGTCAATTTTCTTCAGTTGTGAACCCAATGGTGAACCTGCCAGGCTCCAAGGAATATTTCCAATTCAGTGATCACAGTGATGACCTTGGTTAAACTAAATTAGTCATAAAACAATGCTCTGTGTTCTTAGACTGGGAATGGTATTGGTAGGAAAGGTTAGCAGGGATAAATGAAGATAATAAGGGGGGGGGTAAAATAGTCTAAATTATAAAGTTGTCAAAAAATAAAACCAAACAAACAAAAATTAAATTTAATGAGTTAAAGAAAAGCACCTAGAAGATTTCCAAAGCCCACCTCTGGATGTGTGTGTGTGTGTGTGTGTGTGTGTGTGTGTGTGTCTATGTTTGTATATCTGTATGTGTATGTGTTTATGTTTGTGTTTCTTTATGTGTATGAGTGTGTGTGTATATGTGGGTGTGTCTGTTTGTATATCTGTATGCGTGAGTGTGTGTGTATGTGTATGTGTATATGTCTATGTCTTTGTTTGTTTACCTGTATGTGTGAGTGTGTGTGTATGTGTGTAAGTGAGTGATGTGGGTATATGTGAATATAAGTGGGGAGAAAATAATCAAGGGAGAAACCATTTTGATATTTAGCAAACTGAACTGTGGGAGCTAAGGGTAGTTTTCTAAGAAGTTTGTCCTGATTAATGTTATATTCTTATTTTTTTCAACTTGACATAAGCCAGAGTTATTTGAGAAGTGGGAACCTTAATTTAGTCTATGTTTGTGTGTGTTTGTATGAGTGTTCATGAGTATGTGAATGTCTGTGAGTATGTGTGTGTGAGTGTGTGTGTATGTGTGTGTGTGTGTATGTGTGTGTGTGAGAGTGTGTGTGTGTCTGTGAGTGTGTGTGTGTGTGTGTGTATGATTATGTTTCCAGAGGCAGTTGGATTATGAGATTCTGAATCCATCAATTGGTTAACTCCTTAAAGGATTCATGATAGGGTAGCCTTGTTGGCAGGCATTCGAGGGGTTTAGTTGAAGGAAGACATTAGAGGCCTGACTTTGGGCATATCTTGGTTTTCCCCTCCCGTCTTTCCCACTTTCTGAGCCTCCAGTTCACAGATACGTGAAAAGCAACCGTGTGTTTCCAGTGTCAAGTGCAGGGACCAGTCAGCCTTGGACTGCACCTTTTGAAACCATGTGTAAAAAATAAACCCTTCCTCCCTCAGGTTGCTTATATCAGATGTTTTGTTCCTCACGATGAAAAGCTGAGGAATCCAACCTCTCCAGGGCTAACAAAGCTGTGGACTCAGGACTTCACTAACCATCCATGAGTCCCTTACCACACGGCAGACACAGCACAAAGCTGCAATGGATGTACAGATGGACAAGGGTCTCTGAACATATAGTATACATATGTTCAGAGGCAGCGTAGCAAGGCAAGGGATGGTACTGTGCATGTGTTGTGGGATGTTGAGAGGAGAGCTTGGTCTAGGCTGAAGTCTGGAGGGTTATTGGTCACTTATGTTGGATAAATTCCTTGGTTAGCATGGGGAGAGAATTTCAAGCCAAGACACTGGAAGCTTAGAGAAGTGCTGGTGTCTTGGGGTGGGTTCTTCATGTATGGAGCCTTTAGAGAAAGCAGATGAATTTCCCTTTGGAGGATTCTTAGTAGGAGACATCCTTTAGTTGCTTGCTCCGGCATTATGGCAGGGGTTGTCGTATTACAGGATATTTAGCAGCAGCATGCCTGGCCTAGCTACTCACTGGTTAACAATAGCACCATCATGAGTCCCAAGATAGAGAATTCAAAAATTAACTCTAGACATTGCCAAACATCCTCTGGGGAATAGGTGGCGAGGAGAGTTGCTGCTAGTTGAGAACTCTGGTCTTTAAGGGATGAAATGAATATTTTAATCTGAATTATATGGAAGATAGTGGTGGAAGTGTGGTTAGGAGGTATCAAAGGTGTGCACCACCACTTTTGAGTCATTTGGGAAGAGGGAACCTCAACTGAGGAAATGTCCCCACCAGACTGTGAGTCTGTGTCACATTTTCTTGATTCATGATTGATGAGGGAAGGCCTGGCAACTGCATGTGGTGTCATTGCTCCCCCCAACTCCTGCCCGACTCCTGGCACCCTCCCCATGGAGGGGGGCAGGTTCTTGGCTTGTACAAGAAAGCAAGTTTAGCAAGCGGTGGGAGCAAGCTAGTAGAAGCATTCTTTCATGGCCTCTGCTTCAGTTCCTACCTTCAGGTTCCTGCCTTGAGTTTCCTCAGAGGCAGGCAGTTGTAACCTGAGAGTTGTAAGCTGATATAACCCCCCCCTCCACTCCATATTGGTTTTGGTCATTGTGTTTTGTCATAGAAATAGAAACCTTATGTCATAGAAATAGAAACCTTAACAAAAACAGCGATGTGCTCCATTTTGGGGAATTCTGACTTTGAAGAGGCTGAAGGGCATCCACTAAATCATGGGGTCAGAAGAGTCTTGGACAGGCCCTGACTTAGAGATTAGCAAGCAAAGGCCATCGACCACAGGGGTGGTTGAAATCATGTCCTTTTTGTTTCATTGAAAAGCATCACGAAATTGGAAGTCTTGGGTGTGTTTACCAGTTGCATTTCTCATCCCTGAGACAAAACAACTGGTGGAAACAATTTCCTGGAAGAAAGATTTGTTTTAGTTTATGACTTCAGAAGGTTTGTTCCATGGTAACTTCATACACTTGGACAAAAACTGTGGAGGAGGAAACATCGGGAGAAGTTTCCACTCTTTGATGGGTAAGAAGGAAAGAGTGAGACCAAAAAGGGGGCAGGGATAACATACACTCCAGAAGCTGCTGCCAGTGACTTCCATCAGCTGGTACTTACCTTCTAATGTTCCCAGAACATCCCAATATAGCACCCTACCTATCAATCAAACATCAAAAACCTGAGCCTGTACATGTCATCCTAAAACTATGATACTACCCAAGAGTTTGAGGCACTGTATATAGGACTGTGTAGCCATCTGTGGATGCTCAGCACTGCCTGGTCATCCCCAATGGCCACTACACTGGGGAGAGATCCACATGGCTTCCCAGCTAAGGAGGGAAGGCCCAGCAAGCCTGACCTTTCCTGCTCTCAGCAGCTGAAGTGCTTCTTAAGTGATGGCTGAATGGTGGAAGCTATTACTCTAACTGCAATTTGTAATAGCTTTCTATCGCTTTTGAGAGAGCTGGGGCTCCTTGGGATGAAAGGTGACTTTTAAAAGTCAGTAATTATACTTCCAGTGAAAATGTGTCTCTGGCACGGCGCATAACTACAGTATGCAGGGCATCCAAGAATTCACTCCTGGACAGGGCTTAGATTAATCATGGTTTCAATGCCCAGAGAACATGTTCTCAGTAGTTAACCATCCTCTTTCCTGCTCCTTAAACTGTGGACCTTGTAATCAAAAAACAGACACACCCTCAACTATAGCAGGCTGATGTACTAAATAAAAAAATTATAGTTATTATACAGACTTCATACGGAGCAAAGTCTAGTTACAACACATCTGGTAAACTCCATTAAAGAACTGAGTTATGCTCAGCTTGTGTTTTAATTAGCCCGTGATAAACAAAGAATCAAAGGCTATTCCGCTCTGGTGGTTTTGATATTTACGACTGCCTTCACCTGCACTTACACACAGGTTTATGGAGTGTAAAAAAGGGAAGAGTCCGAGCGGTGTCGTCTAGACCATTTACTGTTTGTAGATCAGTTAGGAGGCTTGTTTCTAGGCCAGCCAGATGTGTGCACTGGCCTTCAGAGCTCATGGAATGCTGTGTTCTCAAACTATTTGGCACAAAGATAGTCTCATCTTCCAGGACAGGATTCGATATCAGAGCCTCAAGATCGCTCAGATTTCTCTGTAGCTTGCGAAGCCATTTTAAGACCAGTGTAGTTTAGAAAAGCAGCATATATTCTATGAGGTGATATCCAGGCAAAACCCTGTGCCTCTGACTGATGACAGGTCTTGGGATCCAAAGAGAAAGCACTTTTGTCAGAGTGGATATGGAACTCCTAAACACTTCCATCCCTAGTCCCCCCAACCGGCTTCACGGTGTAAACAGATGCTGAGCAGGTCAACATGAAAGGCTCTCAGAAATGTTGCTATACAGTCTTCTGGATTTTGATATCAATCAGACAGAACTAGAGATGTGGCTCAGTTGTAGAGTACTTACTGAGCATCCATAAAGCCCTGGCTACCATCCCTAACACTGCATAAAGTCGAGTGTGGTAGTTCTTGCCTCTCATCCTAGCCCTCAGAAGGAGACAGAAGAATCAGACACCATCCTCAGCTGCGTAGGAAGTTCAGGGCTAAACAGGGATACACAAGACACTGTCTGGGAAACAGAAGGCCCCATCTTTTGGTCTTCTTAAAAAATCTATCATTTGCATCCTCTAGTTCTGCAAGTTTCATGTAAGGCATTCATTTATATGTAACCCGTTTCTAGTGGTGTGAAGGAGTCACAGACTGAGCCTGGGAAACTGGCTTAGAGGAAGCCATCTGTGGTGGTTCCTGAACATTGGGCCTCTTGGAAAGAACTTACACCCACCTCCTTGTTGATCCAAGATGACCCTTGTCAGCCTCCATCCAGCCACTGACATATGGATTTGGACCCACTTCTTTATTGTTTTCTCTCCAACTAATTTCCCCATTCCTCTTTTCCTTTAAAAAGACCCATGTCTGCAAGTAGAGTAAACAGGCAGGAAATACAAAATGCCACAATGTGCGTGTGCACACTGTAATCACCATTCCCATTAAGGAGTGGGATACCACAGCACCCAGACACATCCCTCAGGTTCCCCTTCAATTCTTTTCCGTCCCTGCTTCCCCAAAGGAACCGTTATGCATCCAAATCAGATTAATTTCATAAACATCCAGAACAGAGAACATTTCCTCTCACTTCTCTGAGATTCATCCATGCAATGTCGCTGCGCAGGGCTATCACATGGCTATAGTTCTTTTTTTTTCTTAAATGCGGTATGATATTACTGTTTGAATACATAGTTCACTTTGTTCAGGTTATTCTTGTTGGAAATCTGCTTGTATAGAGTTTGAGTGTGTTGTGAATAAGGATTGGACATTTGCTTGCACATGGCGTGCATGCGAGCATTTCTCTTCTGCCACCAGCTAACTGGTGGGCTGACCTCTGACAAACCAGGGTACTTTTTAGGGTTTGAAGACTGTTAATGAAGTCAGGGCTGACTTAGTGTTTAGGTATCATCTCCACTGGATGGTTGTAGGATGTTTGCCATAAGCTTTGCCATTGATGATCTCCCAGTGTTGCCTCTTTGTAAGCCAGCGTGCACCATCAGCTGCCTGACGTCAGTGGGGCGCACTGCTCTTCAGACTGGCAACTCACAGTGTGGTCCCTGTATTTACAGCATAAGCACTACCTGGGAATTTGTGAAAGAGTTTCATTCAATTTTCCTCCTAAACCCACGGTCAGATAAAGGACTAAGCCCAGCACTGTGCACTTAAGAGGTCCTCTGGAGAATTCTCATGCCTACTCAAATCTGCTCTCCATCTGCATCACACATCTCTGCACCCACAAGAGGCACACAGAAGGAAACAGATTCAGTTGTTTTCCATCCATCCAACCTGTTCTCGCTGAGCATCTGTTAAGTCCAGAGCTCAGTAAGCACCAGGTATGTGAAGATGAATTAGCAACTGTCCTTGACTTTAGGAAGGTCAGGGTCAGCAAATAGATATTGCATAAAGCAATGGGTGTCATGGAAATAGGAGAAGGGGAACAACCACTTCTCCCAGGGAGGTCTGATCGTGTTCCATGTAGGAGGTGAGCTGTGCATTTCAATACTAGCTGAATCAAATCATTGAGTGGCTTCCTAATTGATACCACTTAATGCTTGCACATGGCTGGTGGCTGTTTGCTTCTTAGATGTGCGGTGATTTGTGTTATCCTAACTTCTGAGACCAGGTGCTTAGAACATACTAGACAACCACTAACTGTTGAATAAATAGGTTTTCTATATTTGTTTCTTGGGGATTTTGCATTTCACACATTCGGCCTTCGATTATGAAGTATCTGCTGCATGACAGGAGCTCTACTCTCTGCCGAGTCAAGGAGGTAAGTGGAAACACACATAGCATGGATGCTGACGATAAACTCCATCTCTTTACCTCCCTAGGCTGGCTTTAGTGTTCTTAGTGGTTGTAGCTCCTACAAATCCCACCATATTCCTGGTGGCCACAGTCCCTTAGTTGTATTAGCAAGCAGTTTGAATACATGGCAAAGGGCTATCCAAATACCAGACTGTAAGTTTGGCTTGTCTGATCCAAGGAAGGATGGTCATAAGAAGGCTCTTCTCAGTTCTTTGGGGTGTTTTATATGAGGTAAAAAGGGTTCTTTGATGACAGGATATACCACACTGAAACAAGATAGATGAAAGGCAGTCTTATGGTTACTCACACATGGGAATGATAGGATGCTGCCAGAAAGAACCGCAGAGGAGACTGCCCCAGGGACAGGCTAAGTGAGGCTCAGTCTACAGGGACAGCTTCTGTGAGGAAAAGAGGGTGGGGCTGATAGGGCTCATGTGCTTCCAGAGGGGGTGTGTGATTGGAAGGAATGTGTGGGAACTGAGGTGTAGTGATCCCTGCTCTGGCCAGTGACCAGTGCCAGTACCTGGCCTTGGGCTAAGTAGAGCAAGCACATAGTGGCCTGGAAATGTGGTAGCATGGTAAAGGATGTGGTAGAGATGTAGACTTAATTAGCTGCTTTGGATGGAGAAATGGCCAGTCTCAAGTTAGGGCCTCAAAACCAAAAGAAGACAGCCTGTTAGGACAAAGCATTGTATTTACATAGAAAAGACCACGGAATGGTGAAATCCGACTCTGCTACAATGAGGCA
Source organism: Mus musculus (assembly GCF_000001635.26). Lineage (NCBI taxonomy): Eukaryota > Metazoa > Chordata > Mammalia > Rodentia > Muridae > Mus > Mus musculus. The sequence goes on from NC_000073.6 coordinate 68,571,514, forward strand.
TTCACACTGCCTTTGTGGCGGTCTCTGACCCTCTGTCACCAACTTTTCTTCTTGTGTAGCAGAGAGCTTTTGAGCACTTCTGAACAGAAGGAATTCTGCTGCAGCTTAGCAAGCTAACAGAAATCACACACAGTATTTCCATCCTACTGGAGAAATGAGACAGGCCCACAGACCTCAACTCTAAGTCACCTGTGACCGAAGATAATGTTGGGACATTGGAGTTGGCCAAATAAATACTCATGGCTTTTGTTTGAAGTAAAACCAATCTCCAAGCCCTGGCTGTGTTAGTCAACAGTGCTCTGGCACAGAGTCTGCAGACCTTGTCTGGGGGCGGGGGTGGGGTGGGGGGAGGAATAGGTCATCGAGGGAAGTGGCCTGTTTACCTACCTTAAGGATTCCAGTTAAGGTTAGCAATGCCCCAGTGGCTTTTTTTCCTGCGGTGAGTCAGCGGACCATCTAGTCAAGCAAGAGATAAGAGTAATGCCATAAACAAACTTCTGCGATTTTGGAGTCCATTTGTTTTTCTTTACTGGAAGACGTAAGGATGCAGGAATTGGGGTGGGGGTGGGGGTGGGGGTGGGGGTGGGGGTTGGGGGAGGGTTAAGCTCTTATCAAAGCCTCAACTCTTAACTCTGTAAACTTGAGGTTTCAGTTTCAGCCTCCAGTTCTTCCCGTGCAGCAACAGCTCCGGCAGCCAGCTGCGCACCTGAGAGCTCTCAAATGTGGCAGCGTGGCTGGACTGGACATTTAACAAGGACAGTTAGGTCCACACAGGCCTCCATACAATTCCTTTCCCAGTAAAGCTTCTGTCTGGCTGGAACGGCTCAGAGATGCAGATCTGAGGTTCATTAAGGGATGCTGGACTGCATCTATATTTAAAACATTCACGTCCCAGGATGCAAGAGTGGCAGAGTGGGACGTTATTCTTGGTAGGTGTTCTGTCTGGAAGTTGGAGCCTCTCGGTCCTTCCCATATCAGTCCTGTCTCATAATTCATTGTTTATTAAAAAAAATCAACAAACTTCTGCATTAAAAACCAAACCAAACAAGACAGAAGCCATCACCACTGCGCTTATTTTAGCAAGTTTATTTTTTAAGCAGATAAAAATCAATATTCTCCCTTACACAGCTGATGTCCTGAGGGATGGGCCACAGGAATCATAGTTAAATTGCTGCTAGTCTGTCTGAGGGAAAGAAAAGGTCAATATATATTTTTTTTTTCTAGGAAGAAAGGGCCCTGCTTTCCTCTTGGGAGACAAGAGAATGGCGAGGTGGTAAATTACTGGATGTTGTGCCCAAGTGATTCTGAGAGATAATTCTACCCTTTGAATGAAGACATTCTCCAACTCCCCTTTGAAGGAAGACACTCTCACACTCCCTGCCTGACTCTTCCTCTCATTTCTCTCATGCTTAACTTAGAATGCCATCTGGTCTGTGTCACCAACTTATCCTTCCAACTGCCCAGCATGGCTAACCCCTGAGCTCAGTAAGGTAGGATGCAGCTCTGAAGGCTGTCTGTGAGGACTTCAGGTCTGAGACTCTTGGCCAGGAAGGATACTTTGAGATTATGCTGAGGCAACAAACCTCCAACATCAGCTGCTTCAAACCACCCCAGTCTTGCACGTCCTCTGTTAATTGGGACTCTTCTGAGAGCTTTGCTGAAGGAGACCCCGTGTCACACTTGCCTTTGCACTGTGAAAGCTGTAAGGCAACTGAATTAGGCCTCCCTCTTGATGCTCTGCTTTTACAGGGCCTGGGTTGCTTACATTTCATTGGCTTACACCAGACACATGGCGCATGCCCAGAAGGAAGATAGGATCAGACTGTATGAGAAAAACTCTCAGGATCACCACAGTGCCAACACAGTGCCAACACATAAATTGGAGTTGAAAGCTCAAAAGACCCCAGGAGATGCCCTCTTCTGGATTATTCCCATGACTCTTAAATTTCTGAAGAGTTCAAGGGTCTTTGCTCTAGCATGGGGCTTTTTACATATCCTCAGTCTTTTGGGAGTTTTCCTGGTGAGGGGACCTCACTGCTTCTCAGGGTGACTATTGTGTTTAGGAGTGGCTCTTGTTTACTTAAACCTCTTGGTGAGTTTGGAGCTAGGGCTCCTCTATCCTTGTGGTCTGTGGTCCCAGTTATGAAGGTCATCTAGCGCTCTCTCTCTCTCTCTCTCTCTCTCTCTCTCTCTCTCTCTCTCTCTGGATTATTATTCTTATTTGAAGAAGTTGAATAGTGGAATGAAGGAAATACAATGAGGTCATCTATACTTGCTATGTAACTGCAAACCAAGGCTATGCCCTCGCAGTGTTCTGACATAGACTGCTGAAAGGAAAGATGAACTCGTGTGTGTGTGTGTGTGTGTGTGTGTGTGTGTGTGTGTATCTGTTGATTGTAGATAGAAAAATTATTAAGTAATTATGAGTACAAGTCTATCTATCTATCTATCTATCTATCTATCTATCTATCTATCTATCTATCTCTTCTGTTTAGTCTAGTTTAGTTTAGTTTAGTTTAGTTTAGTTTAGTTTAGTTTTGTGAGACAGGGATTTTCTGTGTAGTCCTGGCTGTCCTGGAACTCCCTTTGTAGACCAGGCTGGCCTTAGACTCAGAGATCTGCCTTCCTCTGCCTCCTGAGTGCTGGGCCTAAAGTCATGTGCCACAGATGACCATCTTCTGTTTAGTTTCTTTTTAAGTTGACACAGCTAGTGTCACCTGGGCAGAGGGAACATCAATTTAGAAAATGTTCCCATCAGATTAGCTGTAGGCATTTTTTTGATTGACATTTGATGTGAGAGGGTCAAGCCCATTGTGGGTGGTCCCATCCTTGAACAGTTGGTTCTAGCCAACTATCAAAGCAGGCTGAGTACGTCGTAGGGGAAAAGCCAGTAAGCCAAGTTCCTCCATGGCCTCTGCTTCAGTTCCTGCCCCGACTTCCCGGGTGATGAGCAAGAAGCATCAGAATCAAATGAATAGTTTGCTCTCCAGTTTGGTTTTGGTTGGTGTTTGAACACAGACATAGAAAACTAAGTTCTCTGTCTATACCAGGATTCTTGGAGCTGAGTCAGTGTTAATAGCCGTAGAAATCTGGTGGTAAAGAATATTATTTATAAATTGCTCAATAATATCAGTAAGGTATTTATTAAACGATGGGTTTTTTATTTTTACCTTTTCTCTGCTTCTAATTTGCTGGCTATCTCCTCCTCATTCTTTGCTTACTTACTTTAAATTATTCATGCCTCACTTTCTATCTAAAGGTCTATATTTACCCCATAGAATATTATGGGATTGCCTACAACTTCAGGTATCTCGGGACCATTTTGAATTCCATGTTGTCTAACCTACCTTTTCAAATGAACGAGTGTGTGTCTCCCACAGGGTCTAGCCCTTAGGAAGTCCTTGCCACCTGGCCACTCTCCTCTTTGCTTTGGGTAAACTTGGAGGACATTGGACCTCCACCTCCCACTGTTTAAACTCAATATGCTAAATGAAATTCAGAAACATGTTGCTTGTCATTGCCCTTCATAAAATATTACAGTCATCGTAGACAAATGGCCGCAGAGGACATCTGGTTATTTTCTGAGTTATGGCGGCAGAGCAAAGCAATGGCTCTTTGAAGAATGGCTAAAGGCATTCAAGAACAGTGGGCCAGCAAAATCCACAGTGGGGATGCCTCCCCGGACCCTGTTATTTGAATAAGAAGACAGATATTGTCTCTCTTAGAAATTGTTTTGTTGAATGAAGGCAAGATGTTACAACTTTATTAGTAAATTGGACAAAGTCTCTCTATCTAGTGCAGGGTGGCTTGGAACTTGCTGTGTAGTTTAGTCCTGCTTCTGGCTTATGATCTTCCTGCCTCTGTTTCCCACATGCTGTAAGTACAGATGTTCATTAGTGTGCCTGGCTTGGTCTGGTATTTATGTATCATTAAGCTCTTTTTAAAAATAATTCTCCGTATACTAATTTAGAAGTTCCTTTTGATTAAACACTTCCAGTGACAATGATGAAATAAAAATAACAATAATCTGAAATCTCTACTGCTGCCTACTAAAATTCATGGGAAATATGAAATGATCCTCCCGGCACCAGAGCAGCTTTTGCAAAGTCTAAATTGGATTTAAATTTAGGATGGTAAAGCCAGAAAGAACTCTTGCTGTAATGTTCAGCTGCAAGTCTAGACGGTGCGAGCAGCACAGGCAGAACTTGAAGGCCACACACCTGGGGATTCAGTGATGTTGGCAGGTCCTTCAGCTTTCATTCAGGGGCAAGAGTCCTACTTGCTGACTGTCCACAGGGCCTCAGCCTCAGCTCAAGTTAGGTGAACAGATACATCTGCCGATGAGACAGAAACTCACATTTCCAGCTGCGATTTTACTAATTAACCATTGAAAATGAGCCCTGCTTATCTGTGTAAGTCTTTCAGGTATTTGAAAACTTCCCTTGGTGTATCCTTTTCAGCTTCTTGCAAATCCTATTTACCTCTCTGTGTGTGTGTATGTGTGTGTGTACATGTGTATATGTCTGCATGCGTGCAAATGTGTGTGTTGCACATGCAAGTGTGTGCATACGCATGTGGAGAGAAGACAGCCCGGGGTGTCATTCCTCGGCACCATCCACTTCGATTCTCTGAGTAGCAGAAAGAACAATAAGTCTTTCCCTCTAGTAGGAGAAGAAGTCACAACATAATTACTGCCCCAAGTCCCCACTTCTTAGCAATATTGCTTTGGACATTTAGTCTCAATACATGAACATTGTAGGACATAGACTTTCTAACATAAAAGCAGGCCAGTGTCACAAAGGACAGCTTGGAAGTAGGCGGGCTTTCTTCCTTCTATGCGCCCGCCCTCCAGATTGGGAAGTGGGGACCTTCAAAGTAAAGATGCATCACCCAGTGTCCCTGTTATTCTCCTCTGGCCACTTCACCACTAGATGTTACGGCTCATTCTGGCTTTGTCTGGAGGTCATGAACTCTGACTCTAGTGGTCTAGAAACTGTGTGGGAAACTCTCAGTGTCCATGGGAAGCCTGGTCCCACCAACTCCTCCCATGGTCTTTCCTATTCAATTTCCCTGTGTTTCTTCTCAGACCAACTGGCCCTGGTCCCCTCTCCTGACTTTTCCGTGCTTGATTTGACAACAGAGCTAAACTATATTTTTTGCTTTTATTTATTTATTTATTTATTTATTTATTTATTTATTTATTAAAGATGTATTTATTATTTATATGTAAGTACACTGTAGCTGTCTTCAGACACACCAGTAGAGGGCGTCAGATCTCGTTACAGATGGTTGTAAGCCACCATGTGGTTGCTGGGATTTGAACTCAGGACCTCTGGAAGAGCAATCAGTGCTCTTAACTGCTGAGCCATCTCTCCAGCCCCCGCCCCCACTTTTTTGTTGTTTTTAAAATCAACATCTAACTTAACCAACCTGTCCTTTGTCCTTTAAGTTTAAATATAATAAATTGGAAGTTGAGAAGTAAGCCCAATTAGTAAAATGCTTGCAAGCAGCGTTTACATTTTCAGCACCCACAGAAAAAAACAGAATGGTGGCCTGGACCTCGGATTCTAACGCTGAGAGGGTAGAGATGGAGCATCCCATCTGGGAAATTAGGTGAACTTCGTTTTCAGTAAAGGACGCTGTCTCAAAAGATTAAGGTGGACAGCAATGGAAGGAGATGCCTAATGTCAACCTTTGACCTCCACCGGCACAAATATGTATTCACACGAATGTGTGTGCACACACGTGAAAATGTACACACACATATATGTACAAACACAAGAACAGAAGAATAAAGAAGACAAGT